>NC_138888.1:93262993-93862993 GCF_965194825.1 Balaenoptera physalus | reverse complement strand
TGATACAGTATTTTTTAAGAGCTTTTTTCAAGAATCTTGCTCAAAGCCTTTAAAAAATAAATAGAGAAAAATGCCTTTGTAAGTTCGTAGAACATCACACTTTTACCTGCTCTTTTAACACATCCTGCTGTGCCTTAGGCAGGGAGCCCTAATTGTCCCCTTGACTCGAATGAGCGCTGAGACACTTCTCAATTAAGACCTTTGAGTTACATCAAAATTGTCAATCCTGACACAAATACATTGAAATAAACAAAATAAGGTGAAATGATTTTAATCAGTTGGCTATTTTCATTCTTTTATTCACATATTTGTTTATTCAACAAATTTTTATTGGCTCCCAGCAGACATTGAGTTAGGAACTAGAGACATAGCCTAGACACGGTCCAATTGCAAAAAAAAAAAAAAAAAAGACACCTGCCTAGTTATTTCACCTGTAAAACTCCTTCTTTGTTTTTTATATTTATAATTTATACATCCTCACTTAAAAGAAATTCACTTAGCAAATGTAAAACTTAAGAAATATAGATAAGTTAGAATTTCACTCTCAAGAATCATCAAGTCCCGCCTTGCCTGCTCCCCAAGCTTCTAAAATATCACTGGCTGTGGGTCACTCCACAGGGGTAGATACCATAGCTGCTAGCTCCATCTTTGAATCCGGTTTGGCACCCTGCAGTATGGGTGCTGTCTTTGGGTGCCAGGGGGATTACAGGGAGAGTTCTCAAAGAGCCTTTACTTCTGCTTTTGATTCTAAAGAAAACATCTGACTAATAGATTTTTAGGAAATCGCATTTCAAATTTTTAGGTTAGAATCAGGAGCTAGGTTAGACAGGAGGAATTTAAGGAGCTTTTGCCTAACTGGAAATCAGCATCAAGACAGCTTTGCTGCTATTCCCAGCAATGTGGCTCATATATAAAACTTAAGTTTGCCACTGCCCGCGGGCCTGAAGCCCATGGTGAATAAAATGCCGGGTGCAGTGTGCTTGTAAGACAAGAGCCCTCCCTTGCTCTGTAGGATGTTTCTTTCCCAGTCTGCGTTTCTATTCCTAATGCCTTGGCAGTGCTGAGGCTCTGCTACCGGCCAGCAGACTTGCCTGGTGCTTTTTGCTCAAGTCACCTGTCCTGGATCATCTGTAATCAGGGTCTGCCTACCTATTAGGGTCCCTGGTTATATGGTTTTGAATACTCTGTTTGGCTGATCTTTCACCTGAATGCTGCTCTGTCCATTGATAACCATGTTCATCCATTCAACAAATATTTACTGAGTGCCAGGCACTGTTCTAGGACCTGGAAATATAATAGTGAACAAAATAGAAAACAAAACAAAACAACAAACCCTGTCTTCATGGAATATTCTAATAGGTATCAAAGCCTGGTCAACTGGGTTCCTGCCTCATCTGCCACAGCTGAATACTTTCCCTATACCTGAAAATCCTTTTCCAGCTCTCAGTTCTCTACAGTCTGCTGTCCCACTGCAGTGAAGTGAACCCTCCTCTCATAAGATAAAAAAAGTGTTATACGAAGAAAGGGCACCTGTCCAAGAGCAAGTACATAGAAGCAGCATAAATCCGGAGGTCAAAAGGAGTTGAGGTTGGCAAATACACAGGGGACAATAAACACAGCTTTTAAAGTGTGACTTAAAAAGACGAACAAAGAAGCAGCAGGCCCATTGGGTAGAGTCAAGTTGGCTGTGATCTACTTAGGAAACAGTAAGCGATTGAAGCTCAATTTTACTTCTGTCTTCTTCCGGAGGAGAGTAAGGAGGGGAGGGGAGGAGAGGCACGCCGGCAAGAGAAAGAGAATCCCAAGGTGGGAGGACCCAGTTACTGTAAACAGTCTCCCAGCTGTAATAAATGGCAACCCAATGTACTATGAAAAAGGTGCAAATCATACGGCGGATCCAGTTTATAAAGAAGTAGAATTATACAGAATGGTAGAAGTGCCAGTTTGCCAGAGATGGGTAAGTACTGCCCCTATTTTCACAAAGTGTAAGAAGGGAAATTTTACATAAAAAAACCAGTGGCTTGAGGTTAGATTTGTTTCAGGTGTATAAACTATTTAGGTGTATAAACAGGCCTGTAGACCTGTTTCTTCTTGGTCACACCTACGGTGTGGCCACTGCCCCAGTGGTTTTGGGGTGCTGGCCTTGGAATAAAGGCACTAGAAGTAGCCCCTGAATCTTTCTTGGGTTTTCCTACTCTTTATGGAGCTTGTCATCCAGATCACTGGCCAGAACCTGGATGTGATTTCCATCCTTCACGTCCTTCTGTCTGTTCCAGAACCAGTCTGTGATCTTGTGTTGGCTTGGATTTTGCGTGATGGTGATCACAAGTTCCACTTCATCCTCAGGGACCTCTCTTTGGGAGTCAATGTTTATTTTCCTCGGCACCAAGTGAGTATACTGTTGCCCCACCCCCTTCCTGGCAGTGATGGCAAAGGCTGTTTTCTGCAGCCCAACAATGTTGGTGTTCAGAACTCACAAAACAAGCTGGAACTTCTCAGGGATCACTAGAGATATGGTGGTGGTATGGAGGCCTCCTATGGAAGACAGATGTTGTATTTTTAAAGAGTTTGTTTGGAAACCTCTAGGTCAGGAGCAGAGAAATGATCTATGGGTCAAATCTGGCCTGTTGCTTATTTTTGTAAATAAAGTTTTATTGCAATGAAGCCATGCCCATTTGTTTATGACTGCTTTTGTGATATGGCAGCATTTTGGAGAAGTTGCAACAGAGACCATATGGCCTGCAAAAGCCTACTTTTACTAAGTGTAAAATTTACCGTATTTACTATGCTGACCCCTGTTCTAAGAAAGAAGCATTGGGAACTAGGACTTGAGCTTGCTAAGAAGTTACGTCCAATGAAACAATACACACATACACACACACGCACACACACATACACACATATGTATATAGATACATATATATATTATATAGATACATATATTTTATGTATGTATATGTCAGGTTTAATAGATACATAGGTCAAGGAAATGTTATTCACACTGAGCCCATGGTCTTCACTAAAAATTCGACCACCATTTCTAAAGTATTTACTATATGCCAGCCAATCACTAGGAATGCGAAGATGAATAATTGTCTGGTAGAGGAGGCACGTACAGAAAGGGACAATTCCAAATAGAGTAGTACTTGCTATGAAAGGAATATGTCCAGAATGGTGAGAGAGCTCTGAAGGGGAGCTTAGCCACCTGAAGAAGATAAGGTGGAAGTTGAGTATGGAAGAATGAGCTGGAATTGGGCCCTTGATGAAGCAGGGTATTCCAAACAGAGGCATCTGCTTCAGCAGTGGTGCAGGGCATGGGGTAGCAGGTTTAGTGGGAGAATAAAACTCAGTGTGATATTGTTAGAAAGTGCAAAGTGGCAAATGGCAGGAGATGCAGGATGAGGCCAGGTTCAGAGAAGAAATGTTTTGCCAAGTTGACGAACTTCAACTTTATTGTAGCAGCAAACAAAACACTACTGAAGTGTTTTCATTGCTGGAGGAAAACTGTCGGATTTGCAAATTAGATGAGCCCCTTTGGCAATGATGTGAGTCAAAGCAGGAATCCCGGAGCCCTGCTTAGGTGTTATTGATAGAAACAAATCAAGAGGAGGTTAGTGGCTGGACTAGGGTAGTGATGGTGTGGGTTGAAAGGAGGAACAGATTTGAGAAATATAGGATGTGAGACAGGCATAATGTAGTGGCATTTGATTTGGTAAAGGAAGAGTATGATAAATCAAGACTAACTCATAGATTCCCAGCATGGTGCCTAGATAAATGATGGTAGTTGATATGGAGAATCAGATGGAGAATCAGGTTTGGGCATGTGAGAGATGATGAATTTGGTTCTGAACACGTTGATGTGACGAACTTGAAAGTTATCTATTTGGAGATTTCCAGCAAGCAGTTATATATGTGATCCTGAAACTTAGAGGGAAGACGGGGCCAGTCAGCCATCAGTGTCCACGTAGTAGCTTAAAATATAGTAGAAGAGCATGTAGATTAGAAAAGCATGGATCCAAGTGGAATCATCAAGAAATCTAACGTTTTTGAGTGACGGGCAGAGGAGGAGTAACCTATACAAGAGACCAAGAAGGAACTGTTGAAGGTCAGGAAGGGGGCTCATTTTCCGTATATAACTTATGAAAAATGGATAAATATGCTCTGTATAAAAGTAAAATCAGGGGCTTCCCTGGTGGCGCAGTGTTTGAGAATCCGCCTGCCAATGCAGGGGACGCAGGTTCGAGCCCTGGTCTGGGAAGATCCCACATGCCGCGGAGCAGCTGGGCCCGTGAGCCACAACTACTGAGCCTGCACGTCTGGAGCCTGTGCTTCACAACGGGAGAGGCCGCGACAGTGAGAGGCCCACGCACCGTGATGAAGAGTGGCCCCCGCTCGCCGCAACTAGAGAAAGCCCTCGCACAGTAACGAAGACCCAACACAGCCATAAATAAATAAATAAATAAATTTTAAAAAGAAAAAAAAAAGAAAGTGGCTGGAAATATAGGTTCTTTAAAAATAAATAAATAAATAAATAAAAGTAAAATCAGGCAAATTGAAACTATGTCTCAATGCACTGATTCATGCCCAGTGTCAGCGGAGATAGAGGACCCTAGGACAGAGGAGCGAGACTCTATTGTAGTCAGCATTTCAATCAATGTCTTAGACAGAAGACACCTCCTTAAATGTCTAGACTATGGTAAGCCGAGAGGAATACAAAATACATTCGATAAAAGAATTAGGGTGTGAGAAAATCTTGACTGACTAGAGCCACAGGCCCTATCTAATAAAATAAAATTTAAGAAGGATTAAAGGTTCAGTAGCAAAGTACAGGATGGGAAAGTGTGACTTAGCAATTGATTGTAGAAAGAAAAAACTTATAGGAACTAGTTGATAATTAACTCAGTATGAATCAAGAGCATGAAGTCGCTGCCAAGAAGAGGTAAGATGAGTCTGACTAATGGAATTGGAGCATAGCGTCTAAAACAGTGGTTCTCAAACTTCAGTACCCATGAGAATCAGCTGGGGAATCTTTACAACGCCTTGAGCTCAAGCTATACTAAGTACCAATTAAATCAGAATCTCTGGGAGGGGGCGGGGTGTAGGCATCAGTATTTTTTTTTAAAACTCCCCAGGGGATTCCACAGGCAAGCCAAATTTGAGAACAAGTGGATAGACTTGAGAACAGAAAATAGAATAATGGTTTTTACCTGGGAGCAGGAGACATTAGAATCACCTGGGGGTGGTGTTTTTCAAAATACATATGACAGACCCTCTTCTTCCCAAGGTTCTGATAAGCCTTTGGGGTTGGAGTTCTAATGTACTACCCAACTCCACCTGGGTTGAGAACCATGGGTCTAGACTAACTCTCCTCTGTCCTGCTCAGACCACACCTAATGTCCTGAGTTTGTTCTGGCTGCCTCTCTTTAAAAACGCTATAGATTAAAATTCTCAAGTTTAATGTGATGTAGCCACAGGCTGCACCTTGGGTTCTGGGAGACAGGGAGCATGGCAGGGGCCGGAGGGATGGGCAGGAGGTTGGGGTGGGGGGGGTGGGTAGCTAAAAAGTGAAATACTGTCAGTATTTTAAAAATCAAGAAATTTCATATGATCTTGACTTTCAGGTTCCCTTAAAAACTGGTAAAATCTGGCAAATCTGAGCCCACCATCCACCCGCCATAGTCATTTGGAGCTGAGTGACTGCTGCCTGCTTCAGAGCAGGCCTGTACTTTCCAGCCCTCACTTCACTTACATTTATCAGACAGGCTCCCACAGATGCTTGAGTTGGCTGCCCTTCCTGTAGGCTAAGGGATCAGGTTCTAGGAAAGGGAGAAGGAAGGTGGAAAATCTTAACATCACGTCAGATAAGGAGTACTTTTAAATATCTGAGGTATTAGATAGAAAACTCAGGAGGCTTCTTCACATTCTTGGTGCAATGCCACGTGAAGGAAGATTGGACTTGCTTGGGTCCAAGATGAAAAACTGGGACTACTGGGTAGAAACTACTGGGAGACAGATCTGAGCTCCATCTCCCAGCCAATTTTCTAATAAGCAGAACTGTCTAAAGAGAAAGAGATGCTTTTAGAGACAGTGAGTTCTCAGTCGTAGAGAGGTGTTGGGCTCAGTTTCTGACACCTGTGTCAGGCTTGGGATGGGCATGGGGGTGGAAACGACAGCCGGGCTTGGAGTTGGGTGGGGAACCTGATGCCATTGGATCAGGGGCCTTGGTGTCTGGAACCAAGGGGCAGTTACCGAAAACCACTTTCGAATGAAGTGTTGGATCACAACTAAGGGATGGTTTGAGTTCAAATTGCCGATGCAAAGCGAGCTCGGCAGAGTCAAACGGGGTGGGGATTAGGCAGGGCAGTTGGAGCAGCTGGTGGTGAGAGGGTGATCTGGAGCAGTGCCTGGGTTTGGGGGAAGGAAAAGGAAGGAGGGTGTGGTATTGGTAAGACGAACTCTGGTCTTTCTGTCTTAGGCACAGTTGGGCCCTGAGTGCTAAAGGGCCAGGAAGCACTGAGGGGAGTGGTGGGGATTCCCAAGCATTATGTGAGATGCATCTTTTAATGTGCTTTCTCAGCCTTGGTTCTGGTTCCAGCCTTGACAATCACCACACCTGAGAGCCAAGAATAATGTGCATAAGTCTTGCCTTTCCTGGTTATGAATTTGTGTTTTGAGATGAAGTTAGAGCATTTGACTATATTCAGACGTTTGTAATCTTTTCTAATTATATGAAGAATAAGGTTCGGGATAAGTTTGGCATCTGCTAGTAAACTCATTTCAAAATTGATGAACCCATGCTGGTGAGATATAGGACTTTTTCTTTAAAATAAAAGTCCGTAAGGTTTTTTTCTGATTGTAAAATACATACAAAAAAATAAATCACAAAGAAGAAAACTAAAATCACCCACAGTTGTATCATCTGGCGATAACATGCTATGAAATTTGTAGTGTGTTCTTCCACTCTTTCCTTGTGCATGTTTTTAAAAAAAATTTTTAACATGGAATAATATTAAATAAACTGTTTAATAACTTTTTTCACTTAAGATATCTCCAACTTTTCCTACATAATTAAATATGTGGGGTGCAGAGAAGCCCAGAATGGTGGATAAGGAAGTGCCTTGTTCTGTAGTTAGACTGTTCACGTCTTGCCTCCACCATGTAGCTTCTTTGTGCTTCCATCTTTCATCTGTAAAATGTAGAAAATAATAGTTCTATGTCACCAGGTAGGACAGTGAAGATTAAGTGACATATTCCATATGAAGTTCTTAGAAGAGTGTTTGGAACAAATTTAATGACTGTATAATATATAATTAATTGTGTAAATACATTATAATATAGTGAAGCAATCTTATCTATTATACCACATTCAGGCTTCTCCTAATTCTAGGTGTTATCACAGGTTTGATTTTTTTAATATACTGACATGAGTTACGTGAAAGTCACATCAATAAATAATTACTAATTCTATGTTTAAAAGAACATAGAATTACTAATATTTTTCCAGATTAGAGCGACTAGGTAATTCAGAACTCCCTTCCTCTGTATGCACTAGTATCTAACTCTCAGAAACTAAGAATAATGCTTTGTACTTTGCCAGCATGAGTAATCCACAAAACAAGCATTTGATTCAAAGAAAACTGTTAGAAAGAAGTTATTTTTCTAAAAGAGATGACACAAAAATCTTTAGTAGTTTTTATAACTGGTCTCAAAACCCAATAATAAATGGACAATTAAAACTTTTGCAGGGAAACTTTTAGATCACTGCATCCAACAAAAGCAGAATATATATTGTTTTTAAGTTGCACACAGAACATTTACCATGGTAGACCATATTCTG
Source organism: Balaenoptera physalus (assembly GCF_965194825.1). NCBI lineage: Eukaryota > Metazoa > Chordata > Mammalia > Artiodactyla > Balaenopteridae > Balaenoptera > Balaenoptera physalus. Next base: position 93,855,156 of record NC_138888.1, on the reverse strand, counting down.
GGTAATAAAAATGTCTCAAATTTAAAAGTATTCAGGTCACATAAAGCAGCGGGGACCGGTTTCGTGGAAGACAGTTTTCCCATGGACTGAGGAGTGGGGGGAGGGCAGGTGGCTCAGGCGGTGATGCGAGTGATGGGAGTGGCAGGTGAAGCTTCACTCGCTCGCCCGCCGCTCACCTCCTGCTGTGCGGCCCGGTTCCTAACAGGCCGCGGACCGGTACCAGCCGTTGGGGACCCCTGACATAAAGTATGCTGTCTGACCACAATGGAATTAAATTAGAAATCAACAGGAAGATGTGTGAAATATCTGTAGATATTTGCCTGGCATCAATCATCCATCGGTTGAAGAAATCAAAAGGAACAGGAGAAACTATTTTGAACTGATTGAAAATGAAAACACAACACGTCAAAATCTGTGGGATGCCTTTAAAGCAATATGTAAGGGGAAAATTTATAGAACTAAACATCTATGTTAAAAAGAAGAAAGGTCTCAAATCAATGTTAAGGATCTCGAATTTGCCAAAACTGTTTTTTTAAAAAAAGAACAAAGGTGGGGGATTAATACTACCTGATTACAAGACTTATTCTAAAGCTACAGTTATCAAAACTGTGATGGGACACCAAGATCATGATCCATTGAAATAAAAAATGGTTAAATTAGGCTTCATCAAAGTAAAAAACTCTTGCTCTTCAAAACACGCCATGAAGAAAATGAAAAGATAATCCACAAGCTGGGAGAAAATCTTTGTAACTCATATTCCTGATAAAGGACTTGTGTCCAGATTATGTATGTGGAACTCTCAAAACTCAATAATAAGAAAACAACAGCGTAATAAAAAATGGGTGAAAGATTTGAATAGACATTCCATCGAAGAAGATAGGTGATGGCTACTAAGGGCTGGAAAAATACTCAACATCATTAGTCATTAGGGAAATGCACATTAAAACCACAGTGAAATACCACTACACACGTATTAAGATGGCTAAACCTAAAAAGACTGATCATATCCAGTGTAGAGAAACTGGAACTCTCATGGACTACAGATGGGAATGCAAAATGTATAACCACTTTGGAAAACAGTTCGGCAGTTTCTTAAGAAGTTAAACTCATACCTCCCACTGATCTAGTCATTTTTCTCTTACTTATCCAAGATAAAAGAAAGCATGTGTCCGTACAAAGATGTGTACGTGAATGTTCATAGTAGATTTATTTATAATATCCGAAGTATCCATCAGTAGATGAACGGATAAACAAATCATGGTCTATGTATGCAATGAACTACTATTCAGCAATAAAAAGGAACTACTGGTCTACCCATCAACATTGGTAAATCTCAAAATAATTATGCTGATTGAAAAACCCAGACAAAAAAGTGTATATACTGTATGATTCCATTTACATGAAATTCTAAAAAGTACAAACTAATCTGTAGTGATAAAAAGCAGATAAGTGATTGTTTCAGAATGGAAAGGGGTAGAGGGAGGGATTACAAAGGCACAGGAAAAAATTGGGGGGGATGATGGATATGTTCATTATCTTGAATGGGGTGATGGTTTCACAGGAGTATCAAACTTATCGAATTGTACACTTCAGATAGGTGACTCAACCAAATCACGCCTCAGTAAAATTGTTTTAAAAAAAGAACAAACTCATGCATGCCCCCTTTGATCTCTGTGCCCAGGTTTTATACACATGTGCTTTGGGGGCTGCTGGGGTTTGTTCACTGATCAGCATGTGAAAAACCATGATCATTGAGCTTCCCTCACGAAAACATCTTCAGGGGCTGAAGACAGCCTCCCAACCATGCTTGCTCTCTCACTCAGGAGTCAGTACAGCCAAGGCTGCTCCATCCTTCCTCATGGCAATGCCAGAGAATAAATTCTGGGGCAGAAACCACCTGTCATTCAAGTTTGACATCATCGAAGCATCTTACCCTGGGCCTGGTGTCAAGTATGTATTTGAAAACTGAAATGAACTGCGCGGAATCACGGTGTTCTTAACTACGGTTATTGCATCTACTCCTAGGTATACTTTGGCCCAGAATTTTATAAGAAGCTTGTTAACTCAGGTAACTTTTGCTTTTGGATCCAAGGTGCACAGCCCCATAGCAGATAAATTATCTCCTCAAATTCCTGACTTTTTGCAAGTCCTTGACAATGATACTGGAGTATTTGGCAACTGAGCATGACAATCTAGAGTCTTGGTCTACAGTCTGTCTCATCTTCCTGTAACTGCAAACTCCTAACTAACTCCCTAGGTTATGAACCTACAGTCAGGTTGGTTGTCTGGATGTTTCGCATCAATCTTCGTAACCCTGCCTTACTGCTCCCACAGGCCCAGCATGATGGTTTTTGACTCTGTCCACCAGTAACTCCTACCAAAACAAACGAAACACGACTAAAGGCAGAACAGACTAAAATTACCTTCTCAGTGGTTCTTAACTCTGGTTGCACATCAGGATCATCTGAAGAGACTTTTTTAAGAGAGAGAGATACCTTAAATTGATGAAATTTTTTTTATGAGGCATGATCTTTGTATCACCTCTATTTTATTTTATTTCATTATTATTATTATTATTTTTTTTTTTTTTTTTTGGCCATGTCATGCGGGCTTGTGGGATCTTAGTTTCCCAACCAGGGATCGAACCCAGGCCCTCGGCAGTGAAGGCGTGGAGTCCTAACCATTGGACCACCAGGGCATTCCCTTTAGTTGACAAATTTGAAGATTCCTCCTACCCCACCCTCTCCTACTTTAAAAAAAATTTTTTTTTATTCAGGTATAATTGATGTACAATACTGTATGTTTCAGGTGTACAACATAGTGATTCACAATTTTTAAAAATTATACTCCTTTTAGAGTGTGAGAGCACTTATATGTGGAACCTAAAAAATACAACAAACTAGTGACTATAACAAAAAAGAAACAGACTCACAGGTATAGAGAACAAACTAGGGTTTACCAGAGGGAAGAGGGAAGGGGGGAGGGGCAAGATAGAGGTAGAGGATGAAGAGGTACAAACTATTGGGTATAAAATAAATAAGTTACAAGGATATATTGTACAGCACAGGAAATATAGTCACCTGGAGAGATTGTAAAAGCATGATGGTTCCCACCTCAAACCAATTAAATCAGAATCCCTAGGGGGTGACCACTCCACATGAGGTTTTTCTTTTTTTAAGCTCCACAGGAATTCTAATATGCAGCTAGTTGAGAACCGCTGCTGTGTTAATGGCATCATCTTTTTGTTTGGAAAGTCAGCACTTAACATTTCTGAAAAAAACCTAACTGACTGCCTTTGTTCTAGCCTCTACAACTACATTTTCCTAAAAGGCCAAGTTCTCTCATTGGTTATGTACAGGTCATGGTAGTTGTGGGAAGATTTATCCTGTAATTAGGAATAAAATGAAACTTAATTTCTGTAGAAAATTATGTTGTACTGTATAGTAAATTACACTTTTCATGGGGAAATTATGGAAAAAGAATTTGGCATTGGCCAGAATAATGTAATGTTTAATTTTTTAATTACATAATTAAAAGATAATTAGCTAAATAGGTAATAATTTGGCTAATTGCAGTGATTAAATGATTGCTTCCATAATGTAAATTACTTTCCACCATAGTCAGTGATTTAAAATATTTTCTAAACATCTAGCGGTATTTTAAATGGCCTGTATTTGGTTGATGGTCTCCCTGTGACCAATTTGTCAGCTGCACCAAAGGAAGCGATCAGAAGACCAGTCATCCAGGGCTGCAAGGGTCTGTCAGGATCTCTGGGTCCTAGCTAAGTATAACTCCCTTGGAAGCCGGGAAAGGAGACTCTGCAGGTACTTGGGCTCATGGCTGGTGTGCCAGGTATTGTCTGTATGTCTTGAAAAACTCTGAGTCTCAGTTTCTTCCCCTGTGTGGAGGGAATAATAAAACCCGCCTTGCAGGATTTTTGCCTCTATATGCATAATAATAGCTCTTAGCATAATACCTGGCATATAGTTAATACTCACAGAATGAGAGTAATTATTATTATTATTTTTTGGAGTCAGTTCATAATTTTTCTTTGATCGTTAATTTTTATTGGAGTGTGGTTGCTTTACAATGTTGTGTTAGCCTCCACTGCACAACAGAATGAATCAGCCTAACATACGGGTATCCCCTCCCTTTTGGACTCCCCTCCCATTTAGGTTACCACAGTGCGTTAGGTAGAGTTCCCTGTGAATTATTATTTTTTAAATTATATTCTTTGCACCAGATCTTTCTTATACTGCTCCTGGCCCTTTATTTGGCCATCAAGAGGACCTACGGAGACGTAGGGGCGCTGCAGAGTTGGCTGGGTCACTGGATTCTTGGGTGACAGTTCCTGGTGTTGCATGACAGAGTGGCAGGTAGGGGTGGGGCTATGTTTATGGGTCTGGGTGTCTCCTCCGTTGAGGAGGGCTTGGGAACTGAGGTCATCCTTGTCATCCGCATTGAGGGACATCCAACAGTCCAGAAAGCTAGCCTCAGGAAGCCAAACCTGGAAAGTGAAACCAGCGGACGTCACAGTGGAAATCAAGGCTATTTAACAAAACCTCCTATGGAGATTTGAAGTCTATTTTCTGCTGTCTCTTAGGGAAAAAAAGGCTTTCTTTTTTTAATATTTTGCAAGGTTTTCACTTCTTGACTTGCCCTTTCTCTGACATTCTACACACAAATTGAAATTCAGCCAACATTCTGCATCCGAGTGGAGAAGAATGAGGTAACTTATTAAATCATAGATTTACATCTGGAAAGGCTCATCTAGATTTGGGCTTTTTCAGATGACTTCTCAGTCTCCTGCGTGAAGTAACTCAGGTGAAATCCAATGCACGAGGCTCCACCTCCACCCGCTGTTTCCCCGCTTCAAATGAAAGGATACCGCTTTTATCTGTTTTATACGTTGGGCTTTTTGAATAAAATTCTACTTGCAAATAAGGATTCTAGTACTAAAAAAGTGGGAAACCAGAGAATTAGTAACGCTTCCATTTTATAAATGGAATTTAGAGTGGTAAACTTGTTTGAAGTTACACATTTAAAAAAATAATAGAACTAGGACTAGTAATTAGCTCTGATTTTCAGTCCATGGACATAGTCCCCTATATTATGTTGCCCCATAAAAGGTAGGGAAAGGCAGGTAGGAAAACATAACACACTTTCCAGGACACGGCTGTGAACACATTGCAAGAGAAATCTTCCAGCAAAGTAAAGGGAAACATCTTAATAGTGGAGTCATCATCTTGAAGGAAAACCATAGAAAAAAGGGACCCAGAAGGGCATGTTTTAGCTTCATTTCTCTCTTGCATTGGAAGCTTTCTATTGTATTGCCAATTAAGTGACTTGACCTGGGAGAAGGCACTTTAGAAACCATACAAAGGTCTGTATGTCATAACTAGAAATGGGGGAAGGACCCTATAAAACATTAGTTTCATAACAGATCCTCTGGATTATGTTACAGAGAAACTAAGGTGGGTATATTTCTCACTATTGAGACTTAGGACTCATTTATTTATTTATTAATATTTTAAAAATTTTTTATTGGAGTATACTTGATTTACAATGTTGTATTACTTTCTGCTGTACAGAAAAGTGAATCAGTTATACATATACATATATCCACTCTTTTTTTAGATTCTTTCCCCATATAGGTCATTACAGAGTATTGAGTAGAGCTCCCTGTGCTATACTGTAGGTCCTTATTAGTTATCTATTTTATATATAGTAGTGTGTACATGTCAATCCCAATCTCCCAATTTATCCCTCTCCACCCTTCCCCTCTGGTAACTGTAAGATTGTTTTCGACATCTGTAACTCTATTTCTGTTTTGTAAATAAGTTCATTTGTACCATTTTTTTACATTCTATATGTAAGTGATATCATACAATATTTGTCCTTCTCTGTCTGATTTACTTCACTCAGTATGACAATCTCTAGGTCCATCCATGTTGCTGCAAATGACATTATTTCATTTTTTTTTATGGCTGAGAAATAGTCCATTTTATATACATATATATAAAATATGTGTGTGTGTGTATATATGTATGGACATTTAGGTTGCTTCCATGTCTTGGCTATTGTAAACAGTGCTGCAATGAACACTGGGGTGCATGTATCCTTTCGGACCATGTTTTCCTCTGGATATATGCCCAGGAGTGGGATTGCAGAGTCATATGGTAGCTCTATTTTTAGTTTTTTAAGGAACCTCCATATTGTTCTCCATAGTGGCTATACCAGTTTACATTCCCACCAACAGTGTAGGAGGGTTCCCTTTTCTCCACACCCTCTCTAGCATTTATTGTTTGTAGATTTTTCGATGATGGCCATTCTGACTGGTGTGAGGTGATAGCTCATTTTAGTTTTGATGTGCGTTTCTCTAATAATTAGTGATGTTGAGCATCTTTTCATGTGCTTCCTGGCCATCTGTATGTCTTCTTTGGAGAAATGTCTGGTTAGATCTACCGCCCATTTTTTGATTGGGTTGTTCGTTTTTTTGTTATTGAGCTGCATGAGCTGTTTGTATATTTTGGAGATTAATCCCTTGTCGGTCACATTGTTTGCAAATATTTTCTCCCATTCTGTGTGTTGTCTTTTCGTTTTGTGTATGGTTTCCTTTGCTGTGCAAAAGCTTTTGAGTTTAATTAGGCCCCATTTGTTTATTTTTGTTTTTATTTTCATTGCTCTAGGTGGGTCAAAAAAGATCTTGCTGTGATTTATGTCAGAGAGTGTTCTGTCTATGTCTTCCTCTAAGAGTTTTATAGTGTCCGGCCTTATATTTAGCTTGTTAATCCACTTTGAGTTTATTTTTGTGTATGCTGTTAGGGAGTGTTCTAATTTCATTCTTTTACATGTAGCTGTCCAGCTTTCCCAGCACCACTTATTGAATAGACTGTCTTTTCTCCATTGTGTATTCCCGCTTTCTTTGTCATAGATTAGGTGACCATAGGTGTGTGGGTAGGACTCCTTATTTATGACACTGCCCCTGTGTGGTACTCAGCTGTAGCATTCATGGCAATCAATATGTGCCAAAGGGATGCACCTTTCTCAAAGGTATTTAATGGAAGCCTGTGGTTCCCATCAACAATACTCCATGTACTCCTTTTTCCTTTACTTGGTTATGACCTTGGACTTTAGTTCTCTTCTACCCTGGTAGTCTCACTTCAAGGTGTGACATGACTCCTTTCTAGGAATCTTGACTTCTGGCTCATCTATTAGTCTGGGTAAGGCCTCTCTTATTTCAGCACCTCCACTGTAATCTCAAGCCCTCCCACAAAACCACCCCCAGTTAACATACAACTAAGTCCAACAGGGTGCTTGCCCTGCCCCACCCCCAGTTCCAAGCAGACTTCTGTCTGTAAATTCCTCCTATTTACAAATTCTAGTGCTGCCGAGGAGAAGAAATCCTCAGTACTTATAGGGTAAGTGAAAGCAGTGTGTTCAATGAAAAGAACAAAGGTGAAACATCTGCACAAGTGGGAAGAAGAGTAGTCAGTTGGGGCAAAGAAATAAAGCTCAACCAGTGGTGAGTTTGGAGTGATGAAGACTGGTAAAATGGTCCCAGTCCCTGGTTCGCGGTGGTTTTGCAGGTAGAGCCACAGAATCCCTCCCAGGGCAGGACTGCAGGTGGAAGCCAGAACAGATACTAATGCTTCTCTTTAGTGCTAAATTGCATTTGAGAAGCTTGCAGATCCCTATTGCTAAACCTCCATGTAGATCCTTCTCCCTTAATTCCGTGCCACTTAACGTGATTCTAATTGGCAATGTGAGGCCTTTTTTTTTTAAAGGAATAAAATAAAGACAAAAGGCAATCATGTTGCTAGCAAGAAGTACTCAGTATAATGTACTTTGGGTTGTTTTAACATTACAACTTAACTAAATTGACCTTGGTTATTAGACCAGTTGAATAGAGATGTATTACTCTAATTTAACAAAGGAACGAAAGAATCATTAAAACATAAAATTTATGCATGCACTGGCTAACTACTTCTCTGTAGTTCAATGTAATTGCAGTTTTCCAGCAGAAGAATTTGTGGAGAATGAAAATGAGAAGAAATAAAGGCTTTGGAAAGTAGCACCAAATGGATAGAAAATATGAAATTAATTATCTCAGTGCCAAAAAAATCTGTTTCTTATAAAGAACTGGAGATCTGTTGAACTTCAGAGTTATTTACTTTTTTTTTTTCAGAAATATGCTCACTGTCAGTGGAAGAACAATGTAAAGAAGAATCTTGTCACATGAGCCTTGTAGTCTAGAGCTGGGATAGGGTCCAAAGAGCTCATCCGGTCCAGTCCTCTGTGTCCAATCAGATGGCTACTCCAACTGCTTGAAATCAGTGGTTACCATCTACTTTTGCTAGGTCTTTCTTTTATGTAAAAGCAAACAACCAAACAAAAAAGGAAGATCTGTTTTTCATCTTGATTCTTAAAATTTCTTCGAAGAAAAGTTTATCCCAAATGTTACATATTTCAGACTCAGTTTTAAGTCTGTTTTTTTTTTTTCTTATTTCACGTAATAACAATAATAAGAAAAGGATCGAGGAATCGGCAATGCACTAACATTTTCCCAACAGGTATTAATTTCACTTTACATGTATAAAAAAAGAATGGCCGATTTAAAGGGGGATTAGTTAGAATTAAAAGCACTGAAAATGGAAAATTGTAAAAGATAATCTTAGCGGTGCTCATTCAGGCACCATCCAGAGGAAAAGCAGTGTTCGTTCACCAGACCTAATGTATTCAGATCACATTGAGCATCACGTATCTATTTTGAGATCAATGTATCAGGATGACTTAGCTTGCAGACATTAAACTTGAAGTTCAATTGGCTCCTGATTCAGTACTTATCAGAAAACTTCTATCATCATTTGGATTTTCATAAGCTCTGCCTACAAAGAGAAAGTAACTTTGCCTTGGACAGACCATAAACCGCTTATAATCGGAGTCATATCTAAAACCTAACTCTGGGAGAGAGCAGCCTCTAGAAATTCTTTCGGTTTGAGGTTGGCCGTGGCTTGTACGTAGGAAAAAAAGGTGAAGTCAATTCCGCTCTCTACCTGCAAGCGGTGGTCCTAAAGAGCCACACCTGGGCCAGGCATGCGCAAACAGGTTTCCGGGAGCCAGATACTAAACTCTACCCTGGCCGTTCAGTCTCTTTCAGAGGCTGTGCCTCTGAGATGCCCCTGGAGCGGGTGAGTCACCAGAGTTGCTGGTGAATCCTTTGGATGATTAGCCGTGTTTTCAGCAACCTTGGAGGCTTTTCAGTCCTAGAAGCCCTCCCAGTGACTGCGATTCTCCATCTATGCAGCCACCGGATTGAATCTGCAAAGGTAAGGATCCCCATTAATTTCTGATGTGTGTTGTATATCTGCAAGAGACCTAGATCCTATACATTTTTTTCAGATTTCAGATTTTACACTTTTATGTCTTATTAATGGCAGGGGAGGGGATGTTTGCTGGAGGAATGTTTGCCATTAATAAAGGTGGACTCGCTGGGAATTTCTAAATGGATCTGATTCAATTCCCTGACCAATAGGTGATGCTTTATCTCTACACCTATAGTTCTCCTGCTAAGATGTGTGCTTTCTGTTTGGACATATGGCCACAGTTTGAAGATTTTTCTAGCTTTTACTTATTTTTATTTATATCCTGGCAGAGTTAATTATCTCCAGGGAATATTTGTGGTGTGCTCGATGGAGAGCTAGAGAATGGCTCTGGAGATAGATGTATTTAATTAAACTAAAAATTCTCCAACACATGTCTATGGAACCTGGTAGTGCAGAATGCTTGTTCCTGAAACAAATCTGGGACACATTTCAATCTCTATCCATCAGAGCCTATACATTATAGTTATTTCTTTTCTGTGTACTGTACTGGGGTTGATATGGGTGGAGAGGTAGAGGGAAAGAAAGCCAAGACAGAAAAAAAAAGACTACACACGCACACAAATCAGAATGATATATTCATACGCCCGCAATATGTAAAACTAAAGATGTGTCAGAAATGGCTGATAAATTAACAACTTTTTCGAATGCCTCTTCAGCATCTAACAACTATGTGTTCTTATTTTTTAAAAGTTTGTTGATGCAAAGAATTATAATGATAGATATGCTGGTCTCTCACTTGCAATCAGGAATTAATTCTATGTGTTCACATTGTACCCTTTGAACCTCTTTGGGTCTAATGGATGCAGTGGTGTGCTACTCTGATCCCACCATCGGCAGGTGGTACTTATTCCCCCAGTTGTCCTGCGTGTTGTGGAGGCTGATGGCTTATAGCTGAGTTTCTCAGAGAGCAGCCCGCCTCCCATGAATGGTTCACCTGTCTGTTGTAACTGAATTGCAGCTCAGTCTCTCTCCCTATCCCAATCCCCGCCTCTCACGTTCTTAAAGATGTTGTTCCTGAGTGCTCTTCACCCAAAACCTTTGGCATGCATATTTCCATCTCAGAGTCTACCCAGAGAACCTGACCTAAGACAGAAGCAAGTTGCATTTTATTTGCTAATATGTTAGTTAAAAATGTTTGTATCTGCAATTTTAAGTAAGATTGAGTCCAGCATTAAAAATATATATATAGTATCAGGCTTCGGAATTAAAATTAATCTGGCTTCATAAAATGTATTAGAATTTTTTTCCTTTTTTCCCTGGCCTGGAAATGTTTAAACAACATTGGAGTCATCTGGTACTTAAAGATTAAACCCATCTGGTCTTTGTGCCTTTTTTCATGATAGATTCTTAATCACCAGCCCAACATCTTCTACAGTGATTGGCAATTAAAGTAATTTATATTTTGTTAGGAAATCATTCACTTCCTCCGCGTTTTCAGATTTGTAGCCCTAGGATTGCGAGCAGTCATGTCTTGTAATTCTTTTAATCGCTCCTGTGATTTGCCTCCTCGTCTTTAATCCTGTGCATTTTCCCCAGCTTCCACTTACGTGTGTGCTTTGCCGCGTGCACGCTCTGCTTTAATCAAATCCACAGAGCGTGGATCTGCTTTGTTGATCGTAAATATTTTTATTTTAACTTTTGGATTTATTTATCCTTTCTGCTTTATTTGGGTTTGTTTTTGTTTTCCAGCTTATTAGTTTTAGCTTTTCTTTTACTGAATCCTTCTTACTTTCTTTGCCTCCTAGCCCGTTCCTTTTGGCCTCTTTAATGATCATCCTCTTCTTCAATTCGTGCGCTGACTTGTTTCATAAGGAAATTGTGGCTTGCTTTCGCTCCAGAAAAATTTGTGTGTGCAGGTGAGAGTGTGCTTCCTTTGACTCTTTTGAATGTCTTTCCCTCATCTTTCTCTCACAGCTGTTCTGTTTCCCAAGGAATGTGTATTTATCCTGACTGATCTTCCTCTTTCTGGCTACTAGGTGCTCAGCTGGGTTTTTACATCACTGGCTTTTTCTGGGCTGGTTGACGAGACACCCCGCGTTATGGCAGTGTGGCGGATGATGGGTGGTGGCCATCCTGCGTGGGCTGGCGATGCAGTGGCCAGCAGGTTGCCAGTCTCCAGGTTGGCTCCCAATCTTTTCTCACCTCCACCCTCAGGAGTGGGAGGACATAACATACCCATTCGGCACTTGCTTGGCTTATTTAGGGGACAGGATCTGACACCTTAATGTGGGGCATATTTGGGGAAACCAGAGCTTTCCAAAATTTCTGCTCTGATTCTAGTCCAGAGCAGTCTGATGCAGGTCTGATGCTCTCGCCCAGCCCCAGGGAAAGCCTCACGACGGGTCTCTCACCTGGATGCCCTCAGGGCCCAAAGCCATGCTAACATCCAGTTATGCATTGCTCTAAGCCCATGGTCAAAATAGGCATCTAGGCTGGATTTGGGAGTAGAGAAGTGGTAGCAGTTATCATTTCCTAGAATCTTCTCTTGGTATAAAAGACATATATTATAGCAGGGTAAACAGAAATGTTTCTCTGCTATTCCCTCCTTTTTTTTTTTTTTACCCAGTAGCTTAGTGATTTTATCCACTTTTGTATGAACCCCTCTGTGACAAATGCCAATGACATTCTATTTTCTTGAACTGTCGGTGGCCCCAGAGAAAACTAATCTGATAGCCCACCATTTCCAATCATAATGGTTTAATTTAACTACTTTAAATGAAATTCATCATTTTTGGTAGTTGGCCTACAGCACTTCATTGGTTTATATAAAATAACTTGAAATCGATGATCATTATGTTTAATTACCTAGGATAGTAGTTTACACACAGTTCATTTTGGAAGTTTCTCCAAGAAGTTAAATTGCTCAAAAAAAAGACATGCCATACATCTTAGCTATAGATATAGATATATATCTGGTAACCCTAATATATACATTGGGATTGCCAGATTTAGCCCAAAGCAACAAAAACAACCAAGACATTCAGTTAAAATTGAATTTCAGATAAACAATAAATTAAAATTTTAGTATCAGTATGTCCCAGGCAGGAAACATACTTATACTAAAATTTTATTCATTGTTTATCTAAAATTTAAATTGCAGTAGAAGTCCTGTATTTTATCTGTTAACCCCAAAATATTATACATATATATGCAAATAGAGATTGTATGTGAGAGAGAGGTGAAGACTGATTGGCTATTCTTGCCTTGAAAATTTTCAAGGCTAAAATCACTGTGGCCATGCTTTTTGACAGAAACTCTACGCTACGGGTAAACCGCACGAAGGTGTGAAACTCTCTTGCTCACTGATGGAACTTTATAATTTATCATAATGCTTGACACAAGCTGTGTTCAGTGAATGTTTTCTCTAGTTTTTTCTGAATCCGAGAGCCCAGATGGTAACTCAAATATAAGCAATAATATACACATTCTACTAAAATGTGACAATTTAAACTTAACCAAAGCACCTATCCATCATTTTTATCTGTTTGTTTATTGATATTTCATCACGAGGAGAACTTGCTGAGAGTTTCAAAACTACTATTCTACAAGATAGAATTTGCTCATCCATTTGTTTTTTGGTGTAGACCATTATGTTCTGAGGAAACTCTGTTGGAGATTGGATGTGTCCTGTTTAGGCTTCCTATCTTGCATAAGGTCATATATACAATCTGCATTCTAGATGCTTGCATTTAACTCTCAGCTGTTTAATGCTTATCACACGCATTGTTGTAAGAAATAGTATTTGTTGAGGAATTGGCTAGGGATAAGGAGTCTACTGATTCTTTTAGGTGTTAGAAACTCTCTTCAGAACAAGAAGGATTATCATTACCCTTGAATCTCATCTTTTTTAACTCTTGAATTTCACCTCTCCTGAATTATACTTTGGTATCGTGTTATAGGCCAGCATTGAAAAAAAGTGAGGAAAATTGATATTTTAGATTTTTTATTCATTAAAAATTGATTTTTATTTCTGATATATACAGAGGGGCTATCAATTCATTTATTGAAAACTTACTGTAAGCCGTACTATCATAGAGGCAATCCAGTTCTGTGAGTTTTGACAAATACAGTATGTGATATCCCCACAATGATCAAGATACAGAACGGTTCCACCACTCCAAAAAATTTCGTCTTATTGTCCCTGGGTAGTCAGCCTGTTTTCAGCGAGTGACAGAACCTCAGTTCTTGTCTTTTTTGAAAAAAGAGTTCCACAAAGAGAGCAAGACTGTAAAGCAGGCACAGCGTTTATTAGAAGCACAGTACAGGTGGGAGAGCACATGGGCAGCCTTGCAGAGTGAGTTGGGCACAACAGGGGCAGCTTAGGTTGTTACTGTTACACAGTTTAGATGAGGGTGACTCCCCTTTCCCTCCCCTATGATCGTGTCATCTGCAATTCCTTATTTGGGCTTCCACCAGGCACCATTTTGAATCTTTCCTGTGAGCACCTAAGCAAAACCCACAGGGGGTGGGGAGGATAAAAAACCACAATACAAATGATATTGTAATGATATTACAATGCGGCCAAGGTTACCAGAGGACACGTTGAGACCCCTTCTGTGCATGTGTCAGGCTGGGAAACCCTCTGGACCACAAAAACGAGGGGACTGTGGTGGGTTGCTTCATCTTTCACCCAATTAGGGCTGATCGGCCTGATAGTAGTTTATTTCAAAGGGTCAGCATGAAACCAGTTGCAGCAGGTCAAGCCAAAGCCTGTCTTATCTCCTACCTCAAAGCGCATGCTCCGCGGTTTTCATGGTCAGAGTTTCTTGCTTCGATGCTACAGAGTTTCTGTTTTACATGCCATTCCTCTGTGCGTCATGGCCTCATTAAGGGCAAAACAAGGAGGTGGCTTTGCCCTCTGCCTAATGCCTATGCATGAGGACGCTGTCCTTGGGCACGGCCCTGTCTTTTCTGCCTGAAGCCCCTCCCCACGACTCCACCCCAGGCAGCCACTGACCTGATTCCTATCACTATGAATTAGTTTGCATTTTCTAGAGTTTTATATAAATGGATTCATAATATGTGCTCTTTTGGTCTGGCTGCCTTAACTCAGCATAATTATTTTGAAATTCATCAAAGTTGTTGCATGTATCCATAGCTCATTCTTTTTTTATTGCTGAGCAGTTTTCCATTGTATGGATATACTACAATTTGTTTACTCATCTGTTGAAGGACATTTGAGTTGTTTGCAGTTTGGGGTTATTATGAATAAAGCTGCTATGAACACTTACGTATAAGGCTTCCTATGGATATATGCTTTTACTTCTTTTGGAAAAAAAGAGTGGAAAGGCTGGATCATATGGGAGGTGTATGCTTAACTTTTAAAGAAATTGACCAGCTATTGCCAAAGTGTCTGTACCATTTTACGTGCCTCCATAAAATGTTCTTGCTCCACACCCTCACTGAGACTTAGCGTGGCCAGTCTTTCAAATTCTAACCATTCTCATCAGTTTATGATGATATCACATCATGTTTTTAATTTGCATGTCCCTAATATCTAATGATGTTGAGTAATTTTTCACTTGCTAGTTTACCATCTTGGTTTGTGATATGCGTCTGTTCAAATCTTTTTTAAACCTCCCCCCCCCTTTTAAATTGGGTTGTTATTGAGTTTTGAGGATTCTTTATACATTCTGGATGTAAGTGCTTTACCAGATATATAATTTGCAAATATTTTCTCTCCATCTGCCTTGACTCTTCATTCTTTTAACAGTGTCTTTCGAAGAGCTGAAAATTTTTAATTTTGATGACGTTCAGTTAGGCAGTTTGTTCTTTTATGAATGGTGCTTTTGATCATTTAGGTCTATAATCCATTTTGAGTTAATTTTTTATATGATGTGAGGGATTGATCAAAGTTCACTTTCCTGAATAGGTTTTAGCACCACTTATTAAAAGACTGTCCTTTCTCCACTCAATTGCCTTTACTCCTTTGTCAGAAATCAGTTGTCCATATAGGTGTGGGTCTATTTCTGGATTCTCTATTCAGTTCCAGTGATGTATTTGTCTATTTTGACACCACGCGGTCTTGATTACTGTAGCTGGATAATGAGACTTGACATCAGGTCGTTGTTGTCCTTCGACTTGGCTCTTCTTTTTCATTTTGTCTTGGCTATTACGGGTCCTTTGCATTTCCACAGGAATTTGAGAATCAGCTTGTCCCTGTCTACAAAAAGGCAGCTGAGATTTTGATCAGGACTGCATTGATTCTACAGAGGAATCTGCAAATGCGTATTAATTGGTGGTGATGCCTGCCTAATGGATGCCCAATGATTCTATTAAAATGTGAAGATCACTGCTCTCACTGAGTGCTTAAATGTATCCATATATCTGATGCTAACCAAGAAATGTAAACCTATACTGTCTTGCCTTTTTTCAGTCAAAAGTATACACCATTGAATATAAAAAAAACCCGCCTAAGATTATTAGCCTACCTCCACACAAGTGTATTAGAAATTTGTATTTTGTATTCATCCGGAGGAAGATTGACACTTGTTGACCATAGGGGAATAGTAACTCCCAAGTGAGAGCAATACAGGAAAATATACAGAGTTGGGAGAGGGAAACACTGCAAAAGAGAAGGGTAAGAAATTTGATGTGGGTACATGTGGACATAAGATCTAACCTAGGGAGGACTTTTCAATAGGTTCAGGACATTGACAGTGAAACAAAAATGGAAGGACAGGCAAAGTCAGGGTGTAAGAAGCCGAGGTATGTCCACCTCAGAAGGGAGAAATGCAGAGTGGTGGTACCTTATGTAAGTTTCAACGGAGGTGCCTGAGATGCATATTCGTCTCACAGTATAGGTTTCCTCCTCCTTCCCTAAAAACAATCTAGCTGGCCACATGGCCCCCTAGACTCCCTTACACCCAGGCGTGCCTATTTGGTTAAGTGCTTTTTAATGAGATATGAGTGAAAATCATGAGTGCTACTTTAGGATCATAGCCTTCAAGGGAAGGGTAAGTTTTCCTTCCTCCCTTCCCCTCCTCTGCCTGGATTGTAGAAGTGGCTGCAAGCCATGTTACACTCTGGGGATGAAAGCATCACTCAAGGGCAGTGGGACAAGATAAAAAGAGCCTAGGACCTGACCACTTGGACCACAACACCAGCTGTAGACTTATTCCTGGACTATTATGTGAAGAGAAATACATTTCTAATGTGTTTGAACCACTGTTAATTTGGGTCTGTGTTACAGCTGTCGCCAAGCTAATCAGGCAGGATGACTGCTCCCTGGGAGGTTGGTTAAAAAAAAAAAAAAAAAATGTTCTGCTTAAAGTTCTGCATTTTAAAGCTTGAAATATTTGTACGATGAGCCAATATTCTCCCATAGAATCACGAAGATTATAAAAATATCATTAGTTTAGTGCATACCTCTGAGAGCCAAATGAGTAATAATCTTTTTCTCATTTTGTAGAGGGGGGGGATATGTCTTTAAGAAAATGTGATGACGTTGATAAAATAGAGCTTTTTTTTGGTCGCAAAGACTTGGCTTTGAATTACTACCACTTAGCAATTGTTTAACATTAAGTTGCTTTAGTTCCCTCAACTTTTCGTTCCTAATCTGTAAAATATCTACCTCCTGACCTTACTATAAGGTTCAAATTAGATAATATTTAAAGTTCCAAGTCATAGGTACAGCTTTAATGATAACTTCCTCCCTCCCCTCCACCCTGGTCAAGAAACAGGGGCCATCCACTCCGTAGTCGAGGATAATTCATTACCTAAACAAGTTTACTAAGGATTGGACATAGCTGTGTAGAGCTGCCATTTAACGGAGGATACACAGCCTGTCCTATCAGTAGATTTGGGTGTGAGCTAGCTAATCGGTTTATCTAAACAAAGATCGTCTTGGTGCCAACTGTGGAATGAGCATATGTCTTTTAATCCTAAATTTTCTGCTTCACTCTCCGCATTAGTGGTCCCCTACTCAAGTGTTACAGGGATCGGGCAGGGAATTGAAATGAGGCTGCCTTGGCGAATCCACACGCGTGGAGACTGAGATGGAGAAGCGGCTGCCACTCAGCTCCCGCAGATGCGGCATCCTGGGATGCGGCTCCCCATCGCTAGTTCTTAGACATTTTCAAGGGAATTGCAAGTCTGATTTTTTTGTGTGGAATCTCTTCTTTTTAAAATGTTGGTTCATTTAAAAAACAAAACACAACAAAACAACAACAACAAAAAACAGTGTTTGGGTTGAATAACACATGTCTGTGACTGCCAGTTTGCTGCCTCAGCTCTCCACGCCGCCCACTTTGATGGGGACTCGCTCTTGGCTGCGGCAGTTGCCTCTTGAGAAATCCTTGGACTGCATATGTGATAACATCAGCGCATTCACTTATTCGTGTAGATCTGTGTGCTCTGAACCGGGGCTGGCTCCAAATAAGACACGAAGATTTTCTTTGCAAAGGGCAATTCTAATAAACTAAACACAGGGAAGATCCCCCAGTGTTACCCTGCCCTGAAAGGTACCTAACACTGATTCTGTGGGGGATTTTTGTTTTTCCCCCGTTCACTATGGGGAAGAAGATGATGTAATAAATATTTCTATGTTTATTTGGTGTGTGAAGCCAAATACTCAAATGCTGAGTGCATTAAAAAAAAATCAAAATCAGCAATTCAATTATTTTTCTTTATTAAAGCAGCCGGGACTGAGCTTGTTAAGATGGACGTGCTTTGTTGTAGCTTGCTCTGCTGGCGGTGTCGAAATGAATTAAGCGAGCCAGAGTCAAAGAAATCTCGCAGGCGGCTTTAATCTCCTGTCAGAAAGAATAGCTAGCTGAGTCGAACATCAGTAATTTTTTTTCTCTTGTCTCACCTTAGAAGCTTGTGTTCTCAGCTACCTATCTGTGGACTTACATTTTAATCTTCAAATTATACTCCTAATATATTCTTAAGATTGGGCATTTGGGTGTCCAGTCTTCTAAGTCAGTGATTTGCTGGTACTTAAAAATCACCCACGTAAAAATGCCATCTCGTCTCTGAAACTCGGAAGAGGCAATTTCTTTATTACTCAATTCCATACCAGAACCTACCACAGTTTTTCTGTTTTGGTAAGACCAGCAAGTTCCCAAATTTCCCTTTTGAGATTTTTTTTTTACTTCTAGTACACATATTAGAAAAATATATATAATATGTCACAATATGAGTCTCTGAGGTGAAATGTTGAGGGATGCAGTTCTCCTGTGCATCCTGTAAAACTCTCTAAAATATCCCATGGCTGTGAAATTGATGTCAGAGGGCAATCCCGAAGTGATGTCAGCCTTTTCTCTGCTGGGGAGGCCTTTGAGCTGTGGGGCATTTGTGCTACTACTGTTCCAGTCATTTCCTCTTTTAAGAACTGACTAGTAGAATAAGCTCCACTGGGCAGAAAGTGGAGCTTTTGTCTGTTAAGCAAAAGACCCTTTTCTACCAGAATGGGTCTTTCCAAAAGTTAAAAAAAAGAAATGTGGTCAGCGGGTGGTAGGTGTTTGTTTAGTAGGTTGAAGGCTATAACGTTGAAGAAACAGCAATTGCTGACTCAAGAGTCTGTGGACCCAAAGTGCTACCAAGAAAAGCTAAAATATTCAGTCTCGTGGTAAGGACACCTTTGTTCTTAGAGTGTAACAAGTTGGACATCATGGACTTTGACATCAGCGGGTTGTTAATTACACGTGGCAAATACAACGTAGAGCAATGCCGTGTTTTCTGGGAAATATCATAGCTCCCTCATAGGGATCATCTACTGACTTCTTATGTGACTTATGAAGGTGCCTATACTGTAACAAGTTTCCAGTTTTTGTCAAACTTTTTCTCTCCTCCTGAGTCTTCCGCCCTCATTGGGTATTTTCTAGGTTGATGCATGTCCCTTAGCACCAGAGTTGTAGATTTCCATATTTTGGTAAGCATGTTCTCGTTCCCCTGCAAATGGGGATCCCCAATCTTTCCACACTGGAATGAAGTAGAACAAATCTAATCAACCTACTTGTGTTTAGTTTTATTTTGATGACAAAAAGTATAGAGAAAACCCACAAACCTAGATCATAGCTCCTATAAATCCCTCCTTATTCCATTCCCTTCTTTCCCCCCTCAGAGATGACCATTGTTCTTATTTTTGAATGCAATATTATATATGGTCCCCCCAAACATACATAGTATTTTATATATTTTTATAGTAAATTAAAATGGTATCATATTTATGTATCCTCCTGAAAGACTTTTACATCTATGAGACTATAATTATTTCTCCTGCAAAGATAAACTTCTCCTGTAGATCTAAAAATCTTTGTGGGGATGGTTTTTTTTTAACATCCCAAATCATTTTTTACTAAATATAGAGCAAGTAATGAAATGCTTGGATGCTCAGAATAAATTTAGTCTTTATAGCTCAGCACCACTTAGTTCAACCACTTGTCATTCCCGCTTCATCTATCGTTTAATATTTTCTAGTTTTTATATTTTACATTTCTTTATTTTTTCCTAAATTATTCAATTAAACTAAAAAAAACCTCACCCATTTTACCCAATATGCGTGCCCTTATAACCAGCAATGTCCATTCTTGACCAGTTAAATACTCACATATATGTTCAAGTAGAAGTGTCCAAGAATATTTGTTGCAGCACTGTTACAATAGTAAAACTAATACTTAAGGTTAAATATAGTCCAAACTATGTAGCAATTAAAAAGAATAAGGTAGATATATATACTTATCATTGGTAAATAGGTAAAGCTCTAAGACATATTATTTTTTTTTAAAAAAGCAATTGCAAAACAAAATTAACATTATGATGCCACTTATGTTTTAAAACTGTGTGTTTCTATGTGATCTTATATAGCTTTGCAAATATATAGAAAAAGTTCTGCAAGCAAACACTGAAAGCTGATAATAGTGATTATCTCCAGGATTGGAGTGAGAGGTCAAGGAGGACTTTGTATTGCTAGTATTAGTTGGATTTTTAACAACAAGAAATTCATATGTTAATTGGTTAATTAAAATGTAAATACAGTTTAAAATATATTAAAAAGGTCATTTTCAGAGCAGGCTAATAACACTGTGGCTTGAAGCAAGAGATTAAAACTATCGCAGCCAATGATTAGTTTAAATGGCCTCAAGGAAAATAAACTGGGGGACTGAACTCAGTGTCTATCTAAACATCCACCCCAAAACCCTTAAATTTACAGAATGTAAATATAGTCACATCAGCACTGGCAAGCAAAAGTCACCACCAGACCTGAAATTGCAAGACACACCCAGAAGAAAGAAATCAATGGGCTTGAATGGATTAGACTGAGGAAATCCAAAATATATACATGGAAAAAACACGGAGACAAGAGCCACTGAAAGTCCAAAAATAGAAAGAACAAATACCAAGAACCGGACAGAGCACTAGGGCAATAAAGAGGATAGTTAATAATACTGTATTTTAATATTATTTTATTTCCTATATTAATTCTTTCCTTTAGAGTTAATCCTTCTTTTAGTTGGAGTTTATGCTTTCTCTGCTGTAGGTTTTTCTCATATATTTGGTGACTCATTTCCAGATTATACTTCTAGATGAATGTTTAGATAACAGTACCTAAACGTTTTGGGTTGGTTTTCCCCCTCCAAGCAAGACTTTTCATTTTTACTATTAGAATAAAAGTTCTGCTTTCAGGAGTGCTGGTGGTTGTAAGAAAGGTGGAAGAGAGGCTGCAGGCTGGGGAGATGGTCTTCTAGGCTGTGCAGTAGAGCACAGGCGTTAAGGCTGGGCTCTAATACCAGACCATCTGGGGTCAAATCCTGGCTCTGCCATGGACAGCTGTGTGACTTTGGAAAATTTACCTAACTGCTCTGTGCCTTAGGTTCCCTCTTTCTAACATTGCGAAAAGAGTGGTACCTACCTTCTAGAGTTGTTATGAGGATTAAATGTCAGTACATTTAAAGCTCTTAAAATGGTTCCTAATGTATAGTAAGATTTTAATGCATGTTAGCTATTGTTTTGTAGTAATATTCAATTTGTGAACATGTGTGCTTATGGTTTTATGTTTGAGCAAATGCTGGAGTCAGCTGATCCCAGCCCTTCTTCTGCCAACCATCTCTACAGGCTGCGGCATCCCTTAGTTCACGTTGCCTCTGGGCTTGAGATTATTCTCCAGGGAAATTCTTCCCTCCCCTCTGATTTCCTCCCATTTCCACTCTCCAATTAACAGTTTGATTTGACTCCGTAACATAAGAGAGCTCTTGGAAAAAAAAAATAGTGGACTGAATCCACATTTTAAAGCCTCTCCTTCATCCTAGATCCCACTGAAATGACAGTCTATATTTTAAAAAGAAAATACATAGCAACTCTGGAAATCCAGGAGGACCTCATCAGGAGGCCAGGGCAGCAAGAGTCTCTAGGACATGTAAGGCAGAGGCAAGCAGATCAGTCATGAGACCACATTGCTGAGGGACTGGTGGAGAGGCCAAAGGGGGTTCTCCAAGAAGAGAATTTCCCCCGGAGAACTGCAGAATGATCTCTACCAGAGGCAGTGAGGATGGCAGGATGAGCAGCCTATGGAAAGTGAGCTGCAGACCTGACTCAGGACCAGCCGTTCAACTTCTGCTCTTGGCTAAGAGCACAGGTGCTGACTCAGGGGACTCAGAAACCTCAAGTTACTAACGGCTGTGTTGTGGCAGGCGGCTGGGTGTGGAGAGTCCCTGACATAACATTGTCATTGGACATAGTAGCTAAAAGTATTTAATTAATGATATTTTTTTATCAGTGCCACACTGATTTGTTTATTTTAACCTTATAACATGCTTAATAGTTTGTGGAGTTAGTCTCCCCCTCACTACTCATTTTTTTTTTTTTAATTTTATTTATTTATTTATTTATTTATTTTTGGCTGTGTTGGGTCTTCGTTTCTGTGTGAGGGCTTTCGCTAGTTGCGGCAAGTGGGGGCCACTCTTCATCGCGGTGCGCAGCCCTCTCACTATCGCAGCCTCTCTTGTTGCGGGGCACGGGCTCCAGACGCGCAGGCTCAGTAGTTGTGGCTCACGGGCCTAGTTGTTCCGCGGCATGTGGGATCTTCCCAGACCAGGGCTCAAACCCGTGTCCCCTGCATTGGCAGGCAGATTCTCAACCACTGCGCCACCAGGGAAGCCCCCTCACTACTCATTTTTAAAACTTTCTTAGAGATTTTTGCTCTTTGTCTTTTCCATACCTTATTTAAGAGTTTCCTTATCCCCCCAATTTTAAAAATAGTGCATAAAGTCAATTCCAACTTGGCTTTTTTTGTTTTAAATAAATTTATTTTATTTATTTATTTTTGGCTGCATTGGGTCTTCGTTGCTGCATGCGGGCTTTCTCTAGTTGCGGCGAGCGGGGGCTACTCTTCATTGAGGTGCGCAGGCTTCTCACTGCGGTGGCTTCTCTTGTTGCGGAGCATGGGCTCTAGGTATATGGGCTTCAGTAGTTGTGGCTCATGGGCTCAGTAGTTGTAACTCGTGGGCTCTAGAGAGCAGGCTCAGTAGTTGTGGCGCACGGGCTTAGTTGCTCCGCAACATGTGGGATCTTCCTGGACCAAGGCTCAAACCCGTGTCCCCTGCATTGGCAGGTGGATTCTTAACCACTGCGCCACCAGGGAAGCCCCAACTTGGCTTTTTAAGTGAAAAAGAGAAGCAAAATTGCTCCTGGAAACATTTTTTTAAAAATCAACTGTTGTAAGATTTTGGATTTTTTTCCAGAAAAATCAAAAGAGTGAAAAAATCATATTTCACTGAAACGTGACCTCTTACATCATTTGTGTTCATTGAGTTCGAAGACAAGTTAACATGTGAGATCTTTATCCTTCTGAAATAAAGGAAAATCCTTAATACCTCACATTCCTCCTAAAGTTTGAATCCAGGTGGTCACTTCCGGTTCAGGTTCAAGTTAAGATTGAATGAGGTGCATGGCAGCAACAAAAGGGCTGTTTCCAGAGTACTCACAATCGGTTTCCGCTCTGGTAAAATCAAGGCAGTATCTGGGGAGTTCAGAGGAGTCTTGCAGGTCCCAGAACCATCTAGGCTTGCCCTTGGTAGTGGGTAGCACTAGTTTGTATCAGATGAAGTTTCTGTTAAATTTACTAACGTCCCTGTAATCAGTTTGAAAGGAATCCAGTGAAGAATTATGGCCACGCCCCTCGGAATCTTAGTTCCCCGACCAGGGATTGAACCTACGCCCCCTGCACTGGAAGTGCGGAGTCTTAATCACTGGACCACCAGGAAGGTCCCTCCAGTGAAGAATTTTAATGGTGCAGGCTGTGAGTGTGTGTAAGAGGGAAATAGGGAGAAGGAATGAGATCAGGCTATTGAAAGGTTGTAACATATGTACTTGTTTCTAGGAAGATATATTATTAAAGCTCCCTGTCTTTGTTCAGGGGGAAAAAAAGACATTTTAATGGCCCATTTCATCATATTGTTGTAAGATAAACAGCCATCGATTTTTATGAAGGAGAGGCATAAGTAGATGATTCTCCTCCTTAGGCGTATAAGGCATGGAACTTTAGCTCTGAAGGCAGAGAGCTTCTGGCTGTCCGCCTTTCAAAGCTGTTATGCTGACTTCCCTGGTGGCACAGTGGGTAAGAATCCACCTGCCAGTGCAGGGGACACGGGTTCGAGCCCCGGTCTGGGAAGATCCCACATGCTGCAGAGCAACTAAGCCCGTGTGCCACAACTACTGAGCCTACGTGCTGCAACTACTGAAGCCCTCACGCCTAGAGCCCATGCTCCGCAACAAGAGAAGCCACCGCAAGGAGAAGCCCGTGCACCGCAACCAAGAGTAGCCCCTGCTCGCTGCAACTAGAGAAAGCCTGTGCGCAGCCAGGAAGACCCAACACAGCCATAAATAAATAAATAAATACAATTTTAAAAAATGTTATGCTTGAAGGTTCCTGAGGAAAAAGGAGTTGGTCACATTTGCATAGCGGCCAAGGAGGCTTTTGAGAGCAGTGGGAAGGAGACCCTGACGCTTTGAGCCTCAGTGTCACCACGACATATCTGATTACTGGGCACTAGAGTCGAAGGCCAGTTGGCAGTAGGAACTGCGGGGACTTGAGCAAACCTTCTGGATGAGAAAATGCTGGAGCTGGTGTCCCAGGGAGGGTGGGATGTGCTCACTCATATTATTTTGAATATTCGAAGTTTCCTGTGCTCTAAACTGGTAAAGCAGGACACACCTGTGTGTGATATCTTCCATCTCAATCCTCTGCAGTTAAATGAGGTACTTCACGAATAATAGAAATCAGTTAAACTATTGTAACAGCAATCTGTCTATTAGTATAAATGCGCCTCCACCAAGTTTTAAAATGCTACCCTTTCTAATATGTTAGGGCCACTCTTGTGATTTCAACTGTTGCCTTTGTGCCGATGATGTGACATTTTCCAGTGAGTGCATGGGAGTCAGCCCTATGTACTGTTCTCTCCTTTTCAAGGTGTTCCTTTCTTCCTATTTTCCCATTTCCCAATGAATGACTCTAATAGCGACTCTACTGTCCCTCCAAGGGCTCTGGGAAAGTCTAAACTATCTTCCTAGCTCCACTTTCTCCTTCCTCTTTACCTCCCATAGCCCAGGAGTTATTAAGCCCCCACTGAATTTATCTGCTAATGTCTTTTCTTTTTTCCTTTTTTTTTTAAAAAAAATGTTTATTTTATATTGGAGTGTAGTTGATTTACAATGTTGTGTTAGTTTCAGGTGTACAGCAAAGTGATTCAGTTCTACATGTACATATACCTATTCTTTTTCAAGTTCTCTTCCCATGTAGGTTATTACAGGGTATTGAGTGGAGTTCCCTGTGCTGTACCGTAGGTCCTTGTTGATTATCTATTTTATATATAGTAGTGTGTGTGCCTCCTTGTATCCCAGCGTCACTGTTAGACTCCAGAATATTGCAGTGGCCTCAACCTCTTCCTTAGTGTCCTCCTCTCCCCAGTAACGCAGCTGGACTAGGCATTTCTAGAGCACAGATACGATCGTGTCCCTGTCTGCACAGAAACTTTTGCTGGTTCAACCCGACCTGCTCTTCGGTATCATTGCCCACCCTTCTCCCGGCCCCCCTTTCCAGCCATGTGCGGCCACCGGCTTCCTGAATGCGCTCTCATTTTCATGCTTCCTTACCATTTCCTCAGACTGGGTTGCACGTTCCCTCCTGTTTCTACCCAGTGAATTCCTACTCATTTCAAGGCCCAAATGTAATTTTACCTCTGATGTGATGGTTTTCCAAATCCCCTCTAATTTCAAGGAATCATTCCCACTTTTGTGTTCCCATGGCACTTTAACATTTAGCAAATGTTCCTATTTCCTCCGTGTGAGCATTTCTGTCATTCTGGTTTCTGTAATATTGTGTCATGTATACACTTGTCCCCACCATAGGCTGCGAGCACGGCTGTGTCCTTTCATCGTTATCCTCAGCCTTGAACCCGGGGTCTGGCCCAGCGGGGGCCTCTGGGAACACAGCCACTACTCTTGGCAGAGTTTGACTTTCATTTAATATATCCTCAGAGCCCACAGGAAAGAAGCCTGAGTTGCAAATGGAATTCCAAGACCACTTCTTTTCTTTTTCTTCTTGGGTGCAAATACCGTGCCTCATTTCTTAATTCATTGCTTCCCTTTCTGCTACTCAACTCTATATTCTGTTTTTATTCTTTTTCCAGAGCTCTTGCCTCTCCTTCTAACACTTAGCTTCTAGGGCTCTTCTTCTCAAATTTTGTTTTTAATAAGAAAAAAAATTGAACTCTGGATATTAGCTCCCCTGTCGTTCCATCCCATTTTGAATGGTTTTCATGTCCAGAGAGACACTGGTAATTCGAGTCCAGTGAAAGTAAGAAATGGTTTTTGACATAGCAAGGAATCCGCTTACAGCTGACTTCAAGAACTAAATAAGAGGTATGCTATTTTCTGAGTTGTGATTTTTAAATTGCTCATGAAAATAGAAGAGTCTTGGCAGGGAAACCAGATGACTTCGAGCAAGTGGATAATGGGTGAGAGAACGTTTGTCGTGTGGGTTAGTTGTCGTATAAGAGTATAATTCAGTTGTCGTTACTAGTGATTGAAGAATATCTATGTAGTGAAATGCGGGTTAATAGCTTCAGTTCATTTTCCAAAGGAGAAATGTCTGAATTCAAACGGGCCCCAAAGGGCTGTAGGAGGCTGTGTCTTCTAAGGGAAAAAGTATTGAATGGGGAAAACTGACCTGGTCCTGGGTTACCGCAGAATCATTTTCTTGAAGCCTGGTTAATTCTTCATTTCTTTCCTAATGTACCCATGGGATGTGGAGCTTATGCAGTGCTGGCCAGGGCTCGAGTAAGCAATCAAAAAGGAGCAGGGAAAAGGAGAGATGTTCTGACCAAATCAATGAATCAATGAATAAATGAATCAGTCAATCAATCCTGCTTTGTTTAGATGTTGTCATTGTATACAATTTTAATGGTCGAATGAATACTTTCTTAGTTTTTTATCTTAGGAATGTATCGGTTGTACAAAAATGAAAAAGTGAAAGCATTCCAAATCTTTCCCTCTCTTAATTGCTTTAGAGGAAGTAAACATTCTGGGAAATGGCAATATTTTAATTTAACCCACGCAATCCAGTTTTAATTTGAACTAAACCCCAAAATATTTTTGAAAGCCTATTATATGCAAAGTATTATACTCTGTGGTGCTGACAAAAATGCAAAGCTATAACAGGGATTTTGTGAGAGAAAAAAGGAAAAATGAGAAAATGTATGTAGGGGCTGTTTGTAAACGATACAAGAATATTTAAATGTCAGTTATAATATTATTAAACAGATGGCCTATGTCCCAGAACTTATAATCTAATGGGGGATATAGGTTTCTAAAAAATTAATACTGAGAAGGCTAGAATGAGTGTACAACCAAATTTTACAGGAATTATGAGGGAGAACAAAGTTAATTTATTTAGAAAAATTTGGAAGGGCTTCTTAGAGGTAAAATACACTCTGTTTTATAGAAATCACAGTAAAAAGGTATGCTGATACTCTCAGTGTTTTTTTTTTCCATTTACTTGCTTTCATACCACTTCATCAATATCAGTTTTTAAATGTACCCAATCAAGAGAAACAAAGAATTATTTTCTAAGTTACTTTGTAAAACTGCCAAGTTGATTACCTTTGGAATGTTCCTTACCAAAAGAGAAAACCAGAAGTATTTTAAGAGTGTATATTTGTGTTCATTCTGAAAATATTTCTAGACAGTTATACAGATAGACATATGTGTGTATAGTTGTATTATATGTATATTGTGTGTATGTATATGTATGTATTTGTGTGTGTGTGTGTGTGTGTGTATATGCATCTTTGTCAAAGCTGACCTCTCCACTAGAGAAGCATTTCAACCAATATGAGACATTAATTTTTTTTTTAATTGAAATATATTTGATTTACAATGTTTCAGGTGTACAGCACAGTGATTCGATATTTTTATAGATTATACATCATTTAAAGTTATTACAAAATAATGGCTATATTTCCCTGTGCTGTGCAATATATCCTTGTTGCATTTTAATTTTGTACATAATAGTATCTCTTAATCCCCTACCCCTATTTTGCCCCTCTTCCTTACCCTTTCGCCATTGTAACCACTAGTTTGTTCTCCATATCTGTGAGTCTGTTGCTATTTTGTTATATACATTTGTTTGGGTTATTTTTTAGATTCCACATGTAAGTGATAACATCGAGTATTTGTCTTTCTCTGTATGAGACATTGATTCTTAAGTGTTACCTGCTCCTCTGGTCTACCAAAGGCTAAGAAGATAGACCCATCTGCTTATCATAATAGCTAATGTACATTAAGTGCTTATTATTTCTAATCCCCTTCCATGTAATTTATCAAGTTCTCATTAACAGCTTATGAAGTAGGTATTGTTATTATCATGCTCTTATTTGTAAAATGATTGGGCTGGGATTTGAACCCAAGATAAATGGTCCAGGGCCTGTGTTCTCCATCATCACAATGCTATATTTCCTCTCTGCAAGTGGTGATTATTCTTAGAGCTCTGTTCTTCCTTGTGCTTAAATCATTCTCTGGATGTTACTTAAGCCACTTGGGGAGACTCAGTTTTCTGTCTGGTTCATTTTTAACTATTTCAAAGGGAAGTAGATGCTTTCTGTCAAAGTGAATTTCCATAAAGTGAATCAAGTTTTTGAGTATCATTATAAAAATCAGAGATGTGTTTACTTAAGGAAAAATATTTCTCAAGAAGTAATGATAAAGTTTTGTTAAGGGGGGGGGGTCCCAGGTTCATTTGGGACCAACACATCATTCCTTAGTTACTGTCTTGAGGTGGTGATATACTTTTTCTTTGTAGTACCCTGGTGATTCTAGGATGTCTTCTTTGTCTCCAGTTGCTCACCTCATCATTCCTGCTGGGTCCTGGTTTATACCCCATAAATACCTGAACATGGCTGTCTGTCCAGATAAACTCCACATTTACAGTTCTCAGACTTTTCATACCCATTGCCTGGGATTTCTCTGGCATTTGCAATACCTAATTCAGTTGGACTGCTACCGCACACTTCAACTATAATTGCCACCATATTCATTCATTTGTCTAACAGATTTTTATTGAGAACTGTGGTGGATTGAATAATCGTGCTCAGTTCTTCACCTCCTGTACTAGTATTGCACATCCACATGCTTGGTGGGGGCTGGGGTGGGCAGAGTGTGCTGTACTTCCTGCTTCTTGATTGTGGGCTTGGCCATATGACTTGCTTTAACCAATGTTTGATGTGATAGAAACAAACACCTGATATCGGCTTCTATTCCTGACTTTGTTAGGAGAAAACTGTGCTTTGGGTGGTGTGATAAATATCCATTTGGTCTTTGTCCCCAGTTCCTGACACAGAGCTTCTAAATCCTTGGAATCTCCTGAGTGATAGAGGTGATAGGAACACCTTTTATTGTTCATAACAATCCCCTTTCCACCACCCTGAGTTTACGCTAATAATGTGATGCTTAGCTGAGTCTAAGAGTCAGATATCTTTAGGATGGGGGCTAAAGAACAAAGCAAGGCATGATTAGAAAGTTGAAACTTTCAGCCTTACCCCTTGACCACCAGGGAGGGAAGAGGGGCTAGAGATTGAGTTAATCACCAGTGACCAATGATTTAATCAATGACTAATGAAACCTCCATAAAACCCCTAAATGATGGGGTTCAGTGAGCTTTCGAGTTGATGAATACACTGAGGTTCTGGGAAGGTGTCACACTTGGAGAGGACATGGAAGCTCCACGCTGCCCCCCATACCTTGCCCTATACCCTATGTAACTCTTCCATTTGGCTCTTCTTGAGTTGTACCCTTTATAATAAACCAAGTAAGTAAAGTGGTTCCCTGAGTTTTGTGAGCCATTCTAGAAAATTAGCAAACCTAAAGATGGAGTTGTGGGAACCTCCCATTTATTGCCTGTTGCTCAGACATACAAGTGGCCACCTTAGACTTGAGACTGATATCTGAGGTGGGGACAGTCTTATGGGACTGAGACCTTAACTTGTGGGTTCTGTGCTAACTGTAGGTGGTTACTGTCAGAATTGAACTGAATTGTAGGATGCCCAGTTGGAGAGTTGGAGAACTGGTTGTTGATGTAGAAAAATCCCACACATTTGGTGTCAGAAGTGTGAATAAAAAGAGTTCAGTATTAGTGTTTGATCCAAGGATGAGAGGTACTCAGAGCAGACCTAGACCAAACCTGCAGCTTTGAGCCAAGCACAGCTGAAATCAGCTGACACCCAGTCGACCCACCAATGCATGAAGAAATAAACACTTGTTTTTGAAACCCACTGAGTTTTAATATGGATTGTTACACAGCATAAACTGATTCAACCTATGTGCCAAGCACTGTTTTAATAAGTGGATGACTTCTTACTTTAGAATTCTGTAGGTTTTGGACTTCATATGTTGAAAAATAAGTTATAAGCTGTTTCAGTCTTTAAGAATAAGAATTTACATATTGAATATATATAGAATTCTACATATGAATATAATAGCAGCTATGCGAGTTTAGAGAGTTTGGTAATACAAAGATGAAAGGGAAAGAGAGGCCAGTTAACCGATTAGGCAAGACCTTGTAGGTCCCCTCAGTTTTGCAGAACTCCCAAATCTATTTTTTCAGGGCACCTAAGAATTGTTGAGTCTCTTAGGAACTGATACACAGTAACAGACACAGAAGAAACTAATGCACAAACCAGAGAACAATTTCTTTTTCTACTGTGAGAGATATTCCCTTCTAGTAACTGTAATACATATGTCCACTTTCTTAGATACCCCTTCCTGGTACTAGGGAAATAAAACCATCACCAGTTAGGATGGGTTTGGGGGCATATAGCAGTTAACAGTGGCTTTAACAAGATAGGAATTTATGTTTCTCTCACAGTAAAGAAATCTGAGAGTACATAGTCCAGCACTGGTATGGTCTGTGGGGTCATCAGGGACCTCCTCTTTTGTATGTAGCTCCCAACTTCAAAATCGTTTGAAATCCCAAGATGCTAAAATTCTAGCCGTTACTTCCATATTCCAGGGCACATAAAAGAGGGAGGAAGGAAAGCAAAAGAGAAACAAATCTTCACTGGATTTCACTTATATCACAGTTACTAAAATTTATGATCATAACTGGTGCAAAAGTCTTAAAATTTTAATCTTTAAATGCGTGCATGCATTACTGTCCTGAATTATATCAGTATTTTGCTACGAAGCAGAAGGGGGGAAATGGATGTTGGAGAAAGCAGGTAGCAATCTCTGCTCACCATTTCTCTCTCACTCTAGTTGTCTCTTTCACATTTCAATGCTTCTTAAATCAGATGCATTGTACTAACACTGATGTGTACATTTTTTCCTGAAAACCCATGATTAAACTGATAGAATGTCTTATTGATTTCTTTTTAAAAACATGGTAATGATATCAATTTTCTTGGTGAGAATAAAATCAGAGCACAGTGAATTTTGTAGAATACGGTAAAGCCTTGTGAATTATTCCTGCCCCAAAAAAGGGAGTAACATTTTCAGGATTGAAATATTTGGGTCTGCTAGACTCAGTGTGTCAATTTCATGAGAAATAAACTCTCCATATTTTTGCCTTTGGGGCCTCCCTATTCTAGAATCCTCTCATCTCACCTCCAGTTATGGAGACCTTTGGTTTTGACCATCTCTACTCTGGTCCTACCTCTGTGTGATTACTCCATAGTCGCCTTGATTGAATTTGTTTATTGCCAGAGTTTTCCAGTCAGGATGAGTTAAACCATCTCTTAGGATGGGTGACTTCAACAGATGACTTTCATTCATTATGTGTTAATTTAAACTAGTTTAACTAACAAGGCTCATCTCATTTCTTAGTTCTTGGTGACCCCTGTCTCTTTCAAGTACTTCTAACATGGGCCACATTCCTTGGCCCAAAGAGATGTTGCCTGTGTATGTAATTTGGAAAAAACTTCCAGTAATTCTTTAATTTCTGAAAATATACAATTCACAAAGTCATGGCTTCAGGTATGAGGGGAAAAGATAAAGATATACATTAAACTTTGTGATCTGTTTCATAGAATCACTTACAAAATAAACTGTATTTCCTATATTGTCCCTGGAAGATTCAAATACAGAAATTTGTTGAATTTTTTCTCCATCTCTCTTACAAGCAAATGCTTTATGTGTTAAATATATAGTTTGATATATATTTGGTAAGTTTTAGAGTTTTTGAGATCCTTTGTAATTGTTTAGGGGTTACTACTGATAAGAGTAAAGCTACTATATTTCATTAAAAATAAGACATCAGTTTTAAGATAATCCTGAATTTCTGCCATGTGAAAATGGAGGTGGGAAATGTGCATCTTAGAACCATTCAAATATAATTTAGCAGAATTTTGAATGACAATTACTACTGCAAAATATAAACTGTAGATTGTAAAGCCTCCCTATATGTAAAACTAGGGATTTAGATTCCAGAATTAAAGATATTAGAGTCTTTCAAATCTGGACAACAGGAAATAGGTTTATGTTTGCACATAGCTAATGTGCGTCAGAGGATTATTAAGGAAATTCACAATCTTTATACTTATAATTATCAGAGGTTTCAAGAAGATAATGGCTAAAAATGAAGGTAAACATTCTTAAAGGCATTGAGTTAACTAGCAGATATTTAGCTGCCTTTACTAAGCCCTCAGAACCACTAAAAAGAAGGAAATCAAGCCTCTAATCTGTTATAGTTCTTGAGTTTCCTAGGTTCACCCTTTAATTTATCATAGAAGGGGCAGATTTATCAGTGCATCTAGTGCTGTGTCTGCTCTAAGCAATGTGGGTCTCTCTAACTTTCGGATGATATCATATTTGTGTTTTAATTTCATTATTTCTTCGCAATTCATGTTGTTTTAAAATTTTCACCACCTCACCAAACCTCTATGAGCACACAGGAATTATTGAGCATTTACTCCGTGCCAGGCACCCTACTAGGAAGTGGTGATAAAATGATAAGGAATTCTCCTGGCCATCTCAAGTGAGCAGTCTTAGAGGGGAGACAGTTTCAGTCATGCTGTAACAGCACTTCTACAGGTTCTATATTTAATAATGGGTCCAAATACTGGCCCAAAGGAGGATACAATTAACTCAAGGGGGGCTTAGGAGGAGAAGATATGGCAAGTTGGCCTTGAGAATGAAAAGAAAGGAATTTAGCAGGGCTACACAGTGAGGGGGTAACAGAGGCATTTCAAGCAGAGTGAACACAAGCACACCTGTATTTGTTTTCATGTTTGTTTTACCTATGAGCTCTTCCAGAGTGAAGACCTCAAGCTCTGGTAATACCTACCACCCAAATGAGTGTAGGATAGTGTTTAGCAAGCGTTTTTTCAGTAACAACGAGTGAGCTAGTCCAGAGAATAATGAGAATTGGGTCAGCGCTTCTCAAACGGCAGTAAGCATGAGAATCACTGGGTGCTTGTTCGTGGGCACCAGCCTCACCACCTTCCTGCTTCAGGAGGTCTGGAGTGGGGGGCCGGAAATTTGCATTTTCAATAAGCCCTTCCCCATCAGGACTCCAACATAGGTGGTCCTCAGAGCACAGAGATGAGGGTGGAAAGGAATTCATGGATACTCGGTGGATAATTCTATCGTGGTCCTTATCAACTACCTGCAACTCACTGAATATACCTTGAGGTGCACCCCCTGTCGGCCATCAAAAAGCTTTTTAATCAGCCTTAACCTGTGCTGCTCAGACCTGTAAGTTAATTTTCTGGCAAACATGCTGAGAGAAAAATAAACCTGCCTCCTGAGACTTAACGGGTCTTCTTGATTTTTAAGTATTAGCATGTTTTTCAAGTGCTGAGAAGCTGAAATGTGCTAAGGAGAGGGGGGAAAAAAAAAAAACTCCAGGATTAGTCATTTCTCTAAAAAAAAGTTTCCAGTGGCACAATACTTACCTTGAAAGATGAACATTTCCACCTAAAGCATTTTTTCTATGTTTTGTAATCACAGAGGAGAATTTATGCCAACTCTGCCTTTTTTTAGCCATTGAATGAAACATTTCTAAACTGAGTTGAAAATAACTCCAACACACCTTTAACACCCACTTGCTCTAATTTAACTCCATTTGTGTCTCCCTTAACTTACTCTTTATTTTCTTGAGCATTCCAGCTGTTAACGTTAAATCTAACTTTTGGATGTCAGTCCATGTCAAAGCAAGCCTTAATCCTTTTGATGTTAACCTATCAACAGCTCAAAGTGGCCTTATAGCATCAGATATAACTGCGTTTGCAACCCTGTGGGCATGGAGTGTGATTATGTATGCAGGCTCGATCAACCTTCCCTATAATACTACACCTATACGTAGTGTAGACTGGAATTCTACATGGGGTGGGGAAGGACTGGACCCCATCCAAAGCACTTTGTTTACAGAAATAGGAAAAGGCTTTGTTTCAAGGTAGCAGCCCTGCAGAAGTATTGGAAATCTAAGTTGGCAATCATCTAGTCCTACATCTTTTTTTTTTTTTTTGTCTAAGAGACATTAAAATGTCATGAATAAAAGCATACAGTTAATGACAGAGGTGTTGAAACTGGAACCAGACTGGAAACTTTTAGATGAATAGTCTAACACCGTGTTAATGGAGTTATATGGTACCCACTTTCTTATTTCTCTTGAATAGAATGCAGTGTAAAGAAAAGAAAAATTATTACTATTCTTACTCCCCCATTTAGACAATTTTTGAGGTATAAGTCAACTGTGTCTTGAAAGTTTGGGATAGATTTTTCTCTGATGCTTTCTGACCAGATACACCTCAAATTTAGAAAACTGACAATGAAACAGGCCATTGTCATTGGCTGAGTCCTATATGGAAGCAATTTGTAGTAAGGTAGAGGTGACTTTTGAATTATTATACTGGGACATTTAGCTTGGCTGTAGCAATATACTAATGAAGAAGTCTCTGTTTATGAGGAAGTTCACTAAATGAAAATAGGTATCATTGCCATGTTATTTTATGGCCCTTGGTGCAATAGAGCTAGAATTTTAGAAAGAGATTATACCTTAATTAAATGAAAGAAGTGATAAATACACTTTTAAATGAAGATGAATAGACATTATAAATTCCACAAGTTAAATGTCCAGCTAAATGTTTACCTTAAAAGCCAATAACTAATGGAAAAGGATAAAAAGGAAAATATTCTTTTATTCATATTATGTATTTTGGCACCAAGGTTAAAAGAATAAGTCACAATTTTTTTTCCCAGAGAAGCTCCCAGCCTACGGGGGAAAGAACAACACCAAAAATGTTAACTATAAATGCTACAAGAAAATTAAGTTCCAAGTCCTCTGAGACCTTAAGGGGAGAATAATTAATTTTGCTTTAGAAGCTGGAAAAGGCATCAAGGAGGGTATGATGTTTGAGACAAGTGCAAGTTCAGTAAAAAATTT
Organism: Balaenoptera physalus; assembly: GCF_965194825.1. Classification (NCBI taxonomy): domain Eukaryota; kingdom Metazoa; phylum Chordata; class Mammalia; order Artiodactyla; family Balaenopteridae; genus Balaenoptera; species Balaenoptera physalus. The sequence continues at coordinate 93,819,897 of NC_138888.1, read as the reverse complement.
TCAAGCAGATGGTTTTTAAAGGTACAATACGGCAGCATGACATTTCCTTTTTTCCCCTGAACATTGAAAAATATCTTTTATTAAGCATGTTTAAAATAATTTTGTTTATGAAAAAACTTTCCAACTCTTATTTCTCCAACTGAGATAAGAATGCCTTCCTCCTACTGTTATTTTCTGTTTTGTTAGTCTTTCTGTTAAGCCTATTTTGTGTAGTTCATGATGACTTTTCCTACATCACTTATTTGGATAGAAACTTCTTGAAAAAGTCTCTACATTTTCCTGTAGAAGAGTCAAATTTATATTCTTTTATATAATTCACATTGATCTGTCTTTTTTCCCCTTTCATGTTTATCCTATTCTTTTTCATAATATTTCAGTACTCAGGTATCAAGAACTGGGACCAATAATACGTACTGGTATCTTTATATTTTTCCACGTACACCTTTATTTGCAAAGAAGAAGGTACTGATTATAAATACTATTCTTTTCACTTACAAGAGAAGAAAAACTGGGGTTAAGGTATTTTCCAAGGACACAGGGCACGTTGTGATAAATTTAGAAACAAAATCCTAACCTCCCAGATCAGTGGTCATTAGATCAATTGCTTAACAGTTAAAATGTTGCCCAGGATTTGTTGCGGGCCTTTCACTGACAGGTTCTGAGAAAAAGGTTCATGATTTGAGATCCTGAGAAGGAAGGAGTTAAAGGGAAGAAAATCTTAAAGGATTAGATTGATCTCAGGGGATTTGGAAACTAGGCAGAGGATCTGAAGATGAAAGGAAAGATTTGATTCTGTGCTGAATTACAAGTTTTGAAGGAAATTAGAGTGTAATTTTGTACAGTTCTAGATAAGCAACCACAACCTAAATTAGTAAAGTACTTATAACTATTATCTTTTAAAATCATCATTAAAAAGTATTTCTAAAACTGTGTTGGGCTTCCCTGGTGGCGCAGTGGTTGAGAATCTGCCTGCCAATGCAGGGGACACGGGTTCGGGCCCTGGTCTGGGAAGATCCCACATGCCGCGGAGCAACTGGGCCCGTGAGCCACAACTACTGAGCCTGTGCGTCTGGAGCCTGTGCTCCGCAACAAGAGAGGCCGCGATAGTGAGAGGCCCGCGCACCGCAATGAAGAGTGGCCCCCGCTCGCTGCAACTGGAGAAAGCCCTCGCACAGAAACGAAGACCCAACACAGCCAAAAATAAATAAATAAAAATTAAAACAAAACAAAACAAAATTGTGTTAATTGTGAGCAGGCACCGTTAGTTACATGTGTTAATAGGAAAAACCCGAAAAAGAACAGCAAACAGTGCATATTAGACATCAGTTGCAAAGGGGGAAATCTCAAAGGCATGTCATTGCATTATACCTTCTCAGACTCAGGGGGAAAAAGGAAGGGGCAAATCACTGCGTCAGCCCTTATTGACGTGCCTTACAGAAGCATCGAGAGGTACTGGTCAACCTTCTTTTTGAGGGTATTGGTAGAGTGCCTTGGTTTCTTTCACTGTACCCCCGAGACAGTGAAGGCCACACTTAACCCGGCCCCAAAGAGCAACACGGTGGTACCCCCTGCAGCCCATTTGTCAGAACTGACGCCCACTCAGTCACTGGTAATACCGTCAACCTATGTTAAATAACTTTGGCCTATTGACCAAGCCAGTAATTGGGATTGCTGTCCATTGGTTAGAGTTTCTAGGAACATCTGCTCTGCTGCAAAAACAGAGCATGTTCTTTCCTCAGTTACCAAATGAGTATTCGATTTATCTGATTTCCAAGTGACTACCTACTTCCCCTAGGGATACGCTTATAGGAAGTTAGAGTGGGCCTCTGGTTTAAAAAAAAATGGTGAATTGAATACCCACACCCTCACCTCAGTGTTCTTCTGGAACCACAGTAAAGGGATTTAGGGATGGGGTGTGGTGGGGTGGGTGGGAGTATAAACCCTCCAGGACAAAGAGAACGAAACAGGAGAAGCTAGTGGAATCTGGATGGTAGCTGGATGTGTGGCAACTGATTTCGCAGATCCAAGAAAGCTGAATGATAAACCATCAATGGGAAAGGCTAGAAGCACACTAATGTGCATTGCAGAATCGGCAAAGGTTCAAGGCTTCATGACCCGCACAGTTCTGGATGTGGGATACAGATGGGTCTAAACAAGGATTCGTTGACAGTCTATTTAAGAAGTACTTACCTCCACGCCCTTCGGAAACCCCACTTAAATGACACCTTAGGTTTTTGTTTGTTCTGTTTTAAGGAATAAGCCTTAAATGATCAAAACAAAAAACAAAAATATGTTTTTGACATACTTTAGAATATTTTCCTGGGTACTTTAAATTGTTTTACTGTTATAAATAGTATATTCTTAAATTTTCATTGTCTAGCTCTTTGTTGCTGATATACAAAAATGCCACTAACTTTTGGTTATTCATCTTGTATCCGCTAACTTTTCTAAAATCTATGATTAATTATAATAATTTGGGTAGATTCCTTTGGGTCTTTCATTTTGTGGACAACCATGTTATCTCTGGATAATAGCAATTTACTTTTCTTCCAATCCTTATAGCTTTTCTTTCTTTTTCTTATTGCACAAATTACTATATCTAATCCAATGTTGAATAGAAATAGTTACATTGGGAATAACTAATGGTTCACCATTGATTGTAAGGTTTCTATAACATTTCTATATGTACTCTTGTTTAGGTTAAAGAAATTCCTTTTTATACCTTGTCCACTGAGAATTTGTATCAAAAATTGTTATTAAATGTTAACAACTGCTTATTCTGCATTTATTGACATTATTATATGATTTTTCTCCTTTTACATGTTAATATGATACATTACTTAATAGATTTTCTAATGTTAAATCAACTTGTATTCCCAGAATGTATCCAACTCAGTGATGATAGATTATCATTTTTGCATTGCTGAATTCAATTTACAATTTTTCTTTTTTAGAAAATTTTTTGCTCTGGCATTAATAAGATTGGCCTGTTTTTTTCCTCTCCTTTTACTCTTTATTTTTGATAACAAAAGAAATTATATATATAAGCTGAATTGGAAAGTATTCCCTTTTATTTTATTAATTGGAAGTTTAGGTTTGTAGTTACTTCTTCTTTGAATATTTCATTGAACTCTTCCTGTAAAATCATCAGGTCCCGCTATTTTCTTTGAGGGAGAATTTTGAATTACTGATAACCATCCTGATTTTTATTTCTTGACCAATTTTGAGTCAATTTTGGTAACTTTTAAAAGTATTATGTTCATTTCACCTAACCTTTCCAATGTCTTAACATTAAAGTTATTTATATTTCTTTATCATCTTAATCTCTGCTGCCTTTTGAGTTACGCCCTTTTTTCCATTTCTAATATTTTGTGCTTTCTTGTTTCCTTAACCAATCTTGCCTGAGGTTGTCAATTTTATTAGTCTTTTCAAAAAGTCGCTTTTGGTTTTATTAATCCTCCCCTATCTTTTTTTTTTACTTCATACTTTTCTGCTCTTGTCTTTATTATTTTATTCCTTCCATAGTTTCAGGATTTATTTTGCTCTTCTTTTTCTAATATCTTAAAATAACTGCTTAGGCAATTGACTCTGAGTTTTGCTTTTTTCTAACAGAGCATTTTAGCTTTAAATTTCCCTTTAAAGACTTTTGGCTACATTCCAGAGGTCTTGACATGTAGTATTTTGATTAAAGTACAGCTGCTTCTGCAGTTGTTATTTTTGCTGACTTTTGTTCATGGTTACTTGTTTCCTCCTGTGTTAATCATTTTTTATTGTGGTTTCATGATCCTTGGATTTCTATCTGTGGGAATTCTTTGAGGCCTGCATTGAAAGTGCATTTCTCCGTAACAGTAGTACTCGAAGCATTACCAACCTAGGATCCCTCTAAACTCAATTTTCCATTTGGGTTTTTTTTTTCTTCAGGTACTATAAATTTCAGTGGCAAACCCATGTGAATATGGCTTGTGGTTAAGAACTATCAAGGGAGACTTTTCCTTTATTTCTGCTCCATCCTGAGAGATGGTTGAGATGAGCATCTCTCCTTCTGCGGGTCACGTGTGTTTTCTCATTCACCCGTTGTGGGTATCACTCTTCCGGTGGTCCTGGTTTCTGACCTGACCGTTTACCCTGCTCTGGCTTCTGCTCCCCAAACACATGGCCAATGAAAACACAGATGAAGCTCTTATAATTGGCATTTACCCTAAGGGGTGTTGCCGACTCCGAGGTGCTCACTGAATCCTCATGGAATCACACTTTCTCGTTGTTTGTCTGCTCTATTTCCATTTCTTCACCTTCCAGCTCAGCTCAGCTATGCCCTGAGAAAGCTTTTAAAAAATATTTTACTTCGTATTATTTTTCTTGTTCCTGAAGGGATTTCTCTGCATGCATACTTTGTAGACCCAGTTTCTGCCACTTTCTGTTGTAACTTATAGAAAAGTAGCTTGCCTTAAAAAGTCATAATTAGAAACTCCAGAAACATGGTGATTTTTTTCTGTTTAGTTTGATTCAGCAGATAAATTATATCACCAAAGCCATAGATTATTTCTGTCTCTTCATTCTGCCTTTTATGTTGATCTGAAGCTATCTACCCTCCCTGATGTGGTCACAGAATAGCTGCCAGCTACTCACAGAGCTACATACTTCATTATCCACACTCAGGTAAGGAGAGCCAGTCCCTTTCCTAACCATCCAATGAGTTTCCTGAAATGTTCCCAATGGGCAAACACTGAACCAATCAATCCTATAGCCAGAGAAATGTCAGGTCCTGATTGACTTAGTCACCTGAAACACCTACACCTGTCCCTGGTTTCATGACTAATTCATTCCTGAAACCCCTCATGCTAAGTGAAGAGTCATTCAATGGAAAATGTTTCCATTAATTAAAAAAAAATTGTGGTGCATTTCATCCCAAATCAAGATATCTGATTATTTTATATAGCAATTGAATTATGTAAAACGTTTACATAATTTTTAAAAATCCAATAATTTGAAAGTAAATAAGTTTATACATAAAATAAGATGCAATCAGGGTTTATTTATTCTTCTTTAGCACTTTCTTCATCAGTTGTTCAACCTTTTGGGACTCCATTGATCTTGTACTCCACTGCACTTAAAAGTAAAAGTTACATCATAGGAAAACATTTTTAGGCTAAAGTAAAAGCTAAGCAATAGAATGCTTTGAAACATCAAAATAGTACATATTCACCACAGACTAAGGGTTGTTGAAGATGTAAACCCGTTATCCCTCTCATTTGGCATACATAAGCAAAGTTGGTCGTTTTGGGTTTATCTAAACACTGCATGCAATTCAAATTAGATCCATATTATATTGTCTGACTAGAAAATGTTGGCATTGAGTAAATTGGTGAGCTTGTCTTTCCCTGAAACCATAATCTTGAAACCATTTCTTATTGTATTCATTACCTTTATTATTTATTACTACTACTATTATTTCTATTATTTAGTGTGTTTTAGGGTAAAGAGGAAAAGTCTCATATAGGAAAAAGAAATTCTTGTCTGAAAATGCTATGACTTTTCAAGAACTATTATAGCAAAAAGCAGAACATTTACGGGATAGGTCTGTACTCTGGCAAAGGAGATGGGTTTACTCTGATTGACCAAGACTAGTCAGTCTTGGGGATCAGTTTCTACCAACCTCATGGCCACTACCCAAAAGGGGGGCAGAGAACGAATATCAGTGAGACAATCATAGTGCCCTCTTCAGCCCGCTCTATTGCAGTATTCCTCTAAATCAGAGTTAATGTACACTGAGATCCCACCCATATCAGTGATGGGACATTCAATTTCCATAAGCCTTGGGGTTTCCCCCCAATGCAATCATGTATTCGGAAAACCTCTATGCAATCATGTATTCGGAAAACCAGGAGAGGTGCTGGTTAGTCATGGTGGCTACCAGTATTATGCTGCTGTCTGCTCCCTACTGCTACCAAGCATTCTCTCCCCACATCCATCAAGCATTCAACTCTGGGTAGACTTAGGGATAAACCCCTTAGCCATTCACTCCCCCAATCCCATACCTCTGCTCACCAGGCCACAATATCTAATGCCCAGCTTCCTGTTTCACTCCTGTTCTTTCCCACTCTTTTCTGGTTCCTCTTGTCTCCTGTCTTAAAACTTTGCTTCCCATTTTCTCATTAAAAAAAAAAAAAAAGACTTTATTGGGATATGATTCACTTACCACACTGTTCACCCATTTAGAGCATATAATTCAACGGTTTTCAGTATATTCGGAGTTCAGGGATCACCGCAAGCAATTTTAGAATGCTTTCACTATCCCCAAAGAAATCCCCTGCCCATTATCAATCATTCCCCATTTTCCTCCAGCTCCCCTACTCCCTGATGTCTTAGGCAATTACTGCTCTAGTTTCTGTATGTATAGATTTTTCTACTTCAGACATGTCATATAGATGGAGACACAAAATATGGAGTATTTTGCATTTGGCTACTTTCATTTAGCATGATAACTTGCATTTCCTTCACGCTATAGTGTATATTAGTAGGTCATTCCTTGTTATGGATGAATAATTTTCCATTATATGAATATACTGCATTTTGCTTATTAATTTACCAGTTGATGGACATTTGAGTTGTTTCCAGTTTGGGGATACTATGAATAATGCTCATATAAACTTTTGCAAAAATGACTTTGTGAGGACACATGTTTTCTCTTGAATAAATTCTTAGGAGTAGAATTACTGGACTGTACGTTAAGTTTATGTTTAACTTTTAAAGAAACTGCTAAATTGTTTTCCAAAGTAGCTGTACTATTTTATACTGTGACCAGCAATGCTGAGAGGGTTCCAGTTTCTCCACATCCTCACCAATACTTGTTATTGTTTATCTTTTGAATTATAGCCATTCTGATGGGTGTGTAGTGGTGTACGTTGTACTTTTTAAAGTTTAATTAGTCAGCTACGTTTAAAACGTGGGAGAAAATCTAGGCATCTGGCCTATCTGAAAATATCCAGATGTTCTCGCAACACCAGGTCTCAGTTCTGTAAGGCAGCAATTGGCTGAAGCTCTGTAATGGCCATTCTTTTTAGACTGGCATGCTCTCTCCAGTTTATTGGAGTCACATCTTGTTTTATGAGTCTGACACTGAAGGTAAGTGTCAGTTCTCATTTTCATCACAGTTGTACTGTTGTTTTTCTGGAGGTAAGAAGTGTTTTGTGTTTCCATGTCTCTAGCAAAAGTGAAAAATGAGAGACTGAGAGGGTGATATAATTCAAGAAAGTAGGAGAGAGCAGAGTTCTTTGTTGAATTAGAGACTACACTTACATGTCTAATATACAAAGTATGTCTTTGTCAAAACGATGCAATTTAAGGCATCATTATGAACAAACCATAGAAAGACAATGTGTGATGGGCATTTTAATGAACTGAGAAAAACAATAGACGTTTCAAGGGAGTTCTATCTTGAAACCAAATAAAATAAGTAAGGCAACCATGGAAAGTAGTTATCTATTAATACAAATGTAAAGGAGCTTATAAATAATTTTAAGACTGTATTTTGATTATCTTATTTTTAGGAGAATTGTTTCTTTGGCGAGAAATAATCTACTACACTTGAAACTAAAATCCCTTTTTAGAATTAGAAATTACAGAAATTCCCTAATTACAAGAGTTGAAAATTCAGTTCATACATGGTTTTCTACTTCAAACATTTTGAGAATAAACTAATGTTGTTCACCTTGTCTTTTACAATTAATGTTGATAGAATGAATAAAGAGTTATCAAGTAAAATTGTATGGCAGTATAATGGGATACTGAAAGTTAAAAATGATGGTGTTAGAAAAATAGATTTCTTCAAATGTCTTGAGAGTAGTTACTCTAAATATAAAACCAGCTATGTCTGGAAGTAACTACATTTGGGTACATCTGTTCTCCATTATGAAATGGAATAAAACTAAATATTGTTTCCAGTTAAGGGATTTAAGGCCAAATTCTAGACTGTCCATTTCAAAGAAAAATACAAGACCTACTACATCTTGTGCAGGAAAAAAAAAAAAAAAAAAGATGTTAGTTTTCTAATCCCAAATCAGAAGAATTGGGATTAGAAAATTTTTGATTAATCTCTTTAGTTTGAATTTAACCTATAATCCAAAATATCCTCATATCTGTTTCGATTTTGCAATACATTTCTAATTTAGTAAAAATAAAGAATGTTGATTCTATTTCTGGAGGTTAAATGTTCTTTGTACTTGGAGTGCTGCACACACATTACTTAGCTGGATTTTTTTTTTTTTTTGACTTGAGTTTTGAACACTCGTGTGGAAGGAAAGTGTTCAGGGATCTTTCATATTTCTTCATGATCCAGCCCAGATCGTCAGGTTGGGAGAAGGCATAGGAACTGTGGCAAGATGCTGAGAAATAGAGAATAATCTTTATCTGTTGAAGAGAAGATCACGGGATGGATGAGCAGGAAGTACCTGATTCAGCTAGTGGAGAAGGGGGAGACTCAACATTTATTTTAGCCAGCAGGATGGAACTCCAGCATGAAAATATTGAGGTTGGTAGAGTAGGGAACTAGAGGTGGAAGAGAAGAGTCTGGACTTGTGTGTGTTGGCTTGTTGGTTGTGGGTAGCTCCCAGGCTGTGAAAGCTCAGCACAGTCACCTCTCTGACCATCTTCCATACTTAATTCCATAGCAGCCCCTCTGGGCAGCACATAGAACTCTGCCTCGGTGGCGGGGGGGGGGGGGGGGCTGTCCGTACCTCTGGCAGAGGGGTAAAAATGCTTCCCGCGTTCCGTCCAGCTAACTTAAATGTCAGAGTTTACAAGGGAAACGCCCCTGCTTCTGACTCCACAGCAATTGTCCTGTGCTCTCAAATATGTACTTTGATCACCTCTTTTATCTTAGCATGAAGAGCTAGAACTGGCCCTTATTAGCCATAAAGTTATTCATTCTGCTTTAAATCCAACAAAGTGCTCAACTCCATAACCTCCTGTGGCAGTGGGTTTCACAGTTTGGCTCAATGTGCTACAAAGTAATCATTTCTTCAACTCGGCTCTAAATTTATCCGCCATTAATTCCACCAGCTGACATTTTGTTCTCTGGTGACATTCTGGAACATTCAGTTCTTTGGCTGAGAGTATAAACAAAACCCTCTGTCAGGCTCTCAGACACTAAATAATCACCACTTGCCATTTTTGCCTTTAAATATGTTTAGCCTGGTTTGATTGACTTGGAGAAAATCTTAAATTCTTCTTTCTCTTTTGCCATAACTGTATTCAAATGTTACTCTCGTCTCCCAGTCTTTCTTGGGAATCATTTCAAATGGATATTCATTATCAGGTATATACATGAGGTGGCCTATTTGGGAGGATTAGGATTAATTTGTGTGAATAGTGCACTGAGGGCTCCTGAAAAACTGTCAAGTGTCTTGTGATGACAGTGACTCACGACAAATTGTCTGTGGTCAGCACTTCATCCAGGAAGTGGGTGACAGGACACAAAACATGATTTTAGAGCAATTGAATTGGTTCTATGCTGCCACCACCTCCCTCCCCAGCCAGTTCTTCCCCTCACTCTGATTTATGAAATTCCTCTATTGAGGCTCAGTTCCTTTGATCCCTATTCCAAAGAAAACCCTTTCAGAGAGAGGTGTTATTTAAGCTACTGACAGCCATTTTCTCCTGGGCACAAATTGTGATGATGTATGATACCTCTTTTCCTTTAAACTGGTCGTTGTCAAATCGTGTCCTGCAGAATCCTGGAGCCCCAAGGGTGCTGTAGGGATCCTTGCAGGATAAGAAGAGATCAGATGGGCTGGGTTTCAACGGAGCAACTCTGCTGTTACCTGCTGTAGATATTCAGCTTCTGAGTAGAATTTCAAGTGATAAGAAAGTTTTATATTACTGTTATTACTGTTTTTACATCTCTGCTTTAGGCTCTCAGGTTGGCTCCCTTAGCAGAAGGTCAGGATTGAGCCTCCAATGCTTTTAAGCAATTTACCGAAAGTTAATGCTCTTACATGCTGCAGTCTCCCATACAGCCCTTGCTCCTGATTTGGGCGCCCTTCCAGAACAGGCATTTTCTTCCCTCCTAGATTACAATCCAGAGCCTCTCCCCTGCCTCCTGTATGATTCTCATCCTTGTTTCACTAGAAAGAAAAAAAGAAGAAATGAGACTAGGAAGAGAAACAAAGAATAGCTATGCACATGCTTCCTTCCTTCCTATAATATAATATTTATAGAACACCATCAGCCTTAGGAGCTTTGGAATGGATTCCTCCACAAGTGGAAAGTATCTATTACGCCCTAAAATGAAACACTTTCAGAGCCTGCAAAGTTGGAACTATCTAAAAATATATTAATAAATCTAAAGTCACTTACTACTAGGAAATGTGAAAAAATAACATATTCAGGAATGATGGAAAATTGGGCATAAGTTAGAACCATTTAGATGCAATCAAAATAGAAAGTGAAGAGATTAATTATTGACTGGAGGGAAGCTAGTTTTTTAGCTGCGAAGGAATTTTTAGGAAGTCACATCGAAAGAGTTAGAGATTTAATTCTATGAAATTCTACAAAATTGAAAATTTCTAAACAGGAGAAAAAACAATAACACTAGCATTTAAGAGGAGTCAATGAACTGGGAAAGAATATTTCATAAAATCTGACTAAGGATTAAATAATATAGATAAATAATCTATCAAGTCTGATGATAAATAGTAGAAACCAACTCTAGCTAACAGTTTATTTTAAAGAATACATTTGTTGGAATTCAATTATGTGATGCAGCTTGCAAAACTAAACACTGGGAAAAAAATCAGGTCTCATTGTGAATGAGAGCAGGGGAAGTATATAACTAAATCTGGGTAACAGAAACTCCAGTGTTGGTCCATCCTTTCAGAAAGCTGTGAGTATCATAATGTAGCTTTCATCATTTTCTTTTCTTGTTTCATTCTTCTCAAAATGCAAATTGCAGGGAGCATCTAATTGGCCAGGGCGTGGGGACATGTTCGATTGCCCCCTGTCCCCCCAGTATAGCGTGCAGCGGAAGAGGGGTAGTTCCCAAAGGAAAATCCAGGTATAAAAGGGAAAGGATTCTCAGCAGGCAAAAGGTACGGAGATTTTTAGAAAAACATTGAGAAAAAATTCAATCAATAGATGGTCAGAGGACATGAACTGATAATTCACAGAAGATGCAGTATAAAGCGATATAGGTGAATAAAATGTTCAAATCTCTTTAAAATATGAAATTTACACCAAGTAAAGCAAACAAAGAACTGTTTTTAAGCATGAAAAGAATAGCACTCCTCAAAAGTTAAGCAAAAAATGGCCATGTGATCCAGCAATTCTACTTCTCAGTATATATTCAAAAGAATTGAAAGAAGGGACTCAGATATTTGTTCTCCAATGTTCACAGCAGCATTAGTCACAATGGCCAAAAGATGGTAGCAACATAAATGTCTATCCACAGATGAGTGGATTAACGAAATGTGGTATATAAATACCTTGGAATATTATTCAGCCTTGGAAATGAATGAAATTCTGACACATGCTACAACATGGAAGAACCTTGAAAGCATTTTGCTAAGTGAAATTAGCCAAACACAAAAGAACAAATACTGTATGATTCCACTTATATGAGGAACCTAGAATAGGTCTCAGAGAGACAGAAGGTAGAATAGAGGTTACGAGGGGCTGAGGGGAGGGAGGAATGAGAAATTGTTGTTTAATTGCTGCAGAGTTTCTGTGTGGGATGATGAAAAAGTTCTGGAAGTGGATAGTGGTGATGATTGCACAACATTATGAACATACTTAATACCACTAAATTGTACACTTAAAATTTACTCTTTTAACCATTTTTAATGTTATATATGTTTGACCAATATCTTTTAAAACATGAATAACTGCTTAAGGGTAAGGTTGTGTTTAACTAGTGCATTTATGCTGAGGGTGGGAAGGTAAATTTATACAACCCATTTTGGAAAGCAATATAATAATTTTTATCAGAAACCCCCCCATACTCCTATCTTTTGACTCAGCTATCCTATTCCTAAGGATGTAATCTTAAAGTGATAGAATGCTATTTGCATGAAGATAATTGTGGCAGTATTAAAAAGTAATAAAAAGTGTAACAAACCTAAATGTGCAAAAAAGAAGGAAATACATCACAGAAACTCAATGAAACATTATTCAACCATTAAAAATTATAATGATTATGAGACAATATTTATATTAGCAAGTAAAAAAGATGAAAAAATGGCACTATGCTATGAATGTAATCTTGTTAAAATATTCATGTCGACAGTATACACGAATGAAAGCTTCTGTGGTAAATGGAGGGAATGATGACGAGTATTTTTCCTTTAAAATTTTTCTTTAACTTTTGTGATTTTGCCGTAATAATAAAAAGTGATAATACTTAACATCAAGCAAAATTAATTAAACATTTTAAATGTATTATGTTACAAAAGGTAGACAAGAGATAGAATTCTTAAATACTTGTAGCAGAAATTACAAGGAAAATTTGAAAAGTAATCTTCTTGCCTATTATCATTGCTACTGTAAAAGTAAAGATACTTACGTGATACCTATGTATCAACTAGACTAATAATAGTTATTAACTTACAAAAACCTCAGTTACAAAACTATATACATTATTTTAGGAGGATTCTGGGGACTTGTATAATGTAGCTGTTTTATGAAATGCACATTTTACAGAGCAATGGAAAAGCAAAATAAATTGTGAGATGAAGTGGAAAATGGTTTTATAGATGATATTGGCAAAAAGAAGACAATAATAAAACAATATCTCAGGAAGATTCTCAGATGCAAAAAGCTTCAAAGAGGATACTTCTCACAAGAAGTGGCAGAAAGGAATACCAATGTGCTCAAAAGTCTCAGAAAAACTACGTATAACATCCAATGGCATCGCCTCTCCTTCATGAGGGGTTTAAAACAGTGGATAAATATACGTAAAAGATGTTTTAAATGAAGAAATAATTTGAAGCTAGGAGAAGGAAGCTGAGAACAAAGGTATGACAACTTTCACAGCCCAGAAATACTTCCTTTGTGCAACACCAGTCTTTCTGGTCTCCTTCCCAGATACGAGTAAATTCCCAGACTCTGCAGTATCAGCAGAGATTGAGAGATCACGTAATAAAATTCCCTTTTCTAATTGGGCATTTGCCAGAGCCTAGAGAAAGGACACACCCCAGTAACATAGCCAGGAGGGGCACAGCCCCTGAGACACGCTGCAAGTGCTGTGCGGCCTCTATGATTGTAGCGGCACCAAAGGAGAAAGCTCTATGCCACACCCACACCCACCTCCCTATCAGCGCTTCCTTCATTTAATGCCTTTGCTTTCTCCCCAGGCCTCTTTCTCCGGTCATCTTAAAAGCTATAAATAATTGCATCCTTTTGCCATGAAAGACTCTCTGTTCCATGGACGTTTCATGCCAATATTATTTAATGCTTATTACGTAGCGCTGTACCATCCTTTAAGACACGAGGTCCCTTCCAAGAGTGTTCAGTAGAGCTCAGAACTGAGGTATAACCACATAAAATAAACAACAGTGCAAGAAGATGAACACTTCAGGGTAAATCAGAGGTCGGTATATTACTCTAGAGTCTGAGGAAGAAACCAGTATGGGGAGGATCTGTTAGGGAGGCAAGAAAGGGGAAAATAAAGCAGGTTTGTTAAAGTAGGAGGTGAGGATCATCTACAGTTGAACCATTGGGCGAACTGGTTCAAAAATGTAAAACCAGGAGTCAGCATTTTCGTATGATTCCCCAGGTGATTTCTGCGCTGCAAAGGTTTGAGAGCCACGGCTGGGGACATGGGAGTTTGTGTAGAAAATGGTCTGAATCTATCGCTGAGGGAAGGAGCATGTTGTGTTCCAGAGCTGTCCATAAAGGCAGACCCTTCAAATAACACGATGTGGGAACTAACATAAAACGATGCCTCAGCAGGAAGCCATGAAGCAGAAAAAAGTTTGACTGTATAAATAGAAGAAAATAATGATGACACTTAGCCTCATGTCACTACCGATATGGAAACAAGGGTACATGGGAGAAAAGAATGCAGCCTGGGTTCTGTGAAATTTTGAGTCAAGATGACACATTTCATGGTGTTTCCTAGAATTAAATAGGCTATCTTTTTATACTTCTCTAGGGATAACTCTCAATTCCGATGATTCACTGTTAGAGAAACAAAACAAAATAAAAAAACAACCACAAGTGATTGAATAACTAGTCTTGAGATTCCCCATCGTTTCTGTTTTACATTGGAGCTCTGAAAGGTGCCTTTGTTTTCCATCTCGCAGTTCAGCTTACCAAGTGGTGCTATCACATCTGGATATCTAGTAGAAATGGTTCAATTATAGTCTCATCATGGCAGTTGAATCCGTCATTTTGACAGCCAGAGTCTATAAGGGATCTCTTTTGGGTAAAACTCCTGGGTGCACTGCTCTATTCCAAGCAGGCTTTTTGCCATGGCCTCTCATGCATCTCAGATCTCAGGGATGTCGTTGATCTCTCCTTCTCTCTCGCTGCTCTCACTTGCAAGACTGTATATGTAATTAGCATACAATCTTTAGTTTTCTGGCTTCTCTTTGACCCAGAATTAAAAGACCACGCACCCTTTTTATTTTAGGGTTTTGCTACTAAATACTGCGTGAAACAGAGAAGGGAACAAAAACGATGGACATGGGAGTGTTGAAAGCTTTAAGAAATCTCTAACGGCTCTCATAATTGTTACTCTTGTCCTTTCCTAGCCTGCAAAATGGGGCTCCTTTTCCTTCCTTCTTCATGGACCCCTCTTTGCATTATCCTGATGAAACCTCTGTGTGGTATCATCTGCATTTTTAAAAACTGAGGGGCATAGGACTGACACCAACGCTCCCTCCCCCGTTCTTCACAGGGACAATTCTCACCCCGTGGGACCCTCTTTCTAGGTAGATTTCCTGGAGATTCAGGGATGAGAAAACAGGCGGGAACTCAGAGGGCGTTTTGTTTCCCGATTGATGTCTTTAGGCAGCCTCCGCACCAGCCTTCAGTCTCCACGTGCTCCAGGTTGACATAAGAAAGTGGGAATTAGGTGATCATCTGTCCTTTTAGCACTATGGAAATTTCTAATTACCTGGGAGCTCATGACAGACATCTTTCTGATCATGAAGAAAGACATTTTTGTTCTCTCCAGGGATGATTTCAATTCCTTTCCCTGGTCCAAGGCTCATCTTCTCTCGTCACCCTGCCTTGGAGTCTCTCTGTGTTCCAGAAATGCTGAGTGGGTAACAGTTCCCCGGCTTCCTCCTTCAATCACACAAATAACTCCTAAAACTCTATTTCGGGTGATAAGGAAGACAAGGGGCAGGTATGCCTGCAAGTTCCTCACCTAGAGTTCCTGCAACTCCCTATTCAATTACCACCTCACAGCGGGCACTTACCACTATTTTTACACAATGAATATAGTCTCATTTCATAAGGATGCATCTGGTTGTGTGGCCGGAATATTAATGTTTCTGGTCTCATTCATTCATTGCAAGTCCCATATCTATTTCCCGAGAGCACCTGCCCAGGGGAGTGGGCAGCAAACGCTCTAGATGTGAGATGTTCTGTGTTGCTCTCCACATCTTGCCTTTTAAAAATTCTGCTGAGCATGATTACTAAATACTGTGTGCAGTTTGTATTTACTTTACACATGCCCTCAAATTCCTGAAGGAATTATCCTTTTAATAAATACTACATATAGAGAACAAAAAAGTCGAATGGTGCTCTAGAACAGAGCTAGGGAAGAGAGATGTACAGACTCTCATTTTCTCTGCGAGGCACATCCTCTTCCTAAAAGACGATAGATGTTTCTGTAAGTCTAGCCAGAAATCAATAGGAAATTATAATAGTAATGATACTAGCAGTTTGGAGCACCAGAAGTTAAAACTGAGGGATACATTTCTCAACTCATGATAAGAGAAGTTAATTTAGAAATATACAATCAATATAGATTCAAAATGTGATCAGTAAGAACTTGTAGTAGTATATGTATATTTGAAGAAATAACCTAATTTGAAAATGTAAAGTGCCTTTTATTTTAAGATCCATGCAATTTTGAAAAGTTTCACCAGAACACCAGATATTTGTACTGTTAGTCTTCGTAATCAAGGTAGCAGCTATTTCAGATTTCCATTCTAGTGAACAAGAATTTTTTTCACTACCAGTAAGTCTTCTTTTTTCATAGATAAATAATTTGAAACCTTCAATCAATTCTGGTTTTTGTCTTTATATTTAGTGAGACAATAAAGTGCTATATTAAAAACCATACAATGTTTTAAATTGTAAAATACACACAACATAAAAATTACCTTTTTAGCCATTTTTAAGTGTACAGTCAGTAGTGTTAAGTATATTCACATTGGTATGCAACCAATCTGTAGAGCTTTCTCATTTTGTAAAACCGAAACTCTATACGCATTAAACAACTCTCCTTCTCCCCTTCCCCCCAAGCCCTGGCTGCCACCATTCTACTTTGTAAAAAAAATTTTATTGAAATATAGTTGATTTACAGTTTTGTCTTAGTTTCTGGTGTACAGCAAAGTGATTCAGATATATATATATTCAGATATATATATATATTCTTTTTTAGGTTATTTTCCATTATAGGTTATTACAAGATACTGAGTATACAGTATACTGTGCTATACAGTAGGTTCTTGTTGGTAATCTATTTTATATATTGTAGTATGTATATTTTAATCCCAAACTCATAATTTATCCCTCTCCCCCCTTTTCCCTTTGGTAACATAAGTTTCTTTTCTATGTCTGTGAGTCTATTTCTGTTTTATAAATAAGTTCATTTGTATAATTTTTTTAGATTCCACATATAAGTGATATCATATGATATTTGTCTTTCTCTGTCTGACTTCACTTAGTGTGATAATCTCTAGGTCCATTCATGTTGCTGCAAATGGTATTATTTCATTCCTTTTTATGGCTGAGTAGTATTTCATTGTGAGTATACACACCACATCTTCTTTATCTGTTCATCTGTCAATGGACATTTAGGTTGCTTCCATGTCTTGGCTATTGTAAATAGTGCTGCAGTGAACATTGGGGTGCATATATCTTTCCTTTTTCTTTTTTTTTAACATCTTTATTGGAGTATAATTGCTTTACAATTGTGTGTTAGTCTCTGCTGTATAGCAAAGTGAATCAGCTATACGAATACATATATCCCCTTATCTCCTCCCTCTTGTGTCTCCCTCCCACCCTCCCTATCCCACCCCTCTAGATGGACACAAAGCACCGAGCTGATCTCCCTGTGCTATGTGGCTGCTTCCCACTAGCTATCTATTTTACATTTGGTAGTGTATATATGTCCATGCCACTCTCTCACTTCATCCCAGCTTACCCTTCCCCCCTCCCCGTGTCCTCAAGTCCATCCTCTGCGTCTGCGTCTGAAGGACCTAAGGGTAAGACAGGCATGTATCTTTTCAAATTATAGTTTTCTCTGGGTATATGCCCAGGAGTAGGGTCGCTGGATGATATGGTAACTCTATTTTTAGTTTTTTAAGTAACCTCCATACTGTTCTCCATAGTACGCACCAACTTATATCCCCACCAACAGTGTAGGAGAGTTCCCTTTTCTCCACACCCTCTCCAGCATTTATTATTTGTAGACGTTTCATGATGGCCAGTCTGACTGGTGTAACCATTCTACTTTCTGTCTATATGAGTTTGACTACTCTCTCTACCTATATAAGTGGAATCATACAGTTCAAGTAGTTTAATTTCATAAACTGTAAACAGTGTTTTATGATAAACCAGATCTTATAACCACAGTATAACCAAAATCATGTAAACTCATTTAGTGTAGCTAAGTTGGTACATGAAAACTCTGTAAAATAGAAATTTACCTGGATTTTGCCATGAACTTCTGAAATGGAGGTGTCTTGAAATGAAGTTTTAAAGAAACTTCAAGAAGCTCTAATGAGGAAAATAAGAAGAAAAAGAAAAAACAAATGAATTTTCATTGTGAAAATGGCAAGGTAAAACAACTCCAGACAAGGCAAACATCTTTGATGCTCAAATAGCTTCCACAGTTAATGGTGATTTCCCAATGTTAATTTCTTAGTTTTGACAAATGTATGATGATGACATAATATGTTGACATTGGGGGAAACTGGGGAAACAAAACTCTATACTATCTTTGCAACTTTTCTGTATTTAAAATTAATTAAAGTAAAATGCTTATTTAAAAATAATTTTTTAATTAAAAAAAAAATTTCCCTGCAAAATTTATGTATTATATAGGTATGCAATTTTATTTTTTACACACTATATGTATTGTTTTCCCATGCCCATTTTAGGAAGTTTGGAGAATATCCAGAGTAGAAAGAAGTGGAAAGGTTACCCATAACCTATAATCTCTCCCAAAGACAACCACTAGGAATAGTGAATTATTTTCTTACAGTTCGTTCTCTTTTCACACATATGTTTTGGTTTACCTAATTTTGATCCTATTGAGTACTACCCTTTCTTTTTGTTGTGATTGTACAAATAACATATGCTCACAGTAAAATGCAATTAAAAAGCAGGAGCTACAGATGAACAAAAGATGAAAATAAAAATCACCTAAAAAAAGTAAAATAAAATAAAATACCTTCCACCGAACACTTGTTCCAAAACATCTCCCATGAAAAAATAAGCTTCTATAACCATAAAAGGTCTAGAAAGCTGCATGATACTTATCTCTTGTGGAACTTTGAATAGCATATTGATGTACTAAAAGTTTTGAGAAGTTCTGAACATTGTTTCTTGTGTTGGGCCCCAATGTTTCCCAAACTTATTTGACTAAAGAATCCTTTTCTCTCCCCCATGAAACTTATAAACACCATGAAGGAAGAAGCACGGCCTCTAAAACATGAGACAGCAGCATTGGTTATATCTCAGCCCTTGAAAGGCTGTTTTTAGACTTGGCGTCTGGATTTGACACTCAACCACCCTTCTTCACTCCACATTTCCAGTTACTTCTGGATAGAGATTGCTGTATGCTCCATAAATGCTGTCACTCAGACACTCCTTACTGTAAATGTCAAGGTGATTAAACTTTCATTTGAAAGAATGGTAAAGCAAGTTTGACAATACACACTTTTCTTAGCTTGGGGTTTAAAATGATGGCATAAATCCCAGGGGGGCAGATCTGCGATCCTCTAGGCTAAAATAAAAACTGTTTAGCCATTATGCCTCCACTCTATGTGAGCTATAAGCCCATCTCCCATGATGAGAACAAACGGCTTAGCTGCAAACTGCGTTTAAAGTATTAGAATAAGAACAGCCGGGACAGGTAAATGAGAACATTTCTATGCACGTGGAACATTAATATTGCATTGAAGATCTGAGCCTGTGTGGAATGTATGTAGAGATACGAACAATGATTCCCTGGAAAAGACTACATAAAATAGAAGATGAATCATTGTTACTACACAGAAGCCTCTGAAATTATGCACAGAATCTAAGTGGTAAAGGCTTAGGTAATAACTGGGAAATGACTGATTTTTTCCACTGGAGATATTTTGTTAATTGAAATAATTAACAGCCTTGAAATAAGGCTGTAGAGGCAGTTTAAACACCTTATGAGGCTGTCATTATGATCCATTGACAGTAACAGCAATTTCTCTCTGAATATTTGACAATGTATAAGTTAACTCCTTCCTTATGATATGTTTCCCCCCAATTATGACTGGATATTAGTACACAAGTCTTACCTCTTACACTGAATTTAAGCTCCTTGAGGGCGGCAGTGATATTTAAATCACTTTGGTATATACATCAGAACCTGGCAACCTGGCCCAGTATACAGTAGAATTTTAATACATTAAATTAAATTGCATAACTGTGCCATTTCAGTGTGTAGTCAACATTTCCTAGAGAAAGAGACATATTTGCTCTCTGACTATCACTGAAGAAGGTCCAAAGACTAAATACTTCTCTCATTTGAAAGAAGTGACGCTATCCACACGTTACGGGCTCAGTACATATTTGGTGCTCTTAATTTGATGATTCCTTAAAGAAGATAAAGCATTAAAACATGTGAATTTATCCATGAGGAAGTAAAAGAAAAAGACAGGAAGAAAAGAGATGGTATATTTGGGTAAAATGCACTGATTCATTAAATCCTAAAGTTAGAATGTTTCTTGCATTTCTAAGCATCAGATCTGTCATAAAATCAAAGTGAAATTCTTTCTTGCTACTCAGATGTTTTACTGTCCCTTCATGTTTGACTCTCCAGTGACAGTAACTCTTTGATAGGCACACAGTAACAAGCAAGAATTGCTACTTCTGACAAAAGGTGTCTTCCACTGTCTTTGCCTAGCAGGGGCGCCTGGCACAGAGCAAACTCCAAAATTTCGTTTAATGAATGAATGAAAAAACCAACACTTTGTATTTGTAGTTTGTTTAATGTTGGAACATTACTGGCACACACACTATTTACTTGTATTGAATTCGTTCATTTTCTCGTTTGGAAAATATCATCGGCGTATATAGCAATTGCCAGACAGTAGATATTAACTATTCAAAGAAAATTAGTCATAGTTCTTACACTCCAAGGATACAAAATCCACTGGGGAAAAGTACCATAGCCAAGGGAAGTTAGATTTTTCAAGAAAACTGTCAAAAATGGGTTATGCATGAACAAATATTAGAAATGGCAGTTGTTGTAAATAGACCTCTTAATCCTCACAACCATCCTTTTAGTTTGGCAGACCAAGGTCCCCAGAAATTGGGTGACTTGCCTGTGATCTTGGAATTAAAATAAAGACAACTGAGACTGGAACTTGGGCGTTTTCTCCGGTAGGACAGTCCTCACTCTGTTCCCTTGGGCTAATCAACTGTGGGGACTGTTCCTTTTTTGCTTTGGGCAAATTCAGGTTGGAGGTTAGCTCCGATCCAAGAGAGCTTTGAGATGCAAAATGCTGGAATGTTCATAGAGGGAATGCGTGTAATGAAAAGCAAGAGAGCAAAAGGTGGACCTTGGAATTGAAGGACAAAGCAAAACCACTGAGGGAGTGGTTTCCTGGATTGTAGAGGAGCATGGAGGAGAACATTAGGGGAAGAGGTCGGTGGTCTGGAGGTTGACACGCAGACTTCTGCACCTCGGAGTAAATGACCCTTGTGTGTGCATGAGAGACTGGGGAAGGGGTAGGGGATAAAATGATAAATTGTAAGTGTCGCAGGAAGGGGGACCCCTTCCAGGGCCCGAGAGTGGGCTCTTGTCTAACACTTGGAAATGAATTGTCCTAGGAGACACACGTACTGACAAAGCAAAAGACTTTATTGGGAAGGGGAGCCCGGGCAGAGAGCAGGGGGGTAAGGGAACCCAGGAGAACTGCTCTGCCATGTGGCTTGCAGTCTCAGGATTATGGTGGTGATGTTAGTTTTCCAGGTTGTCTCTGGCCAGTCATCTTGCTTGGCCCGCATTTGGTCTGCCTCAGGGTCCTTCCTGGTGGCACACGGATCTCTCAGCCAAGATGGATTCCAGCGTGGAGGATTCTGAGAGGTTGGCAGGACCTATTATGGGCTGGCATCTCCTCCCTCATTTTGGCCACACCCGAATTCTTCCGGCTGGCAGTAACTTGTCAGTTCCCTGTTCCTTATCCGGACCTCTTGTTGTGAGATAACTGCAATCGGTTATTATCCTGCCTGGCCAGGGCGGGCGAATTCAGTCCATGGTTCCCTAACATAACGATAGCAAAGAAACACAATTTTGTCTGCATGGCCTTGGACAGTATTTATGTTTGTGCAGAGAGACCTTTCTGTAAGAACTTCTTCCTGATCTCCACTCAAGCCCTATTCAAAGCAGAATATGGTGAAAAAGAAACTATTGAAGATAAGCATGGGAAATTCCTGACAGAGGTCATAAAAACCAGTCTGGAGTATGTTCAAGTGCCCATCAGTTATTTGGGGGATTCCTATATTGGAAAAACTTCCCTGTAAAGCAAAAAGCACTTATCCTGCATTTTGCAGCTGGTTTAATAAAATTTAAAATACTTTATGACATAAAATATATCTGAGCAATAAATGTTAATAAAAATATTTAGGATTTTTCAATTTATTTTTCCTTCTCTCTCCCAGCCCTTCCTGCCGGCCTCAATAAAGAACCTAATAAATATGGCAGCTTAAAATTTTCTAATTTATATGATTTCTTAGGCCTGATATGGAGAGTTTACTTAATTGAATTGACATTGATGTTGTATAACTGAGTTTATGCTGAGTAAATTTGGTTTTGCTTTAGTTCTGTAAGTTACCATAACACTCAGCTCTTAGTGTATGGTATTTTATTTTGCATTAAATTAATATAAATTATTTTAATGTGTACTATAAGGCTATTACATATATGTTAGCAAATAAAAAATAAATAATAAAATTCTTCATATGAGCAGAATATACATAGGGTACTGGAAGTATGGACTCTCATGCTGAAAGTATTCAAACCGTTTGTCTTTGTCACACTTTGCATAATTTAAAAGCAAAACAAATGGAAAAGAAAGCCAAAATTAAACAAAGTCATATAATATGAATCTTAGATCTTATAGAAGCCACAGTGAAAATCATTGAACTTCTGGGAAGTCCTAATATCCTACATATGTTTGAATTCTTACTTTGTTTGAAAGTGATTTTTTTTTGGTCTGTGGATCTGAACTAAGCTTTATTGAGGGTGGATTCTGCTGTGGCCCATCTGTGAAAATTAGCCATATGCTGCTGCACGGATAGAATCTACTTAACCCAAGAAAAATAAAGTTAAAATAGTAATGGTTAAATACTAAAGCAAAAATAATTTTGCTTATTCAACAGAAAATGAACGGGAAATCTGAATAAAAGTCATAAGTTATAAAAGTAGTGAAATGTTTAGTCAACACAACTAACTCTTATTAAAATTGGTTTGGTTATTTAAATATTTCTTTAAAGAACTAGGCCAGTAGGTCCTATCTAACAATTCAAGGGTAGTTCAGTCCATTGATTGGACTGATTTATTAAGATTAAAAATGCTACTTTCCCCTGATGAACAAATGCTTATTGCCCTGACATAGTCAGATTAATATGGTGAATTTCTTGCCATGTCAAGAACCAGAAACAATGAAGCAATGAGATAATATAAAAAATACCCCGGACTGGGGGTCTTGGCCTACTCTACCATGTCTTTTCTTTCAGCATAGGAATATGCTTAAAATTTCTATACAGAAAATGCTCTGACTCCTGTCGTGTTCTGTTCTAGGTACTGCCATATCATTCTCTTTTTCATTCTTTGTTCGTTTGCTAGGGCTGCCATAATGAAATACCACAGACTGGGTGGTGTCAACAACAGACATTTATTTTCTCACAGTTCTGGAAACTAGAAAGTCAAGATCCAGATGTTGACAGGTTTTATTTCTTGTGAGGCCTCTCTCCTTGCCTTGCAGATGCCTGCCTACTTGCTGTGTCTTTACGTGGTTGTCTCTGTGTGTGTGTGTGTGTCCTAATCTCTTGTAAGGACACCAGTCATATTGGATTAGGGCCTGTCTCCAAATATAGTCACTTCTGAGGTACTAAGGATTGGGACTTAAACTTATGAATTTTGGGGGGACACAATTTGGCCCATAACACACTCAAGTATTTTTTTTGTATACTTCCTTTTATAAAAAAATTTTTTGAGGTATAATTGACATGTAACATATAAGTTTCAGGTGTACAGTATAATGATTCCATATTTGTGTATCTTGTAAAATGATCACAGTAAGTTTAGTTAACATCCATCATCATCCATAGATACAAAATTATTTTTCTGTGATGAGAACTTTGAAGATCTACTCTCTTAGCAACTTTCAAATATGCAATACAGTATTATTAACTGTAGTCACCATGCTACACACTACACCCTCATGACTTACGTTATAACAGGAAGCTTGTACCTCTGGACCCCCTTCACCCATCCCCCCACCTCTCATCCCCTGACTCTGGCAACCACCAATCTGTTCTCTCAATAAGCTCAGTTTAGTTATTTTAGATTCCACATATAAGTGAGATTATAGTATTTGTCTTTCTCTGACTTATTTCATTTAGCAGAATGCCCTTTAGGTCCATCCATATTGTCACAAATGGCAAGATTTTGTTCTTTTTTTATGGCTGAATAATATTCCATTGTGCACATTTTCTTTATCCATTCATCCACTGATGTACATTTAGGTTGTTTCCATGTCTTGGCTATTGTAAATAATGGTGCAATGAACATGGGGGTGCATATATATCTTTTTTGAATTAGTGTTTTTGTTTTCTTCAGATAAATTCCCAGAAGAATTGCTAAATCATATGATGGTTCTACTTTTAATTTTTTGAGGCACCTCCATACTGTTTGCCATAGTGGCTGCACCAATTTACATCCCCCCCAACAGTGTATTAGGGTTCCCTTTTCTCTACATCCTCGCCAACCTTTGTTATTTCTTGTCTTTTTGATAATAACCATTTTAACAGGTATGGAGTGATATCTCATTGTGGTTTTTATTTGCATTTCCCTGATTGATGAGGTCAAGCATCTTTTCATGTAACCATTGGCCATCTTTGGAAAAATCTTTTCTTTGGAAAAATGTCTACTCAGATACTCTGCCCATTTTTTAATTGAATTGTTTGGGTTTTTGCTGTTGAGTTGTATGAGTTCTTTATATATCTTGGATATTATCCTCTTATCAGATATATAATTTGCAAATATTTTCTCCCATTCTGTAGATTGCCTATTCATTTTGTTAATGGTTTCCTTCACTGTGCAGAAGCTTTTTAGTTGATGTAGTCCCACTTATTTATTTTTGCTTTTGTTGCCTTTGCTTTTGTTGCCAAATCCAAAAAATTATCACCAAGACCAATGTCAAGGAACATATCACCTATCACTTATCTAGGAGTTTTATGGTTTCAGATCTTACATTCAAATCTTTAATCCATTCTGAGTTGTTTTTTGTGTAAGGTAGCAGTCCAATTTCATTCTATTACATGTGGCTGTCCAGTTTTCCCAATACCATTTGGTGAAGAGGCTGTCTTTTCCCCATTGTATATTCTTGGCTACTTTGTCATAAATTAATTGACCATATATGCATAGGTTTATTTCTGGACTCTCTATTCTGTTCCATTGATCTATGTGTCTGTTTTCATGCCAATGCCACACTGTTTTGATTCCTATAGCTTTGTAATACATTTTGAAATCAGGGAGTGTAATGGTTCCAGCTTTGTTCTTTCTCAAGATTGCTTTGGCTATTCACACTCAAGTATTTTTCAAAATTCCTCCTATAGGCATAGGTGTAGGCTGCAGCAGAAGTGTCAAGCCCACTGTGACAAATGGTGTGGGGCTGGACACTGTTGTGTTTGGATCCTGTGGTCCCACCAGTGCCCAATCTCAGATGTTCCACTGTCATCCAACAGCAAATTGCTACTCGACCTGCCCATCCTATGACTTGGCAGATCCTGAGTCTCCAATTGAGGCCTACTGTAAATTCTATGTGGTATCATTTCCCACTGCAGACATTTCTAGTACTTGAGGGCCTGCCAGATCTCACACCCCAAGCAACAGGGCTGTGTTGGGGAGATGCTTGCTGCAGTCCCCGCTCAGAGCCAGCAGCCTTCCACCCTGCCTGGTAAATGAGTCAAGGCAGTATTTATTCCCAAATTCTAAATATGTTGCTTCCAAAAGCTTTTGAGGCCTACCAAGAATTTTGCTTCTTTCCTAGTGGGAAGGACAAATAAGAATTAGTCTTTACTTTGGAGGAGATATTCTGGCATGACCCAGACCACTGTACCCCCAAAACTTTCCTGATACGACAGGCTCTCGATTCTTTGGAAGGTATAGTTCTCAAGGCGGGGTAGGGGGTGGGGGTAATTATCTTCCAAAAAGGGGAAGTGGGTCACTTCTGTAGGCCCAGTGGGTTCAGGGGAGTCTGGGATTTCAAGGTTCTCAAGTTCATTTACCCAGATCTGGGGAGATCTCAGGGTCTCGGTCCTTGCCTATTAGGGTCCTGGCCTTGGCATAGGGCATTTGCTGGAGCTAAGAATTCAACTTTCTCTGAAACTTTTTGAATCTTTCAATTAAGTCCTGGGTTTGGTCCTCCTCTATGACTGCCCTATGGCTGTAGGAAATTAGGGTTTATTAAATGTGAGGCCTGCAGCTTTCATAGTTTGCCTTGACTTGGTGCTTAATCTTGCTGAGCCTGTCAGTAACTCTGACAAATCCGTGGCACTTGGAAACAGCCACCAATGCCACAGTCTGTTAGTTAGCATTTCCTCCAGACGTCTCAAGCAGCAAATGTATTCCTCCATCCAGTACATACCTTCCTACCGGTACCCATCCCAGTTTACCATCAATGAAAGTTTTAATAACTGCACCCCTAAAGCATCTCAGGGATTCTACCACCAGTGATGAGGTCCCGTTTGCCAGCTGGTAGGTGACTAATCCATCTCCAGAATCCCATTTTAGAGTCCGCTTTCTAGGACCACTGCTGGGACCCATTATCTTAGGTTTGGAAACAGATGCTAAGACAGAGTTGCACGCGGCTTTTTTGGGAAATGTCTCGGGAGGTACACATGTAGGGAAGTGAGGCCAGTGACCCCAGGCATAGAGAAAAGCTGACCTGCCATGTGATTGCAATCGAGGCTCAGTGACTCCTGCAGAAACCTTAGGAGTTGTGATGGGTGTCAAGTACCCACGTACAAGACAAGGCCAAAGGCCAAAGCCTGAGAGATTCTGCCAGTAAACATGCAATGAGCTACTTTTAGATTTAGACAATTTACTACCTATCTAGACAGCAAAAGGAAGAGAAAGTCAAAGGTGCCCTTCCCCATGGTCTGCATCCCACGCACCAAAAAGGATGATACTGAAAGGAAAAGAGACAGATGACTGACACAGGAGCCGTGGGACACGCAGTTGCTGAGGGGCCAGTGCTAGCCCGCAGCACAGCAGTTGTGTCTGCAGCTCTTCTGTTAAGGGGCAGGGGACAGAAAGCCCCATACCTCGTGATAGCCTACAAGGCAATAAGCAACTAACTCGTGACCGTCTCCTGGGGAGATGGGGAGACAAGTAGGAGATGACCTCATAGCAGCCCCTTAGTGTCCTCCCAGTCTCTGGAGTTCCGAGAGGATCACAGTGCATTTCTCCAAGACTCAGATAAGCTGCAGTTTAAACGGTAACTACAGACGGTCCCAAACTTATAATGGTTCAACTTACACTTTTTTGACTTTATGATGGTGTGAAAGTGATATACATTCAGTAGAAACCATACTTCAAACTTTGCATTTTGATCTTCTCCTGGGCTAGTGAGATGATTTCTCGTGACGCTGGGCAGGGACAGCGTGATGGGACTCTCCGTCAGCCACGCGATCAGGAGGGTAAACAACCGATACGCTGACAGCCATTCTTTCTGTTTTTCACTTTCAGTACCGTATTCAGTACATTACATGAGATAGTCAACACTTCTTTATAAAATAGGCTTTGTGTTAGATGATTTTGCCCAACTCTAGGCTAATGTAAGCGTTCTGAGGACATTTAAGGTAGGCAAGGCTAAGCTACGATGTTAGGTAGGTTGCATATACTAAATGCATTTTCAACTTACGATATTTTCAACTTGCAGTGGGTTATCAGGATGTACCCACGTTGTAAGTCAAAGAGGATCTGTATATGGAATGTGCCAGGTCACCAGAATGCCATGGCACAGCCGTCTCCTGCAGATGACCCTTCAGAGTTGTCCCAAATTGAGAGAAGAGGGCTAGGTCATTTCATCTCTGCATCAGCTCCCCCTGGTTGGGGCTGTAGCCTTGCGTGAGGCAATTTCTCATCACAGCTGTGAGCCGTCAGCAGCCCGTGTTCCCAGCAGCTGGCGAATGGGTGCTTAGGATGTAAAGAGTAGATACGAGCAGAGCACCTCGTTATACCCTACACTTATCAATGTTATATTATTTTGAGTCGCACTGCATTACTGATTGTATCAAGATACATTCACCTACCAGTAAGAGAAAAACTTACAGCCTTAAAGGATAAGAACATTTATTCTTAACGTGAAAAGAAATCCAGAGAAGGGCAGCCCCACAATTAGTTTAGTGGTTCAACAGTCACCCAAGGCTCAGGCACTTTTCATCTTTCCATTCCACCGTTGTGAGATGTTAGATTTCATGCTCACATATGTAACCTCATGGTCATAGGATAGACACTCCACCTCCAGAAATCAAGTCCTTATCTAATTGTGTCTAAAACATAAAAGGTAGAAAGGAAGCAACAGAGGCTTTTCTTTACATGAATCTCTATGGAGGGAAAAGAAAATCTTTCCCAGAAGCTCCCATCAGACTTTCTTTATGGTTTATCAGCCAGAACTGGGTCACATGGGCATTGCTAGATAAACCACTGGAGAAGAGAAACACGGTTGCCCTGATTGCCTTAGATCAATCATGATTCACCTCCTGGAGCTTGATGCATGGCTACCACCCCAAAATCAAGGTTCTGTTAGCAAAGGAAGAAGGAGGAAATATCTGGTTTGGGGGTATGCAAACCACCAGTGTCTGCCACGTTCACTGCCAAAAAGAGCCATCAAAAGCGTTTAGAGCTCTGAAGATAACAAATGCAAATAAGGACCCTTATTTCCTTGCCACCTTCTCCAAAACTTTCAGGGCCTACTGAAAGCATTTATATTTGAATTTGTAGGCTTAGTGGAACCAATAAGATGTAGGAAAGAAAGCTGTGTCTGTAAGCTAAAGAAAAGAAAGAAGAAATATCCAATCAAAACAAAGAGTTCTGCCCTTTGTACCCATGGGTATACATGCATACATGTGTTCATGCTTATATACTCAGTTTCTAGAAGCATATAATTGCATTATAGATGCCTTTGTTGTTAAAAAGATTGACAAATCAAAGTTCATTTAAAATGAAAGAAAATAACTCGGAAAGGAGCTCAAGTGATAAATTCAGCAAACTGGAGTATTTTTCTCTATTGTTTTAAAAAATCCTTATTTATGGAATAATAGAGGACTCAACACTTGAAAAAAATACAGTTTTTGTAATAATTGTTAAGATGTATGAACTTGACTTGTCACCTCCAGAATATAAGAAACATAAAGTATGACATTGTAAAAAGCACACATCAAACTCTGTAGTAATAACTAAGGCTAAATGCAATACAAAGATGATGAAGACCTCCTATACTAAACTCCAGTAGAGTCAATGGGCTCTGGGTAAACTGCATTTTCCCCTTCATTATCTTTTCTCTGCTATGGAATTCACCCTGGTGCTCTCTGCCTCCAGAAAGTCCCATTGAATGAGCTCCTGAAAATGGAATTAAATAAGAACTTACATGAGAGGCTTGATCATTACGTATAGGGCACAGTAAAGATGGAGCAGGGGGTCCCCAAAGACCACCTCCAGGTTTGGTGACCGGCTAGAATAAATCACAGGACTCAGCATATAGTTGTCGTATGGCTGTGATTAATGACAGCAAAAAGATACAAAGCAAAATAAGCAAAGGGAAAAAGGCACATGGGACAAAGTGTGGAGGAAACCAGCTGCAAGCTTCCAAGAGTCTTCTCCCAGCAGAGACACACAGGACATGCTTAATTACTCCAGCAAAAAGGTGTAAAAACAAGAGAAGCTTGTGAGAGACTCAATGCCTGGTATATTTATTGGACACTGGTCATGCAGGTACCCTCTGCCTAGCACATACCAAAATCCAGACTCCCAGAAAGAAAACCAGTGTTCACCATAAACGACATTGTTTGTACAGTTTAGCTACATTAAACCACCCTCATCAGTTAGGAAATGATGGAAACGCTCCCCAAATCCAAAGTCCCAAATGCCAGCCAAGAGCCAACTTGCAAGCATGCCTCTCGAAGGACAGCAGTCTCAGACCTGCTGTGTTAACTGTCTTCTGAACAGTTACCAAAGCAGACGCCTGCCCCGTGGAGGCTGGCTGGCTGGACGGCTGCTGTTTCTTCTCTGAATTTATCACATGATAAAGAATCACACATAAAAGACCTCAATGGGGTCCTTTTAAACATCCCATTTCGCCTGCCATTTTTGTCCGCAAATTTCACACTTTATCCAGCACCTATTTTGTTGAATAAACAAATGAATGCTGCTTTCTTTCCTTCCCCTCCCCTTTTTTGCCTGGCAGAAACAGGACCAGAGCTTTCCTGAGAAAACCATACTGAAATTCACAGAGGGTTAATGTAGTAACAGCCATCACACAGGAGAACACGCACAGTGTGATTGTAAAACTGCCGTCCGGCGTGTCTGGTAAACTGACTTTAGGGTCAGCCCCCAGAGAGAGATTCCCATCCTGGCCTGGGCAGTGGCCCCATCCCCAGAATTACTGTGTGGGCAGAGACTGTGTGTCCCAAAGGAGGAGAGCTCATCTGGCCACTCAATTACATACCAGTTGCTTAGATTCTAATGTCTGCTTGAAAAGTCTCTCTCATGTTTTATAGGTAGACGTATTCAGTTGTCCATGTTGAGCTCCACAGAACACAAGTGATGTGTCTTTTCAGGGGACAAATGGAGAAAACTTCCCTGTTTTATACCTGGACTCTTTGACGAAATCAGATGTGAATTCAACTCCTTCTAAAGTCCCATGTGTTAAAAACGATTTATTTTTAGGCGTTTATTTCCTTGTGTTAAGGAGAAAACTTCCTGTTTGTTGTTCTGTCAGAGGCCCCTGACAGAAGCAGTCCCAGCAAGTGGCTGTCTCTTCTCCTTCCTCCCCCAAATGCTGTTCCCCCCCAGCTGATGGCATAGTTGGCCCCCAGAGCTTCATGCATTACTTGGCCAAATGCTGCCACTTGAACTTGACAGCAGAAAGTGGTCCTTAGAGTGTATAAGTAAAAAGAGCTTCCAATTTTTCATGTCTTCTTCAGTCAAAACTGTAAATATGTCATTTGACAGCCACTTTATTTATTTCCTCTGTGCCAGGTGAAGTAAAGGAGCTGCAACAGCGCAAAGGGGCTCATTTGGTGCAAGAGGCCTCGGGACTTTGTGCTTCAGTCACTTGGGCTTTTACTTAGGTTTCTAAAGGCTCCATGTCTCTTTCTATCCTCGGCATCATCTGTTAGAATAACAAAGCCTCTCCCACCGCCCCCCCCCCCCCCGCCCCACTTCTTGCTTACTTATCTTAAAATAAATGAGGAAAGGTCTTGCACGATTTCTTAGTTTTCTGGAATCAGCAGCCTTGCTCAGCAGCCAATGTGAGCAGGCAGGCAGGCAGGCAGATGAGCATTATTTTATGTACAAAGGAAAGTAAGACCCTGTCCTGGAAAGTAGGGGGCAGGGTGAACTTTGCCTTGAGCTACACAGTCACCTATTTATCCTCGCTCCTTCCCTTCCGACGGGCCTCTCCACCTCCTCTCTCTCACGCTTCCCCAAAGAAAACACAGAACGCTCTCTGTGGAATACGTACAGATGCTGATCAAAACGTGTTAATTGTGCTTCTGCAGTTTATTCTCACTGTGATGCTTTTTCTGCCAACTGAATCAAGTCTGATCTGCTTTGGGGAGTTTTATATGTTCACCTTCTCCCATCTTAACTATTTGAAGAGTTTCTTAACTATTCTTCTTCCTTTCCATCCTCCAACCAGCTCTGATAATATTGTACAGATATTTTAGTGGTTTCCCACTGCCCTCAGAATAGGCCCAAGTACCTTAGTCTACTGTTGAGCACCACCCACTTTGTCATTTATTTACGTATTATTTACTTATTTTTATCTCACACTTGATTAGTTCATTCATGGTTGGCATATACAGGTATTCAACAGAATTTTTGGATTGTCTTATTTTGTTTTGAGTAATAGACCCAGCAGATATGAAAAGAAAAGAAAAAGACATTTTTCTTGTCCTGAAAAGACTTATAGTCAAGTAGGGGAGACAGTCCTAGTGGAATTTAATAAGTGCTATGATAAAGGGATACCCATGATACAATGCATTAAATAATTAACGGTGATTTAATTTACTTGGCCCACAAATATTTATCAAACACCTGAGATGATGCAAGGAATGGGCAAACACACAAAAGATCTAAATCAAAGAGGAGAATCTCGGAAAGTTTCTCAGAGAGGCTAACGTTTCAGTTCAGTCCTTTGGGACTTCCTGGGCACCCAAGGCCTTTGCTGGTTGTCATCCAAATCCTCCTTGCAGAATGCACAGAACGCCTGCTGTTCACTCCATTTCCTCATCTGGGATACATTCTTGTTTTAAAATACCCCTGGTCTGGCTCTAAATGTCCCTCTTTATCTGCCGTGATTGCCCCAGGCCAGCAGGACTCGGTTACCTTTTTGAATTCCTACAGCTCACTGTGCTCTTCTCATAGCACAACTTTTAAGTTATTTTAAGTGAACATCCAAGGTAATAAAAACCATTTAAATTATATAGAGGCTTATATAATAAAAAGTGGAAGACTATCTTTCCCCTGACTCTGTATCCCACTCCTGTCTCCGGAAGGAGAACCTATTGGTAATTTGTTGGGCATCTACCCAGAGCTCTCTCTTGGCATTTATACACGTGTGCACATGTCTGCACAGACACACACGTAATAGAGGTTAATGATTTTCCTAAATGAAAGCATACTCTGCGTTGTTTTGGAATTACATGTGAAGATTATATGTGGACAGTTGTTCATGTCAGAACATAAAAATAGAATTTGTTCTTTTCCATGGAATGCTTCTTTTCTGACATACCATCATTAAAAACAAATGTCATGTACATTTTAATATATTAGATGCATTTAAATATATTAGATATATTTAAATATATGTCTGCCTATGTATGAGCACTACTACGGATAATTTACAGATGTGAAAGTCCTCCGTCAAAGACTGTACATATTTAAAATGTCAGTAGATGCTGCCAAATTGTCCTTCAAACAGGCTCTCCCAGTTTAAACTCCCACAGAGAGTCCCCAGACCCTCTTACACACTGTCTACCTTAGGCAATGAGAATGTAATTTGTCTTGGGGAGGGACTCTGTTGTTTACACCTTAGCATCCCTGGTGACTAGTGACACAGAGCAGTTCTCCACACATAATACAGATCTAATAAATATTTATGGAAACAAAGTGAACTTCATAGATGTAAAACACCAGGTTTCTCCTGGTGCAAGGAAGCAGCTATCTGGTCTTTGTGGGAGATCTTGGATCTGTTCCCTGCAGATTAAGTGCTCAGTTTTTATCAATGCACAGCCTAGCTAGATGTGTTCTTACAATGAAGATCGTAGGTAAGATTTTCTGAGGAGTTAATAGGAAGTTCTGAGAATAAAGCCCCCTGGACTGGGGCCAGGGAATAAATAATAAAAAGGCCTTGAGCTCTAGGGTCTCCCCGGGCACCATCAGAATGTAGCCAGGAGTCCCAACTGGACAAGAAAACCCGGGTCACAGGAACCTGCCAGTTGAGACAGGAAGCCAGAACAGGAAATAGCAACTAACACCTAATTGCTTGAAAGAACGTACAACATATGTGCACTTTGTTAACTCTGGGCTCAACCCCAATTCCATGATCTTTGGCCCTCTATTTACTCTTTTTGAAAGTGCTTCTACTCTTCTGTAAAATGGAAAGAACAGTCCTAATGGGTATTTTGAGAATTATGGACGATGAGGTGAAAGGAATTCGTACAATGTCAGCTACGTGGGAAGAGCCACCTGGTCCCGAGTCCTGCCTTCCAGGACATAGAAAATCCCCACCTCCACTGAGGACACAGGACCTGCTCAGGAATATTGTTCTTGAAGAACTACTTTTGGAGAGTTGTTTTGCCCATTTTATACATGTTTCAAAGCCATCTCCTCAGAAAAATAAAGCCAGAAACCCAGGTAACTAATTTTTACTTCTCTGTTTTTATAGTTATTAGGTTCTTTTCAATAGTTAAGGACAAACTATTCTTGACTCAGAAATCCCGTATGAATGTCATGCCCGGAGCAATGAAAAGATGTAGCAGTTGGGATGAATGTAATGCCCGTCTGCGTTCCAGATGGGGGGCCACCTATTAGGAGATTCTGTGACCGTGAACCATTTCTGAGCCTTCAGGAAGCGGGGGCAGTGAGCACTGAGAGCCTGCTTGGGTTCCCAGGTTCAGCCATTTCCAAGGGATCTAAACTGGCATGTGCAGAATGCCAAAGCAAGGGGTATGTGAATGTCACCAAAATGTTAACATGGTACCCTCTTTTGCTGTGTGTCACCTTTGTTCACGTTATTGCTTCCATCCTTTCTTCTCATGTCCATCTGGCAAAGTCCCCCCTTTATCATTTAAGGTCCATTGCAAAGCCTTCTCATATGCTTCATAGCATTCTTCCTTGATGGCACGTTACATATTACAGGTTGCTGTTGATCTGTGTGTTCCCCTCCCCTCCCACCAGGGACCATAAGCCCCTCAGGGGTATTGTCTTCATATTTCACTCTCTCTTTCCCATGCCCTGAGCTTTCTACAATGCCTTGTGCTAAGTACTTTTCAGGTAATACTTTTTTAAAAATGAATAAATGAAAAGAAGGAGAAATGTGGGCTCAGGAACAGCTGGTGGATTTGTGGCTAGTAACGGTTCTCCCAAAGACTGTTGAAGATGCTCAAGACCCGCTTCTTTCTCAGGGTAATTCTCAGAAGTTAAACCATGACTCTCTTACAAATAGAGAATGAACATGTGTCAAGGGTTTTACTCAACCCAGCAAAATGGTAAAGCTGATTCTAAGAAGATTTAAGGAATTGGTGGTTTTGTAGTCCTTTTAAGACAAGAAAGTTAGAATAAGATTGCCGTTTGCATACAAAACTGGTTACTGTTTTTATTAGTTTTAACCTTTGGCATTTTCTTTTCTGCCAGGTAGAAATCATTTGTATCTCTACGGGGCACAAATATACAAGTAAATGCAACTTCAAAGAGTGAACTCTTAATTAATAGTAAAAAGAAGCAAAGTTAAACAATGGTATATTTTCCTAGAAAATTAAGTAATCCATGGGTAGGTCTGATAAACATTGACTCAGGATGCAATGAGAGGACATGCAGTCATCCCCTTGGCCTTATTTATAGATTGTGGGTAATTTTTCTATCCCAGTGTTCAGCTCTCTTTACTCTGTGCTATCTTCCTGGAACAATTTCCTCCATACCTGTGACTTACCAGTGATTCTTAAATTTATAACTTTAGTCCAGACCTTTCTCCTCAGTTCCAAACTTACTTATTAAACTCTCTCCTGACTAGCTGTGTGACTCTGGGAAGATTACTTAACCTCTCTGTGCTTCTGTTTCCTCCTCTATAAAATGGGGTTCATAACAGTACCTACCACACAGGGGTACTGTAAAGAGTAAATGAATTCATATGTACAAAGTGCTTTAAATATCACCTAATATGTTGATATGATATAAGTGCTTGCTGTTATTATTTTCAACATCTCTATTTGGATATCTCAGTGGTGCCCAAACACTACATGTCTGAAATCAACCTTATCCCATTTGCTCCCCAAACCTGCTCTACCTGCAATATTCCCTGTCATAATCAAGGGTACCACTATTCATATAGTTATCAAAATGAGAAACTAAGGGCCGTTCTTTATGTCTCTTCTCCTTACTCTTCATATCTAAGCTATCAGTAAGTCCTGTCTACTGTATCCCTAAGTACCTCTCAAAACCATCCATTTCTCTCCATTCCTACTGCTGGCACCCTAGTCCAAATTGCTTTCATCTCTTGCCTGAATTCTGACAATAGGCTCCTGAATGGTCTCCCCATCAACACTCTTTTTTTTTTTAAAAATTATCTATTTATTTATTTTTGGCTGCGTCCGGTCTTATTTGCGACACGCGGGATCTTTCCGTTTGAGGGTGCTGGCTTCTGTCTAGTTGTGGCGTGCAGGCGCCAGAGCGCATGGGCTCAGTAGTTAAGGTGCGCAGGCTCAGTAGTTGCAGCACATGAGCTTAGTTGCCCTGTGGCATGTGGGATCTTAGTTCCCCTGCGGCATGTGGGATCTTAGATCCCCAACCAGGGATTGAACCCATGTCCCCTGTGTTGGAAGGCGGATTCTCAGCCAGTGGACCACCAGGGAAGTCTCTCCCCAACAACACTCTTTCCTCTCTCTAACCACTCTCCACGCTGAGGGATCTTTTAAGAATGAAGATCTTACTACGCTACTTCCCTGCTTTGACACTGTCAAAGCTTTCCACTTTTCTCTCAGTAAAGAGCCAACTTCTAAACTAGCCCACGTCTCATGCCACCTCCCTCAGGATCTGTGCTCCAGCAATACTGGCCTTCCCTTGTTTCCTGACCATGCGGGCTCCATCACTAAGTTTTGCCTGTGGGGTGCCCTCTGTCTGCAGTGCCCTCCCCTCTTTACCTTGTTAATTCCCAGTTCAAATAGTACCTGCTGAGGGAACTCTCTTGAATCCTCAGACCAGGTCAGATTCTCCTCTTGGCACCCTCTATTTTTCCTCCAAAATATATTATCACCTCATCATTATACATCTTTATGTGAGGTTGTATAACCAGTATTATTTCCCCCACTAAACTGTAAGCCACATGAGGGTATGGACATGGCAGTTTTTCTCACCACCATATCCCTAGTACCTTGCAAGTAGCCTGGCATTTAATATACACTTAATATGTTGTTGACAATTGAATGAAAGAACCCAGAGAACAGACTTCAGTGGACTTCTGCAGGATTCTTTGACCTGTTCAACATAGTTATTAGTGACTTGGATGAAATCATAAAGACACACTCATGAAAATTACAGAGGTAAAATCTCTAAAAATTAAAAATAGAACTACGATATAATCCAGCAATCCCACTCCTGAAGTATATATTCAAAAGAATTGAAATCAGGATCTTGAAGCTATATCTGAACTCCCGTGTTCACTGTAGCATTATTCACAATAGCCAAGATATGGAAACAACCCAATTATCCAACCACAGATGAATGGATAAAGAAAATATGGTAGATACATATAATGGAATATTATCCTGCCTTAAAAAAGAAGAAAATCCTACCATTTGCAACAAAGTGGATGGATCTGGAAGACATTAAGTTGGTCACAGAAGGACAAATACTGTATGATCACACTTAGGTGAGGTATCCAAAATAGTCAAACTTGTAGAAACAGAAAATAGAATGGTAATTGCCAAGAGATTGGGGTGAGGGTGGAAGCAGAAATTGGGAGTTATTTTTCAGTGGATATAAAGTTACAGTTATGCAAGATGAAGATCTGGAGATCTGCTCTACGACATAGTGCCTAGAGTTTACAATAGGTATAAAAAAAGTTAGGGAGGTTAAAAAAAGAGAAAACTGGGAAAAGTACAACAAACTCAAGATTCAAAAAGATCTGAAAAGCCTAAAATGATAAGCAAAGTAAAAGACAACGTTTAGTCAGAATGCATGTAAAACCATGCGTTAAATTTTAAGAAAAGTTTCCTGTAGAAATACAGTATCAGGAAGACTACTTAATAACAATGCATTTGGAAACAGCTGAGCAAGAGTGGGAGGGGGCATGCTCTCGCGAGAACATGCCAGGGCTGCACAGTGCCCGATACCATCTTGGG
The DNA here is from genome assembly GCF_965194825.1 of Balaenoptera physalus. Taxonomy (NCBI): domain Eukaryota; kingdom Metazoa; phylum Chordata; class Mammalia; order Artiodactyla; family Balaenopteridae; genus Balaenoptera; species Balaenoptera physalus. Next base: position 93,782,391 of record NC_138888.1, on the reverse strand, counting down.
CTGCCCCGAGAAGCCAGCTGTGCTGAGAGTGAGGGGAGCATGGGTGGTCTCCCGTGTGCCTGATGAGGTCACGGCTGACAAACAGCGTTAGATAGAGGATGAGGAGCTGGGAGCATGCATTCACGACAATGGAAAGAATACAGGATATTTAGTCTGAAGAAGACGTGAGGTTACTTCGTTTTTTTTTCAGCCCTATAATAGCCAATAGTTAGTGTGAGCGTGGGGAGGAGACCCCAGCTAGAACTAGGGCGAGAACCCAGATCCACCTCTAGAAAGTGGGAGAAAGTGTGCATATGATTCAGATTCAACCCTACACACGTATGTTCCGATGTTTCATGATCTGAGAGACCAAAAAAAAGCCTTCTACTCCAAAATGGATTCCCCATGACTTATCCTGACGCCTAGATATCCATGGTTATCTGTCCCTCCCATTGGGCTGAGTCTGTAGGTGGCAGTGTGCCTGCAGAGACTCACTTATAGGCGCGTCACAATATGTTGTTTGAGAACCGTGGTTTCATGCCAAAATTTGAGAAAAAAAGTTATAACCAACATTAATGTTTTATAAAGTACAAATTTGAACTGCGTTAAAAGCTAAAATGTGAGAAATTTTATGTTTGCTTTGTGTTACAATCCCAGAACCCCACTCACATGACTTCTTTCCATGGTCAGGGCTGCTTTGGTGGAAAAGCTTGAGAAGGGCTAGTTGAAGGCCCCCTGCCCCTAGGAAGCTTCTGAGAAAACAAAAGCATGTTGACTAGCTGTGAGGAGGGAACATTCACATTCCCTGCCAAAATGTGAGCTCCTGAGGACAGATGAATTTATTAGCTTCAGTTCACCCAATACAGAAAAAATACTTGAAGGAAAGAGACCCCGGAAGCAGAAGTCTGATTGAATTCTGGGAGCGTGGAAACCATGCCTGCTGAGCGACAGTGGGGAAGTCCCTCCGTGGGACATCAGAATGCCATACGCCAGGGGTGGGGTTACTAAAGAGGTCATCTTTTCCTCCATCGACAATTTATTCTCCACTCTACACCCCTTTTTAAAGTCTTCCCAGTCTCCCTAGGGAACACAGAGAGACTGTTCACAGAGACCTGTTAAATGGAGCAACAAAGCAGGAGTCACAGCTGACTCAGACATCAGCGGACGCTACACCCAGAGCAATGCATTTGGAATGTATTTGTGTGCATGCAAAAAGCCAGGAATCCTTTTTTTTTTTTTTTTTTCAAGAGTATGAAGTCGGAGTTCAAGATCTGACTTAGTCCATGTGAATTGAAGATGGTATAAAGTTGGAGGTGATGGTGGTCTCGTGCTCGCCAAAACAGCTAAAGCCAGTCTGCCCAAAGGGAAAAGACAAAACCAGATGTGCCGGGAGAAGCAACCAAGAGAACGCACAGCTCCAGAGACAGAAGAACAGGGACTTTTGAGAGTTCTGGCCCCTTGTGAAGCCTGGCCATTTTGTGGACTACCTCTGCATGTTGCCCATAAATCCCCCTCTTGGCTTAAGAGGGCTCAAGTGGGTTTCATTCTTCACCACAAAAGTTCTCTGACAAAGACAGTCATCAAAACCCAGCATTACCTGGATGTAGAGTAACCGTATACTTTATCATCTTAACTAGGACACTCGGGGTGCTGTTCATAATTAGACTGACACAGCAGGAAAACCAGGAGGTATGACTGTCCTTCCATACCTAGCCGTCCTAGGCTACCTCATCTGATTGTCACAGCTATCCTATCAAGCTTATCCTGTCTTGGAGCAGGAATGACAGCTAGAGAGAGTGGGCGCACGGGCAGCCGGTGGGCGAGCCAGGAGAGGAAGCCAGATCGAGCTGACCACGGGGTCAGCTCTGCTCACCAGGCTCTCTTCCTCCGTAACCATTTGCCGGAGGGCTCATAGTCTTTGTGTCAGCGCTGTGGGGTGTTTGAGGGCTCTGGTCAGTGGAGAGAAACACATACAATCACACTAATCTCTCAGAAAACCCGCACCCACCCTATTGACACAGGGACAATGTCTAGCCTCCTTCTTGTTTGAGATAACTTTTGGCTGAAAAGCACATGCAACAAAATCTCCACTAGCAACAAAGGAAATTGAAGCAATTTTGAGACAATTTAGGAGAAGCCCCATTTTCACCTGAATTATCTGAGCAGCGCAGGACACAAAAGATTAGGGGTCAGAATTTTTCAGATAATCGCTTGTTTTCCTGATCTGGCAGGTTTAACTCTCAGGTTTACCTTTCTGAGCATGTACCGTCCTCACCACACAGTGAATACACACCAGTCTCTAGGCAAGAGCTGGGTGGCGAAAGAAAGAGGTGATGGGAGAGGAGAACCGATATTCTGATTAAGACTCAGGTGAAAAATGTCTTCCTTAAAATTCTAACGCGATCCCGGTTTTATTTCTACTGTAATGCCGCATGTAAAAGGAAAATAATTAGTTCCAAGTTCTATATCCCTTTTCTTATCAGGTACTGCCAGCCCCCAGGGCTGATCTGGTCCCCGTCAAGCAATTACCTGATGACTGGGGCTTCTGGGATTTGCTAACCATTATGGGGAACGTGCCAGGTTCTGAGTCAGAAAAAGGGATCAGTTACTGCCAACTGCACCCACCTGTTTCCGCTCGGTAAGGGGTAGGCTGCCAGAATAGTAATGATGTCTTAATTCAAGGCGACGTGACCTAGATGGGCGGTGTGCTTTCCTACCACGTTGATCTAGCCTGAAGGAGGGGCTCCAGCACCGACTGAGAGTCCCAGCTGTTCTCCTGACACCACTTTTAGAACCACTGACGAGTCTGTCCTGGGGGGTCTGCTCACAGCAGGTGTAAGCCACTGTAATCCTCAGCCTGGTAAGAAGGGACAAGGGTGACAGGAGAACTGAGGAGGGTGTAGTACGGACAGGGGAGCACCATTTGGGTTGAGGACCTAATACTTACAACCACAGCGTGCTTGCATCCCAAGGGCGAAGTTCTGCCCTCCTAGACTATGACCGGGATGCCTCATGGCTGAGACCACCTGAGAATCACGGCTGGCATTTCACAAGTTATTCTGAAGCCAGAAAAATACGTGTGACACGCGGCCAACCTTACTGAGCCTTGTAAAATGGAAATATGATTTTTTTTTTTTTTACGGCAACGACCATTTATTTGAGAAAAAAAATCTCTTCAAAGTAAAGAAGGAGCATAAAACATCATTGGTTTTTGAAGAACTTTATGGACTATTTATTGTAGCACTCTTGGTGCCGGGTCACAGCTACCCAGAATTTTACTGGCTTCTTTCATGCACATAGAATGCTATCACCACAGTTAAGGGACCTCACAATTTCTTTTTTTTAGTTTAATTTATTTATTTTATTGAAGTATAGTTGATTTACAATGTTGTGTTCATTTCTGCTGTACAGCAAAGTGATTCAGTTATACATGTATAAACATTCTTTTTTTAAAATATTCTTTTCCATTATGGTTTGTCACAGGATACTGAATACAGTTCTCTGTGCTATACAGTAGGACCTTGTTTGTCCATTCTATATATACTAGTTTGCATCTGCTAATCCCAAACTCTCAATCCATCCCTCCCCCCACCCCCCTCCCCCTTGGCAACCACCAGTCTGTTCTCTATGTCTGTGAGTCTGTTTCTGCTTCGTAGATAAGTTCATTTGTGTCATATTTTAGATTCCACATATAAGTGATATCATATGATATTTGTCTTTCTCTTTCTGACTTTCTTCACTTAGCATGATCATCTCTAGTTCCACCTATGTTGTTGCAAATGGCTTTATTTCACTCCTTTTTATGACTGAATAATATTCCATACGATTTCTCTTTTGAATGATTTAAATCCTTGAGAACTATTCAAGTGTTCATATAATTTTCCTTCCTCTTCCCCCACCCAACTCCCAATTAAGAGAAACAATTTTTTTTTGAATTACCCAAATGCATACCCCCACTGTATGTGTGCACACGAGGTATCTTTTAGTGGTCTGCCCTTAGAGGACTATTCATCTACAGACTAACAGATGAATAGCCCTGCTTGGTACTAAATAACCAGACAGTGTCATCCATTTTAGCAGCATGAAAAATAATGAAATTAGGAATAGAGTGACATAAAACAGCAGCTGAACACAGAGGTAGAGGTTAGTAAACGTAAAGCACAGCTCATAACTGGGAAACGAATCCTGTCACCTGATATATGATTACTCCGTATCACTTTTTTCCCTCTACCCACTTTTCTTAATTATTTCTAATGGGCCTCAAATAAAAACTATCTTTTTATTTAAAGATGTACTCATTGCTTCCATACAGAATAACCATTAAGTATTTTTTCCTGCGAACTTTGAATTAATTTTGTTTTCTGGGAAATCATTGTTTTGAATCTAGCTTTCTTCCTGGTGGTCAGAATGCAAACGGTATTACAGAAATGTTTTTCTTTTGTTCCAGTTTTCTTCCCTACTATCAACTGTGACCTTTAAATTGGATAAAAATCATATTAATAGAGATGACTGATTTCTCTAAAGAGCATTTTATTTGCTAGTTATAATGATATGGTTTTATAATGGTATCAATTGCCCTGAAGGGCCTGCATTTTGTTTTGAAATCATACGCAGTGATGGCCTAAAAGTGTGGTGTCAGTACATTTTCTGGATCTTAAAGGTATTCCTTTTGTTCACTACCCACAATTTTAAATTTTGGTCCTAGAACTGAACTGATTGGTTTGTTAGGAAAGGCAAGAGAAAGGGAAAAAGAAATAATTAGAGCAAAACTGTGGTGATAAATGTTTTATATAGTTATGTTAGCAATTAAAGACCGGTTCAAGTTGAGGTTGAGTAGTTTTAACAGTGGTCCTTGAAGTTTTATGACAGTATTTGGGCTGGCAGTCTGCTACACCTATTTATACTCTGGTCTTTCTCCAGCCATTAACAGCTGGCCAGCCACTCCCTTGTGCCCTGCCGTCTTTAGCCAAGCAGGCGGGGTTATCTTCAATGCCTTTTAAAAGAATCATGACCAACAAAATGACTTTAAGACGCTTTTGAAAAACAAAGGTTCTCAAATTAACTGGTTGGCATTTCTGTCTCGTTCGATTCCTGGTATTAGATATACACCTCTATTAAAATCAGGGACTGCAGTCAGCTCCCCAAGCACTGACCCTTTCTGCAGCTGTGATTTGGCAAAGGCCCCGGATATTCTGTAGCCCAGAGGCCACATGTCCTGAGCGGGTACCCTCCTCTTTCACAGCAGCTGAAAAACCACCACATGGGGCATCACGCGGAGGACTGAATCCAGCCTTCTTCCTTCCACTCAGACACACGGTCTGGTGTGGGAATTGCACCCCAGGGAAGCAGACATCCAGGTTTCTGTCATTCGTTGAAATACTGCTCCATAAAGCACCACCTCCATTGTGCCAGGCCAGGCACTGGGGCAGGCACACGTGCCTGTGCTTCGCTTCTCTGGGCTGGGAAGTTGCTAGAGAAGCAGGGGGCCAGTAGCTGCGAGCTCCAGGGTCTAAGGTTTCTGAGAACGAATGTGTGACAGCACAATACATTGGATGTCCCATTGGTTTCGAGTATTAATTTTTTTAATGCATACATTATTCTAAGTCAGACAAGGGATTTTTCAACCAGTATGGGGTTATATTCTTTCTGAGAAAACAGATAAAACCCAACTTTAAACCTCAGTAAGGAAATGCAACGTAAGTTCTAAGTCGAAAAACTCAAGGTGCCCCCAGGATGCTGGGCCAGAGTGTGAGTCAAGTTCGGGGAAGGTGAGAGTCTGATTCTGGAGGCCAGGACCGCCAGGTCAAGGACAGATGCCAAGAGGGGCACCTGAGGTCCCGGGAGGGCAGCTACTGCTTCTATCTGGATCAATTACACCATGGCGGAGGAGGCGGGGCAACAGGCAAGAAGGGGGCTGAGTTTTTTTTTTATCTATTTTTTTCTTTACCTATTTCACAAGTTTGACAGCATCTCTCCAAGGTCATTGGCCATTTTGTGCTCTACGTATGACGCATTCCTGTGTGCAAATAGTACCGTACACTGTGAGAAACAGGCAACTTCAGCCAGGCCTTCACAGTGCACAACAGCACACCACACGCAGGGAGTAAAACATGCTGCTTCCCTGAAGACACTTGAAAAAGCACGTGAGTCCAAAGGTGATTCAAAGAGCTGGTTCAAATAGCTATTCTGCCTTGACCGTTCTGGCTCAGTAGAGAAGAATTCATTGCAGAAGCAAAACAAAAGTATTTCAGTCCTGATACTCGAAAAGAGGCTCCTGCAGGACAATATTTACCTGGTTCCGAAGACAATTCACTCATAGAGGAGGCTGGAAACAGTTCAAGCAAGCCAGCACTGCTTTATCAAGGATTTCTAAAACAGCAGATTTGAAAGATGCGGAAAGGGTTAGGGAGTCTTTGTCTAGCCCACTTCCCCAGTGCTGGCAGGTGCAGGCAAGGGAACATCTACTCTCAGGTGAGGATTATTGTGAAATATAGTTTGGGTTCAGACCAAACAGGTGTGGGAGAGCTCTCTTCAATCAGAGGTTCTGCAAAGGTGAGCAGAAGAATAAGAGAAGGTCTGCGGTGGGGTCGCAAGCGGCACACGGGACTCTGTCCTCGCTTCCAGGGTGCTGAGTGACTGTAGCGGCCAAAAAAGAAGAGGAATTTAACCCCCTTCTCAATGATTACAAAGAAAAAACTATTACATATTGTAAGCTAGGAGATTTTCTTACATAAGTCACCACGCTGTGTGTCTCTCAGTATTCACAGGCTAAGGATTCTTTCAACTGCTATGCGTTCTAGATGCGCCAAGGTCAACGTGTGGCAAAGGAGAGGCGGGCGAGGCTCGCGTCACTCTGGCCCCTCTCCTCAGTGTTGACGATTTACCTTGTCTTTGACCTCGACAGTTTTGTCCCCATGATGCTGCGGTCGGCAGAATGATAGCTCCCCAACGATGTCCACATCCTAATTCCCAGAACCTGTGGATATGTTACTTTACGTGGAGAAAGGGACTTGGCAGGTGTGATAAAGTTAAGGAGGCAGGAGAGTCAGAGAAAGAGACGTGACAGTGGAAGCAGAGGGCAGAGTGATGCGGTTACTGGCTTGGAAGGTGGAAGAGGGCCGCGAGCCAAGGGATGCAGGCGGCTCCTAGAAGCTGGAAAAGGCAAGGGAATGGATTCTCCCCTAGAGCTTCTAGAAGGAATGAGGTCATGCCGATACCTTGCTTTTAGCCCTTAAGACTCATTTTCTGATCTCGGACCTCTAGAACTGTAAGAAAATAAATCTGTATTGTTTTAAGCCATTAAGCTTGCAGTAATTTAGCCGAGCAGCCATAGAAAACTAATTCGATGCCTCATCACATATCTGTGAACAGAGGAAGACAGTCATCTAGAGTTCTTCTCAGCACCTCTGGTGGTTGATGCCTGGAGGTTCCCGATCTAAAGGTACTAGGGAGTCAGGTGCTGACCACTGCGGCTTCATTCAGAGGCAGGATGCAGCCATCTCCTCCCGAGCTGCAGTAACGTCCGTTCCTCGGATGCTGGGACCCCTCTGCTTCTGAACCCGTGGCTCTGGGGAGCTGCACGGGCGAGTGTGCATTCCTCATTTCCTCACGTTTGCTGCCGCTATGCCCCCGGCGTCAGCGGCGTCATCCAGAGCGTACGGCATGTTTGTGTGCAGTTTCCTCTGTCAGGGAGGACCTGAGAACGTTTCTTGGTGCCAAAGAATGGGTTTTGAGGCAGCGTTGGTGAAGTGTGCCATGGTGTGGCAATCTGAACTTGGGGGCAGTCCACATCATTCACACGAGTTGTCACTGACTCCATGGCAAGCTTCTCCTAGGGTGGAATGTCCAATGCAATAGTTCTCACGTACGCTTTGATCAAGCTGCCTTTCGTGGCAAGATAAAGGGCAAACCAGGTTCTTTGGCTCTTCCATATAAAATGGGGCCCAACGTAAAGATTACGGTGCTTTCATATTCCTTCAGGATATCTGTGCACATCCATAGTGATATGGGGAAAGTGATGACTGACCAAAATCCACCCACAAGGTTCCAGTCTATACTGGGCTCTTCCTGAGGGAACTGGGAGAAGCCAGACTTGAATGTTCTCATTCTGACGCTGTCAGTCAGCTGTCAGAGCCCAAATCGCTGCTCTCACTTTGCCAGAGCTGTAGTCGCTGAAGGGTGCATTGATATTTTTTAAAAGCTCTCCGGGTGATTTTAACACACAGCCACGGTTACGAACCACCATTCCAAGAGCTTTCTGTATTAAGAGTTTTACGATCATTACATATTTTAATCCTCAAAATATCTCTATGAATTAAGTATCACTAATACCCCCATTTCACTGAAGAAGAAAGCAAAGCATGGCAAAGTCACTTAATTTACCCAAGGTCACACAATAAGCAAGGGACAAAGCTGGGGTTCAAACCCAGACTCCAAAGCCTGAAGCATATGGCTTCCCTACTGCCTTGGGCAGAGTTGCATTCTAAGCACACGGCAGAATCCCTATTACTCAGAAAATGCTTATGGAATGAGTAAGTACAGTGGATGACAAAACCTATTTGTGAAATGGGTTTTCAGTTAAAATATTCATGGGTGTGGGTCCAATATTACTTTTTAATTTACAAAGTGTTTTTGTGCACTGTTTGTTTACATGTTCATTTGTGTAATTTTTTCCTCTAGACCTTAATTTTTCATTTTAATTCATAAAAGCCTAGAATTAAAAAACTACATACTCAGAGGACAAATAGTAGCATTTTTATCCCCAAAATCCGTGAAAGATGATCATTTATTCAGTGCTCCTGTATTCTAGGATACGTAAGTAATGTAAGTTCCAAAATTATGGTTTTATTTTAAACAGCTATATTTCTTATATTAAGAAATTCATTTTTAGATAGTCCAGAGCTAATCTAAAATGATTAAAATACATAAATGTCATTTGATTCCACTTTTAAAATACTGATTTGCCTTGAAAAAAGGCAAATTCTTCACTTTTATAATGTAGCATAAATATATATTTCTTCCGCAGGATCTTTTAAATAGCAACAATGTCACCTGCTTGACTCTTTAATGAGTGAGAAGTGAATTCTTTTCCTTCTTTCTATGTAAATCTGAAACCCCCTTTAATATTAGGGAATGTAAGGGGACCAGAAAGGAGACTTTTTTTTTTTTTACATTTAGAGCAATTTGTTATATGGTGGAATTTTTTTTTTTCTATGAAAATATAAGAAACTCAGGAGATACAAAAGCTGGTTTTGTACAAACTGCTTGTGCACTAAAATAAGAACAGAAAGTGGAGGAAAAGCAAAACAGCAATTGCAAATTGCCTTTCATATTGTAGTTGAAGGCACTTTCCTGTTCAATAATTTTAATAACAAAATCCCCCTAGCCATCCTCCTGATCAGTTTGAGCATAATTTAAGCATTTTTCCCTTGGGTTTATACCTTCATGGTTTCACATTATGTCTAGTGTCCTGCCAAGACTTAGATGAGTCTACTGTAGTTAAAAACTAGACTCCAAAGCAACTAGAAATTTATGTTTTTCCTGTTTCAAAACAAACTTCTATTTACAGTCACCCTATCATTATTTTGATTTTTAAATTCAGCTAGTCATTAGTAGAATTATAGACCACTCAGAGAGAGAAAGTTCAAATTAACTTTGTGGTATTTTCTTCTCCAAATTCTCAGTTAAATACCTGTAGACATTAATTCTCAGCCTGTAGGGTGAAGGTCTCTGAGGCGCCAGGATGTTAATGTGGGAGATTCTTAGCTTCCTGGTGGCTTAAAACGTCACATGCACAAATGCACCACCATCCTCCAAAGGCACGTAGATGTTAATGGTGATTCGTACAACTCCAATTCATTTAAAAATCTTAGCTAAGTCACTCTAACTTTTTCATAACCTATCTGCTGAGTCAATGGACAATTGCTTTGGGGGAGGGATAGTATTATGTCACATTTCTTGAAATTAAAAATAGGTCCTCACGATTAAAAATGAAAGCAGATACATAACTAGATAAAACAGTCACGCCAGTGGTCACCTCTTCTGATAAAAGGACATGAAGATAGCAGTAAATACTGACCCAACTAATTGTCAGAAGGCCTACGTGCTTCTCTCAGGTCATAGTGATAGCACATAACCCCAAATATCTGTTTTTTAAAAATGTTTTAAAAAATGTTTTTAAAAAATGATTAAAAGACAGTTTACATGATACAGACAAACTTTATTTAACACTTCATGAAGCAGACAGTTTCCTTTTGGAGAAACACCAAATAGGGTGGAAGCAGGAAGCTTTTATAGGATAAGGAAGAAAGAACAGGGAAGAGAAAAATAGGAAATATCAGATTGGCTGTGGCTTCATAGTCGTCCTTGTCTGGGGCGAGAAGGCCCAGAGTTGGCTTGGCGTTTGAGCCTTGGCCGACTGGATATTCCGTGCTTCTGGTCAAGCAGAGCATTTACAAGAACGCATAAGTTATAGTTTCAGTTTGCTCACGTGTCGCCCTGGGCAAGAGGGGCTCCATCTTGGGACTTCCCTGGCGCTCCAGTGGTTAAGACTCTGTGCTTGCACTGCAGGGGACGCGGATTCGATCCCTGGTCAGGGAACTAAGATCCCGCATGCCGTGTGGCACGACCAAAAGATTAAAAATGAATAAAAGAAGAGGAGCTCCCTCTTGGGCCTAGAAAGTTATTTCAACGTATGGCCAGAGAATTTTTGGAAATATATTTTAGATCCCTTTATGTTTGCAGAGCAGAGGGCTTGTAAAAAGTAAGGCACACGGGCCCAATGCCCCATTGCAAGGGATGCGTCCTTGCAGGGCAGCTGTGACTGGATCCCTGTCTTCACTGCGAGCAAGGCCCTTTCAGCATTCCCAGCCCGGCTCTCACGGCACATCTAGGGGCCTAGGCAGGGAACAAGAAGGGTCTTGAAAGAGGAGTGAATGTAGGTGAACCACATTGTTTAGCAAACCACCAACCAACAACGCTGGCTAGAAGCCAGCCTAGAGCAGGAGGCGGGCAGAGGAGGACGAGGTACTTCCCCGTGTTATCACCAATCTCTCTCCATTTATTCAGAGTTTATCAGGAGTCAGCAAGTGTTCTAAAGCCTTTGCCGTCATTGTTTCATTTAAATCTTGCAATGACACTTAGGAGATAGCAAATGAAGAAACTGAGAGTGTGCAAAGGTGGGTGGCCTTGAGGTCGCCCAGGTGGGGAGTGGTAAGTAGGGAGCTCAGGTTTCACCTCCAAGCCTGTGCTTTAGCAGATAATGATGCCAAGGCCAAGCCCTGGCCAGAGATGTGAACTGAGCAGTCCTCTCTCTTCTTCGATTCTTGCTGTTTACTCAAGAAATGTTTCAGGGCACCCCGGCCACCACTGCTGTGTATTGGGAGCCTGTATAACTTGGTGGCTCAAAGTGAAGGCTTTGGAGTCACGCACAGCGGATTCAGGTCTTTATTCTGTGACCTGCTAGCGATGTTGTCTTATGCAACTTACTCAGTCTGTCAAACTCTTGTCCCATAAGGTTCTGAAATCACACAGCGCTGTCATTCATTCCATGAATTTTAATTGGAAACCCAAGGTCTGCCAGCAACCTGGGTTCTGGTTAATGACACAGAGTTCTGTCCTTTGCAGCTTTTAGAGTTTTTTTTGCTTGTTTGTTTTAGTTTGGGAGTGTGATATTGTTATTTACAATAAGAAATACTTATTTGTATTTAAAATAATAAATATATATTTATACATATAATATATATAATAAATATATCCCATTTCTGGCAGAGCCCCTAAAACCCTTAGCATTTCCTAAGCGAGGAATAATAAATATATATATATATATATATTTTAAAGCTATTTTAATTTTTTATTTATTTATTTATGGCTGTGTTGGGTCTTCGTTTCTGTGCGAGGGCTTTCTCCAGTTGCAGCAAGCGGGGGCCACTCTTCATCGCGGTGCGCGGGCCTCTCACTATCGCGGCCTCTTGTTGCGGAGCACAGGCTCCAGACGCGCAGGCTCAGTAGTTGTGGCTCACGGGCCTAGTTGCTCCGCGGCATGTGGGATCTTCCCAGACCAGGGCTCGAACCCGTGTCCCCTGCATTGGCAGGCAGATTCTCAACCACTGCGCCACCAGGGAAGCCCCAGATATATATTTTTATATACATATATACAATAAGAAATATATCCCATTCTGGCAGAGCTTCTAAAACCCTTAGAATTTCCTAAGCCAGGAGATCGATAAAGTTGTCTTTTGTTATGTTTTGGAAACACCTAAGGATGGGGACCACTGAAACCAACCGCGCAATTCCATTCCCTCCTACCCGCCCCACACTTCCGGGGATGGAAATGGGGCTGGAGATTTGAGTTCAACTGTCAATGGCCAATGATTTAACCAATAATACCTATGTAATGAAGCCTCCATAAAAACCCAAAAGGCCAAGGTTCAGAGAGCTTCTGGGTTGGTGAACACGTCCGGGTGCTGGGAGAATGGCGAGCCCCTTCCCACATACCTTGTCCTACTCATCTCTTTTATCTGCATGCTCACCTATATTTTTACCATATCCTTTTATAATAAACTTGTAAACATAAGTAAGTGTTTCCCTGAGTTCTATGAGCTGCTCTAGCAAATAATCAAATCCAAAGAGGTGGAGGTCATGGGACACTCTGGTTCGTAGTCAAGTCAGACAGAAGTTATGGGTAACTCGGGGACCTACTACTTGCGATTGGTAATTGAAGTGGGGGGCAGTCTTTGGAAGTGAGCCCTTAACCTGTTGGATCTGGCACTATCTCCAGGTAGACAGTGTCAGAATTGAGTTAAATTGTACAACACCACGCTGGTACCATGGGGAATTGCTTGGTCGGGGGAAAACCCCCAAACATCTGGTGACCAGAAGTGAAGTGTTGTGTGTAAAAGCGAAGGAGACATACAGGAGGGAAAGACTGGTTTTTCCCATACAGGGAGTCAGGAAGCAAAAACGAATACAAATGAATATACAATATAATTCAGCAGTGGTGCACACTATGAAGAAACATAAAGCATGGTTAAGGAGAGGAGAGTGAAGGAGGGACAGGTCTGCACTTGCAGATAAGGTTGTACATTATTCTCAACCTCTTAGGATCCGTCACACAGGAGGACTCGACAACTGTTGTCTCTTGTTATCATTAGGCCCCTTATACTGACCTGGGTGTTTGGTCAGCTCCCTACAACCAGAAGGTCCAGGAGGAATGATTTCAGCCGGTGGCATTTCAGATCCTAAGGCAGCGCAAATGGCCCTCCCCTCAGGGGCTGATCTCCTACCTACAGTTGGTCCTGGGTTTTCCTCTCGTCTCAGTGAGTGAATACATCTAATTAGTAACATCTGGAAGAGCTGCAATTGCTGGTTATTAAGCAGCATAAAGGCCCCGCTGTTCTCTCCTGACCAAGGTCTTGGTTGGGGTCACTCCAGTCTACCCCAACCAGTTTTTTAAAATTTGAATCTCTGAAACCCAGTATTGGGTCTCAGTTTCTTCTTTCCCAGAAAGCACTGGGCTCCTTTTGTAAATTGGTTCACGGGATTCAACAAAGTCCAAAGTCATGGATCCCTAAAGTTTCTGTTTTATTTTTCCTCCAGGAAAAGTGTTTATTGCTGTTCATTTACATAATGGAGAGGGCATCATTTTACTGACTTTTCCCCCCAAAGAAGGTCTCATCTAAGATGACTTTCTGCCAGTGCCCATATAGAAAAGGAGTTTCTGTCACTTAAAAAATAAAATAAAATCTATCCTACTTCATGAAACCACTACTAACCAGGAAGTCCCAGTCTCATGGACTTCGGTGCTGTGCCTCAGACATGCTTGGTTCAAGTAGCTGACTGGTCCTCTCATTTACTAGCTGGGAATGTGGCGAGTATTTAACCTGTCCTCACATAGGAAACAGGGACAACACAGCATCATCAATGGAAGAAACCAACTTGCTGAGGGCAAAAGAGGCAATAATTAGGATTCTGAAATAATCAAATCATGAAAAACAAACAAAATGAACAAAATAGGCCTTGGGCGGGACCTGGTAGGATCTGGCCTGCAGGATGACTAGATGCAGGGGCTGGGATGCTGGCAGGATTCTACCTCACATCTCTGTTCCTCTCTGAGGGTTGGTTTTATATTTTCAGATGTCTTTATGAGGTGGGGACATGGTCTGCTGATACTTGCAGGTAATATTTTTACAGAACTTAATCACAGAGATAAGAAAGGCTCTTTCCTTAATTCCAGGAGAAAATGTCTAGGGAAGGATACTGAGGGGCCTAGTTTGGGTCTCAGGTGTGTATCCCTGAACCAGGTACCGTGATCAGGTTAACGGGTTTCTCTGATTGGCTCACCTGGAATCACGTGACCTCCCTCATGTCCCGGGACACAGGAAACCACCATGATCAGCCCTCACCTGATCTGTGGGGTTGGGGTCAGGGTGGCCCATTTCCCCAAAGGATGGGGAAGACTATTAACTACAGATGGGGTGGGGGAGACTGTCAGTAAACCTATTCATCCTCCCAAGTTTCTTGTGAGAATTCAACTAAAGGAAGATAAGTGGAGACACATTTTGTATCAGGCTGTAAACTCAGAATGTTAGGGGAAAACTCGTCTTAGTTAGAGCCCAGCCTACTGGGCAACCAGTTTTAATTCCATCACTGAATAAATTACTGATTCTTCAGAAGAGAATAAGGGGGAAATTTGACTGCTGTGTAGGAGTCATGTTACATGAAAGCCTACTTCTCTTTAAACACCAGGATTGCCTTGTACGTAGTGAGATGCTCACAATGTGAGAGGTACTTGGGAACTGAGACCAGCCAGGGGAGAGGGACTCCTCTGTGCTTCATTAAGCCTATTCCAGGTATTATCTCAGCAGGAGCATTGACTTGTTCATTAAAATGAGGGAAACAAGAAATGCTGCAGAGGGTGTGGAGAAAAGGGACCCCTCATGCACTGTTGGTGGGAACATAAATTGATACAGCCACTATGGAGAACAGTATGGAGGTTCCTTAAAAAACTAAAAATAGAACTACCACATGACCCAGCAGTCCCACCACTGGGCATATACCCTGAGAAAACCATAATTCAAAAAGAGTCATGTACCACAATGTTCATTGCAGCACTATTTACAATAGCCAGGACATGGAAGCAACCTAAATGTCCATCAACAGATGAATGGATAATGAAGATGTGGTACATATATACAATGGAATATTACTCAGCCATTAAAAGGAACAAAATTGGGTCATTTGTAGAGATGTGGATGGACCTAGAGAGTGTCATACAGAGTGAAGTAAGTCAGAAAGAGAAAAACAAATATTGTGTATTAACACATATATGTGAAATCTAGAAAAATGGTATAGATGGTCTTATTTGCAAAGCAGAAATAAGAGACACAGACATAGGGGACAAATGTATGGATACATTTGGGGAAGGGGGTTGGGTGGGAGAAATTGGGAGATTGGGATTGACACGTATACACTATTGATACTATGTATAAAATAGACAACTGAGGAGAACATACTGTATAGCACAGGGAACTCTACTTAATGCTCTGTGGTGACCTAAATGGGAAGGAAATCCAAAAAGGAGGATATATGTATATGTATAGCTTATTCATTTTGCTGTACAGCAGAAACTAACACAATATTGTAAAGCAACTATACTCCAATAAAAATTAATTTTAAAAAATTTTTTTAAAAAAGATAGGTGAATCATTGGGATTGTTAAATGAATATATATTTAAAATAAATATATATATTGTCTGGCCAGACACTATAAAACTCTTAGAGGAAAACATAGGCAGAACACTCTATGACATAAATCTCAGCAAGATCCTTTTTGACCCACCTCCTAGAGAAATGGAAATAAAAACAAATGGGACCTAATGAAACTTAAAAGCTTTTGCACAGCAAAGGAAACCATAAACAAGATGAAAAGACAACCCTCAGAATGGGAGAAAATATTTGCAAATGAAGCAACTGACAAAGGATTAATCTCCAAAATTTACAAGCAGCTCATGCAGCTCAATATCAAAAAAACAAACAACCCAGTCCAAAAATGGGCAGAAGACCTAGATAGACATTTCTCCAAAGAAGGTATACAGATTGCCAACAAACACATGAAAGGATGCTCAACATCACTAATCATTAGAGAAATGAAAATCAAAACTACAATGAGGTATCACCTCACACCAGTCAGAATGGCCATCATCAAAAAATCTACAAACAGTAAATGCTGGAGAGGGTGTGGAGAAAAGGGAACCCTCTTGCACTGTTGGTGGGAATGTAAATTGATATAACCACTATGGAGAACAGTATGGAGGTTCCTTAAGAAACTACAAATAGAACTACCATACGACCCAGCAATCCCACTACTGGACATATACCCTGAGAAAACCATAATTCAGAAAGAATCATGTACCACAATGTTCATTGCAGCTCTATTTACAATAGCCAGGACATGGAAGCAACCTAAGTGTCCATGGACAGATGAATGGATAAAGAAGATATGGCACATATATACAATGGAATATTGCTCAGCCATAAAAAGAAACACAATTGAGTTATTTGTAGTGAGGTGGATGGACCTAGAGACTGTCATACAGAGTGAAGTAAGTCAGAAAGAGAGAAACAAATACCGTATGCTAACACATATATATGGAATCTAAAAAAAAAAATGGTTCTGAAGAACCTAGGGACAGGACAGGAATAAAGACGCAGGCGTAGAGAATGGACTTGAGGACACGGGGAGGGGGAAGGGTAAGCTGGGATGAAGTGAGAGAGTGACACTGACATATATACACTACCAAATGTAAAATAGATAGCTAGTGGGAAGCAGCTGCATAACACAGGGAGATCAGCTCGGTGCTTTGTGACCCCCTAGAGGGGTGGGATAGGGAGACTGGGAGGCAGATGCTAGAGGGTGGGAATATGGGGATACACGTATATGTATAGCTGATTCACTTTGTTATACAGTAGAAACTAACACAACATTGTAAAACAATTATACTCCAATAAAGATGTTAAAAAAATAAAAAATATATATATTTTACATAAAGATACATACATAATTGTAAAATACATATATATATATATGCATAACACAAAAGAAAAAGTATAAGCTCTTAACACATTTTCTCTCTCTTCCCTTCCTGAGCTCACATCTTTGAATACAAGTGAAGTACACAGTAGTACGCGATAGTATACCACTGTTTCGGAAAGCATGGAGCAGTGTGTCTGAAACTGATCAGATGCACCTAATGTCAATTGCGTCAGAGCCTAGATCTCTCTTCCTCCTAAAGGATGACTTTTACTCACACAGCTGTCCTTTCTGCTCCTTGCAACTCTCTCTGGGAATGATGGGACTGTTTCAAAGATAATCAAAGGAACTCTCAAAATTCTGAGTGTCAGAAAATATAGAAGAAGGATTTTTTAACATGTTTCTACTCATGGTTTGGCAGTTCCTCAAGCCCACTCTGAATCTGTTCTTATTTCTCTGCAACTGAATCTCTTCTCAAGCGAAATGTTCAGTTATTCCTAGCGGCATCTCCCACATTTCGGGCACATCTATATTACCCACTTGAATGAAAATAAAGGCACACCCAACATTCCATTCTAGGGGAGGGAAAGCCTTCAAATACATTGAAGTGGGAAATGTGCATTTCCTTGTATTGAATTAAGATTCAGACAGCTTCAGAACAGGATGTAGTATCATATAACCACTGCCTGCCTAAAAATGCCCCTGTGAACCTATCATCTACTTCTAGTTCCTTTATTTAGTCTGGAGTCTTTGAAGAGAAGTTAAAACTGATAGGTAGAGGGAAATAGTATACCTTTAATACAAGAAGAAATCTTGTTGTCAGCAATTCTTAGACTAGTAATTCTGCCAGAAAAAAAAAAACTGTGGGACTTAACTTATCCGTGAGAGAATCTTTACTACCTGTGCTTTATCCAGAGGCATTTAGTCATCATTAACTTCAGGTGCATTTACATAGTTGGGTTGTCTCAGGCTGAGCGTTTTTAGGAGAGCTTGAGGACTTAATGAAATAAACTGACTTTTAATTTTTTGATAAATCATTTCATGGGAGATGAGAATTCATTTGCTGAATAATGAACATGGCATATTCCACTTAATCATTTTTCCAGACTCTCCTGTCTCATGCCTGAATCAAGGTTTTTCAGAAGTATAATTAAAACATTCAGAGTATATGGTAAGGGAAAAATAGGATTGAGACATGTTTAATTCCTCCTAAAATAACAGAAATGAATATGGATGCTTTAAAACTGTATTTCAGGTACTGGGCTAGGACCTGGCACACTGGATTTATATTTTTTTTTCTTTTTTTTTATATTTATTTATTTATTTGGTTCTGCTGGGTGTTAGTTGTGGCAGGTGGGCTCCTTAGTTGCGTCTCCCTGGCTCCTTAGTTGTGGCATGTGAACTCTTAGCTGTGGCATGCATGTGGGATCTAGTTCCCTGGCCAGGGATCGAACCCGGGCCCCCTGCATTGGGAGCACGGAGTCTTAACCACTGTGCCACCAGGGAAGTCCCAGTGGCACACTGGATTTAGCATCTAGGTCATAAACGACCTTGGTAGAATCAGTCTTAGTATGATGGTAAGGATAACCGTGGGCTAAGAATGAATAGGAGATGAGCGAGAGGACATCCTAAATGTAGTCCCCTGTTTCAAGGGGCTTGATTTTTTAAAGGGAAGGTATTTATTTTGTGGTCTGTAATTTACTTTAAAATACTTTAGCAGACATTATGTGTGTAAATATGTGTTTCAGTTCTTTTTCATTCAGACCTTAAGCAGGCAGTTATTCTAATTGGAAATACATACTCCAGCGGTGGTTATTGGTAGCATTTAATCAAAACTCTGTCTTCAGAGGCAGCTACAGGTGCCTTAGCAATCTTTTATCTCTAATACTGGAGGTTTTGATAATCAGCGTAATGAATGTCAGAACTGGGTTTTCCTTTGTGAAATCCCAGGTATTAGAGATGTGTAGATTAGTTAGAAAAGTTTTAGAGGCATTCTGACCTTTGTATGAACAAGATATAAAATAATGGTGAAGCTCCCTAAGCTTGATTTTTATGCCGCCACATGTCAAGATAATGAATGGAATAAGGTCCCAGAGGAGAGAGCAGCTGGAAGAGATGGGATCCAGAATGAAGTGGCAGCACGAGTTCTGGACGGGAGGAGGAGGCCGGGTGGTTGGACCTGAAGTCTGTAGTTTGCCGGAAGCCTTTCCAGGTTTTACTAATTCGTAGCTCTGAGGCTGTGGGGCTGACCTCGCCGTAGATTTCCCCTCCTCTCTCCTCATCCCTGGGCAAGTGCCTGGTTCTAGGTATTCAGACCCTTCTCTTCTAACTGGTACAGCCTCTCCCCTGCAGCAGACTCAGAGAGACTCTTAAGACTATTGATGAACTTCATCTTTCTGGTGAATGACTGAAACATTATCTAGAGTAGAGCTTAGAAATTATCCCTGTTTATAATTGTTGTTAATTGATATGTATAACCACGTGTATCATATATTTTGATTGGCATAGAATTGCTTTAGGAGTCATGTCTGTTTGGTAAATGCGAATCTTTACATTAGCAGATTTTTCTTTCTTAAAATGATAATAGAACAAATTTTAGGAGTGAAAGAGGATGGCAATTAACCAAAAAAAGAGATCAGCTACTGTGTTAATGCTAAGATAGAGCTATCGGTAAGGTCAATGAGCTAAGATAGATTGTGATAAAATTAACAGTGCACAATGGCCTTTCACTGGGAACTTGACACTAAAATTTTTCTTATTTCTTGTGCCCACTACATCAACCATAAACTGACTTTTCTAAACACAGTCTAATCAAAGGTAGCTGAAAGAACTATACCCTGGAAGATAAATAAATGGTTTAATTTTTTTCTCATCTTTACAAATATTTAAAGGCATTCTAAAGACCAATATTTTGTTGCATGAAGCAATAATGCTGGTGAAGAAAATTACTACTTGATGTCTAAACAGTGAAATGGAACTATCATACCACTAAGTAAATGGCATAAAAATTGATGTTTTTTATTCCAGGAGATTAAATCCACGTTTTTCAGAGAGAAAGGACAGTCAAGAAATGGACTTCCCTATAGTCCAACAACATACATGTGGTTACTAGTACCCTCTTCCTGTATAATCACACTCAGTGGTATATGTCATAAGCAAAACACAGGATACTGGTATAAGCAAAGCTAAGAGGAGTCACAGAGGTAGAGGAAAGGAAATCAGTAAAATGATCTCCATGAACGCTCCTATTTGGATTCCTCGCAATGTTGAAGAGAAAGGCAGAGCCAGTGCCTAAAAGGCCAAGAGCTCCCAGTTTAGGGAACCATAGAACAAGGGGATTCAGAGAATCCTTACTTGGAGTAAAACCAAAATGTAAAGCTCTGTGCTATGTACCATTCCACACAGCACTGTATAGGCTTTGATTTAAAAAAAAAAAAAAATTCTTAAGCATGGAAAACATCGAATAAATTACAGTTGAAAAGGGGAATATGTTATACAATCAGCATCTTTAGGATTTGAACGTTACTTACAGAATGAGAGATTCCACGTGTATCATGGCTTTATCAGTTCAGAACTAAATATTAGGCCAAAGGACAATTTATCTAACCAGGTCACAGGAATGAAGAGGTCCTAACATTTGCTGCAGTTACATAGACCACAGTTCACTGCTGTGCATTAATCCTTTTTTCACCCTTCTCTGACGGAGAATCCTTGGCTTTGAAAAATGCCTTCGTTTAAGAGCCAGAAATGGTGTAAAGCAGTGCCACTCAAAGCGTGTTACCATGACTGGCCTGCAATGAAATCAGCCCGGAAATTAAAAGTTAGCATTTAGGAACTTTTGAGCAAAGTGACGGAGTAATTTGATATCTAATAAATCTAGTAATAAAAAATGGGGCTTCTATTTTTACATATATTTGTTTTCACTGTCATTTAATTTTTCTAGTAATTCATTGCAGATTGGAAAAAATAACTGGTTCTTCACCACACATACTTAGAAGAGCATTGCCATAGACCATAACTGAGCCATAATGATTTTAAGAAACAGGTATTACAGTCCAAGGTCCATAACTCTGTTAATAAGAATTTTGGGTACAAAAAGACTTGTGACATCTGAGGTTGTCTAAGCTCCTTCCTCATAGAATCTCAGGCTGCAGCCCTCCATGACAAGAAAGAGTCTTATAAAACACGTTTTGTGAGCTGTTGACTCACTAATCCTATATTCCAAAGTCAAAACTCTATTTTGGGGTGACTTACCTCTGCCAAACTTCCTTTAAGCCCTTTTGTCTTCATTCCAATCTATAAAATCATAGCAGAGGGCCCTAGTCAGAGAAGTAACATGTGGATTTCATTTTTTCAAAGAAACTCTTCACCTTTCCATGACTTGTCATCATTAATGAGCCTAATGCATAGAGAGCTACAACACGGAAATTTCAAGACTCGCTTACACTTAGCTTTGTAAAACATTTATATGCCTTTAAAAAAGTGTTCGTCCAAGCTGACTTATGTAAAGTTAATGTTAGCTGACAGTTCTGAGCAGAGCCCAGTGGAAAGTAGTGTGAGGAGCCCAGGCTGAGATTTTTTTTTTTTTTTTGAGTCTTTTTTTAAAATTCATTGATCTGCTAGTGAGTCATCTATGGGATGGTAATTAAGAGTCGACTGTAGGCACAGACGACTCTGTAACAAAAGGAGGGGCGCAGCTCCCGTCCCGTCATGCTGCAAGGAAGGGACTAGTCCTCAGTGGCTCCCTCAATCAGAGCAGAGGATAACAGCTAGTGTCGGAATAATTAGCAAACAATCTAGAAAAAAAAAAAGTTATGTCTCTGCCTACATCAATTTTCCATAAATTAGTTAACCTATAAGTGGGTGGCAATGGCTCCTCTAAGCAAACACCAATGTAGTAACCTTAAGGAAATAGAATGGTAGCTTTGGCTTCACCAAAACAGTCACCAAAAACTCCACTCTCAATTGAAAGAAAGCATAAATTAGAAAAACATATATGTGACATAGTTGACATAAAAGGAAATAAAGAGATAGACCTTTATAAGACACATTTGGAAATAGGAACGCTATAAGGGAAAGCTATATTTTACTGCATAAAAACATTTTAGTCTTTATGAAAAAATGGTACTATAAGTAAGGCCAAAAGACAAACCATACACAGGAGAAAATATTAGTAACATGTGTGATAGATTAATAATAATAATAGCAAACACATATAGCACTTACTATGCACCAGGTGCTGTTCAAGACACATAACACATATTAACTCATTCAATCCTCACATAGATTAACAGTGCCTAATGAGGTAGGTACTATTATTATCCACTTCATAGATAAGAAGACAGAGAGGTCATGAATGCAAGTACATGGACCAGATGGAATTCAGATCCAGGCAGTGTGGTTGTAGGGTCCATCCTCTCAGTTGCCATGTAATCGTACCTCCTTGATCCAGGACCTACTTAGTAAAGTGACTCAGTTACAGCCATTAAAGGCAAAGCATGAGAAACGGGAGGGAGGGAGGGAGGGTGGTGAGAGGGAGGAAAGGAGGAAGGAAGGGAATAAAGAAACCAAAAAAAAAAAAAAAGGAAAATAGAACAAGAAGAATGTCCACAATTTTTAGAAAAGCAAGTGTAATGTAATCTTTTTGTGGAATGTATCTGTATCGAGTGTAGTATGAAAAGATGGTCAACAAATTAGTGGTGATTCCCTCTGGTGATTTTTTTTTAACATCTCTCACTCAACTTTTCTCTATTGTTTGAATACTTTATCTTGTGTGTGAGAGGAAAAAATATATATATTATATATAATATTACAATCTAATTGTATATATATATAATAAAAGCTTTAAAATGTTAATACTGTACATAGTGTTGGCAATGATGTAGACAGTTGCGTGGAGTTGAGAATATAAATCGAAAAATTTCTCAAGGTCAATTGATGATCTTTAATAAAAAGGTTTAGAATTTTGTATGCCATGTGGCGCAGAACTTCTACTTGTTTTTATGGCACCAATTTAAAGTGGCTCTTTATTCATCAAGACATACGTTTTATTTTCGACTCACAACACTGCTCGAGTGCAGTAAGAATCACTCAAGTATACAAAGTACGAGCAAATTTAAACAGCTGCAAACTGTGTGAGCTCTTCCCTCTCCTCCCCACCAATCCATCTTCTCTTCTTTGGGGACATGCATTTGGCCTACAGGTACCATGTCGGCCTCCCTGCAGGTAGATCACATGACTGCGTCTTGGTGATGAATGCCATTTTTTTTTTAACATCTTTATTGGAGTATAATTGCTTTACAATGGTGTGTTAGTTTCTGCTGAATGCCATTTTTGAGACGAGGCGTTAATGAAGCAGATGTGGCCCTCTGTGCTCTCGCTGTTCTTCATTACCTGGAAGCAGATGATGGGGATGAAGGCCTGGAGGAGATAAAACGAGCCTGGGTCCCTAAGTCATTGTGTGGAGACGGCCCATCCACCACCCAGGGACATCTGCCTTGGTCCGTTAAGTGAGCAAGAATTGACGTCTATTTTGTTTGAGCTGTTTTACATATTTGGATCTATTTATCTCTGCAGCTTAATTCACAGTTTAAATACAATGTTTTCCACTGCCACTGAACTGACTTGGCTCGTATTTAAACTCTGTGACAGATCTGGGAACACAGCTTTCCTTCTGGTCGGCATGGTCACCTGCTTTGACAGTGGGTTCAGATGAGGCATATTCTGACAGGGGGGCTCTGCCCCTGGGAGAGCTTGTGATTGTGAACTTGCAGAATATTGGAATTCTTCAATAATCCTGCTGATACTCAAATTCTTCCTTCTCAGCAGGCTAGTTCTTGTTCAGCCTTGAGGACTTTACTGAATCTTCAAGAATCTTCTATTTGCCTTCCATCCTTGTTTTTGCTTTGAATTTCCCTGTTTTCCATTTTGTCCTTAGTGAAGACTGTGGATTCAAGTGAGTTCTTAGGAGATACTGATGTGAAATCCAGCCTCTGTACCCTGACACTGAATTAAATCTTGGAGACCGAGTTTTGGGTGAAGTAGAAAAGAATAGCTTTATTGCTTTGCCAGGCAAAGGGAACCACAGCAGGCTAATGCCCTCAAAATTGTGTGTCCCGACCTGGAGGGGATAGTGAGGAGTTTTATAGCAATGGTTCAAAGCGGGCGTCATCAGCTCGTGGACATTCTTCTGATTGGTTGATGGTGAGGTAAGGGGGATTCAGCATCATCAACCTTCTGGTTCCAACCGGTCTGGTGTCTACGTGCTGGTGGTCAGCATACAGTTAACTTCTCCCACCTGATGGGGGTTTCAGTGTCTGCAAAACAGCTCAAAGATATTGTTACGTATATCCCTTGAGGGGGAACCAGGACCCTGTCCCAAGGCTGCACTATTGTTTCTTAACTGTCCCTCCCTTGTCTCACCATCCCCTCCCTTCCCTAATTAGCAACTGTTTGAACCTGCCTGTTGGAACTCAGGGAAGGTCATGAAGGCTGAATGAAGCCTATTTCCTGTAATCAGTAAATGGGGAACACAGAAAGGCTTTTGTGCCCAGGAGCCCCACAGGGTCCTGCTTGGTTTCACTACCAGCCATGTTTCTCTGCTTCTCATTTTTCTGCTTTGAACTTCTCAGCCTTCTGGATCACATAGTCCATAGCTTTCTTAACCTATATATTCTTCTGCGTTGTGATCTAACACCATTCTTTTGGCCTGTCCTCTTGGTCCACAACAGCCACCTTGAAGATGCTGTGGACGTGGGTGTCCATGGTTACCTCACTCTGAGGACCACTGTGGCATGTAGGGGGGTGCTGAGCAGCTTTCCATCTTTGGCTAGTCTCTCTCACGTTAGTATGCCTGGATGCTGACGGCATCTATCTAAGTAGTGAAGGTCGGTATCTGATGTCGGAAATGGTGAAATCACACATGATCAGAACAGCTGAGACGCCAATGACTTGTCTCAATAACCAGAGGTGTAAGTGTAACATCCAAGCAGAAACTCTTGAACATATTCAGATTTCATCAGCATCATAGGATCAGCCTCAGTGGGAGAGATGCTTGTGTTTAGTTCCTGGCTATTATAAAAGTCTCGCAAGAGAACGACTTACATGTCTCATAATGATGAAACTATTTTTAAAAATGCTAAAGATGAATATTTAATAATATAGAACATTCATTATGCTGAATATCTTAATGAAGAAAAAGGTCATAAAAGTATATACAGTACGATCCCATATTTATAAATATACATGAATTCATTCAGCACATAAATACTGAGCCCCGACTATGCACACACCAGGGATTGTAGATATTGATATTTGTGTCTGTGTGTGTGTCATGGCAGATTTTAATTTTCTTATTTTATTTTTCCAATTTATCTACAACGAATATATATCAATTTTCTAACAAAATATCACTATTATGATGAAAAATTTTGAATATAAGAAAAGGCTAACGTCATAACAATAAGGTGGTATAAAATAAACTGACAACACATAAGTTATTTTGGCTCTGTGTTCCACAGTGACTCACTAAAGATACCCTGAACTGTTTATTTTTTTTTTTTTCTATTTCCCTGTTAAAACGAGCAGATGCATTTCACATCACATGTATCTTGTGGAAACATGCCAACCATTTTCTTAGCAACCAAACTCCTGTCTTTTGCACTGTGCATGATTAACTAAAACAGCCTGTTGACGGCTTAAAATAAACCTGCCTTTTTCCATTTAGCATTTTATCAGATGAATGTAATTTCATTTGCTGATGAATTTAGTTCAGCTTCAAGGGAATTTTTCTCTTCTTCATGGGGAGGCTGAAGAATCAGAACTGTCGTGCCAAAGAAAGAAAAGCAAGCCTAGGGAGAAAAAAACAGTCTGATATTTACACGGGTAAAGTAAAAGTATCTTTGTCAATTTCGCTCCCGCCCAGCTGCTTCTTTATGGGGTAGAATGTTGATTTAAATTTAAATTCTATTCTACTTTTTGCATTGTGATGTTTAGGTTGCTTGATTAAAAGTGTGTATTTAAATGACTGCTCTGATGATTACTATTGTTATTATGCATGAGCTCTTGTCTTATTTTTGTTTATTTCTAGTATTTGAATATGCCCTAAAATTTAATTAGACTCATCTGACAGGATAGTAGACCCTTTGCTGCGGTTCAGAAATAAAGGGAATGGACAGTATATAATCTGGCAAGGAGGAAGGAGTACATATTCTTAGCGATGAGGAGAGTGAATATTTTCTTAGAGGAGGTGACTCTGCAACTTGGAATAAATTGCTGTCCTATTTGGTAAATATAAAATGTATTTCTGTGTCTATATGCACATGGAGACATTTTGCATCCAAGGACTATAAGAATATGTGTCAAATAGGGAAACTTTAAATTTTCTTTAAAGACTAACAGCTTAAAAACAAAGCCATCTCTGCAATTAAAGCAGCGTGTTATCTACAGAGTCAGTAAAAGGGAGAGGATTTGTCTGAACATAATATAGTCCGGGCAGCTCCCCTATTATCTTGCACTTGTGTCCTCATTTGGAAACAGACAGTGGAAACCCACACTAATGGCAAGTTGAAATACTATTTAAATTTCCACTTTATTTCCCTCAGAGCAGATTCTTAAATGTTCACCATCACTAAGCAATCACATTGATGCTTTAGCTGCAGAGTCTTACATTTTCCCCTGGAGGATAAAGACACAACAATATGGCATATACTCCTGATATTTCACTCTTTCTGATCCCTGCTGTATTTAAATTTTGAGAGATAAATAATCGTGACTTGTTCTCTTTTACATTAGATATAAGCCATATAAGATTGGTGGATGGTTTACATTAAACATTGTAAAATATCAGGTCCCATATTTTAATATTCTCTTTGAATTCAGTTTGAATTCTTCATTGCTTAAGTCGGGTCCTGATGCAGGTCAACCATTCTGGAAAGTGCATGATCTCTTTCAGGATAGTGTTTGAAAGAGATGATGTATTTTCAAAACTGTCCAACTTAGTTTCCAAGTTCAGAAAATCTGATCCAATGTGTCACCCTGTGGATTTGAGGCTACCCCCGTTGGTGGCATTTCTTCTCTATCGTGGGAATACTTGAGGTCCAGCTCTCTCGTCTGCCTCTGTCTGCAAAGACGGTCCCTGAAACCACACAGGGAGCTTCCTATGGGGCCCACTGTTCATAGGCAGGTGCCTCAGAGCTTTAGGAATACACCCATATTGGGCTGAGGGAAACTGGAGACAAAATCTGGGAGAACTTCCAGGGTCTGTCACAGAAGCAACCACATACAGCCTGTGGAAACCTCAGCGTGCCCCAGCTTTCCTTCTTAATATCCTCTCATTAACTTCCTTTTCTCAGATGAATAAAGGTCAGGGCTGGTCATGCCTAGCTTGTCTGTAGAAGGCAGGCTGATCTTCAATTTATTCATCCCATCGTACTTTGTTTTTTAATAGAAAACTGTAAAACCTTGCATTTGGGGGTACTTTTGGTGTCCAGATACTTGGTGTAGCTTTATGTCTTTCTACTGAATAGTCCTTTACTTTATTCCAAAAGATCTTATGCTTCTTAGAAGTTTTTTTGTTCTTTGAGTAAAATTGCATTTCGATTTTAGAACTCAATAAGAACAAAACGACATCAATAATCATTGATTGGGGCCATAATAATAGTTGCTAGGCTAGGTCCTACAGATGAATTAATTCTCACACTGTCACTAGGAAGTAGAGCCAGGCCTTTCTGGTGCTCTATAATTAAGGAGAAGAGATCACACCACACCCTCATTAAGAATAGATTAAACGTCTTAGTTAATTAGCCAGGGATAAAGAAACTCTCTGAGGCAGTGACCAATGTGGCCTGTCTTGGCAAGGAATTCCCTGGCCTCTACTCCCTGAGAAAGTCCAACTGGAAGGCTGTAGCCATAGGAAGTAAAAAAAAAAAAAAAAAAGAATCAGTGTCCAGGTGTCCCTAATAATAAATCAGCCTCCAGCCTCCCAAATAATTATATCCTCATAATCAGGTATTATTATTTTCCAAATCCCATGGCCTTAACAATTACAGTAGTTCCCTGAATATTACATCTTTGCAGTGAGATGACTCCTTTGAAAACAGGGGGACAAAAACTTATTATTTATTAAAAATTATCAGTTGAGATGAAAATACAGTTCGGTTTCAGTTCAATGACTGGGGCAACTAAAATCTGGTTGTTAGAAGAACTTGGGAGCCTAATTTCCAGTATAAAGATAAAAAGCTAAAGTGTAGAGATTTGAGAGTATAATATTGGAAGTTGTCAGGGTAGTTCGGGAGCGGTTCTTTCTAGATCAATGAATGGACTAAATAAGAATGTCCTTGACTTATGATTCTAGGATATGGTATTAGCCGTTTGCATATTGGGACTCTCTTGGGGAAATGCTTTATTATAACATTTTCTCCATAAAGCTAGATTATATCTCCATTGAGAGGACCCATGTGAGTCTAAAACAGAACAGGCAATACTCTCTTGGATCCACGTGATATGGCTTCCTGAACATAAAAGGGCGAGTTTGCCTGGTACTTGTATAGATAGAGAGATAACTATAAATATATATATATATATTTATACATACACACACATAAACACACACACGGATATATATACATACGTATAAGTTCCTTAGTGCCAGATATAGTAACAGGAAAGAGTGCTTCAATTATTAGGAAAAGATACTCTTCCATTGTCGCGTCTAAGGGGCATTGTCTAATTTATTAGCTGCCAGCCATATGTGGTCCTTTAAATTTAAACATAAATTCAATTAATTAAATTCAAAATTCAGCTCCTCAGTCATGCTAACATATCTCAAGTGCTCAATAGCCACATGTGGCTAGTGGGTGCCATATTGGACCTCCCAGATAGAGAATTCTTCTGTCATTATGGAAAGTTCTATTGGACAGTGCTGGTCCAGAAGTTAGGGAGGTATTTTTTTTTTTTTTAATAAATGTAATGAGCGCTTTTAATCATATACTTTCAATAAAGTCATCCTTGAACCAAGTTCTGTCGTAGATGATGAGAAGCGGGCTATATTATTATGCTCTCCACACAGAGATTCGATTTCTAATTAGAAGTTGATGAAGTTCTTTCATTTACTACAGTATCATTGGCACCACATTTTCCAACTGCAGTAAGAAGTTCAATTATCTCCCAGAAGATAGAAGATAGGGGAATTTATTCAACCATCTAGAAAAAATAAATATATATGAGAGACGTGTCTGTGTGTGTGTGTATGTGTGTGCATGTTTGTGTTGACTGGAAACCAAGCTTGAGGACAGCGTGTCGCTACCTCCCAAAGTGAAAAGCTAGACAAACCGTGCTTATCTTGCAGCACTGCCAAGAAGAGGTCAGTCAAGTCCAGTGACCATCCCTGTACTTCTGGCCCCCATAAGGGAATCATTTGAGAGGATTCTCAGAAGGAATTACCAGGAGCAAAGAATTACCAGTGGCTCATAAAGCTTCTGTTTGGAAGTGGCATACTGCTCACATTTCCCTGGTCAAACCTGGTCACATGAAACCTGATGTCCAGGGGGGTGGAAAGCACAGTCCCCGCACAGAGGGCAGTAGCAAACAACTGGGGACAAGAATACATCTGACCATAAGGCCCTTTGCTAGTAGTAAAATAAACAGCTCACTCATTCTCTTCTGTGTATCCTTTTATAATGGAACTGGTCCCATTATATCTGACTATAAAAAGGAGTCTCATTTTTAGAACATCTGAGGTTTTTGATTCTTCACCATGATCCACCATAGGCCCCTGTGGTTTCTGGAGTCTGATCAGCTTCAATCTCAGGTCAGCTGCACAGGCCTCCCTCCTCCCGTAATCTGAATCTGTAGAAGGAATGCAAAGCAGAGAAAACTTGTTCATAACACTACCCATTCCAATTGCAGAGGACCTCACCTAAAGTAAAAAGTCTGTTACTATATGATTTGTTTGTTTGTTTTAATTTTATTTATTTATTTTGGTTGCGCTGGGTCTTAGTTGCGGCTGGCAGGCACCTTAGTTGCGGCCAGTGGGCTCCTTAGTTGAGGCTCACAGTCTTCTTAGTTGTGGTATGCGAATTCTTAGTTGCAGCATGCATGTGGGATCTAGTTCCCTGACCAGGGATCGAACCCAAGTCCCCTGCATTGGGAGGTGGATTCTTAACCACTGCACCACCAGGGAAGTCCCATGTTACTATATGATTTGAATAAAAGGTGTTGCGGGGCTTCCCTGGTGGCGCAGTGGTTGAGAGTCTGCCTGCCAATGCAGGGGACGCGGGTTCGAGCCCTGGTCTGGGAAGATCCCACATGCCGTGGAGCAACTAGGCCTGTGAGCCACAACTACTGAGCCTGCGCGTCTGGAGCCTGTGCTCTGCAACAAGAGAGGCCGCGATAGTGAGAGGCCCGCGCACCGCGATCAAGATCGGCCTCCGCTTGCCACAACTAGAGAAAGCCCTCGCACAGAAACGAAGACCCAACACAGCCATAAATAAATAAATTAATTAATTTAAAAAAAAAAAGATAAAAGGGGACATAATGAATATTTGTAGGAAAAATAAATACAAATTTAAAAAAAAAAAAAAAAGGTGTTGCTTATGGCCATGAGGATGGAACAAGAGTAACTGCCCCTGGGAACCTTTACAAATGATGGTCATATTTCTTTCTCATTACCAGGATATTTCAGAGAAAGATGTACAGTGGTAGCTTTGTATAGGCAAATGTATCCTGACGGTCTTCTTTTAGAAAAAGCTAGTATTAATCCACACAGAAACGATACCTATGAGACAGATGTTTTTATCCCTATTTTGCAAAAGAGCCAACTGAGTACAGCGAAATTGAACAACTTGCCCAGGGTCTTGCAACCCTCCAGAGCCAGATCTGAGATTTGAACTCTTCCTGATTCCAGATTTACACATGGATCTGGTGAGCATCCTCTTACTCGTATCAGGAAGTAGCATCTGTCAGGGGGGTGTTCCTGCATTTGCCAGGACCTTTGCCAAGGGCATTACCTACATAAGTTCATTTATCCTGAAAACCGCCCTGTAGAAATAAATATGGTTTCTTCCTATTTTATGACCAGGGAAATTGAAACTGAGAAAGGTAAACACCATGTGCAAATTACACAACTACCAAGTGTTAGAGCCAGAATTTGAAACCCAGTCTAACTCTAAAGCCACTGTTCATCATTGCTTACTAACCTCTGCTGTTAGGGCTTCTCTGCAATGCTTAGATCTGCATCCAGAACTCAGGGTGCCCTGAAGGGGAGAGAGACGGTAAACCCAAAGTGAGACCAGAAAGATAAATAAAAGGCAAGTAAAAAGGAGAACTACTTGAGAAACAATGTATGGGACTGGATGATGGTGTAGGTTTATAGCGGAAATGAGAATATTAAAATAAGAAGGAGAAAAGAAAATAACTTAATCGTGAAATAAAAATGGACCCCTGTCTCAGAAGCTCAATCACTAATTTTAACTTTGAGATCGAATTTTTGTCTTAAGCATGCTTATTTTGATTCTAATCCAGTTGGAGCAAACTTATAGTTAAAGTGGCATTTACTCCATTGCATATTTTTCAGAGTGATTAGATTGGAATGTCTAGAAGGAAGGCCCTTGGGATCCAGGCACATCCCATGTCTCGATCACACAATAGAAACAAGCAGCTGAAAAGCAAACTTGGTGGGTGACCAGTCTGAGTCACAGGCATTTTTAGATGGTAAGCTCGGGCAGGAGCCTTGGAGCGGAGGTCCCTGGGACACATTCATTGCTAGGAGCTCTATGTTTATTACGTTCTCATCAGTGACCATTAAGAGAGGCAGAGCAGGAAAAATGAATAAAGGATTATCAGGATGACTGAATCATGTAACAATCGTGCACAACTCAAACACGTCTGGTACTAAAAGATGGGCTATTCTGACCAAGTTAACATGGCTGACATCAGTTCTTATTACAGAGCATCTTAGAACCAATTCCTTTTTAAAGAATTGCTACCCAAAATGGTAAGATATGAAAGTGGAATCCTTACTAGGCCAACTCTGAAAGGAGTTGGTATATAATTTCTTACCATTTCAACTAGACCTATGTACTGGGCTACGTAGCTGACATCCAAATGACACCTGCAATGCTTAGAAATCCCTCCTCAAGAGAGAGAATCATTCCCATTCCATACATTTCTGGAATGGTGCCCAGAATTTAAAATAATAGCCCTGTGTCTTGCTATTCATTTTAAACAAAGACATAAATGTCCTTGATATTGGCTTACTGGGAAAAAGGCAGAAAAACTGATAAAGATTTCTCTGGAAGACAAACAGTCCTACAGACCTCCCGCTAGGCCAGAATGGAGATAATTATTTACTGTTGGTGAAGCAGTTGGAGCTGTGGTTCTGGGCTTAAGGAAGATGCATTTTTGGCCTTGAGGACCTAGAGAGTGCCCCTTGGAACAACTGATTTTCCAGGATACTCACCAAAGTCTGCAGTCATTGAAAACACTATGAAGTCTACCAGGTGTTGGATTCCACAGGAGGGGACTCCGTCCTTCCTGAGGGGAGCAAACAACCAGGATGGAGATCCCAGACTCTGATCCCCCGCTGAGACCAACAATTAGACAGCTATCCCTGAATAAAAACAGCTCCAGGAGAGTTCTGAAGTCCACTTAAGATGTTTTAGTAACACAGTGAAGAAAAAAAAATGGAGAATAAAAGCACAAAAGGGGAAGGAAGAATAGCTTCATTTTGCCTGCATCATCCCATCCCCCAAGCCGGCATTGCTCAGCACCAAGAGGAAACTCCCCAACCAGGAAGAGTTTTCCTTGCAGGGAAAGGAAAAGCAGGGTGAATGGCCAGCTTTTCCCCAGCCTTCTGGGGGCACCGCACAAAGGTCCCACTTCAGTTTCACCCCACACAAAGACTGGCAAAGCTGAGATGCATAGATGGCTAGAAACAAGGAGGAAAAGCATTAGCCACAGAGCAAGAGAGAGACTGAGGTTCCCCGTGATCTGCTCTGCAAGTGACCTCAGTAGCTTTCGCCACTGAAGAAACCAATGGCCAGCAGAGCTGCCATAGATCCCCTGCAGATTTCACCAGCTTTTACCCCACAGGTATTTGTGTTGTGTGACACCAGCCACCTAAGTCCCACCCAGCTCTCTCCTCTTCCCTGCCCCCAGCAGAGCCCGGGAATCACACTGGCAACCCAGGCCTCTGCATTTGTGCAAGTGCAAGATGCCAGCCTAGACCCCACAGCTGACACTCACTCGCTGTGTATGCACTCAGGGCTAGCCCCTTCAGCTGTGCATTTGCACACCACAGGCCTCCATTGCCCCGTGCATAGCTGGGGAGGATTGTGAAGCCATAGTAGGAAACACCAGCAGCCAGGGTCCCCACAGCTGCCAGGGTACTTACGGTTAGCCCTGGCCTTTGCTGCTGGCCCTGGACCCATCACTAAATGTCTGTTTGCAATCAGCCCCTACCTACCTGCAGCTGGCCCTTATAGCCAAGCGTGTGCACACCACCAGCTCTGGCCAGTACTGCTGCTTGCCCTGGTGCCTAGCCACTGGCGCTCAAGGCATTGCTGAGGACCCCAACATCCCTTGAAGGATCTGTAGATACCCTGCAGTGCTCACTAAGGACTATGAAGTTGTCGATGATGTGGACCTCTAAACCCTGAGCCAAAGAGTCAGCGTGCTCCCCCCACACCTGGTGCCACCACACACCCCAGCACTTGGTGCCCTACATCACTAGACCTGTAGTTACAGAATGCTCCAGTATGGCCCCAACCACAGGTAAAAGTCCTTTCTTACCAAAGTCAGTCCCGAAAGTCTGAAAGAGCTGACTGCTTCTTCAAATGTGTAAACACCTATGCAGGACCACAAGGATCATGACATATCAGGGAAACATGACTCCACCAAAGGAATATATCAATAGTAAACCTCCAGTAACTGGCCCCAGAGAAATGGAGATACAGGAATCTCCCAACAAAGAATTCCCAACAAAGTGATTGTTCTAAAGATGCTTAGAGAGCTGCAAGAGAACCTAGATAAACAATTTAATGATATCGGGAAAACAATATAAGCACAAAATGGGAAGTTCAGCAAAGAAAGATAGAAAACATAAAAAAGAACCAAACAGAAATTCTGGAGCTGAAGAATGCAGTGACTGAACTGAAGTATTCAATAGAAAGCCTCAACAGCAGACTAGGTCAAGCTGAAGAAGGAAATCGCCAAGTTCAAAGATAGATCATTTGAAATTGTCCATACAGAGAAGAAAAAAAAAAAGTAATGAAGAATACCTACAGGTCTTATGGGACACCATTAAGAAAAACAATCTACATATTATTAGGGTCTGAGAAGAAGAGAGGAAGAAAGGGGTAGAACTCTTATTTAAAGAAATACTGGCTGAACCAGCAGTTGAGCGTGCAGGATGCATCAGGATCTCTGGGTGGCGGGGACTCATTGCCGGAGCCCCCGGTGCATGACCTGGTCCCAATACTCCTGGTGCACATTTCTCCACTTGGGGCCGTGATGGGGGCCGGGACCCAGCATGTTTTTCTTTGAACATCTCTGGGTGAGGTTCAACTGCTGGGATGGGATGTGTTAACCACCATATAATATTATTACAGTAATCTGAATATAAAGGTTGAAGTACAAAAGTATTAAGAGGAGATATAGCTACAATAACTTGTTAATGGATACATAATATAAAAAGATGTGAAGTTTGACATCAAAAACATAAAATATGAGGAGGAAAATAAAAGAGAAGAGTTTGTGTGTGTGATGAAAGTTAAATTGTTATCAGTTTAAAAAAGACTGTTATATGTGTAAGAGGTTTCAAGTAAGCCACAAAGTAAACACAAAATGAAAACCTACAGTAAATACATATAAGATAAAGAGAAATGAATCATAGCATACCACTACTGAAAATCATCATTTCATGAAGGAAGACAGCAAGAGTGGAAGAAAGGAGCAACCAAACTACAAAACAGCCAAAAAAAAAAAAAATTGACAAGATGGCAATAGTAAGTCCTTACCTAGGAATAATTGCTTTAAATGTAAATAGATAAAATTCTCCTATCAAATGGCATAGAGTGAATGAATGGATTTTTTTTTTTTAAAGACCCAGCTATATGCTGCCTGCAACAGACTCACTTCAGCTTCAAAAACACACACAGGCGCAAAGTGAATAAATGGAAAAATATATTCCATGCAAATTAAAACCTAAAGAGAGCAGGGGTAGCTGTACTTGTATCAGACAAAATAGACATTCAGTCAAAACCTGCAACAAGAGATAAAGACGGTCATTAGGATATCTGCCTGAACATGTTTTTAATGCAGAAGAAAGAGCCTTATTCTGGAAAAATAATGCCACAGAGGACATTTATTAGTAAGGAAGAGAAGCAAACACCAGGATTTAAGGCAGGAAGGGAGAGACTAACTCTACCATTTTGTGCAAATGTATTTGGGTTTATGATTAGGACTGCCCTTATCTGTAAAGGTGCTATTCCTTGAGTCATGAGGAGAAAATAAACACCAGCTGCTGGTCTTCTGGTTGTACAACAAGAAGGCCTAGACAATAAGAACACTTTTTCTGGATTGGGTCCATCAATGCTTTGTACCTGAGGACAAGAAGTACCTTGAAAGTAAGAAACTGCCTTTGCAAGTTCTCTTGATATTGGACAATGCCCCTGGGCACCTAGAACCCTGTGAGTTCAACACCAAACATGTTGAAGTGGCCTAGTTGCCCTCAAACACAGCGTCTCTAATTCAGCCTCTAGATCAGGGGGCCATAAAGACCTTTAAGGCTCATTACACATGGTACTCTATGGGAAGGATTGCCAACACTATGGAAGAGAGCCCCAATAGAGAGAATATTATGAAAGTCTGGAAGGGTTACACCATTGAAAATGCTGTTATTGTTATAGAAAAAGCCGTGAAAGCCATCAAGCCCAGAACAATAAATTACTGCTGTGTCTAGATGTTGTGAATGACTTCACAGGATTTATAACAGAGAGCCAATCAAGGAAATCATGAAAGACATTGTGGATATGGAAAAATTTTCAAAAAGGTGGGGAGTGAAGGGTTTCAAGATATGGATCTTGGAGAAATTTAAGAGTTAATAAACACCAGATGAATTAACAGAAGACAACTTGATGGAGTTGAGTGCTTCTGAACTAGTACCAGATGATGAGGAAGAAGACCTATAAGGAGCAGTGCCAGATAATAAACTGACATTAGTCAACCTGGCAAAATTGTTCTGACTATTCGAAACTGCTTTTGACTTCTTTTACAGCATGGACACTTCTATGATACAGGCACTGAACCTAAAGCAAATGGTGGAAGAAGGATTGGTACCATATAGAAATATTTTTAGAGAAATAAAAAACCAAAAATGTCAGAAAGAAAATTATGATGTATTTGCATAATACAAGTGTAACTCCCCTTTTACCTCCTTCAACTCTTCCACCTCTGCCGCCCCTGAGACAGCAAAACCAACCCCTCCTCTTCCTCATCTTCAGCCTACTCAGTGTGAAGACGACCTTTATGATGATCCATTTCCACTTAATGAATAGTAAATAATCGTCATGCCTTACAGTTAATAAGCTTATCTGTTGCGTATGTGTGTGAGTGTCTTTGCGTGAAAATCTAATAACTGCATGACAAGAACTGTATGAGATGTTTTTGTGTCACCATCATCATCATCCTTGCTTAAGTACTCATCCTGTAGGACACTGTGTGCCAGACTTGTATTGAAGTGCATAGCCTATTGTTATATAGGCATAAAGTGATATTTAATATATAATTAATAATGTGTTAGTTTTCTTACTGTTTTATAACTTTCAGAGAATTACATTACCATACAGTATACCTCTCTCTCTTGTAATTGGAGAAACTACATATCAGCCTATCATCACATGTAAATGGTTTTTTAAAAAATGTAACAACGTTTCCATACTGTATTATGAATATGACTGTAATACTGTATGCCATAAAAATGTGGTAATGATTTATTCATTAATGAATAGACTAGGTTACTGTGAAGCAATTATATTGATTACACTAGCTTACCATAAAGCAGTCATATTGATGCTTCTTCTTTATCAGGGCATGAATTGTTATACCTGTAAATAAATATGAATTTCTTTTTCACATCATGTTTTCATTTTTCATGTCTGGTGTTAGTAATGTGTATAATGTCTACAGTGTTCTGTATCATATAAGGCAATATGGATACAGGTACTTCAAGATGAATGACAGATGATTCATCTTGTAAACAGATGATGTAAACTTACAGCATCAATAAATACAGTACTGTACTGTAAATGTATTTTCTCTTCCTTGTGATTATCTTAATAGCATTTTCTTTTCTCTATCTTACCTTATTTTAAGAATACAGCATATAATACATATAACATACAAAATATGTTTTAATCAGCTATGTTATATGTTATGTAGTAAGGCTTCCAGTCTACAGTAGGCTGTTAGTAGTTAAGTTTTGGGCAAGTCAAAAGTTATACTTGGATTTCCAACTGTGTGGGGGAGGTCACCATCCCTAACCTCCCACATTGTTCAAAGGTCAACTGTATGTGGAAATTAAACAACATACTCCTGAACAACCAATGGGTCAGAGATAAAAGCAAAAGGAAAATCAAAACATCAAAAATGGAAATATAACATACCAAAACTTATGAGATGCAGCAAAAGCAATGCTAAGGGAAGTTATAGTGATAAACGCCTACATTAAGAAAAGGAAAGATCTTAAATACACAACCTAAATTTACACCTCAAAGGACTAGGAAAACAAAAACAAAGCCCAAAGTTAGCAGGGAAGAGATAACAAAGATCAGAGAAGAAATAAATGAAACAGAATAGAAAAACAATAGAAAAGATCAATAAACTGAGTTGATTTTTTAAAAGATAAATAAAATTGATAAATCTTTAACTAGACTTACCAAGAGAAAAAGGATTCAAATAAGTAATATTATAAATGAAGGAAGAAACATTACAACTGATGCCACAGAAAAACAAAGGATAATGAGATATTACTATGAAAAATAATATGCCAACAAATTGGACAACCTAGAAGAAATGGATAAATTCCTAGGAACATACAACCTACCAAGTATGAATCATGAAGAAATAGAAAACCTGAACAGAACAATAACAAGTAATGAGATTGAATCAGTAATAAAAAACCTCCCAACAAAGAAAAACTCAGGACCGGATGGCTTCACAGGTGAATTCTACCAAAAAGTTAAGGAAAAATTAATGCCAATTCATCTCAAGCTCTTCCAAAAATCAAAGAGGAGGAAACAGTCCAAATTTATTTTACAAGGTCAGCATTACCCTGATACAAAAGCCAGTTAAGTATACTAAGAGAAAACATGTGTATGTATAACTGAATCACTTCGTTGTACCCCTGAAACTAACACAACATTGTTAATCAACTGTACTCCAATATAAAAGAAAAAGTTTAAAAAAACAAAGAAAAGAAAACTACAGGTCAATATCCCTGATGAATACAGAGGTGAAAATTCTCAACAAAAATATTAGCAACCAAATTCAACAGTACATTTAAATGATCATACACCACGATCAAGTGAGATTTATCTCTGGGATGCAAGAATAGTTTAATATGTGTAAATCAATAAACATGATATATCACATTAACAAAATAAAGGATAGAAATCATAAGGTCATCTCACTAGATGCAGAAAAGGCATTTGACAACAATTCAACATCCTTCATGATAAAATGCTCAACAAATTGGATATAGGAACACCATACCTCGACATAATAAAGGCCATATATGACAAGCCCACAGCTAACATCATACTCAATGGTGAAAGTTTGAAAACTTTCCCTCTATGGTTAGGAACAAGACAGAGGTTTCCACTCTCACTACAATTCAACATAGTACTGGAAGTCCTGGCCAGAGTAACAAGGCAAGAAAAGGAAATAAAAGAAAGAAAAAGAAATAAAGAATTTCCATCTAAATCAAAAAGGAAAAAGTAAAATTATCTGTTTGCTGATGACATGATCTTGTACATAGAAAATCCTAAAGACTCTATGGAAAAACCATTAGACCTAATAAATGAATTTGATAAAGTTTCAGGATACAAAATCAACATACAAAAATTAGTTGCGTTTCTATACACTAACAATGAACTATTTGAAAAAGAAATAAAACGATCCTATTTACAATAGCATGAAAAAGAATAAAATACTTAGGAATAAATTTAACCAAGGAAATGAAATATATATACACTATTACACACTGATGAAAGAAATTGAACACACAAATAAATGGAAAGATATGCCATGTTCATGGATCATGAGTTAATATTGTTAAAATATTCATACTACCCAAAACCATCTATAGATTCAATGCAATCCCTATGCAAATTCCAATGGCATTTTTCACAGAAATATAAAAAATCGTAAAATTTGTATGGACCAACAGAAGGTCTCAAATAGCCAAAGTAGTCTTAAGAAAGAACAAAGCCAGAGGCTTCACACTTCCTGATTGCAAACTATATTACAAAGCTGTAGTAATCAAAACAGTATGGTACTGACATAAAACCAGATACATAGACTAATGGAACAGAAGAGAGAGCCCAGAAATAAATCCACACATACTTGGTCACCTAATGTTTGACAAGAGGGCCAAGAATACCCAATGGGGAAAGGATAGTCTCTACAAAAATGGTATTTGGGGGAATTCCCTGGTGGTCCAGTGGTTAGGACTCTGAGCTTCCACTGCAGGGGTGCAGGTTCAATCCCTGGTTGGGGAACTAAGATTCCACATGCCACGTGGCACAGCCAAAAAAAAAAAAAAATGGTGTTTGGAAAACAGGATATACACATGTAAGGATTGAAATTGGTTCCCAATCTTAACATTACTCACAAAAATTAACTCAAAATGGATTAAGTACTTAATTGTAAGGCCTAAGACCCACAAAACTCCTAGAAGAAAACATAGGGGAAAAGCTCCTTGACATCAGTCACAGCAATGATTTTTTTAATATGGCACCAAAAGCAGAAGCAACAAAAGAAAAAAATCAACAAGTGAGACTATCAAACTACAGATTTCTGCACAGCAAAAGAAATAATAATATGAAAAGGCAATATGCAGAATAGAAGAAAATATTTGCAAACCACATATCTGATAAGGGGTTAATATCAAAAATATATAAGGAACTCATAACAGTAGCAAAAAAATAAAAATAAAAACAATTTAAAAATTGACATTTTTAAAAGTAGACATTT
Organism: Balaenoptera physalus; assembly: GCF_965194825.1. Classification (NCBI taxonomy): domain Eukaryota; kingdom Metazoa; phylum Chordata; class Mammalia; order Artiodactyla; family Balaenopteridae; genus Balaenoptera; species Balaenoptera physalus. The sequence continues at coordinate 93,742,133 of NC_138888.1, read as the reverse complement.
TTCCAAAGAAGGCATAAAAAATGGTCAACAAGCTTATGAAAAAGTTCTCAACATCACTCATAATTAGGGAAATGCAACTCAAAACCATGATATATCACCTCACACCTGTTAGGATGGCTGTTATCAAAAAGACAAGAAATAACAAATCCTGGGGAGGATGTGGAGAAAAGGGGACTTTGGTGCACTGTTTTTGGGAATGCAAATTGGTACAGCCACTATGGAAAACAGTATGGAGTTTCCTCAAAAAAAATTAAAAATAGAACTACCGTATGATTCAGCTATTCCAGTTCTAGGTGTATACTGGAAGAAAATGAAATCACTATCTCAGAGAGATAGCTGCACCCTCATGTTCATAGCAACATTATTCCCAATAGCTGAGACATGGAAACAACGTAAGTGTCCCTCAACAGATGAATGGATAAAGAAAATATAAGATACCTATATAAAATGTGAGATATGTACAAAATGTATTCACATATATAAATAAATGAAATATTATTCATAAAAAATAAAAAAATTCTGCCATTCTGCAACAGCATGGATGGACCTTGAGATCACTATGCTATGTGAAAGAAGTCAGACAAAGACAAATACTGTATGATCTCACTTATATGTGGAATCTAAAAACATCAGTCTCATAGAAACAGAGAGTAGATTGGTAGTTGCCAGGGGCTGAGGGGCAGTGGGGGGAATAGAGAGATGTTGGTCAAAGGGTACAAACTTTCAGTTTTAAGATGAATAAGTTTGGGAAATCTAATATACAGCATGGTGACTATAGGTAACAAACTGTCTTGTGTGTTTGAAAGTTGCTGTGAGAGTAGAGCTTTAACGTTCTCACCATAACAACAACAACAATAAAATGGTAATTGTGTAAGATAAATTATGTGTTAACTAACCTTATTGTAAACATTTTACAGTACATATGTGTATCAAATCATTACATTATATACTTTTAAAAAAAATTTTATTGAAGTATAGTTGATTTACAGTGTTGTGTTAGTTTCAGGTGTGCAGCAAAGTGGCTCAGTTAAATATATATATATTCTTTTTCAGATTCTTTTTCATTATAGGTTATTACAAGCTATTGAGAATAGTTCCCTGTGCTATACAGTAGCCCCTTGTTGACTGTCTATTTTATATATAGTAATGTGTATTTGTTAATTCCAAACCCCTATTTATCCCTCCCCCACTTCCCCTTTGATAACCATAATTTTGTCTTCTATGTCTGTGAATCTATTTCTGTTTGATAAAAAGTTCTTTTGTACCATTTTTTAAGATTCCACACATAAGCAATATCATATAATATTTGTCTTTGTCTGGCTTACTTCACTTAGTATGATAATCTCTAGGTCCATCCATGTTGCTGCAAATGGTATTATTTCATTCCTTTTTATGGATGGGTAATATAACATTGTATATATATACCACGTGTTCTTTATCCATTCATCTGTCGATGGACATTTAGGTTGCTTCCATATCTCAGCTATTGTAAATATTGTTGCTGTGAACATTGAGGTGCATGTATCCTTTCAAATTAGAGTTTTCTCTGGATATATACCCAGGAGTGACATTATACACTTTAAATTTACACAGTGTTATATGTCAATTATATCTCAATAAGCTGGGGACAAAAGAATATGAAGGATTTGGGGCTTAATTTTTAAGTATTCCAATCTTGGAGGCTGATTGTAAAGCTTGGCATCCTGTACCTATGGTGAGTCTACAGGTGGATTGGGTCATTAAGAATCTCCCCTCCTGTAATATGCTACTACTTTATGTAAAGAATGACCCCAAGCATAGATTCTTATAGGTATTTAGAAGAGAATTTCAAACTAAAAAGAAAACATAGTAATTTTGTCCCACCACAAACCAGCCCATCTGTGATTTGTGTATCAAGACTTCCCCAGAGAGATTTAGGCAATTAAGAACTGCAAGCCCTTAATTAGGATGAAAGAGTCAGAGATGGTAGATGAAGACGCTGATGAGTTCCAGAAGGGCTCTGTGCGTTGGAAGAGTTGGGTAGTCAATGCAATATTACGTGTAAAGCAGAGTGGAACATTTCATTAGCAAACAATGTAATGATGCCCAGAGATTCCCCAGAAGGGCTCCTCGTGTGTCCTGATCTTGGGGGCCTGTTTCTTCTGGTGTGCTTTTGGGACCATTCAGTGGGTGGACGGCCCTGCTTTCCCCCAGTGGAACTAAAGAGGGCGTGTTGAATCCAGCACCTTCCAGAGCTTGCACTGGGCTTTGTCAGCCGTATGCTTTTTATAATCATCCGTCGTAAGCAAAGAAGAATTGTTTCTACCCCTCTCTCTGCCAGACCTGCCTCTAGTACCCAAGTTTCCCCTCTGCCACTGGGTGGTTTACGTATCATTCTTTCTGTTTGGAACAACCTTCTCTGTTTTCCACACCTGAGCCCCTCCTGTTCTTTAATAGACAGCTTGAACTTCACCTCTTCCAGCAAGTATCTGTGGGTTAGCCTCACATTCTTAAAAAATTCTATTGTGAATTCCTTGATTATATGGTGGCGTAACTGCCTGGGTTCTGAAAACAGTACTAACCAGGGGCCTTTAATTAAAATGCAGTAATGGTGAGGCACAAGTGAGATGCCTGCTGTTCTGGAATTTAGGAGAACAAATGTCTGAAGGAAAAAGGAAAGTAGGATTCAAGTAGACTTTCTAACGATAAAGACTCCAAAGAAAGGACTGCATTTAGGAAACTTAAAATACTGTTTATCATAAATAGAAATCTAAAAATAAGTTTGGACGAGTATATGTGGGGGAGAGTGTAAAAGAATAACAATTAAGAATTCTGCAAAGTGACACAGGAAATGGAAATAATAATCTGAATATTTTAGGCCAACACCAACAAAACACCTAATAATTCTTTTTGATGTACTGGAAAAATAAACAGATTTCATCTTTTAGCTCCTGGGCAATATTAAAAAATTTTATTCTACCATTAGATATTCCCTCTGCCAACTTCCTAAAATGATTCTAGAAGTATTACTGACTTTTCTAACTTTATTTCCCCTGCTACTATTATTTTATATGTTATTCTGTAAGCATCTTGCTTATTTTCTTGCCGCTAGGGAATAATTTTACCTAAATATTCACATTAGTCATTTGAGCATAGTATTTCACAAACATTTTTACCCCTCTGCTTTTTTAAGACCATCCGTTACTTTTATTCTGTTTCCTGCGTCGACATTTTTCATGCTGTTTGCAATGATTTTCGGTAGGAGAAAAAAGCTTAAATGCATACAATAATGTTTCCGTGAAATGGAATTTTCAAAGATATTTGTTGCTTGGATCTGCTGCTCCAGTTTTAAAATAGAAATGTTATACCCAGGAAAATAAGGGCGTATTTTGCCACTGCAGGTAGGTTCAAATTTCCCCAAATATTTTTATTGTTTTCTTTCCTTTTTTTTTTTTAGTTTGACAAGAAACCATTTGTGCATTCAGAATTTCTTTCTATTTATTGAGATCGTTTTTACTCATTGTTCCTTGATGTCAGCTCACCTGAATATCTGATTTCAGGATGTTTCCTGGTTGGATTCCTGAGAGCTGGCAATATCAAACAGGTTTATTTAGCCGTGTGATGCACGGAACTGCAGGAAACAAGCAAAGGCTGTTAGCAGAAGCCAGGAGGAAATCTTTAAAAGTCTGATGAACCATGTCACACACACTAAGGACACAAAGAAATTGCATTTTGCACCCTCCGTAGAGATATTGATGGTAAGTAACAGAATGTTGGGAGCCAGAGTGCTTACGGAGGATCAATGCAGCCTCGGCTGCAGGTGAGAGGGAGCTGAGGATGCCAGAGCCGCCGGACACCAGGGTAGGACTGCTGGTCCTGCAGCCTGGAAACTCTGTGAAGCTAGCCTTGGGTGAGAGCATTTTTTTTTTTTTTTAAGCTGGAGCGAGACAGCTCCTTGAGTACGATGGTATTCTGGTCATCAGATCCAAATACGAGCTCAGCAGCTCTTTAAAAAAAATAAAAATAAAAATAACAGATAGCTGCAGGACCAGTCCTTCCCCCTGATGGCTGTACACATTGATTTGCTTTGCAGATTGATTGCTTTTGGCATTTGCAACCCTCCTGAACAACAGGGGGGAGAAATCCAGGGACTGGGCCAAATTCATGATGATGAATGTGTATGAAGACACATGTGGCATCACATAGCTTGCTCTGGATAACAGCACTTAAGAGTAATAACAGCTGGATTCAAGTTTTTTAAATGAAGGCCATATTATTATTGGGGGGCATTGGATCGATGGGAGTCAGAGGGAGATAAAAAATTATTTGACATGAATGGGTTGTACCTTGGGATAGCAGCCACCAGGTGGACATGACACACTGCTCTGGGTCTTTGTGGGATGACTTTTCTCACCTGGACTTGGGTGTTATGCCTTAGTTTGCAACGAGGGCACAGAAGGAGCACAGAACCTCTTCTGTATTTATTGTGGGGGTTTTGTAAAGTATATTGTCCAATAAATCTCACGCTGCCTTCTTCACGAAGATATCCAAGAGAAATTCCTCATAGACCTTAGAGACAGGAAAAGCTATGTTCTCCAGAGGAACGGTGCTGTTTCCCCTTTATGGGCACTGACTCTTGTGACTGCTAGGGTTTTCCTCCTACTTTGACCCCTAAGGCATAGGAACTAGGTTGAGGGTTAGGATCGGACGTTCCATATACCTTGTTCAATACTTTTATTCCTGACTTCATTTTGCTATCTTAACCTCATTTTCCTTTTAGTTTCATCTCTTTTTCTCATAGGCATTTTTGCAATGTAGCAGAGTATAAATGAACAGTAAATACAAGTTCTATTTTTAAGTGATAAATTGTCATTTAAAACTTTGCCCAAGTTGGTGTTGTCATCATGAAGGAAATACTCTTAATTTTTAAGAGATGCACGCTAAAGTATACATGGGAGTAAAATGATATGGGGCTGTGATTTGTTTTAAAATACTTCAACAACAGTAAAAGGGGTAGATAAAGCGACGATGGAAAATTTTTTTAAAGTGTTGAATCTAAGTAGTTTCGTTACTCTTCCCTCAATTTCTGTGTATGTTTAAAAATTTTAATTAGAAAATGTTTTCCATTTGGATCAAGTTTCTGACATAGTGGGAGGCCAGGCTCTTTGTGAACTTAGCAGTTATGTTTCCACGAGGAAACCCTTTGTTTATTAGTTGTTCATATAGTCTTCTGAACTTGGTTTGGTTGTTGGTTTGGTTGTTGTTTGGTTTGGTTTGGGTTTCCTCTCTCTGCCTACTCAGTTGATGCTCCAAGTCAAAATCCAAGACAGAATGAAGGCAGCAGATCCGAAATCCAAGACTACTTAAGTTGTGCTAAACTGAACATAGAAACCCTCCCATGTGCTTAGAAACACACTCTGCTTTCCTCCTTGATTGCCCAAATATGTCCTTCTGAGCTGCCATTTTTCCTCTCCACCCAATCCAGATCCAGATCTAGGAATTTAAATCTAAAGAAGCAGGTAGTGCTGATTCATGACAAAAGTGCTACACTAACTTGCAAAGTTGAAAGCACATAACATACCTTGTGCTCTTCCTGTGTCATGCATGTTATTGAATTTGGTTACTTTCTCTGTCTCTGTGTGTTTCCACTCCTGTATAAGAGTGAAGATTTGAGATAAAGACTGGAATTTAAATGAGTATTAGGAAGGAATGCATCTTGGTTTAAATATGAGTCTGAAAAAAATCTGTCATGGGCACTCAGCTAGCTGCTTACTTAGGGAAATGGTCATCTTAAGAGAAATTTATCATATGACTTCATTGTAGTCACCCCTCCGTATCCATGGGTTCTGCATTGCAGATTCAACCAACTGACCAAGGATCAAAAATATTGGGGAAAAAAAATTCCAAAAGTTCCAACAGGCAAAACTGGAATTTGCCGTGTACAGGAAACAATTTACATAGATTTACATTGCATTAGGTATTATAAGTAATCTATAGATTATTTAAAGTATACTGAAGGATGTATGTATGTTCTGAGCAAACACTATGCTGTTTTTTATAAGGAACTTGACCGTCAGTGGATTTTGGTATCCACAAGGGTCCTGGAACCAATCCCTCCTCTATACCAAGGGATGACTGTATTGCCTGGGAACTGATGAAAACAGAAGAGGAGTAAAATAACCTCTGCTTTCTCTCCATCTTGCGATGGTAAAATGGTTGAATAAATGCACTTTGCTTATGGCCTTGAAAAGCACAGGGGACTTCATCTTTCCAAGTGCTTTCATGCAACGCCCAAGGCTTATTCTTGGCATTTCATGCATAACTGGTCCTAATGTTTTATTTTCTTAACACCTGCTGGATCAACAAGAACCCGCAGGATCATTTCTGCAAATTGTCTGAAAGAATTCTGACTATGAACCATGATCACAGTACAACCCCTTAGGCCACTAAAAGTAAAATGTCCTATCATCTTCAGCATCATCCACAAAATTTTACTTTCTTTTTTGCACAGTCTTCATTCCGGATGTACTTTTTAATGAGCCTGATAGAGCTATTCTTATTATGATTTACAGTGGTAGTATTTCACCTAAAAACCGGTGCTATGCACACTATTAGTTAATAAACTTTGGGGAAATATTTGGTTGAACCATAGAAATTGACATTTTTACACTTCAAAATGAATGAATCTTGAAAATTTGACATGGCTCAACTTAACAGTGATCTCTCTTTCACACAAATTATTCTGTTTGTTACTTTACTTTTCAGGACTTTCTTAGGTCAACCCCAGGCCGTTTCTATCAGTCATAGCCTGATAGGCACATGTCGATTTCCTGGGTGTCATCAGTATTCTTGAGCCGTGAGGCCAGAGCTTCAGGGGCCAAGAAATGCGCTTTGTCACCTGCCATGTGGGAGGTAAGGACTGGAGTTCCCTCCAGTTGTCAGTGGGTTCTTCAATGTCCATGTGCCCTAACTTTATTCCCTCTCTTTGTGTTTGAGGAAGATCTAACAGCCGCATAGAATGCTAAGGCTCTTAATCCTTAAGGAGATTACCTACCTCAAATTTTAAATTCCTGTCATCATAGGACATGTTTCTCAAACTGGTATAAATTGTATGTGTCATGCAAAACCAGAAGACACTTGGAAATTGTAGTCAGTCCTACCCAGTGATGAATGACTTAAATCGCCGGTTTTCTTTGTATTGAAAGAAACATAAATATACCATGAAATAAAATACAAAAGTCATGTGAATTTTTAAGACTAAATATGACACTTGTTAGACATGTTTTGCTTTTAGAGCTATTGCCACTCCCAGAACCATGGGATGGGAGTTCACTGTCCTCGGCCAGTAGAGGGACTTTAGTGGAAGATTTGAGACCCTGAGTTTAGGAAATGCTTAGATTTGACAGCAAAGCCCACGCAACACCCTGAGAGCTACACTGTAAAATTAGCATAGAATATTGGTCTATAATCATTTGTGGAATGAGTGGGGGTATATATGATGATTATCATGATAAAAAAGCCAGTATTTATTGAGTTCTTACAATGGGCCAAAGTATGGGTGTACCAGTATCCCAGAGGCTGGCAAACTATGTCCTGAAAGCCAGATTCAGCCCACTGCCTGTTGTTATAAATAAAGTTTTATTGGAACACAGTCACGCCAAATCATGTACCTGTTGTCTCTGGCTGCATTCACTCTTCAACAGCATATTTGATTTGTTGCAACAGAGACTGTATGTCCTGCGAAACCTAACCTACTTATCATCTGGCTCTTCATAGAAAAAGTTTGCCAACACCTGTATTAATGCATTTACTCCTCAAAGCAAGCTTCTGAAGGACATTCTATTATTGACTTCATTTTCCTGATGAGAAAACTAAGGCATGAGAGGTTATATAACTTACCCAAGGTCATAGAGCAGGTAAGCGGCCAGACAGGGTTTGGAATCCATCAGTCTGGTTCCAAAACTCATATGTTTTAACTCATTATTAGAGATCCTTCTATATAAGAAGAAACATCTTCAAGGTCATCTTAAAAAAACAGACCTTAAGTTGATAGCTCCCTAGTAGGTGATGCTGATATATGTATCTGTAACTAAAAATGAAGGTGCCAAGTCAGAAGATGATCAGCAAGCCTAGCACACAGCAACAGTGGTACCTGAGAAGGTCACAGTTCATCCATGTGATGCCCAGTCCCCTTGTGCCTGTGGGCAGACCAGAGAGTCTGAGACACCTGAACAAAGCCCCGTGGAAACCACGGCTCCAGCCAAAATCACTCTTCCTGAATTTGGCTCATAAATCCCAGTTCCACGCTTGTACGTTCCCCACGTTGTTCTTTTCTACTTTAATGCCCTCCCAACGCCCACAGTGAAAGAGGTGGGGAGTTCAGACATTACGTGAGACAACGTTGATAATGGTGGGCAATGTCAGGTTTACGCTGTGGTGGTCATGGCAGTGGCGTTCTTTTAACTTAATATTATTAATCTTTCCAGGGGACAGAGGTTAGGACGACTTCATAAAATTCTTAAGATCCTGCAGTGTGCATGTGACTACATCATAAATAGAACAAATGATCTCGTAGTCAGGCTTCTATTAATTGGGATTGCTCTGTTCATTGGTATTCCTGTGCTTAAAGAGTGATGATCTCAGGAATGGTTGAGGGTGCTTCTTCATTCAAAACCTGCATTCATCATAGTTTCAATATTAAAGGTATTTGACTCTGCCTGATTCTGTTTAAAATGTACAATACATATGGTGTACTATTTTCTTTTTAACTGGAAACAGGTTACTTAAAAATCATTGGCAGTTTTCTCTAATGATGAAAATGGCAGCTTACCTTTGGAGCTGGCTTCCTTTGTGGGGTGGGGGGGGGGTGCAGGGAAATTCCCAAATAGTCCCTTGTGTGATATAAATGTAAAGGAAATAGCCACCCAGGTGTTGAGGGAGGAGATAGCCAGGTGTTTGTGGGGTTGAGCCCCAGGCTCTGGCTCTGTAGGTCGATGGGGTCTCATAGCCTGTCAGCGTTCAACTGGTTCCACCGCTTTCAGGGTCAGAGTTGTCAAAGTGGCCTGATGGGACTCAAAAGCCCCAGTGGAGGCCAGATGGCCAGGAAGGGTCATTAAGTCCTGAGGTACAGTTTGCCATAAGCCGGGAGAGTTTGCACTGGTGACCCTGTTTCAAGGCCAGGGCTTTAATCAGCTGAGCGAAACACTAACTCTGAACTCAGTGCATAGCCTATACTAGAACCTCTTTGGACCAGTAACCCAGTACTGTGTGTGCGTCCTGCGTAGAAATGGCTGAGGGTGTGATTCAGCCGAGCTGATTCATAAAGTCCTTGCAGTCCAGGCCATATCTGTTGCGGGACACGCATGGCTGAGTCTATGGCGGAAGATGCATCCCTCACCGCTCCCCAAGGAGCTCTGCGCAGAACAGGGGCAGTGAGAGTGCAAACAGTGGGCTGCCCTGTCCCCCCGACTTCCTACCAGGGAGTGAAGGGGTGGGGGATGTCCAGAGTTGGGGTGTCCTCTTATAGACGGACAAGGGTCTTAACTTCTGACTTGGAGTAATGAGAAGATCCACTCACTATTATTCTCTAAATGATGTTATTTTCTCACCTCACTGTACTATGAATACTTCCGTGTACGTGAAGTTATTGGGCCCATTGAGGACTCTTCATGAATGGAAATCTCTGCTGCTCCCTTTCTTCCAAAGAAAGAATGGATAATCTGCTCTTTGAAAATGTTTGAGTCATGAGTCTACAGTCATTTGGAGGAACTTTAAAATATAAAATTTATATTAAATAGCGTATGAGGATCATCATTCTTTTCCACTGATACGGGGTGTAAGGATGTTTGGTAGACACAGGGATCTTACTGAAATAGTAAAGAGAAATCTTAAGCAGATAAAACTCTTCATGTATAAGCCAGGAACAATCTACAATATTTGCCCCTTCCACAATAAATTATATATGCAAAATCTATGTTTAGTTGAGTGCCAAGCAGTGTCATGTGATATTTTACTGATCATCTGATATTTCATCAGAATGAATATGTAGCTACAACTTCAGCTGGGTAGTTCTATTAACACTCTTTGGTCCTCTTCAAGGATTGCTACCTAAGGCTATCATTTAGATAATAATGGCCCCTCTTCTTCAGGTCCAAAAAGAAATTTTTTTCAGTGCTAGCTATTTCTCTAGGAGTTAAGAAATATGTTTACCTTATAGTAACAATACACAGTCAGGATTCTCTCCCCCTGCCTTTTCCCCTTACTTGCATAAATCTTTATAAAAGGACATCTTACTTAGAAAAAAACAGAGATTCCATAACTGTCACTGGGCAGTTGGAAAAAATTTCCAGTGCTTCGGAGCAGCGTTCTTGTACAGAGAGGCCCTACCTTATTATTATTATTTTTTAACATCTTTATTGGAGTATAATTGCTTTGGCCCTACGTCATTGATCCCTGCATGTCCTGGGGACCTGGCACATAGAAGGTCCTCACGTCTGATAAACTGCCCCTTTTTGATTTTTTTTAATTGAAGTATAGTTAATTTACAATGTTGTGTTAATTTTGGGTGGCCAGCAAAGTGATTCAGTTATACATACATATATATCTATTTTTTTTCAGATTCTTTTTCTTATAGTTTGTTACAAAATATTGAGTATAGTTCCCTGTGTTATACAGTAGGTCCTTGTTGGTTATCTATTTTATATACAGTAGGGTGTATATGTCAGTCCCAAACTCCTAATTTATCCCTCCCCTGCTTTCCCCTTTGGTATTCATAAGTTTGTTTTCAATGTCTGTGGGTATATTTCTGTTTTGTATATAACTTCATTTGTATCATTTTTAAAAGATTCCGCATATAAACAATACCATGTGATACTTGTCTTTCTCTGGCTTACTCCACTTAGGATGATAATCTCTAGATCCATCCATGCTGCTGCAAATGGCATTATTTCATTCTTTTCTGTAGCTGAGTAATATTCCATTGTATATATGTACCACATCTTCTTTATCCATTCTTCTGTCAATGGACATTTAGGTTGCTTCTGTGTCATGGCTATTATGAATAGTGCTGCAATAAACATTAGGGTGCATGTATACTTTCGAATTATGGTTTTCTTCAGATATATGCCCAGGAGTGGGATTGCAGGATCATATGGTAGCTCTATTTTTAGTTTTTTAAGGAACCTCCATACTGTTCTCCATAGTAGCTGCACCAATTTACATTCCCACCAACAGTGTAGGAGGGTTCCCTTTTCTCCACATCCTCTCCAGCATTGATTATTTGTAGACTTTTTGATGATGGCCATTCTGACCGGCGTGAGGTGATACCTCATTGTAAACTGCCCCATTCTGAACACGATCATAGCTGGATAGATTTTGTGTTAGAACTCATTCAGGTGCAAGTGACAGAAAAACCCAACTCATACTGCCTTAAGCAAAGAATGAATTTTTGGTTCATGTAATTAAAATACCCCAAACCAGGTCTTTCGCCCGCTACCCCTCCTCTGCCCCCTCCCCATCTCCCTCTGCCATATCTCAGCTCAGCTTTCCTTTTGGATGTTATCACCATGTAGTAATTCCAGCAGTTCCTGGTAAAGATAATTTTTTTCTTTTCCCAGCTGTTCTGTAAAAGTCCCCAGATTTATTTCATTGGACCAATTTGGAGCGTGTGCCTTTCCTGAACCAAGCACAGTGGCTGAAGAATTTGAATCTCTTATCGGCCAACCTAGATCATAGGCCCAGCCCTGGAGCTATTACTCTCACTTGGATAAGATCGGAAAAGTTGTGGTTCTTCCCCCCACTATGGGTTATTTTACTAGAAAAACATAAATGGATACCAGGCAAACAAAAACAACTGATTCCAGGTTGGGTTTTGTTTTTTTTCCTTTACAACAGGTAAATATGTCTATGTCTTTCCCAAGTTAAGTAATGGTTGTAATCATTCCTCCATTTCCACAAGAAGGAAACTGTTCACACAAAGACTATAGAGAAAAGGGAAACACGAAAGAGCTTAGAGCTGTAGCCAGGCTGACTTCATGTGCATGTGCAGCTCTCCTCTTAAAATTGCAAAGCCCTTAAACATTCAAGGCTTTGATATTTTGGCTCATATTATACATTTCAACACCTTACTGTTTGTGTTTGATGTCTGGGTTAGTAATATTAATGCAAAAAGAACCATCTGGGAAAACATTTTTTTTCCTTTCTCACGTGGCTTCTTTATGGATAAGCAAAATGTTAATTATTTAAGCAAAAATGTTTTTAAAATAGAGCTGCAATGTTGTTTTGAATAAGGAGTTTTATCACTGTACTATCCACTTCTAGTTACAGAAAAACAGAAGCAGATTGCTTTGTACTCATGAGGAAAGTGGGGAGATCATTGCTAGAAATGCATTTTAGAGTTTGCCCCAAATATTAATCTGTAAATACTATTCTTTGTAATTAAGCTCTGTTATAGCATAAGAAAAAAACTCAGTAAACCCTCTTAAGTGATATCTCATAAGATTATAAAATTTCTGAAACCGTTTTTGGATTAAGAAAGCCACAGACACACAATATTCACAGGGAAAAGAGGATTTTTAAAATAAAATTCTTGAAACTAACAGATTGGCATCATTAAATCAGGTGAGTTCTGGTAATTACTGAGAAATAAGACACCTGGATTCAATAAATATGGAAGCATTTAAGCATGTAGGAAAGCACAGAGAGACGGAGTAAAATGTGTAAATTTGAATTCTTATCCTATTGAAAGTCACAACAATAAGAATCACGTGAAATACTCTTGGCTTCCTGGGCAGAAATGAGCACATCAACACTTCAGGCTATGGCAATACGTATTAATGCATTACAGATAAACCAATTAAAGGGCTTGATTACCAAATGTAAGACAGTGAAAAGCAGTGCTTTTCACATAAACGTACGTGGATATTAGCGTACACGACACTGGCCCTAAAAGCCCTAAGGATCCAGATCCTCACCCTTTATACAAATTCTGTCCTAAACCCAACTGCCTACGGACACCCATCTCCTCCTCCGCCACTATCCTCTTTCTCCCACTTCACCAAAGAAGAAAAAACCTCTTGTCTTCCTTTTTCTTGAATCTAACCATACTGCATTCTCCCAGGGTAGAAAAACCTCTCATCCAACCAAAGGGACTATTTAACATATAAAATATAACAGGGACTTCCCTGGTGGTGCAGTGGATAAGACTCCGCGCTCCCAATGCAAGGGGCCTGGTTCGATCCCTGGTCAAGGAACTAAATCCCACATGCATGCCACAACTAAGAGTTTGCATGCCGCGACTAAGGAGCCCGCGAGCCACAATTAAGACCCAGTGCAACCAAATAAATAAATAAATGTTTTTTAAAAGTAGGAAGCTTGTTTTTAGAAAAAAGAAATTAATAAAAAAAACAGATAAAATATTGCCACAGGGAAAAAAAATCATCATCAGTAATAAATGAGGGTCTCGATGCCTTATTTCATGCAGGTGACAAATTTATGAAATGATTTTTTTCATCAAAGGTTTTTATCTATTTATCACAGAATTAGAATATTTAACTGTGAAAAACATGCTGGGAATTTACAGTCAGCTAAGAAGTGTGTTCTGTCTGCATTTTTACAATTCTCCACAGCGAGAATGAGCTTTGGTGATTCATGTTATTAACCTGTGTCTTGGTCTGTGTCTCAATTGCATATTTTGCATGATTTCAAGGAAAGATAAAAATGTCCATGTTTACTTGCATCAAATTTCTTAAGATTATAATATAATGGAAATCTTTGTGTTTTTTTTTTAATATAGGCACAAATCTCCTCCTGTCACTCATCACTCATTCCATTTATTTATGTACTTAACATTGCTGTGCTGTAGATAATGCACTTAACAGCAATCATTTTATTCACTTTTTGTAAACTCTACAATTACTAGGGACTAAATACCTTCTCTTTGCTGTTAATTCCCAGAAGAGTTAACTGCACTCTTTAAAGTAAAACATCTATTTAGGTATGGATGTGTGACAAAATATTCTCAAAATGCAATCTAGTATGTAATACCCTGAACTTTAGAAAATCATCTTTATTTAATAAGGATTAGTTCCTTCCACTCAGATGTTGATATTTTAATACTGTCAAGTGTGTAATCATAAACTTAATAATTTTCATCCAGGAAATGAAATTCCTAAGCAGTCCATATGTAATAATTCTCAACTGTCTGTCTTTAAAGCCATCTGTCATGCCTTTGTAAGGTCCTTCAAGTCAACCTAGAATATTGAAATTGGCATAAAATAGGTCTTTGTTCATGAGCGACAGAAAAATTCTTATAGTCTCCAGTTTCATGAGGTTGTTTTTACCAGGTTTGGTCCAAACCCAGCTCCACAAACAAGATGCCTCTAAAGAGAGTATAACAGGTGTAACTAACCGTCAATTGGTTAAGTCTTGATATAGCATGAAGGTATATTTACCAAAAACTGAGAAACTGAAAGGCTTTTAGTTTGTCTGGCAAAATACTGGATGATGTCTTGGATATTTTAATATTTTGTACCCCAATATTATTACCAGTAGTTGAATGAAACTCACCTGGAATGGGTTTGGTAGGCCTCCACTTTGTACTTCCAACTTCTGACAGGCGTGTGCAGGGAAGAGAGCTCTCACTTTAGATCTGAAACCTGGGTTAGATCTGAAAGACAGTCCATTCTCTCTTTTACTGACCCTCTTCAGACTGACATAACTAACACTCGTCACCCATCAAAGACAGCATGCAGAGCTTTCCTGATAAAACAAACATGGTATCTTAGTCTGCTTGGGCTGCCATAACAAAATACCATAGACTGGGTGGCTTAAACAACAGAAATTTATGTCTTGCCGTACTGAAGGCTGGGACGTCCAAGATCAAGGTGCTGGCTGATTTGCTTCCTGGGGAGAGCTCTCTTCCAGGACTGCAGATGGCCACCTCCTCACTCCATCCTCACATGGCCTTTCTTCTGTGCTCATGTGGTGTCTCTTCTTATAAGGACACTAATGCTATTGAATAAAGGCCCACCCATATGACCTCATTTAACCTTAATTACTTCCTTAGAGGCCCCGTCTCCAAATACAGTCACACAGGGGGGTTAGGGCTTCAACATATGAATTTGGGGGGGATGCAAATATTCAGTCCTTAACACACTGGAAATGATAATTAAGTGCATTCCAAATAAATGCAAAATATAGGAACTGAGCAGTCCTGCATAACAAACCACTCCAATACTTATTGACTTAAAATAACTGTTTAGTACTCACAATTATGTTGTTCAAGAATTCAAATAGTACTCAGAAGGGAAAGTTTATTTCTGCAGTTTGTGGTGTTGGTTGGAGAATCCCTGATAGCCTTCCTCATGTGTTTGATTTCTTAGCTATTGCCTGAAATGGCTGGGGGTTGGCTGGGCCTCTCTCTCTTTCTCTCTCTCTCTCTCTCTCTCTCACTTCCCCCCAACCCTCCCTCCTTCCTAATAGGCTTTTCTACTCCAGAACCTCTTTTTTTCCACATGCGTCTCTTTACAAGGATTCTTTAGATGTCCTCTGATTTCCCCCATGATTGAAAACAGAAGCTATACAACTTCTGAAGTCCTGGGCTCAGAAATCCCAAACTATCATTTCTGCTGCATTCAGTTTGTCAAAATGAATCACAAGTCCAGTGCAGATCCAAGATACGGGGAGACAGACCTACCTTCTTGGTCAGAGAAGTGGCACAGGCATACAGGGATGAGATTAATTGTTATTGGCTCTAGTTGCAGACAAATCTACCACAGTGTGCCCTCAGGCCACAAAAGTTTACATCACTTCCACATGTAAACCATAATCAACTCCTCCAAAGACTCCCAAAGTCTCATCCAATTTGACATCAGGTTCTATGCCCAGAATTTCTTGATCTGTGTTGATATATATTTTTATTTATTATTCTTTAGAAAAATTTACTTTTTGAAAATGGTTTTTGAATTGAATGATTTTATAGGTCAACAAATATAAGAAAAATAATCTTTCATTTCATAAGTGAATTTTTCTAAAAACTGCAAATGTCCCAGTATAGATTTTTAATGTCATAGTCACCATTCCGCAGTTGTCTAGTACACTGCTTTCTGCAATGATAGAGCTGTTTTGTAGCTGCACTGTCCAGTGCTGTAGCAATTAGCCACATTCGAATATTGAGCACTTGAAATATGGTTTATGTGACAGAGGAATTAAATTTTAAATTGTATTTAATTGAATTAAGCCAAATGTAACTAGTGGCTACTATACTGGATGGTTCAGGTCTAACAAGTCCTTTTGCTAGTTAAGTGGTATATAATTCTTTTCTTTCAACAGACTTAAAGAAGAACATAATTGTGTTGTCTAGTGATAGACTGAATCAGTCATGACAACCACCCATGGTCACATGGCAAGAAAAGTATGGCATATGCACATTAGAATAATTCCAGGAAGATTCAATACATGGACTATTGATAAATGTAAGCAGGATGTATGGAAACTCCCAAAATAGTGCAATACCCTAGGGATAGTAACAGGAAAGTTGTTACCATCTTTGGGCCAGAAGGGGTAGGAGGAGGGAGAGTTGACCAGAACCCAGAAGGAAACAGGCAATGTAGAGAGGGTCACCTAGAAAGGAGAGAGACCTTTGCAGGGAAGGAGCTAGGAGAACAAATATCTGTCTCTTCTCTTCCTATCATCTCCTGCCAAAAGATCTTCATTGGCCAAATCCGACTGGAAGCAAGAAGGAAAGAAAGTACATTGGTGTAGTCTGTACAGGTCAGCCTCCGGACAGAAAGTGGGGTTGAAGAGGATGACGTAGATGTAGAAGGATAAGTAGAAGGTGTCCAGTACATAAAAACATTAAAATAATTTTGTATTATAAATTACTGTGTGTTTTTGGCATCCAACTCAGATGGAATTCAAGGAATTGAGTGACATTGCTATAATTAGACTCTTTCCATTTCATTTACTTATTTATGTAAATAAGATTTTCTCAATCTGAACTCTGTATCATTTGAGGAATAAGTGACTCATCCAAAGGTATACAAACTGAGTGGAAGGGAAAGCCCCATTCGTCTCACATTTTACAAAAATATAATTAGACTTGGCAAATGTTTTGTGTATTTAGATACTTAAATCAATGACGAGTTTTATTATCATAATGATTAGCTTCAGGTGTGTGAGACTTTTCAAAGGAGGTGAATGGAAGCATCAGCAGTCCGTGATGAGAGGCAGCCAGTGGGGGCTCAGACTCTGGGCTGGGTGGCCTCGGTTCCAATGTGCCACCACTTGTTTGCTGTGGAGCTTTAGGCAAGTTCATTAACTTCTGTACCTCAGCTTCCTAACCATAAAATGGTGATGATACTAGTACTCACCTCATAGGGTTATTGTGAGGAATAAATGACCTGATGAACATAAAGAGCTTTAGACAGTACTGTATAAATATGTGTTGTATCAGTCAGCCATTGCCACAATAACACTGAGTAACAAAAAACCATAAAATTTCAATGGCATAAAACAATAAGCATTCATTTCTCACTCTGCACCTGTGGATTGCTTAGAGTTGCCTCAGGCTTCAGGTTGAGCCCAGGTCTGCTCCAAGAGTCTCTCATCCTCCTTGGACCAACAGCTAAACAAAGCATTTTCTTCTCATGGCAAAAAGCAGGAACATGAGGAGATCTTAATCTCCTTCTCTGAAGTAAAGGAGTAAAGAACTTTTCTGAAGTAACTTTTTGCTTAAGTTTTTAATTTTCTTTTGTTGCATATGTCTTTCTGAAATCTTTTATTTTTATTGGAATCTCAATAGAGAATACATTATTAACTGAAAAAAATTCCTTGATTTTGAACCAAATTCATGCTTCATTCAAAAGACCAGTATATTCCATTCTTTGCAAGAGTCTGCATCTTGTCTGCAGCAAACAAATGACATGAATCCTGGACAACATAAAAGAAAATGGAGAGAGATCATTTTCCTTGGATTCTAAATTCATTTTGAGAATAATTTTTTCTCTCCTTCTTTTGATAAACCTGTCTGTGGACTATCTGAGCAATTTCATAGCATCTACTGAAGATAAATAATTTGGCAAACACATCACATGTGCTAGCTAAGAGATTAATCTTGCCCCTGAGCAGATGAGGTAGGATTCCAGGGAAAATTATGGATCTGTCCATTGTTTGGCCTGCATGTTTTATTATCAGAAGCCAACGAAGTTTTAATTTCACCTTCTTCTGTTTTCTGGTGAGTAAACAACAATTGTAAACAGTGCTGCAGTGAACACTGGGGAGCATGTATCCTTTCGAACCATGGTTTTCTCCAGATATATGCCCAGGAGTGGGATTGCAGGATCACATGATAGCTTTATTTTTAGTTTTTTAAAGAACCTCCATACTGTTTTCCATAGTGGCTGTACCAATTTACATTCATACCAACAGTGTAGGAGGGTTCCCTTTTCTCCACACCCTCTCCAGCATGTATTGTGTGTAGACTTCTTTGATGATGGCCATTCTGACTGCTGTGAGGTGATTGATATCTCATTGTAGTTTTGATTTGCATTTCTCTAATAATTACTGATGTTGAGGATCTTTTCATGTGCCTCTTGGCCATCTGTATGTCTTCTTTGAAGAAGTGTCTATTTAGGTCTTCTGCTCATTTATTTTTTTTAACATCTATATTGGAGTATAATTGCTTTACAGTGTTGTGTTAGTTTCTGCTGTATAACAAAGTGAATCAGCTATATGTATGTGTATATCCCCATATCCCCTCCCTCTTGCATCTCCTTCCCATCCTCCTTATCCCACACCTCTAGGTGGTCGCAAAGCACCGAGCTGATCTCCCTGCACTATGCAGCTGCTTCCCACTAGCTATCTATTTAACATTTGGTAATGTATATGTGTCAATGCTACTCTCTCACTTCGTCCCACTTTACCCTTCCCCCTCCCCATGTCCTCAAGTCTATTCTCTACGTCTGTGGCTTTATTACTATCCTGCCCTTAGGTTCATCAGAACCTTTTTTTTTTTTTAGATTCCATATATATGTGTTAGCATATGGTATTTGTTTTATTCTTTCTGACTTACTTCACTCTGTATGACAGACTCTAAGTCCATCCACCTCACTACAAATAATTCAATTTCGTTTCTTTTTATGGCTGAGTAATATTCCATTGTATATATGTGCCACATCTTCTTTATCCATTCATCTGTCCATGGACACTTAGGTTGCTTCCATGTCCTGGCTATTGTAAATAGTGCTGCAATGAACATTATGGTACATGACTCTTTTGGAATTATGGTTTTCTCAGGGTATATGACCAGTAGTGGGATTGCTGGGTCCTATGGTAGTTTATTTTTAGTTTTTAAGGAACCTCCATACTGTTCTCCATAGTGGCTGTATCAATTTACATTCCCACCAGCAGTGCAAGAGGGTTCCCTTTTCTCCACACCCTCTCCAGCATTTACTGTTTGTAGATTTTTTGATGATGGCCATTCTGACCAGTGTGAGATGATACCTCATTGTAGTTTTGATTTGCATTTCTCTAATGATTAGTGATGTTGAGCATCCTTTCATGTGTTTGTTGGCAATCTGTATGTCTTCTTTGGAGAAATGTCTCTTTAGGTGTCCTGCCCATTTTTGGATTGGGTTGTTTGTTTTTTTTGATATTGAGCTGCATGAGCTGCTTGTATATTTTGGAGATTAATCCTTTGTCAGTTGCTTCGTTTGCAAATATTTTCTTCCATTCTGAGGTTTGTCTTTTCGTCTTTTTTACGGTTTCCTTTGCTGTGCAAAAACTTTTAAGTTTAATTAGGTCCCATTTGTTTTTTTTTGTTTGTTTTTATTTCCATTTCTCTAGGAGGTGGGTCAAAAAGGATCTTGCTGTGATTTATGTCATAGAGTGTTCTGCCTATGTTTTCCTCTAAGAGTTTTATAGTGTCTGGGCTTACATTTAGGTCTTTAATTCATTTTGAGTTTATTTTTGCGTATGGTGTTAGGGAGTGTTCTAATTTCATTCTTTTACATGGAGCTGTCCAGTTTTCCCAGCACCACTTATTGTGGAAGCTGTCTTTTCTCCATTGTATTCTCTTGCCTCCTTTATCAAAGATAAGCTGACCATATGTGCATGGGTTTATCTCTGGGCCTTCTATCCTGTTCCATTGATCTATATTTCTGTTTTTGTGCCAGTATGATACTGTCTTGATGACTGTAGCTTTGTAGTATAGTCTGAAGTCAGGGAACCTGATTCCTCCCGCTCCCTTTTTCTTTCTCAAGCTTACTTTGGCTATTCGGGGTTTTTGTGTTTCCATACAAATAGTGAAGTTTTTTGTTCTAGTTCTGAGAAAAATGCCATTGGTAGTTTGATAGGGATTGCACTGAATCTGTAGATTACCTTGGGTAGTGTAGTCATTTTCACAATGTTGATTCTTCCAATCCAAGAACATGCTATGTCTCTCCATCTGTTTGTATCATCTTTAATTTCTTTCATCAGTGTCTTATAGTTTTCTGCATACAGGCCTTTTGTCCCCTTATGTAGGTTTATTCCTAGGTATTTTATTCTTTTTGTTGCAATGGTAAATGGGAGTGTTTCCTTAATTTCTCTTTCAGATTTTTCATCATTAGTGTATCAGAATGCAAGAAATTTCTGTGCATCAATGTTGTATCCTGCTACTCTACCAGATTCATTGATTACCTCTAGTAGTTTTCTGGTAGCATCTTTAGGAGTCTCTATGTATAGTATCATGTCATTTGCAAACAGTGGAAATTTTACTTCTTCTTTTATGATTTGAACTCCTTTTATTTCTTTTTCTTCTCTGATTGCTGTGGCTAAAACTTCCAAAACTATGTTGAATAACAGTGGTGAGAATGGGCAACCTTGTCTTGTTCCTGATTTAGAGGAAGTGGTTTCAGTTTTTCACCATTGACAACAGTGTTGGCTGTGGGTTTGTCATATATATGGCCTTTATTATGTTGAGGTAGGTTCCCTCTATGCCTACTTTCTGGAGAGTTTTTAATCATAAATGGGTGTTGAATTTTGTCAAAAGCTTTTTCTGCATCTATTGAGATTATCATATGGTTTTTAATCCTTCAGTTTGTTAATATGGTGAATCACGTTGATTGATTTGCATATATTGAAGATTCCTTGCATTCCTGGGATAAACCCCACTTGATCATGGTGTATGATCCTTTTAATGTACTGTTGCATTCTGTTTGCTAGTATTTTGTTGAGGATTTTTGCATCTATGTTCATCAGAGATATTGCTCTGCAGTTTTCTTTTCTTGTGACATGTTTGTCTGGTTTTGGTATCAGGATGATGGTGGCTTTTAAAATGAGTTTGGGAGTGTTCTTCCCTCTGCCATATTTTGGAAGAGTTTGAGAAGGACAAGTGTTAGCTCTTCTCTGAATGTTTGATAGAATTCACCTGTGAAGCCATCTGGTCCTGGGCTTTTGTTTGTTGGAAGATTTTTAATCACAGTTTCAATTTCAGTGCTTGTGATTGATCAGTTTATATTTTCTATTTCTTCCTGGTTCAGTCTCAGAAGGTAGTGCTTTTCTAAGAATTAGTCCATTTCTTCCAAGTTGTCCATTTTATTGGCATATAGGTGCTTGTAGTAATCTCTCATGATCCTTTGTACTTCTGCAGTGTCAGTTGTTACTTCTCCTTTTTCATTTCTAATTCTGTTGATTTGAGTCTTCTCCCTTTTTTCCTTGATGAGTCCGGCTAATGGTTTATCAGTTTTGTTTCTCTTCTCAAAGAACCAGCTTTTAGTTTTATTGATCTTTGCTATCATTTCCTTCATTTCTTTTTCATTTATTTCTGATCTGATCTTTATGATTTCTTTCCTTCTGCTAACCTTGGGGTTTTTTTGTTCTCCTTTCTCTAATTGCTTTAAGTGTAAGGTTAGGTTGTTTATTTGAAATTTTTCTTGTTTCTTAAGGTAAGATTTTATTGC
The DNA here is from genome assembly GCF_965194825.1 of Balaenoptera physalus. Lineage (NCBI taxonomy): Eukaryota > Metazoa > Chordata > Mammalia > Artiodactyla > Balaenopteridae > Balaenoptera > Balaenoptera physalus. The sequence continues at coordinate 93,720,216 of NC_138888.1, read as the reverse complement.
TATAAACTTCCCTCTGAGAACTGCTTTTGCTGCATCCCATAGGTTTTGGGCCGTCATGTTTTCATTGTCATTTGTTTCTAGGTATTTTTCGATTTCCCCTTTGATTTCTTCAGTGATCTCTTGGTTATTTGGTAGTGTATTGTTTAACCTCCATGTGTTTGTATTTTTTACAGTTTTCTTCCTGTAATTGATATCTAGTCTCATAGTTTTTTTGGTCAGAAACGATACTTGATACAATTTGAATTTTCTTAAATTTACCAAGGCTTGATTTGTGACCCAAGATATGGTCTATCCTGGAGAATGTTCCATGAGCTCTTGAGAAGAAAGTGTATTCTGTTGTTTTTGTATGGAATAGCCTATAAATATCAATTAAGTCCATCTTGTTTAATGTGTCATTTAAAGCTTGTGTTTCCTTATTTATTTTCATTTTGGATGATCTGTCCGTTGGTGAAAGTGGGGTGTTAAAGTCCCCTACTATGATTGTGTTACTGTCAATTTCCCCTTTTATGGCTGTTAGCATTTGCCTTATGTATTGATGTGCTCCTATGTTGGGTGCATAAATATTTACAATTGTTATATCTTCTTCTTAGATTGATCCCTTGATTATTATGTAGTGCTCTGCTTTGTCTCTTGTAATAGTCTTTCCTTTAAAGTCTATTTTGTCTGATATGAGAATTGCTACTCCAGCTTTCTTTTGATTTCCTTTTTCATGGAATATCTTTCTCCATCCCCTCACTTTCAGTCTGTATGTGTCCCTGGGTCTGAAGTGGGTCTCTTGTAGACAGCATATATATGGGTCTTGTTTTTGTATTATTCAGCCAGTCTGTGTCTTTTGATTGGAGCATTTAATCCATTTATACTTAAGGTAATTATCGATATGTATGTTCCTATGACCATTTTCTTTATTGTTTCAGGTTTGTTTTTGTAGGTCTTTTCCTTCTCTTGTGTCTCCTTCCTAGAGAAGTTCCCTTAGCATTTGTTGTAAAGCTGGTTTGGTGGTGCTGAATTCTCTTAACTTTTGCTTATCTGTAAAGGTTTTAATTTCTCCATCGAATCTGAATGAGATCCTTGCTGGGTAGAGTAATCTTGGTTGTAGGTTTTTCCCTTCATCACTTTAAGTATGTCCTGCCACTCCCTTCTGGCTTGAAGAGTTTCTGCTGAAACGTCAGCTGTTAACCTAATGGGGATTCCCTTTTATGTTATTTGTTGCTTTTCCCTTGCTACTTTTAATATTTTTTCTTTGTATTTATTTTTTGATAATTTGATTAATATGTTTCTGGGCGTGTTTCTCCTTGGGTTTACCCTGTATGGTACTCTCTGTGCTTCCTGGACTTGATTGACTATTTCCTTTCCTATGTTAGGGAAGTTTTCGACTATAATCTCTTCAAATATTTTCTCAGACCCTTTCTTTTTCTATTCCTCTTCTGGGACCACTCTAATTTGAATGTTGGTGCACTTAATGTTGTCCCAGAGGTCTCTGAGACTGTCCTGAATTCTTTTTTCTTTATTCTGCTCCCTGGCAGTTATTTCCCCTATTTTATCTTCCAGGTCACTTATCCGTTCTTCTGCCTCAGTTATTCTGTTATTGATTCCTTCTAGAGTATTTTTAATTTCAGTAATCGTGTTGTTCATCACTGTTTGTTTGCTCTTTAGCTCTTCTAGATCCTTGTTAAATGTTTCTTGTATTTTCTCCATTCTGTTTCCGAGATTTGGGGTCATCTTTACTATCACTACTCTGAATTCTTTTTCAGCTAGACTGCCTATTTCCTCTTCATTTATTTGCTCTTGTTGGTTTTTACCTTGCTTCTTCATCTGTAACATATTTTTTTGTCGTTTCATGTTTTTTTGATGTGTGGTGCTATATTCCTGTCTCACTGGTTGTTTGGCCTGAGACATCCAGTACTGGAGTTGGCAGGCAGTTGGATAGACCTGGGTCTAGGTGCTGAAATGAAGACCTCCGGGAGGCCTCACTCCAATTGATATTCCCTGGGGTCTGAGGTTCTCTGTTAGTCCAGCAATTTGGACTTGGAGCTCCCACCACAGGAGCTCGGCCTGATATCCGGCCTGGGAACCAAGATCCTGCAAGCTTTGTGGCGTGGTAAAAAAAAAAGGAAGAAAGAAAGAAAAAAAGGAGCAGTACAATATCAAAGAATAAAAAACAAAATAGAATTAGAAAGATAAAAATTATATTAGGAAAAATAAAACTATAATTGAAACAACTCCAACAAGGTAAAATAAAACCACAACATAAAAAAGGAAAAAAAAAGAAAAGGGAGGGGTAGAAGCCAAAAAAGGAGAGAACAATAACAAAGTATAAAGAATAAAATAAAATTAGAAAAATAAAAGATGTGTTAGAAGAAATAAAAATATAAAAGAATCATCAACAGTGAATCAACAAGGTAAAACAGAACTCCAATATAAAAGTGGAGAAAAGAAAAAAAAAAAAAAGCCTTGGTTATGGGGACGGAGTTTAGGTGGGGGTGGAACTTAGGCAGGGGCAGAGTTTAGGTTGGGGCGGGACCTAGGCGGGTGGGTGGGTGATGTTTGAGCGTGGGGTGGGGTGTTTGCGGGGCGACGTTCAAGCGTGGGGCAGGGCCTCTGCTTAGGACCTGCGTGGAAGGGGAGAGGCAACATGTCGAAAGGAGGGCCTCTGGAGAGTGGAGTTCAGGAGTTTGGAAGTAAGGCCCTGAGTGAGGGTGTGTGGGTGGGGTTTAGGCCCAGCCCTTTGGAGGGGCTCTCTGAGTGTAGAGGTGGGGCCCTGGGTGGGGGTGTAGGGGCGGGGCTTGGGTTCTGTGCCGCAGGAGGGAGGCTCGGAGGGCAGAGGATTAGGCCTGGGAGACCAGCAGGCTCCTTGGTGCCTAAGTGGACAGGGAAAGCACTGGCCACTTTCCCTTCCATTCCTCTGTGCCTCTCCCCTATCTCCCCCACGGTCTCCCCCATCATTTCTGGACCCCTAACCATGGGTGGGTCCCACTGGGTGTAGGAACTCCTCCCCTCCCCCAGCCGCCCCTCAGGGGTGCCAGTCCTGTCCCACCTCCACTTCTCCTCCCCCTTCACTCCCCCCATGCCCCACATCCTACCCGTTTGCTGGGGGTTCCTCCCATCCCCTTAGTTGTCCGTGGTCCCCCTCCGGGGCCTGGTAGGTGGTTGTGAGGAGACAAGAATTCCGCATCCTCCTAGTACGCCATATTGACTCCGCCCCTCTAGGTCTTCTGCTCAATTTTTGATTGGGTTGTTTTTTTTTTTATATGAGCTGCATGAGCTGTTTGTAAATTTTGGAGATTAATCCCTTGTTTGCATTGTTTGCAAATATTTTCTTCCTTTCTGTGGGTTGTCTTTTTGTTTCATTTAAGGTTTCCTTTGCTGTGCAAAAGCTTTTGAGTTTAATTAGGTCCCATTTGTTTATTTTTGTTTTTTTCTAGGAGGAGGATTGAAAACAATATTATGCAATTTATGTTGAAGAGTGTTCTGCCTATATTTTCCTCTAAGAGTTTTATAGTATCTGGTCTTACATTTAGGTCTTTAATCCATTTTGAGTTTATTTTTTTGTATGGTATTAGAGAATGTTCTAATTTCATTCTTTTACATGTAGCTGTCCAGTTTTCCCAGCCCTATTTATTGAAGAGACTGTCTTTTCTCCATTGTATATTCTTGCCTCCTTTGTCATAGATTAATTGACTGTAGGTGCATGGGTTTATATCTGGGCTTTCTATCCTTTTCCATTTATCTGTATTTCTGTTTTTGTGTCAGTACCATAATGTTTTGATTACTGTAGCTTTGTAATATATTCTGAAGTCAGTTAGGCTGATTCCTCCAGCTCCGTTTTTCTTTCTCAAGATCGCTTTTGCTATTCAGGGTCTTTTGTGTCTCCATACAAATTTTAAAATTTTTTGTTCTAGTTCTGTGAAAAATGTCATTGGTAATTTGAATCTGTAGCCTGCCTTGGGTAGTATAATCATTTTGACAATATTGATTCTTCCAGTCTGAGAACATCGTATATCTTTCCATCTGTTTGTGTTGTCTTCTATTTCTTTCATCAGCGTCTTATAGTTTTTCAGAGTACAGGTTTTTTGCCTCCTCAGGTAGGTTTATACCTAGGTATTTTATTCTTTTTAGTGTGATGGTAAATGGGATCATTTTTTAAATTTCTCCTTCTGATCTTTCATTGTTAGTGTACAGAAATGAAAGGGATTTCTGTGTATTAATTTTGTTTCCTGCAACTTTACCAAATTCATTAATGAGCTCTAGTACTTTTCTGGTCTCTTGTGATTTGATGACTAACTTTACTGTTGTGTTTGGACTCTTTATTCTTGAGTGTGTGTGTATCTATTGTAGATTTTAGGTTTGCAGTTACCGTGAGGTTTTGATATAGCAGTCTATATATAAACAAGATTGTTTTAAGTTGCTGGTCTTTTAATTTCAAATGCATTTCCAATATCCTGCATTTGTACTCTCCTCTTCTCATGATTGCTGGTTTTGATATCATATTTTTGTGGATGATTTTCTACCTTTACTGTATGTTTCCCTTTACTGGTGAACTTTTCCATTCATAATTTTCTTGTTTCTAGTTGTGGCCTTTTTTTGCCGCCTAGAGAAGTTCCATTAGCATTTGTTGCAAAGCTGGTCTGGTGGTACTGAATTCTCATAGTTTTTGCTTGTCTTTTCCTTCTCCTTCTCCTTCTTCTTCCAGATACTACCTCTTGCAAATGCTTTTATTGAAGGAATTCTTGCCAGGAGGGTCAGTGTGAACAGTAGGTTAAACACAGAGCTGCTTTGGTAGAGGTGAAGCAGAGATCCCCGCTTACCCTTCCCCCTTCCCACACCCGAGGGATTCTGCACAGACCAGCTTTCAAGGGGCATGTGGGCAGTGTGTGTCTGTGGGCCTGCGTGCCTGTCTATAGGTGGGTTGGAGAGGAAAGAGATTCTATTGTTCATAAAAATGTAACATGCTCAACCATACCCCCCCCCCTTTTTTTCTTTTCTAAATTACTTGCTTTTGTATTCTGGGCTCCCTAGAGCTTGGACTGACTTGTAACTGAGCAAATACTTGTTTAGTTCTTGCTGAGCTGCTATCATGATGTGAGGCTCTAGAGAAATATATGGAGCAGTCCCGCCCCCAGAAAGTATATAATCTGATTGGGAAGCCAAGATGGTCACCGTCCTGAGAGTGGTTCCAAATTTACAGGTTTTCATTTCTAATCTCTTGCCTGAATTTTAGCTCTAATACTTTACCTGTCTGTCTGCCCCCTGGGCAGTCTCTGCTTGGCTCTCCCACTCTCACCCGAACTCAAAATTTCTAAACCTGGAGCTATGCTCTTTCTCAGAAAACCCAGAAAGTTCACAACACCAACATCAGAGTTGTCTGCTAAAAGAACAAAAGCACTGAGGAGCATCAGGAGGCAGCAGGGAACATCAAAGTGACAAAAGCAACACAGATAATTGGGGAGGGTTACCATTAAATATGTGAAGCCCATCATGCATGACAGGGAAGAGGTGTGTCCTGCAGGGAATGTATACCAACATCATCTCGACTAGACTCAGATGTCTTGTAAGACTCTCTCTATATTAATGTGATGGTAGTATTAAAAAACAGGAGTTTTATGTATAAATGACCTTTAATTGCTTGTCAACAACTACCACCACCGTTCAGCCAAAGAAATAGAAATCTGGTCCAAAAATGGAGGGAAGATCTGGCCCTGACGGATTTTCTCAAAGATGGTACTATGTACACAAAACCATATTTACTATAATTTCTGGGTGATGACTGGGATTTTCAAGGGTAATATTGACCTCGTCTGCTTACTTATTTTTTAAAATTTTTATTGGAGTATAGTTGATTTACAATGTTGTGTTAGTTTCAGGTGTACAGCAAAGTGAATCAGTTATACATATGCATACATCCACTCTTCTTTAGATTCTTTTCTGTATAAGCCATTACAGAGTATTGAGTAGAGTTCCCTGTGCTATACAGTAGGTCCTTACTAGTTATCTATTTCATATATAGTATCGTCTGCTTACTTTAAAATGAAAATCCTCCGTGAATTGTGACTTCATTGTATTTGATTTTGCTATAGAGGACAAACCGAGGCTGCAGGTAGCAGACCACTGCTCGCTGTAAGGAAGAACTCCTAACAAGACAGCTGCCCAAAGGCACACTGGGTGGCTGTGAGAGCAGTGTGCTTTCCTCCCAATTCAGACACAGGCCAGGATGAATTCCTGCATTTGGAGGGAGGCTGAATTGAAAAGCCTCCCAAGTTCCTTACAACTAAACATTTTATGAGTGTATGAATATGAGTTCCTTTGGAGGTCAGAGAGGTGAGAAACTAAAATTAGAAGGCGTTTTCGCAGAGGGGCCTTCCTGATGGAGGAGGTTCTTGGGGCTTGCTTTGAAGGACTGCAAGGCAGGGAAAAGCGTTATTCTGGGGGTCAGAGGTGTGGAAGAGGCTAGGCAGGGGCAGGGGAATGAAGAGGGCAGCTGATGCTGGCGGAGGAAGAAAGAAATATGCTAGAAAGAGCCCCCTTGAGCGAGAGGACCAGTTGAACTGTGTTTGAGGCAGTGGTGAGCTTAGCAAAAACCTGACAGCTGTTCATACATTATCTGAGAAACCTGACAGTTGCCTAAGGACACGTGAAGTTTGGAGCAGCTCTGAAATGAAAAGAGGTGGGAAAACTGTACGCTGTGTTAAAGCTTCCTCCGTAGAGCTGAAGAACTGGGGTTTTCCTAGACACAAGGGCAGGGCTACCCATCAGAACTCCCAGTAGGTCCAATGCCAAGTAATTTGCTCTTTTTAGGTGTCTCACCCCTCTGTCTATATTGAGATGAAAGGGCAGCAAGAAAAATCTGTGAACATCCCACTAAAGTCAGGACATGATATTTTAAGAACTTTATTTCCCCACAGAGGTGAAAAGGATTTTTTAAGAATATGATAAAGATGCTTTGTTCGTGAACAAACAAGTACAGAAATGGTACAAGATCATTTATTACATAACTGAAAGCAATCCTGACATGGAATTGTTTCAAAAGGACCTTTGAATGATTATCCATTCAGTAACTCTACTCTTGTATTTATAATGTAAATCATACAGTAAAACCATTATTGGATAGTTTGCAGTAGTGTGCAGCTTTGAGCGAGGGTGTATCCTCTGGACTATAAATGACCAATCTCTGTTGTCACCCCGTCCCACCTGAGCCCCTAGAGATACGGCTGTGCATGTTATGTAGGTGATCAAAGAAATATCATGATGGTCTTGTCAGAAACTCAAAAGCTGTGATGGTTCTAAGTAGTTTGTATGTCTTTATGTTTTTGGTGTTATTGGGTTACAACTGTGTAACTCTGTATTTTTATTTTATTCCTTTTATCTGTACAAAGAAAAGAAAGGAATACATTCAGAAAATTGGGAGCGACACAAATAATGTTTCAATCAAATCCACAAAGAGATCTCAAATCTAGAAATACCATTAACCTGGAGCAGGTGAAGTCCCAAACGTTCTACTACGACCATCCGGTTGTCCAGGTGTGAGGAAAACACTGGTGTGAGCACAGAAGACTAATCACAACACTCATCATTGGGTTAATGAGGATCCTTGGTAGAATAAAATATCAGCAAATTATGCTTTCTCTGAGAAATAGACCTGAGTCTTTTGTAGCTTGGATTCTGGCAATACCCAGTGTTGTTTATATTCCATTACCTTCTGCTATAGAATATTATCTCTCCTTGGATCCTACCAGTTTATGATTAACCTTGATTTCCAATGAGTTTTCCAAGACATTGTAGTTTTTCCTCCTCTCTTTTTAAATGTTCATACAAATAGGATTTGGATGAGATGAGGGGAAAGGGCCACTCAGGGCGAGGGAAGCAGCCTGAGTAAAGACAGTATATTCAGGTAGGAGGGAAACCAGAGAGGGAGCTGCCAGGTTGGGACAGATGATTCCTCCTGGAGGGGGAATAGTTGAAGGTTAAGGAGAAATATTTTGGTGGGCGATCTTATATAGCAATGGGCACGCTGGGTTATAGAGCAGTGAGGTGGGGGGCCGAAGAGGGGATGTGGCAGAGGAGAATATGACAACTCATAGGTGGGTCATGATGAGGAACAACGGGGGCAACTGGGTGTCTGCTGAGTGCAGAGCTAGGGAACAGTCCACAAGACCACCCTCATGCAGACAGCGACTTCAAGTTTGGGGGGCCCCAAGACCAACTTCAGTTTCAATATTTTGCTAGCAAGACTCACAAGACTTACTGAAAGTTGTTATACATGTTAAACCATGGTTACGACGCGTTACAGTAAAACAATACAGATGAAAGTGAGCCAAGGGAAGAGATGCATGGGGAAGAGTCCAGGAGAGTTCTAAACTCAAGAACTTCCAACTGGAGTGTGGAAAGCGTTAACATTTCCAGGAACAACGTGAGACAATGAGCACAAAGTATTGCCAACCAACAAAGCTCACCTAAGCCTTGGTGTCCAGAGTTTTGATGGGAGCTCAGTTACATAGACCTGAATGGCCACCCACATTGCTGACCTCAGTATCCAGCCCCTCTGGAGGTCTAGCTGGTGCCGCGTGACCCAAAGCCTCCACCCTTAATCACATTGTTGGAGTATTGGTGTGGCCCATGGCCCTCAGACACTCTGATCAGACATGACATTCCAAGGGTTCAGAGGTCACCTCCCAGGGACCAAGGGGAAAAGCCAGACCTCCCTTTCGGGTGCGGTTAATTCTTTACTGCACACTGAGGTAACACACTTTGGCTCCTTTTTTCTTCTCCCTCACATTTCTGTCCCTTCCTTCTTCCTTTCCCTAAATCTTTTAACGTTCAAAACAATCAGTGTCCCGAACGACGTCTTCTCAGCTGCTGTCAAGTCAGGCTACAGTCATAGTGCCTGGGCTGCAGGAAATGAGAGCAGAGTCAGTGGCGTGTCTTCATCCTCAGCTTGACAAACTCCATGGAGGGCACTGGGCACATCTCGTGGTGCCAGGTCCCTGGAGAATGTTATCTGCAAGGATGACTTCTACTAACTTGGGAAATTACAACAAATAGAAATTACCTCCGAGGCCAAGGACTAAAAGTCTGATTTCCATGGTAACATAGAGATCACCTCTCTCTGCTAGGGATGGAGAATATATGGCCCCAGAAGACTTATTCTGGGGCCATATATTCTCAAACAATGAGATTTCTTTAAAAAAAAAAAATTACCCCAAAGAAAGTGACTATGTGATTCAGATCAGGCTGCCTCAAAGCCTTAGGACAGTTCCCTTTAGAGCTCTCCCAGGTGGCTTTTTTTTTACTTACGATTTCTTTCTTGGTCAACTTGTTTCCTTCATTGAATGCTTAGCCCAGAGAAAGCCTTCTCAGATAATGGGGAGCTTTTTCTTCCTGGAGATGTTGCCATCTTGAATCATAGCTCATCTTCAGGCTTGCTTAATCATCTGTAGAGATTTCTATGAGGGTTGCCTGCCTTAAACATTTTTTTAAAATTATTTGGAAAAAGCAGGTTTGTCTCAGCTTTGGGCTTAGGGCTGCATTATAAATGCTAAAGGGCTTTATTTGCAAATAAAATGTTTTCCACAAGCACTTGTCTAACCAAATCACAGAGCACAAAAATAAGAGGACTTGAATCGACAAAAACGATCATTATTTGCCAAGGGAAACTCTTTCAAATGTGCTCATACCTACCCACATCTGCTTTTTGATCTTGGGGCCAAAAACCCTCTTGATTTAAGTGTTTTGCTTAGGGTGCACTTATCTCAGAATTGTGACATGAAATAAATAGGGAAAGTAAACAGCATTATTTTAAAATAATGCAATTTGTATCTAATGCGGTCATGTGTGGTACTCTAACTTATTATGTGGAACTGTAATTTGAAATACTTCATATCCTATATTTTAAAACTAACCTAGGGTTTTCTCCGACGTTTTCAAAAGTCACTATTATATTTTCATATTGTCATTAACATTGATTATGCTACCATTCTAGTGTTCTGCTTTATATATCTTAATTAAATGTTTTATATTGTGTACTTGAACCCTGAGGCAATTCTAACATGAAGGGGACAATTTTATAAATGGAAAAAAATAAAACCTTACAAAATGATTGGTGTGTTCCCTGCTGCACAGAACATTTAAGAGCCAGAATTCCTGCCTCAAAATGTTTCCAGGCTAAGTAAAATTATAAGGAAAATTAGATGCTTTCAAAATGTCAAGAGTTAGCTCTTTTATTTGGTTTGATTTTTGGTTTGTTTGATATAGTCATGAAACCTTTTCTCCTTAAAGATGAGTCCCTTTTTGCTGAAGAGAAGGTAGTGTAAAGGTTTATTACATGATTATTTGTAATCATTTAAAAATTGGATACAGTGTAAGTGTCCCAAAATAGGGGGCTGGTTGCATGGTTAGGTAACATCCACACCATGTAATAACACATGTTTACTATATGTTAAGAGAGAAAATCAGATCATAATCAGTATACACAGAAGAGTCCTCATTTTATTAAGAAAAAAAATGCAGAATATGAATAAATAATATGTGTAAATATGCATGGAAAACCCTGAAAGTCTATTTACACCAGGTTAGTAGTGGTCTCTCTGCATGAACTTGACATGATTTGAAAGATCATAAATCCCTAAATCTTAGACTTGGAGATCATTTAATTCAGTTACTCATTAATTCACCAGATAACTCATTCCATTTACAGACTGATCCAAATATTCGGGAGTTCTCTCTTAAATGGAATTCCTACCTGCCTCCCTGTAGGTTCCACTAGCTGGTGCCCTCTCTGCCCTCGGGAGACGTGTGGGATAAATCCAGTTCCTTCTACATCACTGCTCTTCAGCTATTGAAAGACCACTCCTCCTTCTTCCTAAATCTTCTTTTCTTCAGTGTAACATCCCTAATTTATGCAATCATTCTTTGTGATTTCCCGACTCCTCCTATGGCCCTGATTCATTCTTCTGGAGGTCATGGAATTTTGGCATCCCTCTTAAGGTGGGTCATCCAGAACAGACCCCCATGTTCAAGTGCGCTCAAGCCAGCCCAAATCCAGTGGACCTTGTTTGCTCATTTGATCTCTAACCAGTAAAGGCCACGGTTTGTATCAACTTGAAGTCAACGAAAACTTTTCCAGAGATTGTCTATATGAGCGACTGTTAAGGGCCATCTTCCCCAATTTGAATTCATTCTATTAATTCTTTGACTCCAAAGCAGGATCTATATACAGCTATAACAAGCTGCAATTCAGCTTCCAGCCTTTCTATTATTAATCCTTACTAAGTCATATCTTATTTGTTTTATTCTATATCCAAGTCTATCAAACTCATTTCAAATCTTGATTCTGTCCAGCAATGTGGTACCTCTTTTTCAGTTTTTTGTACTTCCTATATTGATAAGTAAACCATCTCTATCTTTAGTCATCTCTGAAAATCATTTTTAAGGGCAAAGACTAGAAGTCTCTGAAATCCCAAATCTGCTTTTCACACAGGACTTGATGGTACAGTATTTCATTGGACGTCCCCCTCTATTCACGTCCTACAACTCTGGGGTGAGCCAGCAAGCACCCCCGACGAGATGGCATAGGCGGCAGCTGGGGAGGAACGCAGCCCTGAATTTCCTACCACCGGGCACAGTAAAAACGTCTGGTGCTTTTCCCACCACCAGGCACAGGAAAAAGAATATGAAAGCAAAAAGTGGAGACAAAACTAAAGAGAGGGTATTTTCCCGAAAGAAAGGAAACGTAGTAAAAGAACGGAGTCCCTGGTATCAATCAGCGCCTCCATGCCACTGACAAGCTAAGACCCTATAAACAGAGTAACGGGTTGGACCCCTGCCTAGTTTCCCCTGTAAATGCCACCCATGTCTGGCCCATTTATTTGAAATGTGGTCTCCAGAAAAATCTTGGATGGGGGAACCAAGTTCCTCGGAGAATTAGGCAGCTGTGAGTTTCACAGACTTTTGTCTTTACCCTGATTCTGCAGCGTCCCCATGGAGCTCTGGTTCCACACGTCCAAAGTGAGGGAGTTGAATGTGACCTGGTGACATTCACGTCTTCTCCGTTCAATACTTTTGATATGAAGATAAGTTTGATGCACGGTCAAGGGGCAATTTCCAGTTTTTCCTCATTATGCTGTTCACGGTTATCTTTGGAACACAGATTTGATATTTCCAGAGCTTCTCTCTTTTTTAAAAAAATATTATTTTATTGAAGTAGAGTTGATTTACAATGTTGTGTTAATTTCTGCTGTACAGCAAAGTGATTCAGTTATACACACATATCCAGAGCCTCTCTCTTGCTCAGCAGTTCTTTCACGTATCTCAAATAGGCTCCCTGCTTTTTCCACGCCCCTCAGGCACCGCTTCCCACCCCTTCATGCTCCCTCCTTCCTGAGAAAATCGCAGAGGTCTAGCCTGATGGCTAAGGGCAGCTGCGGCAGCCTCTCCGGCCTGGACCTCTCAGGCCTGGACTGCACGCCCCTCAGCTGTGAATTCTGCTCCTTTCTGCCGAGGGGCCCAGCCCACCACTAAATTTCTTACAGCCTCAGTTTACTTATATAAAATGGGGATGATAATTCTCCCAGGACCATGGTGAGGCTATGTCAAAGAAAGAGTGTAAACTGTTAAATATATTGTCTGGCACATAGAAAACACACACATAGATGTTAGCAAAAAAAAACAAAAAAAACTTCACATTTCTCTGCATCTTCACCCTATCTGGTCTGAGAGCAAGTAGGATACATATTCTTTTTCTGAGGTTATCACAGTTCCATTTGTATTGATTACTGGCTTAAAACAATAAAGAGGAATTACAGGTTTATGTAAGTGGAGGTCCAGAGAGAGGACAGAATACTGACAGCAACTTCAGGTTAAGGTGAGGGCCCCTCGGGGTGATGAGATGGCTGCAGAAGTTCCAGCACCTCATCATTTTTCATATTCAGCAGAGAAAGAGAGTTGCTTCCAGAACTTCACTCAGAAGAGCAAAGCAGATTCTTTTTCAGAAGTCTAAAGAAAACTCCTCTCATATCTCAGTGGTCTAAATGAGATGAAATGCCTTCCCTAAATCAGTCGGGTGATAAGTTCATGCTATTTTAGGCTTGAACCCCATACTCTATTTCTAGAAGCAGGGTGGAGTCAAATTTCCCCATTGCATATAGGGTTTGGGGTACCCAGGCAGCATTGTCCAATTATACAGTTTCAGGAGGCCTGATCCCTGTGGATTTCTCTTCTGGAACTGTGTTCTATGCTATCCACATAAAATGCAATGGGAATAGTGCTCTGTGGAATTACTCAGCTGGAAGCATTGGACTTGGAAAGAGGTACAGTAAGTCCCCTACATACAACCCTTCAAATTGTGAACTTCCAAAGATGTGAACATGCATTCGCATGTCCAATCACGTAAGTTAGTTCACATGTCTGGTGTATATTGTCATGTGCGTGCATCCTCTACAAGTGGTTATGCTTTTGTATCGATCTGCAAGAGGATGACTTCATTGAACTCCTTGCTGTGCAACATGAGGAGCTTACTAATGAAGACCTGATGGAATTGGAGGCACAGAGAAAGGACGAAAAGAGACAAGAGGAAGAAGAAGTAACTGAAGAACCGAAGAGATTCACGATGCAGGAAATGGCAAAGAGATTTTCTGTATTTGAGGAGGCACTGTTAGTTTTTGAGGCACAGGACCCGAACGTAGAACGGTACATAAAGAATGCAGCAGGCATTCAGAATGCAATCCAGTGCTACCGTGTCATCTGTGAAGAGGAAAAAAAGAGCTACTACCCAGACATCCCTGGATCATTTTTTCAAGAGAGTAGATAGAATTGAATCCAGCAAGGAACCAGAACCTGTGCCATCAACGTCAGGCGTGAGTGAAACTGCAGCTTGCCCTCTGTCTCCTATTGCTGACGATCCTTCAGCTCTACCATCTCCCACCTCCTCTCCCTCCTCCAGTCAGTAACTCTTCTTGCCTGTTCCCTCGATGCCAGCCCCTGTATGCCAGCTGTTGTACTGTACTACTGTACTTTTCAAGGTACTGTACCGTAAGATTAAAAATGTTTATTTTTGTGTCTGTTTTTTATGTATTATTTGTGTGAAAAGTATTATACACCTATTACAGTACAGTACTATATAGTCGATTGTGTTAGTTGGGTACCTAGGCTAACTTTGTTGGACTTAAGAATAAATTGGACTTACAAACGCACTCTTGGAATGGAACTCGTTCGTATGTAGGGGACTTCCTGTACTTGAAGTTCAAGGAAGTTACCACAGGGGTACTAGATATTGCATAGCTCATCATAAAGGTCACTCCACCATGTGCCTTTGAGTCCATCTCTTCCTCCTTTTCCTACGGAACGTTCCCCTGTTAATTTATCCTTTTTCTTGAATTGGCATCAGCTCCCTTTTTATTGGGTCACTCGCTTATGCTGATTCTTCTTCATCCAAAACCAAACAAAAATTAAAATTAAATCAAGTTAAAATTAAAAAATCAAAGCTTCCCCAAACCTGCTACTCCACCAAGCTACCTTAGCTTCTCTATCACAGTTACTGAAAGCACGGTCTGTATTCATTGCCCCAGGTCAATAATCTTGCTTCTGCCTCAACCTCTCCGCTGAATCTGCTCTCTCAGAATCATTTCTCTGTAAACTAATCCAAACGTCAGGCCAGTTCCAACTACTCTGATCACCACATCCTCCTCCTTGAAACTCTCTCCTCCTTTCTATCCATTTCTTTGATCAATATTTATTGTTCACCTGCCACGTGCCAGACACTGGGGTAGATGCTGAGAATGCAAACATTAAAAGAATCCGGTCCTTGTCCTCAAAGAGGCTATAAAGGCAGTGGAAGGACAGCCAATGAAACAACAGGTGAGAGCCAGAGTGGAGGAAACATCTAAATCTACTAGGAATAGGAGAAGCTTCTAAAAAGGCAATTCTTGGACTGTTTTTAAAAAGCTAGGAGTCTGTTGATTGGAAAATGTCAAAGGCACATGGAGAAACATGGTGCCATCAGGAAACTACAGGTGGCTTGGTATGGTGTGGAGGATGGCAGAGACTGTGGGGCGGGAGGGAGATAAAGTTGTTCAGGAAGGTAGAAGCCAGGTCGGTCAAGGGTTTGGACAATGTGACATAGATAGTGGGCAGCTGCTGAAGAATTCTGAGCCATTTAACGGCATGGTCCAATTCATATTTTACAAAGATCATTCCAGTGGAGGACAAAATAGGCAGGCCCAGAAGCTGGAGGACCAGTAAGGAGGATGCTAAAGAATTTGGATAAAGAGGATGATGTTTCTGAAGTACAACTATGGTGTGTGTGGGGGGGGGGGGCGGTGTTAAGGAGGTAGAACAAATTCAAAAGATATTGAGGAAATAAAAATATACAGCATATAATATGGGATAGGAAGGTAGGACCAGTAAGAAATGGTGAAACCAAGTGGGAAGAGAAATTCAATAATGTCAAATATAGTAGAGAGGTTAGTCAAGAAAAGAACATAGAATATTCTTGGTTTCCTCGTTACTTCTATGACCAGTTCTCACTCGTGCTTGGGTTCTTAGCCCTGCCCCTGAGCAGGGGTGCTTCCCAGTGAAAAAGCCAGAGCAGATCTCCTACATTCTTCCCTTCACAACACCATCTAATCTTATGGCTTCGACAATCACATCTATGTCCTAAGCTCCAGTTCTACTCATCTGAGTCTGAATTGTTTCTCAAATTCCAATGTCAGTTTTCAGTGCTTCCTCAGTGTCTTTTGCTTGGATGTCCATCTCTGCATTCTAACTCAACTGAAATCATCGCCTTTTCTCCAAACATATTCCTTCTCCCCTGTTTCTTAATCTGTTAATGCTGCTGCTCTCCCTTTAGTTAGACAATTTACTGTCACCTTTGCATCCTTATTAGTTCATTCATTCACTCATCAAATATTATTGAGCACCTACGATATCTCTTGAGCTCTTCTAAGTGCTGTAGATATAGTGATGACCTAAACAAAGTTCTTGCCCATATAGAGCTTCATTCTAGTAAGGGAATACATATCGTATTAGGTAAGTGCAAGAGGGTAAGAGTGACAGAGTGCTTGCTTGCGACATTCAATAAGTTGGTAAGACCTTTCACTTTAATGTCTTTTGCATTTATCCTCATCCTCTATTCCAACACTGGACCAAAGTTCTGCCTTCAGCATCCCTCAGACAAATGGTAATAGTGTCTCAGTTTAATCCAATTCATTTGAAACAATACGTAGTGAGCCCTTACTACATGCTGGACACTTGGCTTGTTACAGATCCTGAAATGAACTCTAAAAAATTTGCAATTTAGAAAAAGTGATGAAATGGCCACCTAAACCACTTAAATACAAAAAATTGATAAAATTCCACATGGAAATTCTACCTAACTAGCCAGGGAAATTCACAGGATGGGTAGATCACTTTGGAAGGGGGCTCAGTTGAATTAGGGGTATTCAAAATGCCACTCAAAGGATGGATTGGAATTTTATTGGGTCTGGGGTGGCAGCTGGGGAGGAAAATGCATTCCAAGGGGAAGACACTGGATGAGTAAAGGAAGGAATATGGGAAGGCATGAATGTCCAGGTGATAGTGGGTAGTTCCATTTTCTGGGAGCTTCGGTTACTGTTAGAGGAAGCTGAGGCTAGGAAAACAGACTAGTACCATCCTGTAAAGAAGCATAAAGGCTGGTCTGATGAATTTATATTTAAATTATGAAAATCCATCATTTTTTCTCTTATTTTTATTAGATACATGACCTTTTCATTTGTTAATTTGTTTATTTATAGAACACTTGTGGAATTACTACCCACTACTATCCTAGAATATTGGTAATTTAGTAAAAAATTGCTATACAAGACCCATGTGTTGAAAAAGTATCTTATGATATGAAAGTTAAATGAACTCTGGTAGACGGTGGCATGAATGTATTTGTATCTGAAAAATTATGTTTCTGAGCTTTGAAATATTTTGGGTTTCCCATTATTTCGAAATTAGATAAAGACTAATTTGGAAGCTAGCAGTGAGCTAGCTTCCAAACTTCTATTTTTGCTAACTTCGTAGAATGAAAAAAAAGAAAATTTCTCTCCTGTGGGCTTTATCAAAATTCTATGAATTGGCAAAGGCTATGACACATGAGAAATTTGAAGAACAAATCTGAGTAGAATATCTCCAGACTTTAATAAATGTCTGAATGAAAATACCATAAATATGGTTTCTTCCAAAAATATGTTAATAATTATCCATTTCTAGAATGAGACATTAGTTTCTAAAGAGGTGCTAATTTGTCTTTCTAAATAAAAGATTGAATTGTTTTAAGTTTTGCATCACCTTATAAAAGGAAATTCCCATTTGGAGGATTTTCAAAAACAAATAAACCAGTTGAAGTTTCCAAATATAGAACTATATGTGTTATATTGATGACATCTCCTAACAACAAGTTTTCTGTTTTAGCTTCTGAATTATTCTGTACATGGACAATCTCTTGAAAGTATATATTTGGTAATGAGTATCATACTAATATTCTCCTATGTGAGTAGATTTGAGACCCAATATGATTTCAATATTGGCCAACTTTACCAAGGAAACATGAAGGTTTCCATGGTTCCAGAGAATCAATAGTGCCCTCTAAAGGAAATCCATGTGAGGTACGTCCCATATCCAGGTTTAATTCAGCAGTTAATCTGCCAAAATGTTACTCAACTGTAAATCCAAAAATGGATTCAAAATTATAAAAAGAATGCAGGCCAGCCCTCATCATAAGTACCCTAGGTAGCTGCCCACCCCACTTCGGGGCTGTTGGAACAGAAAGACCATTCTTCAGCCCTAGTTGCTTCTTCGTGCTGAGAACTGTTGTCACCACCCTGGTGGAAAGTTCCTGGAAAGGGAAAAGGTGATGGTTTCTAAAGGGAATCCAGGTACGTGTCTTGGGAAAGTGTGTCACGTGTAAGGAAAAATGTGTAGGATAGAGTTTCAAGGAAGTCTTGTCAGCTTTTTGCCCTGGGCCAACTCAGAAAACCCGAATATCGGGAAGACAGCCAAATCAGCTGAATTCCAAGAGGACAGACAGTGTGGTCTGGCTGAAACACATGGAAATTAGAAGAAGTGATATGAAACATTTATGGATATGTATCTGTCCATCTAATTTTGTGGTTTAATCTTACATTTTTTCTTCTATCCATCTTGCATGATACACAGAGAAATAGTCACAAATGACTGGATAATGTTACAAGAAGTATTGGGCAAAATTTTATATTGTTACTGCTGATTAGGAGCGGGAGAAGCCTTGGAGATTAATATCTGCCTTAGAGGCATAAAAAGTCAATAAGTACAGAGGATGTTAATCCCAAATATAAATTGCTGAAGCAGGTTATTATTGTCATGATGAGATGGCTGAGAATGAAGTTTAAAATATTTCCTTTCTTCTGTTGCCAAAACTACACGTATAGAGAATTGTTTATATTTTTAAAATTTTCCTTCAGCATTCAGGTCCAGTTTTGTCAGACAATAAATACCACGGTAAGGTTGGCACTCGGCACATACACCTGTAACAGGTGAGACAGCGTACCTGGCACCTCCAAATATAAGACTTCACCTGAGCCTCACATTGACCTTGTAAGGTCGGCAGGTCAACTATTTATTTTTAATTAGTTAATTATTTATTTTTGGCTGTATTGTGTCTTCATTGCTGCGCGCGGGCTTTCTCTAGTTGAGGCGAGCGGGGGCTACTCTTCGTTGCGGTGCGTGGGCTTCTCATTGTGGTTGCTTCTCTTGTTGCGGAGCACGGGCTCTAGGCACATGGGCTTCAGTAGTTGCGGCACGCGGGCTCAGTAGTTGTGGCCCACGAGCTTAGTTGCTCCGCGGCATGTGGGATCTTCCCAGACCAGGGCTCGAACCTGTGTCCCCTGCATTGGCAGGCGGATTCTTAACCACTGTGCCACCAGGGAAGTCCCAGGTCAACTATTATAATAGCAGAGATGGAAAGAAATCTCATGAGCATTTAATTCCCCAAGATCCTTTTTTCTACTTATTGATTAGAATATTAAAACACCTGAAGATAGATTAGGTTAAAGATGAAGGGAAGTTAAAAATCTGCTAAGATGATCCATCAGCCACAGCAAAGCTTTCCGCCACCTTTTGGGACAGTCCAGGTGAAGGGACACATTTCCACAGAGATGGCTGTGGTTGGTAGAGTGAGTACCATCTTAATGAGACGTGACCCCTTCGTCTAAAGGAATCTGAGAATTATGGCAATTAGAGTCATTCTTAGCAGGTTCCTCAAACTACGAGCCAACCTAAAAGGTGCATCGTCAGAGCAGCAGGTGTGCGAGAGCTGACAGGACATGCTGGCTCACTTATAGCACTACGTCTACTCACAAGCCTCCTAGGATGCATTTGAACTTCACAGGCTAGAAGTTAAAAGGGGCTTTAAGTGTTCATTTAGGTTTCCCTTCCAAATGGCTCTTGGAAAAGACAAATCCTGGAAACTACAGATTTCTTTAAATCTCCAGGGCAGGAGGTTACACAAAATCCCTCCTCCTATGACTTATCCTATGACTTTTTAGCTAAGAGGCTATTTTAAAGTAGGTGCCAAAGATGTACTTCTAAGGGTTTATCACCACCACAGCCCGGCACAGTGGCCGGCGGGGCCAGGATCACAGAGCTCCCTGGGTCTGACTGCCCATCTCAGTGTGGAGTGGGAAGTGGGCAGCCTTCTCCCAGCATGTTTGGAATTCTTTTCTGGAACCAAGGCCCCACTTTGGGAAAAATGGCTCTTGATGGAGTTTCTCCTCACGGGGGCCTCTGGCGGGGTGAGCAAGAAAGCTTCTAGTCTGGGAAACACAGTGACAGCCTAGGTACAACCGAGGGTCAGAAGCTGTCTGCCTTCAGTGCCTTGGCCACTGAACAGAAACGCTACTTTCTATTTTATGCACTAAACTCTGTATGAGGTCAGAGCCCATGGCTCTGAGAAGGGTGCTGTTAGGTTCGTACTGACTCCGTAACTACTGGGTCTTCTCACTGTCACAGACCAGTTCCTCCTTGCCCTGTGAATTATTATTATCATGCTGCTCTGTGTGGCTGTCATACTTGGACATGGCACGGATAGCAAGTCCAGAAGTTAGGAGGGCAAGGATTATTATCCCCACCTCGCTGCTAGGAAACCAAGGGTGAAATGAAATGATTGGGCCTGAGGACACGCTGCTGGCTGAGGACACTTGGCCCCACCCTGTAAGCAGTGCTCTTTGCTTTGTATCATTTACCCACCCTCCTTCCCTCCTGTGCCACGTGTCCGTGAGGCAATGTGATAAAAGAACTAACACCGATAGGATGAGATCAAAGGTGATTCCCCCTTGGTCTCTCTTCTGTAAGATCTTTCTGGAGACAGTATCTTTAAGTGTTCACTGTCTTGGTAAGCATTTGAGGCTGGAAAGGACAGCATTTTCTTGTGGCTTTTAGGGATGATGGAAAGCAATGAGTAAAGGTGCACCTTTAATTTTCTTGTATAGGATGTTCAGGAACACACCACAGGTCTTTCGGCTGTTCAAGAAAACTGGCCCAGATACTAGGATTCTGCCCTGTGTTGGGCCAGGGGGACTAGGTGACAGGGCATGGGCGCTACATCGGTTAGACAGAGGATTGTGACCTGTGTGTATGGAAACCTTCTGCTGGAACACTGTAGTTGTTCAATCATAGAGTCATTCAGGACGTTTCTTGTGGATAATGGGGCGATTATCGCACATTTTATTTCTATTTTACTGGATTCGAGCATTGCTTTGGTGACTGGAAGAGCAGGAAGAGTTTGGGGGACGGTTGTGAAGTGCAGTGAGATGGGGCGAGGAAAGAAGAGCAGGCAGGAGTCGATGGGCCCTTTACCTAAATGAGCCGTGGTTCAGAATACGCATGGCCAACAGAATTGCTTTCTGAGTCTGCTGATAAAGAGAAAGAAAATAAATCCTGAGGACTATTTCTGAAGGCTTACCTGCAACAGGGTTAATCCCTGGAGGCACTGGCCTCCATTAGACTGGCTTATCCCAGGAGTCTAAGATTCTACCAATCAGGAAACCATCATTTTCCTGACCTCCAAAAACTGGAAAGTGAAAAATCACATTCGCCAGACTTGTACGTACCTAGGGTTATGGATGCAATGAGGTGAAGGCTATCTTCTTTCAGTTTGGGGCACTTTTTTTTTCTGCTGGCAGCCAAGACTGTGGAGACCCTTAAATACACCCTCTAGATGCTGTAGGGCCAGCAGGAACTAGACTCCAGGCTCCAGTGTCCAGCAATTGTGGTGATGTTGCTTTCCAATAACGGCATTAATTCCCTGAATTGCAGCAGGGATAACGCGTTCTTGAAGTCGGGGGGCCCTGCCTGTGGCGAGGAAGGGGTGTCCTGGGGGATGAGTCAGGCAGGGTTCTGGAAGTCAGTTGTAGGAGCCCAGTCTAGAGCCCAATCCTCCAGTTCTTCTGTTTTCATAAGCACTTCATTCCCAGTGTTAAATCCTTTCTGTTCAAGATCTCTCGAGTGGTTTCTGTCTTATGCTAAACTTGTTCTGATACACAGAGTACCAGGAAAAATAGGAGAGACCCTCAGTAAACATGGCCCGTTGACATTTTTATTTCAGTAATAAGGAAGGAAAATCTAGGCAAACAAAGAAGTTACTAAGGGGAGGAGATTTGAATTAGAGTAATAGTTCTCTATAATACTAAATAGCAAGAGAATTGGAGTGGTATCAAATTTAGGAAATGATGCACGCTCCACTTAAAGATTCATAATATGTAATTGCCTGGTACAGACTCGGAGAAGCTTGCAATAAAGAAGCATGCTTAATTTTGTTTACCCTTGTATTTCCCAAAGTCATTCAGAATGACAGTCATTATTTGGGAAATGCTAGTTTACTTCAATTTGAGGTAAAAAAACATAGTCTTAATAACTATTCTTAAAATAGCTTAGTACTTTGTAGTAACTTACTAAGGAAATACTTGAGACACACACACACAAAAAATCATGATTTGAAAAGTAAAGACAGGATATAGAAGAAAAGTCAGCAAGCAGTAAAACCAATAAAATAGTGAATGTTGAACTAATTGTTAATGTGGCTACTAAACTTAAAATGCATATTAAGCAAAAGTCTTGTAAGGAAAGATAAAGTAAAATGCTAATAATAACTATAAAGTTAAAATCCTCTAATATTTGAACAAAAAACTAAGAAGTAGGAAAGGAGGAATGAAGAAAGTATGTTAATTTTTATATTCTACACTGAGAGGGGGGTCAACAGATTTGGATTTGTTCTTGATGCTGATAGGAAAATTTAGGAAATACATACATACATACATATTTAATGCTTAAGTAACAGAAAAGTATTTGGATTAATAGCTTTTAAATAAAGAGAGAGAAAGAAAGAAAACCTAATAGAGAAAAAATATCAAGAAATTCTAGCATTAGATGACAAACATAAAATAAAACCCAGTAGTGACACCTGTAAGTGTAAAAAGCAAAAACACTGGCACTGGCTTTTAAAGAAATCCAACTATATGTTCTTTATAAGCAATCTATCAAAACCAAAATCATATAGAAAGCATAAAATAAATCAAGGGATAGACAAAGATATCACGAGAAACGCAAACCAAAAAGAAGTACGGGGTCTTGGTATCAACACCCAAATAAAACTCAAGGTAAAAAAAATTAACTGGAGAAAAAAAGGAGATTTTAATGTTGCTAAAAATTACACAGTGATGATAAAGGAGAGAGATGCCATTGTCTCCCTCTCTGAAATAGGAGCTCCCCACCTCTCAGAAGTGTTAAGGCCCAAGCCTTCAGAAGTGCTTTCCCCTTTGCTCTCTTGTGTCCCTTCCAAGGGATGGCTTATTTGATCAATGAAATCAGAAAAGGATCATGTGTACTCATGGACTCCACTCTTGGCACACTTTCTTAGAGCCACCTACCTAAAAGCACAATGAGTTCCACATGGAAATCTCCCTGGAACATAAAATGATTCCATTGGTGAGTGGCTTTGGAGAAATCCAGCCCCTCCTCACCGAAGCCACTAGAATGAAGAGTGAAACAGTGTGCTTGCTCTGCAGACACGGCTTCAGGATCTGCTCCCTGGCATGCTCTGCCAACCTCACTACACAGAACCACCCCAACTACATAGAAATTCTGGGGCTACTGCCTTTTCTGTCCTGGCTACTCCGTTAATGACTAAATGAATTCAGTGAGTAGAGGAAGGTCTATTTTGGCTAGAAATCCAAGCTAAATCCTCCAATTCAGTTTAGTATGCAATGAAGCTAATATTTTATCCCAATCTGATTTCTGAGTATCTTTACCAATTAGTTTATAAACTAGAAAGGAGAGAGCTGTGGGTAATTACACCCTCCAAAGCTCCAAAATGGGGGCCATTAACTTTAATGAAAATATATTAAAGGAATATATAAGAAGAAATTGACAAAACCACATTCTAGAAGGGATACCTAAAACACTCTGTTTCAATCCTTAACTGAACAAGAAGACAAAGACTACGACAGGAGATAGAGAATATGAACAAATAATAAGAATATGAATACATCAAAATTTGTGCTCTACAAACAGAGAAGATATGCATTCTTTTCATATATTTATGGAAAAATTTACAAAATTTGATCATATACTAGCCCCAGATAGAAACTCAACAAAATTCAAAAAGTGACAGTTCTTCCTGCAATATTCTCTGACTGTAAAAATAAAACTGAAGTTTAACAATACAAGCAACAGTAAAATAAAATTTTAAATGAATTAAAAATATTGAGTAATCCTAACCATCTGGTCAAAGAGACAATTCAAATCACAGTTTCAGAAAGTTGAAATAAATTACATCAGATGCCGCCTGTGTACCTTACATCCTTCTTGGTTTCACCTCTGATTCCATCTGTATCTGAGACAAATATTTCCACACAGGTTTCAGCCTGTTTTGTGCGGATAACCGTGCCCCTCAAGGGTGGGTCATACTCAGTACTCATGGATTCTCAACCAGGACGTGTGGGGAAGTTAAGGCCTCAACCAATGGGGATGGGAGTCAGTGGAGAAATAGTTCTTCCTTTTGTCCTTTGGGGAGACAATTCTACGACACATTCAGTACAGTCCTCAGAATGTCCCTATGGGATCAAGGACCACTTTCACATAATGATCATCAACTCAAATAACACATACACACATTTAACGTCCCTCTTTTCCCTGTTTCACTCTCCCTGGTCTCTCACTTCTGCTCCTGGTATCACTTCCCAAATAAGCTACTTGTACACAAGCTCTTGTCTCAGGCTTGCTTTTCCCTTTCCCAAGAACACAAGGTAGGTCAAGCATGGTCCTAGAAAGCTCATCCTTGGGATGGTATCTGGAACCCAATTCACCAGGCAGATGGCAATAAGAACCCCACTGTGGTGAAATGAACTTCAGGTAACTGCAAGAGGACTGAGAATATCACCACGAAAGGATTGCTGCCTATGAGCACTGAGTATATTTATCTATAGAATTAAGACTAAAGCAAATGCGGAATAGGGTATCAGAACAGAGTGTAAATGTTTTATGTCCTGATAGTACGGAAATTATTAAACTTGGGAAAGGAAAGGAGAAAGAAATAGGAGCTATTGTAAGAACACTAATTTCTTCATCTGTAATAGTTTAGAGTTAAAAGATATCATTTAAAGCTGATGACCCAAGAATCAGAAATATAATAATATTTAACAATACAAAAAGAAGATATTATCAGCTAAAATTTGTTGTTAGAGAAAAGGGGATGGGGGAAGAAATATGCTAATTTTTGTTTAACACTGCAGGGTAGGAAATTAATAGATATTGTCCAAAGTAGTAGAAGACTAAGTAAGGGTATTAGGTAGTAGGGAAAAAAACTCACAAACCTTTCTTAATATCAGAAAAAGAAAACACACACACACAGAGGCATATGCATGTACAAAGAAAACAAGCCACATAATGAAAGACATTTTAAAAACTGCTAAAATAGAGTACATAAAATAATACAGTGGAACAAAGATCATCTGAATATCAATAAATGTAAATTTAATTTATATATTGAAAGAAAGATTTTCAGATTAGATCACAAAATAATCCCCAACTCTATGCTTTATATAAGAGGCATATCTAAAACAAAACAATCTAGAAAGTTTCAAAATAAATACTAAGCAAACACTTCCCAAAATAAAAATAGGGTCAGGATCTTAATATCAAAAAAGGTGGAAAAAAAAAAAAAGGTGGAATTCATACCAAAAAGCAGTAAACAATACACACAAAAAAGGACTTTTTAAAACCTAATGGGCACAATCCACAGTGAGTGTATACTTAAGAATCTTTCATGCACCAAATAATGCTGCTGCAAATTTTATAAAGCAAAAATTGCAGAACCTACAAGGAGATATAGAAACATAGTCTACTAATATCGTTCACCACATTATTAGACCAATCATATAATCCTATCTATTGTTGCCAAAAAAGCATTTGGAAAACAACTGAACAATCATTCTTGATTACAAATACTCAAGTAAAATGGGAAAATATGATTATTTGCTTAACATGATAAATCTATTTCAGCCCAAAAGCCAGCATCATGCTTAAAGGGAAAACAATAGAAGCATTCCTACCAAAAGTTATGTGCAAAACGAGTATGACCACTGTCCTGACTATTATATAAAACTGTGCTGGAGGAAGGAGCCAATGCAATCAACCAAGGAAAAGAAATTAGACACATGTGGAATAAAAACAGATAAAACTACTGTTATCAAAATGATCACAAACCTGGAAAACTCAAAGAGTAGCTTTGACATATACAAATAGTAATCAGATAAAATATATGATATGAAAGTAAAGTTGCTATTTACAATAGCAGCAAAAAGATTAAAAACCTAGGAATGAACTTAACAAGAAATGTGTGAGACATTTACAAAAACAACAACAACAAAACTTTAAAACATACTGAAAGATACAAAAAAATTGAACAAATGGAAACACATACTATATTCTTAGATAAGTCAGCCAACTATTAAAAGCATCAATTTAACACAGTTTTAATAAAAATACCAAAAAGTTAAAAAAACTAGACAAAAATGATTCTAAAGTTTTTAAGGCAAAAAGCAATATATATCAAGCAAAACTCTGAAAAACATGAGGTGAGTAATGGGGTGGAGGGTCTAATACCACTAGATAGTAAAATACATTTTATAGTTTCAAAAGTTAAAACAATGTAATATTGGCAAATGAATAGACAGACAACCAAAGGAACGGAATAGAAATACCAGAAATACATTCAAATACATAAAATAATTTAGTATATGATAAAGGTAGAATTTCAAATCAAAGTTCAAAGACGAACTTTTAACAAATAGTGTCAAAACAATTGGATAGCCATTTTGAAAAAAAATTACGTTGAAACCCTGTCTCACAGTATATACAAGTATTGATATAAAGTCTATCGAAAATGAGACTAAAAAATTGTTAGTTGAAAATAGAGGATTCTGTTATAACTCCGTGATTCAAAACAAATGACTGATAAATTTTACATAAAAATGAATCATGCATGGTGAAAAGAAAAAAACACATAAGCAAATCAAAAGACAAGGGATAACTTGGGGGGAAAAGTTTCCAAGTCATATCACGGGTAAAGAGCTAATCTCCCTAATACGTAAATAAATCCTAGAAATAAACAGTAATAACCTAATAGAAAAATGGAAAGATTATGAACAGTCAGTTCAGAAATGTAAATGGCTCTTAAACACAATCCCACACTTACTAAGGGAAATGCAAATGAAAACCATATTGAGAGATCTTCAGAAAGGCAAAACAGGCACTTACATTGCTGAGTGTGTAAATTGGTTAAAACCATGGAGGGTAATACTGTAGTATCTGTCAAAATAACAAATTATGTATCTTCTGGCCCATCAATTCCACTTCTGGGACTTTGTCCAAATGAAGATATACTTAGATATACATAAAACTGATGTACAAAGTCATTCAATGAAGCAATGTTTGTAATAGCAAAGAGTGGAACAATACAAATGCCCATCAATAGAGGACCAGTAAATTAACTCCGGTTATTCATCTCAATGGAGTACCATGAAGCTATTTTTTAAAAGTAAGGATGCTTTCTATGTAATAATGTAAAAAGATCATTGTATCAGTTTCTCAGGGTTGCGGTAACAAATCACCACAAACCGGGTCGTTTTAAAACAACAGAAATTTATCCTCTTACTGTTCTGGACATAAGAAGTCTGAAATCAAGGTATTGGCAGGGCCACATTCCCTCTGAAGACCCTAGGAAGGATCTGCTCCATGTCTTTCTCCTAGCTTCTACTGGTTGCAGGCAATCCTTGGTGTTCCTTGACTTGTAGCCATCACTTTAGTATCTGCCTCCATCCTCTTGTGGTGTTGTCCTCTAGATTAGTGTTTGATTGAACAACTGGGGAACTACAGCTAGCCAAGTTGACACATAAAATTAACCATCACAATCACCAAGAAATATATTAAGCGAAAAATAATTCAAGATACACAGTAGTATGTAAAATATGCTACGTTTTATTTACAAAAGGGTAAGAATAAGAATTCATATTGCTTGTATTTGCATAAGTTCTGGAAGGATTCTCGTGGTTATCTGTGTGCATGTGTAACTGGTTAGATTAGGGACAAGGAAAGGAACAAGAATTTACTATAAACCTTTTCATATTATTTTAATTTTTGAACCATGGAATGCATTACCTAGGCAAAATGTTTAACTTAAAAAAAGAAGATGCAACAGTGAGATCTGTGGTACTGATGTAAGAAAAGGCAGATCATTAGAACAAGATACAAAGTCCAAAAATAGACACACACACACACCCCGTTTAATTTTTTTTCCTATCCGTATTTTTTATTTCCTCAGTGAACTTGTTTCTTCTGTGGCGCTAGAAAAACAATTAAATGTCCTTAATCCCTCTCGGAAAGTTTAGCAGAGACAAAGGATGATGGATCAAAGCCTTTTGAGAATCAGAGAATTCATCTTCACAAAAATGTTTAAAAACTGATAGCCTCTCCTATTTTTTTTAAAAGATACATTTCTTACCTTGAAGGATTTGAAGGGCGAAAGAAAGGAGAAAGGTCCAGCAACTTCACTATCTGTACAGTTCATGTATTTATGAAACTCAGAATTAAAAGTGAGAACTGATCTTTAGGGAAACTGACATGATCATCTCTGCTATTACCAACGTTTGCATTTGCATCTTTTACATATTTCGTAACCTTGTGCAGACCCATGGCTACAAATTCAGACGTGTGTGATTGAGTCCCAGATCAGTATTTCTGGTGTGGCTCTTCCTTCAGTTTGCCGGACATGTCCATAGGGACAACAAACTCAACATACTTACACTGCAGTCACCCACCCCACCTCCTACCTCACACACCTGCTCTTTTCAGCCCCCATTTCAGTCTGTGTCACTCTCACCTCCTCAGTGACTTGGGGCCTCTTTTCTCTCCCCACTCCTGTATCTAATGGGTTACCAAGTGCTGTCAATTCTCTCTTAAAAATAACTCTACAATTCATCCATAGTGTAGTCCTATTGACTCTGTCTCTTGTTATTTCTATTTTTCCAGTTTTATTGAGATATAATTGATATACAACACTGTATAAGTTTAAGGTGTACAGCATGATGGATTGACTTACATGCATTGCGACATGATGACCACAATAGGTTTAGTTAACATCCATCATCTGATATAGTTCAATAAGAAGAAAAAGCAAAAAAAGGAAATTTTTTTTTCCTTGTGATGAGAACGGTTAGGATTTAATCTTCTAAGAACTGTCGTATATAACGTACAGCAGTGATAGCTGCAGTCATCACATTGTACGTTATATCCCTCATACTTATGTTTCTTATAACTGGAAGTTTGTGTTTTTGACCACCTTCCTCCAATCCCCCCCACTCCACCCTGCCTTCTTCGGTAACCACATACATCATCTTTTTCTATGAGTTTGTTTGTTCGTTATTAGATTCTATATATAAATGAGATCATATAGTATTTGTCTTTCACTGACTTATTTCATTTAATTTCACCTAGCACAATGCCCTTGAGGTCCATCCATGTTGTTGCAAATGGCAGGATTTCCTTGTTTTTTATGGCTGTTTTATTATATCTGTATATCTACAGATACAGCTCTAGATATATCTATATAAATATAGATATGTCTATAGTTATATCGCACAACTTCTTTATCCGTTCATCCATCAATGGACACTTAGGTTGTTTCCATGTCTTGGCTGTTGTACATAATGCTGCTATTACATGGGGGTACAGATATCTTTTTGAGTCCGTTCTCATTTCCTTGGGATCTAGTCCCAGAAGTGGAATTACCAGGTCATATGGTAGTTCTATTTTCAATTTTTTGAGGACCTTCTATACTGTTTTCTATAGTGGCTGTACCAGTTTGCAATCCCACCAGCAGTTCACAAGGGTTCCCTTTTCTCCACACCTTTGCCAGCATTTGTCGTCTCTTGTCTTTTTGATGGTGGCCATTCTAACAGGTGTGAGGTGATCTCTTACTGAAGTACTGTTGATTTGTATTTCCCTAATGACTAATGATGTTGAGCATCTTCATGTACCTGTTGACCTTACGTATATCTTCTCTGGAAAAATGTCTATTCAAGTCTTTTGCCTATTTTTAAATGCTTTATTTGAATTTTGCTATTGAGTTGTATGAGTTCTTTATATATTTTAGATATTAACCTCTTATCAGATATATGGTTTGCAAATATTTTTTCCCTTTCCATAGGTTGTCTTTTCACTCTGTTGATTTGTTAAGAAATCTGCTCATTGTCTTACGGGGTTTCCCTTGTATGTAACTTCTCACTTCTGCTGCTTTTAAAATTCTTTGTCTTTGACTTTTGACAATTTAGCCATAATGTGTCTCGGTATAGCCTATTAGGGTTCAACCTATTTGGATCCTTTGGGCCTCTTGGATGCAGAGGTCTATTTCTCACCACAAGCTTGGGAAGTTTTCAGCCATTATTACTTTAGATATACTTTCTGTCCCTTTCTCATTCTCTTCTCCTGCTGGAATTAGCTTCCCTACCCAGGCTCATCAGCTAAGTATCTCTAAGGCCACTAATGCTCTTTGTGGTCTTGACTCAAGTCAGCCTGCACCCCAGTTTCACTGGCTGAACAGGTGCTACTGACTTTGCTCTGGGGGCCACCGGTTCTGCCCACTCACCTGCCTGTCAGCTCAAGAGTTGCTGGGCTGTGCAGCTTCCGGATGTTCTTGTCAGCCCTTCCCGTAAGATAGGAGTAGGTAAAGACCACACTCTACGGTGGGCGGGGCTGTGACTCAGACTTCTGCCTGGGTGGCACTGGGAGAGCCCACTTCAGGCAACTCTCCAGTTTTTTCTGAACAGGATTTCTGGTAGGGAGGCTGGGGGAGGAGCTAAGACTCAGCTCTTCTGCTGGGCGTGGGCAGACCAGGCTCCAGGGCTGGCAGATCTCCTCATTGGAAGACCCGAATTGGGCAGACTTGAGCCCCACCAAGTTCTCTTGTCAGACCGTGCCACCAAATTGGGCTGCAGAAGAGCAACGCTGCTGGTTGGGTTTACTCTTTGGGCTCTGCAGGCAGGAACTCAGTCCGCCAAGATCCGAGCGCTGCTTGTTGGAAGCCCCTCCCCCCTTTCTCCATCACAATCAGATTCCCAGTGGTTGAGGCCACAGATGTTCCTGTGATCCCCCTGGGGTGAAACCAGAGTAGGGGTTCCCATGAAGCGACCCCCGGTGCTGGCGGTGCTGGATGTCACCGCTGTGTTCTCTTTTGGCACTGGAGGAGCTGTAGGCACGGGGCTGTGCTGGCCCGGGGAAAGGGCCATGCGGTCAGCGTGTAGCTGTTCCTCTCCCCCTTGCATTCAGTCTGTCTTGGTCTGTGTGGTGCAGGAGGTGCTTCAGCCTCACTCCCGTGTTCTGAGATTCTCTGAGTGATGTCTTATTCTTGCATAGTTGTTAGTTGTTCTTCTTGTGAAAGGGAGTCAAATCAGGAATGACCTATGTCACCATCTTGGTGATGTCATTCTCTCATTATTTCTGATCTGCAATTCCTAAACAGTTTAATCCATTTTCCACATTAGTATAGAAGTTATTGCTCCACAACGAAATTCTTATGTCATCAAAAATCCTCTTTTGACTTCTATTAAGTTCCATTTTGTATAATAGAATCTCCATAAACTCTTGTTAAAGGAACGAAAAAGTGGACAACCGGATGATAGGCAGTGAGTAGATTTAGGCACAGTTATTTTCAGACTTATTAGCCATAAAACAGTTGTTAGAAGAAATGCCAGCCAGTTAAACCCATTTGCTAGAACTTAACCTCTGAAACAACTGTCCATATCACATCAAACTATTACAGATGAAGTTATTTTTCTTTGTGAGTTTCTTGATTTTATTTCATTAAATCAACCAGAGACAATGATGGCAACTTTATGAAATTTTGGAATTGAAAAGACCAGTAAATAATAATCATAATAATCACAATAGGATTTCTGCAGTACTATAGACACAATGGAGATGTATTTCCTAGTGGTGATTTAAAATTCAGAATTCTTTCAGCTCCAAATCCATATATGTTGTGCAACACAAAGGAACACTCTCCCTCAAAAAAAGTGACTAATTCTCATCCACTAAATTGTTTAAAAACACATTCTTTATAAGTGTACCTGCACACATTTCTGTAAAGCTAAAAGCATCCAGAGATATATAGCGCTCATCTTGCTATAAATTTAAATGTAATCCTGACCTGTATTTTTATGAATTAATAAAAATTTTACTTGGGCAATCTGGGTTTTGCAGTTAATCAAGAGAATTGTACCTTTAAGAGAGTATCCTAGCAACCTCTCAGCAGCTAAGGAAAGACCCAGCTGACAATATACACAGATTTAATTACTCTGCTGGTCTCCATCAAACTTCGCAGTTAATCAAAAAGATACTTAAAAACAGAAACAGAAATTAAGCCACAGCTGAAAATGAGAACTATTGGTAAAAGGGCATAAGGGAAGAATTTTCTTGATTATAAAGAGAACTTTTTACTCTGGAACATGTTTATCAAGAAGCAGAGTAGCAATGAAATTGGTAAAGTTATGATTGCAGTAGGGGTGTCAGAACCAATATATTATTACTCTAAGAGATTGCTAGTTCCAGGGTCAAAATTACATTGGAATAATCATAGCTTTATAGATATTCTCAAACTTGAAACCCCACTACATTTCAAGGCACTCTCTAAATGTACACGTTCTAGTGGTGATGCATTTTAAGGGAACTAAGCCCTGGAGAAACATGTTTCTCTTGAGCACACATTTGGAAACAGAGCTAATTTCATCACCGCTATGTGCTTCAACCACCAGTCCAAACTCCCCATTTTACATGGCCTGATATTCGGCCCCATCTTTATCTCTTTATATCTATATATGTTTATAACAGATTACACAGAAACAGGTCTGTCTGAGATGAGGTAGGGTTTTTTTTGGGTAATAGATGCATAAATCAAGGAAGCCAGAGAAAGACAGATGGAGACTTTGTACGGCAAACAAAATCCAAACTTGTGAAAACATGGCCTACTTTGTCTAGAAATAAAAACTTCCCCTGGATGTATATAGGCATTCTTGTTTATATACATGTCTTCAGCAGTGCTAAGGAGTGGACATGAGAAATCTGAATACTTAGTTCTAATTTTTCTTTTATTTAACATATTCCCTGTATATAGGCTAATTTCTTTTAGATAATTTTAATATTTCTTAAACCTCAGGCACAGAAAGCTACTTGGCTGGATCATTAAGTACACACACACACACACACACACACACACATCTCAAACTTTGAGAAAGCTGAACTTTTAGATGTAATGTCAAATTTAAACCACATTGATTAGTTTTCCTTCAGGGAGTGCTGGAGGATGTTTGGAAAGTTTTTCTGGAAGCTTGGGGGTGATAGGCTGTGATGGAGGAATGACATATGAACTACCCAATCTTTTTGGTGCTGGTTGTTACAAAGGCGTTTCTCTTTCCTGACTAGTTCAGATCTTCTGATATATTAGCCACAGAGAGCTAACAGTTAGACCATACCTGGTTATAGCCGTAAAGAAGTGGCTTATTTCTAGTCTAGGTGGCACGCAGTGTGAGGGGCAAAGGTGAGTCCAGAAGCAGCACCTGCACACTGGAACCCCAAGCCCTCAGTGCTGAGATCCGAATTTGCAAAAAAAGTTGCAGGCATCCACTTCTGTCTGTGTGGGAGCGTTTCCCCTCACCACCACCTCCTATGGTTAGCTTAGAGCAGTAGTTCTCAAACTTCAGCTGCAGTGCGATCCCCTGGAGGGCCTCTTCAAATACAGACGGACCCACCCCTGGACTTTTCTAATTCCAGAGGTCTGGAGTGGAGCCCGAGATCTAGCGTTTCTAACAAGTTCCTCAGGGGACACCGCTGCAGCTCTGGGCGGGTGTGGGGACACACTTTGAGAACTACTGCCTCAAGTGTAAAGCAAATGCGTCTATTTAAATGATGCTGAATCTGTTCTTCAAGAGAAAAACTGTGGTTATTGTTCAGAGAAATGCCATTATCTCCTGCTTGGAACCAAGGAGTGCGTATTTATGATAAAGCTCGACTTCGGAGTGATGCGTGCCATTGATTCTGGACCCCGGTGATAATGTTTGAGGTGATAACATGACAGATTTTCCTGGCCTCTGTTCTCTGGTTCTACTGATTCTAGTTTTTACTGAAAATATTTTAAGTAAAGAACAGATATGTGCTGATTAAGTCAAGGAGCTCCTCTGTAAGTGCTTAGGAGAGTAAATAGTTACAGATATCATTGAAATTAGAAGCCAATATTGAAGCGAAATTTAAGATTTGGGGGGAAGTTCTTATAGGAGAACAAAAGGACTTCAATAAACCTTTGTTCCCAGGTGTACCCAGAAATTTTCAGTATCCACGATTGCCTAGGTAGGGTAACTCTTGGGTTCTTTTTATCAGGATAAAAAAAAAAAAAGATCTGAAATCTATGATGTCCTGTTATATATATAGATTGTATGAAAAGTATGCCTAGCCAGGATCAATATCCCCTGGGACAGGAATTCTGAAATTTGATATTTAGGTCAGTTACAGAGAGAGAGGCAAGGCAGCTGCTTTCGGCCATGCTATTCAGGGCGATTCTCGCGCTATGGCAGGGAGGTTTCACCCTGAATTTCAATGCCCTGTCTTCAGAACACAGTGTGGGCTCCGGATTTCCATCTATTCCTCCTCCATGGAAACGGCTAGTGAAGCAAAACTATGTGTGTAAAACTGCTTCTCCCACAGGCTGCTTGTTCCCAGAAGCAGCACTAGTGCCTTCTGTGGAAGACTGTAACCTCCGCATGGCTCCGTAAAGACAAGAGCCACTTCAAAGATGGCAGATTACAGGGTAAAAAAATAGCACGTTTAGTTTTTTAAATTCCATATTAACAAGCATCTGTTAAACAAAAGTTTGGGGCGGTTGATACGGAAGTAAAACACTGACGAGGTGATGCTCTCCCTCTGCTGACATGCCACACTGTTTTACTTATTCTCTTCTCTCAAGAATACATCCTTTTATTAATCCTCACAATAACCCCTGTAAGATATGATCTGCCCTACTCCCCATCCGAGGAACCTGAAATTATTCGACCAAGGTTGTAATTAGCAAGTGACAAACTCCCAACCCCAAAGCCTGTGTTCTTTCTACCCTCCCCTGGCTACCTATTTCTAATTATTTTTGTTTTGTGCTGGATTGAGACAGAATGTCTTCATTTATATACAGATATAGATTTCACAAATGTAGCATTTAGTATGGGAAGATATGTATCTGGATCTCTAAGCCTTTTCTGTGAACTCTAAAGCGTAGTTTAAATGTCTTGCGGACTCACCTACCGCTGAAATTGCTCACCTTTAACAACAAAATGAACTTCGTAACACAAGCCCATGGTGAAATCCTATCTCATCACAGACATGGCCTGTTCCTAGGAATAAGGCGTATGGAGTAAATAGCTAATGCTTATTCCATTAAGAGCCTTTCAATGCTTTTTTCCATAAGAGCCATTAATTTTTTTAATGAATTGGGAAATACAGTAAATATGATTTTCTTTTTTAGGCCCGAAGTGTCTTCATCAGGGAAAAATGCCTCCCCCATTCCACAGAAATACCAATCATTCCATGAAGACGGCTAAGAGTAGGGAGTCCATGCCTCCCACACACATGCCACCAGCCCTACAGGCGAGCACGCAACGTAAACTAGCCAAGCGGACCTTTGCCAGAACTACAGGAAAGATTTTCTCTTTTCGAGGTGGGTGCCAGCTGAAGGGATGCTAGGGCTTGGGGCTGCCCATTGCAATACTGTCAGCCAATGTAGAAGTTATCTGGAAATGATACCCAGCAAATGATACGGTAAGAGGTGGACAGAGTAGTAAGCACTACTGTTTTAACCTCCAGAGCAAACCACATTTTCCTGAGCTTTCCAGATTCAAGCCGAGATTAATTTCCTTGTTCTGCTTAAGCTAGCCTTATTTGGGTTTCTGTCACTTAAAGAGTACTGCTGCAAAACTCTTCCTAAAATATTTTATTTCTTTGGACTTGTTGAGACTGTTGAATGCAGCCTGTTACCTGTGTAATCTATCATATATTACAACCTGTTAGTCTCAACTGTAAAATGGGAGTAATAGTAAGCGCCTTCTTTAGAAGAAGCTTTGTGAGGATTAAGCGAAAAACAGCACATACATAAAATCACCAACTGCCACGTATAGAATTCAACAATACCACCTCATTCCCCCTTTTCTCCGTTACTTTTCCAAAACATCAACAATTTGAGCATCAAATGGTTCTAAGTTTTTTCGTGTATGAACTCATTTACTGTGTGCAACTACCACGAGGTAGGTACTATCATTAGCCCCACCTCCTAGAGGGGAGGGGTGGTACAGAGAGGCTTTGAACATATCCAAGGACACACACAGACATGGAGGGGGAGCTGGGCTACGGATTGTCACATGATGCAATCAATCAAAGTCCGGTGTTTTCTGGATTTCATTGTCTTTTTGCTATGAGGCTCTCCTACCCCTCCTTATGTCACTAAAACTGTCTTCAGAAAAGCTTTCCAAAACTTAGCTGTTCTACTTACTCTTTTGTAGATCAGGAAACCAGCTCATGAATCATACAGTTAGTGCCGAATAAAGGGACGTTCTAAGTGCAGACCTAAGAGGCACAATATATTGAGTACAGTATTTTATGTTAATTTGGAGGTTTAGAAGCTCTTTTTGTTTGTATCTTACTCAAAGTATTATGTCAATGTATTTTGTATACATAGCTATGCTCTATTTTTTCCAAGTAGTCCCTAAAGGAGACTCATAACAACTGTGATAACAACAACAGGTGATGTTTACTGAGTGCTTATAATGTATCGCACTCTGCCAAACGTTAACCTAAGTATTTAATTTACTCCTCATAGCCACCCTAGGAAGCATTATAGAAGACCAGTAATTGCTCAGTAGCCCAAGGACACCCAGGGAGTGGATGGAAGGGTAGGGACGCAGCCGAGCTGGCTGTGCTCTGGGTCCACACTGAGGGACAGGCAGGGTCTTACTCTCCTGGCACCTCACGCCGTGCCACGCGCCCCCCCAGGGAGCACTCAACAGTCAGTGAATGAATGCATGACATGCTCTTCTTTGCTCAAAAAACAAAACAAAATAACACTTCCAAGCGATACGAAAGGGGACTTTAATGTGAAAGGGGCATTTATTGTGTAGAGAGGAAAAAGCTTTAAAAGCGGATCCTTTCTTGACAATTTATGGTAACTTCTTTAATCCTAAAAAATCCACACTGTCACTGTAATACCAATTTCCCATCCCCTTTTCACCAGGCCGACTTGCAGGCTCTACCCAAGTTAACACCAGCCAGGGACAGCAGAAGTTTAGTATGTCTGAAAGTGAGGTGGGGATGAGGGTCAGAAAACCAGTGAGTCAGCCCTCAAGTGTTTATTTTATGATTCAATCTAGTCTTCCTTACCCCCACCTTTTAATATTATAAGCAATATATGCCATTATGACAGCTATTAAGGGTGAAAGAATTCATTAAGACTATAATTATCTGATAAGACTAAGCATACTGTCTAAGCCGACTTAGGGCAGATTCATCTACTTCAACTAAAAATACTGAATAGGAAAATAAAAAAGGTGAATAATGAAATAAAAACCCTGCAGGTCCTATTTCCACTATATATTTCCCAAGTGACCTAAGGAAGGTATCATTCAAACAAAGAGTCATAGTGTGTTTTAAATTTTTATTAATTAGAGTTCTGAGTGCAAATAAATTTAACTTGACATTTAGAAAAAAAAGTTATTCACTAAGGTTTGTTCATAAAGAAAAACTTGTTCTCTACAATCTTCCATTTTAATGCTTAACAAACACCATAATGCTTCTAAGTCTATAACTTAATTTTAGGTTTAATTTAATAATTCTGCCTTATTGCATCTGGTTAAAAAGACTAGAAAACATCAGGTAGAAAAAAGCAAGAGACTAATTAAAACGACCTGAATATAAAACTTTACTAAAGGACTTTTTACAGAAGCCTTTAGAACAAAAAAACCCCTAAAAATTAGAATACTTTTGGCTGAAAAATTAGCAGCTATGAACAAAATTAACATTACATAATATTTTATCAAGAACTGCATTACAATAATATTGTGGTTTACATATATTAGAATGATTTACAATATACTAAATGCTTATTTATATCAGTCATAGAAAACTCTTTATTAAAAAATTTTTAATATAGTTTAGCACTTTTGAGAGATTCAGTTCCCAGTAAATAACAGGAACACAATTTAGAAGATGCTAGGTGGTAACATCTTTTAATTAGAGACCTAACCAGGTCAGTCTTGTCAAATAATTATGAAATTATATTCAATAATAAGCATTTATAAGAACTCAAGATAAAACAGTAGCTCTAGTCCCCTCATCAGTATGTATGCTTGGCATGAGAAATCATACTATGAGCAAATATGTAGTAAATGCTTGAAAACAACAGTTCACTTTAGAAAAAGTGCCAATCAACATTTATTTATTCTTCCCCTGATGCACTATTTCCACCACTCTTCATCTGAACTGTGTTTTCTCCTTGGCTGGTGGTGTATTACTGCTGCTTAAAGACCAATCATGCCCAGCATAATCCAAGGTCATCAACTCCTTTGCAGCTGAAGTGAGCTACAAACAGCAAAAGACCAAACACTTTTCAACAGAAAATCAACCACCCTACTCAGCAAGGCAGGAGCCCCATCTCTAAAGCAATTTTAACCAAGGTTGCTTTAACATTAGCCCTGTAAGTCCAATAGTATCACACTATCGTTGTCTCTTTGGTTTGACAGTAAGTTCAAATCTTAAAAGTACCTATTAAAATTTCCTAGTTACGTTACTCTGGAAACATAATTGAGTTGAAAATCTTGCTATTTTGGGATGAAATTTCTTCTATTCCGTGTATTTGGTATGAACTCTCACATCTAGTCACTGAGATATAAAAAGCCTAGGAGATCGAGAAAATGAATTACTGATTACACTGCACCCAAGCCTCTGGGAGCCATGAGAGGGAACTGTCCACGCAAACAGACAAACATCTTCTCAAGTCAACCTAATGTCTTAGAACAGTCATAGGGAAGTGATTTAACGAGACTCTGTAATTGGGAAATGAGTAGCATTTAACTGTGGTTACGTCCAGAGGAATGCCAAGTCCCCATGTTGTCACGGTTCCACTTAAGAGAGCACCTCAGCCTTGCCACACTTCCCAACAGAGCCCCTCACTCTTCATTTCCATTCGACAATCAGCGGGAAGACTGTACTTAGCTCAGAGAGGAGAGGGCCAAAAATAAATAAATAAATAAATAGGGATAAAAGAGAAAATGCATACGTACACCAATGGAGTAAAACTCCCCACTGAGCTGATTCAGAGGTAAAACCTATTTGTAAAAAGAAAGTAAGAAAGATGCATCTCTATTTTTGGTTTCAGTCAAAAGAGCATGCTTCATTCTTGGCAAACTAGCTATGCGGTGTGATATGATCTACTTTTTATTTCCGCTGTATTTATACTTTAAAAACTACTGCTTAATAAGGACTTCTTAATATTTATTAAAAAGTCTATGTTTATAATAAATACTGTATTAAAACATTTTAATATTTACAATTGGAAAACATATATACTCCTCTAGTCAGTCATCTCAGTGCTACTTCTTCAATTTCATCTTCTACAGAATCAACTGCTTTTACTGCCGGTTTATTGTTTGCATGTTTTAATTGGTGTCTATTTGGATTAAAACTTCTTCCTTCGCTGAAGAAAAAGTCGTCATCGTCATCGTATTCCCTACCCCTGCTGCTTTTATCCCCAGGGAGAAAATCTAGAGGGTCAAAGTCTCCATTGGTGGCAGCCAGAGAATTTGGGTCACTGCTTTTAGAGGAAACGCTGCCGCCGCCACTGGCACCAAATAGCTGTTCCATCAGATTAGCTTTTTTCTCTTTTCTTGTGACTAAATCTACACTGTCTTTACTAAATTTCTCTATATTGTTTCTTTGGAAATCCAAAAGGCTACTTTTTTGGCTAACTGGATTTGACTTCCCTAATGTTTTCGCAAATGAAGGCACATAGCTACCAAATGCAAGCTCATCTGGAGAGGCTGGTTTTCTAATATTGCCCGGATTCTGACCATCTCCTTTTGTATTGAAAAGACTGATGTCTTGCAAATGATGCCCATTAAATAATCTCTCTGAGGATTCAAAGAATGTGTGTGTTTTGGGGTTTCTCTCTGGGGAGCGCAGTTTTGATTCCAAATCAGGAAGCAATGACAGAGAAGGATATTTTAGATTCCGAGAACCTTGGAGTTCTCTGCTGATTTCATTCAGTTTAGCAAGTAGCACATCTCTCTTTAGCCTTTCTTCTTCCTCTTCTTCCAATTTATCAGTATTTTGAATTTGGTACGTTTCCATCTGGTATCTTCCAGTTTCCAACACTGGCTTTTCTTCTCTCTCCAACAAAGATGTCTTTTCCTTTTGCTTTTTAGCAAGTTCTTCTCTTTCCCACTCTGTAGAAAATCAAAGTTTAAAAATGGGATTTTATAGTAGTCAGTATTTTCAAATAAGAAAACTCAACTCTCATATTTTACAAAACAATAGCTTTATCTAATTTCTGTATGATCAGTACAGTGAGGGTGGACACCATAAATTTCATTTTTATAACTTGATATTCAGGGTTTCAAAAAATAATATATACTTAATATATATTTAAGATTCACAATTAATTATAGAAAAGATTTTGTTCTTCAAGTTAGGGGTGAGGAAGAAGGTTCTCTGCCTATTTTTTATACCTAATAGTGTGCTGTACACTGAATGGAGGATGGTGGGATGGGTGGAGCAAAGAATTTTATTTTAAATTTAAAAATAAATTGAACCTTTGGATGTCATACCCTGAGAAGGACACAACATCACTTATGTAGTGTTCTGACAGAAGATGCAATAACCTGAATTTAATTAACAGAAAACTTCAGATAAACCCCAAACAAGAAACATTTTACTAAAAAAATGGGTCGGTGTTCATGAAAAATGTTAATCTCACAAAATATTTTTAAAAGGCTGAGAAGCTGTTTTAGATGAAAGGAGACTGAAGAGATATGAGAACTAAGTGCAATTCATGATCACATCCTAAAGGGAAGAAAATGCTATAAAGGACAATACTGTGTCAACTGATAAAACTGTACTGTGGACGGCAGATTGGAGAAATGTGTTGTATCAAAGTTAAATTTCCTGAAGTTAAACTATACTGGAATGATAAAAGAGAATGTCCTCATTTTGGAGAAATACATATGAAAGTATTTTAGGATACGGGATATGGGCATGAAGTATACAACTTACTCTTAGGTGGTTCTCTGGCTATTATTGCCACTTTGCTATAATTTTGAAAGGATTTCTAAAAGAAAAAACTAAAAATATTAAAACATGTAAGAACACTATGCATTTGGTAACCTTAGTAAATGGCACATTCTCACTGATAATCAGATCATTCCACACAGACTCCAGGAAAAAAAAATATCAGTCAAAAATGACATAGAGAAGTGATAGTCTTCTGTTACTTTATTCCTTTTCCTGGTTCTTAGACAGAACTGACCATAATACCTATTTTCTACTCTGTAGTTTAACATGTGCAAGCGTCTTCCTTTGTGGTTTAGCCAACAGTGATATAAATGTGGCTTCTATTTCAACTGTTAGATTGTTTTAAATACACACACAAAAATATACATATTCTAAGCAACAATTAGGTCATGATTTTTTGTTAACTTTAAGGGAAAAACAGTACTTCTCTGTAAGCAGCTAATACATAATTAATAAAATACATGCAAAGGATTAGAGTCTGGGATCCTTCTCGCTTATACCTTTAAGACATTTTATCCAAATGGAAATGAATTTATTCCTGAACTTCATTTCCAGTATCTGAAACTATGTGAATTGGTTCACTAAACTTCCACATTAATGGTTGAATATGTTAAAGATTTATTTTATATATTAAAACCAAAGAAAAATTATAGGAATATATTCAAGGCCTCACAATTCATTGATTTTAATGTTTGGGCTGGTCTACAGACTAGATAGTCTCAAGGTCAAGCCAATGAACAGGGTTGTCTTTCAGTTATCTCTTCATCAAGCTTTAGTTAATACACAAAGAATTTTTTCCCCCTTTCAACTGAATTCTACTTCATCTGAATTTTCTGAAGGTAACTTGTTTCTATCCCCTAATCCCAAACAGCAACTGACTTACAGTCTTCATTCTTTTTCTTTCCTTAGTAACTTCATTCAAATGTTTGTGACACTTGATAGACTCCCCCCACCATTGTATCAACCTTTTCTTGTTCTGTATAACCAATTCACTGTTCAGCTGGAAGATATTAGCGGATAGTAACCCTTTCTTTTCCAAGGGATGCTGACTTATCACTTGCTTAAACTC
Source organism: Balaenoptera physalus (assembly GCF_965194825.1). NCBI lineage: Eukaryota > Metazoa > Chordata > Mammalia > Artiodactyla > Balaenopteridae > Balaenoptera > Balaenoptera physalus. The sequence continues at coordinate 93,678,239 of NC_138888.1, read as the reverse complement.
TTTCTTACCATCCTCCAGCTTCTCAGCCTCCTGTTTCACAGCATGGAGTCCTTGATCTTTAACAAGTTTGTCTTCTCTTTCCACAATTGGGTTTAGAATCCCTGCTTCTTCATGATCATCTCTCTCTTGAGATTCCAGATCCTAGTATACATTTTTTTTTAAATGCAAGTTCACATGCAGGAAAAGGGGAAAAAACCATTTAGATATCATAGATTTATCTCCCATTAAGCACAATCCCAACTGTTAGAAATTAAAGCAAATTTTCCATTTCTAAAGCAGCAAGCTACAAGTTACCACCTTTGAAAGATTTTCAAAAGCACACAAGATTATTTCTTACTTTAGTTAAAATTTTTAAAGAGACATTTGGAAAACATATCAGAACCAATATAATGGAAGCAAAGCCAATACCCTACGTAAAATTCTGAAGAGACAAGTATCAGAAGTATCCTTACTGGGCTTCCTTGGTGGCACAGTGGTTAAGAATCCACCAGCCAATGCAGGGGACACGGGTTTGAGCCCTGGTCTGGGAGGATCTCACATGCCGCGGAGCAACTAGGCCCGTGAGTCACAGCTACTGAGCCTGCACTCTAGAGCCCACGAGCCACAACTACTGAAGCCCACGCACCTAGAGCCCGTGCTCCGCAACAACAGAAGACACCGCAATGAGAAGCCTGCGACCGCAACAAAGAGTAGCCCCCGCTAGCCACAACTAGAGAAAGTCCGCACGCAGCAACGAAGACCCAACACAGCCAAAAATAAATAAAATAAATGTTTATTAAAAAAAAAAAAACGAGGTATCCTTACTTTGCACATTTCACAACAAAATCTGATGAATTCAGTTAACCAATAAAGGCTATTCATCAATTATTAAAGGCCAAGTGATATGGTGTTGAGCTGTAACACCAGCAGTGACAATGGCATAGAATCTTTCAAGTTTATACTATGCCCAAGGTCTCCAATTAATAAATCTTGTAATATTTAAATCAAATAAAAATGTAAACTTAAAATTTATTGTTTCTTATGGTCCCTTTCATGCGTGTGTGTAATTTTTCTTAATAAAAGTAAAATTTATTACTAGTGAATCTGTAGAGAATTGTCCCCTAGTATCCACTGTCCCCTTCTTCCTTTTTGTTACAGAATTCCTTAAGTTTCAGCAGAGCACAGGGCTGCCTGACTGGAGACCACATTTGCTAGCCTCCCCTGCAGCCAGACAGGACCAGTGGCATGTGAGTGGAAGTATGTACCCAACTTCTGATCACATTTATAAAAACAAAAGCTGCTTGCCCTCCACTTCCTCATTCCTCCTTCTCCCAGGTATGATAAGACAATTGTGACCACACAGATGCGGTTACACGCTTTATGATGGAAAAACAGTAAGACAGAGAATGGCTACCATGGAACAAACGTGTCTACCTATCCCGGACTACCCACTGACCTTCAGTTTATTACAAGAGAAAGAATCTTATCTCTTGCTTGAGCCACTGTATTCTGGGTCTCTTTCCAATAGCAACAGCCTATATATACTTTTACTAACAGAGCTCCCATTTGCTGGGACCCCTTAAAGTGACAGGATTAGTCTTAAGAACTTTATAAGCTTCGTGATTAGTTATTACCACAACCCTGAAGGGTAACCCACCCTTGTTTTATAGATTAGGAAACTGAGGCTCCAACAAGTCACACAAGTCACTAAAATGTTAGAACTGTCATTTAATTAAAACGCAGTGCTAACTCCAGGGCTATATCCTCTTTCACTATATCAGGTTGCTGCTGCTGCTTCTGCTGAATCTTATAAAGGGCAAATTTTTTTACCCTTCTAAAATTAAGAATTACTTTGCTATTCCACACTTTACCTTTTCAAAAAGAAAAAAAAAATTAACATGATCTAGTCTCAAGGATTTGTAAATATAGGAGGAAACACACTTAGCAGATACAGCTAACTTATCTAAATTGTAAAACAAAAATAAAATAAAGGAAAAAAAAACAAAACAAAACTAGAGTACACACAGGAATCAATTCAGTCCACACACAGGAAGAGATCTCAGGATCCCTGGGATACTTACAAGTAGTATCAAAAATATAGCATTATATGAAATATGCAGGATCCCTCGTATATTGTTTTCCTTAGAGTTTCAACTGTAAACACTAAAGATAAAACCCTATTAGAGAAAAGGACCTTCCAATACTCAACATAAGTCCTTTTAAATGAAGATGCAACACAGACCTCCTGAATTCCACTCTAATTTGAATGATATAAAGTCAGATTCCACTGCAATTACTTTGCTCGACATTCAGCTAAACTATAAAATTCTCTTACACAGGAGGCCAAAAAAATTAAATGTGGTCAAATTCTAACAAATCATTTGAAAGCTACTATAACTTGCTATTAAACATAAACGCCAGAAGGATTTTTAGAGACTATCTGGTAAGAGACATAAATGTAAGAAATTTAGAAAATTTTCTTTTCTTCTTCCTCCAACCTAGAAAGTACAATTGACATTTCTGAAGCATCTGAAAGATGCAGTGTTAACTAAGAGTCAATCCAAAGGAGTTTAGTAAAACGCACATATGTTATCTCTTTCCCTGTAAAAGGCTAGTTGCATATTTATACAGCTATGGCACTAGCTTCATTGCTGAAATTTTTAAATGTTTGATATTGTGCATTTAGGAATAACTTCAAACCTAGAATTTAGTACCTAATCATATTGCTAAACTCACCAAAGAAAGACGTTCAGGTTCTTTCCATTTGTTTTCATAACACATAACTGTTTGTGGTGTTATAGGATATTCCTCCAGCTCGAAGTCTTCACTGGTTTGTACTTCTTTTGTACACTGGTTTGTAAAATCACTCTGGCATGCAGCTACCATGAAAATTATAAAAGAATTTTTCTAATCGTATTGAACAGTGCTAAGATATATGGAATTCAACTGGTATATGTTCACCCTCTAAATGAGAAAATGCATGTTTCTCAGCTCCATGACTACTCACTATTACTGTTTTTATTTCTAGGATTTACTGGCAATTTTGTCATTTGAGGACAACTCTGAGGGATGAATCTATTAAACTTTTACAAAGTTTATGTTTTCAACTTTTTGCAAACCAGAGAAGAAGGAAATTACACTTTTGTTTTTTAAAAAAGTAAGAATATGCATAAAAATACCAAAGTATTTATGAGTGAAATGAAATGACAGTTGGGATTTCCTTTAAAATACTCTAGAAAAAAAGTAGAAAAAATAGGTGAAATAAAATTAATAAAATGTATAACTGTTAAAGGTGGTGATACATGAATAAAGGTTTATCATACTATAATCTCCTGTGTAGAGTATGCTTATGATTTTTCATAAAAGTTTAGAAAAATAAGTTATCATAAGAAAAAAAAAATTAATTATGTAAAACATAATTGTAATGACCTCAAGGGAAAAAACTGAGAAAGTGAAAGGATTTCTGGAAAGTACCTACAAGGAAATTTATTTCAATAAAGTTCTTTCCCCTCACCTTCCTTCTACTTCAAAATTAATTTATTTTATTATTAATAACTACAATGGTTTTCAACAATAATAACTACTATACCATTTTTTCTTGATGTAATTTCTTTTTCTTTCTTTGGAGAAGACTTTGGCAGACGATTAGAATATATGTTTTTTATGTCCAGTTCTCTCTCCTTTTCCTGAAAACAAACCCAACACAATTAAGAATGTAGAGTCTCAGTTTAAAATAAAACAAAAATCCTCATCTTTTCAACTGGTATTTTCCTCACCAAATTGGAATATACCTAAGTTCAGCTTCCCTTTGTAACTACCAACTACAGAAAGGAATGCCTTTAGGACATTTAGGTTACGGTAGAGCAATGATTCTCCATTAAAGGTCCAATATGCACTAGCAGCCACAAAAATCAGAATAAGGTAAAATTCATTTTCTACCCACTCCTACATGATACAGTAATGTCTTCAACTGACTTCCAGGCTTAGCCACACAAAGAATTTAATTAGCATCTCTCAAATGTGGATTCCAAATTAATGTCGAGTTAAAAATTAGACCATTTTTTAAAACACAAGTGTTCTTCACCATTTTGCGGCTATGGCTTTCTCTGAGAATTTGATTAACAAAATGAAAATTCTATGCAAGATAATGCATAAACACTTCATGTTGCACAAAATTTCAACCCATCAATGACCTCTGGATAGAATTAAGAACACCTACTTTAACAGAATTAATTAATTCTAATGCTTCCTCTAAACACTGTGAAAAGGAAGGGCATTATATGCAACAACTTTAAAAATAATCACTCATCGGATTATCTGAGGAAGAACACTGAATTATTCAACCATGCAACACAGAAAAACTCTAGTTCCCATAACTTTCTTGCAGGATTTTATAACTTTTTTCAGTTATATCATTCCTATTAGTGTATCTAATGTCTCATTTTTGGTTATAGACATTATATTAACAAATATTTTCTTTATAAGTGCCAAAGGAAATATTAGAATTTTGTAAATGATATTGTACCAAAGTTCCAAATATAAATGATAACAGTGTTTTAAAATAGAGTTTTCATCTAATATATAACACAGGGAGAAATGATGCCATTTAAAATCAAATGCTTACCTTTAATTTGTGATATAGTTGTTGTAGCTCCTTTTGAAGAACTTTATTTTCATCATGAGCCTCATATGCCCTTTTCCTTTCAGCAAGCAACTGTCGCTGGAAACTGTTAGTACTTAGCTCAAGGTTTCTTGATAGTTCCTATGATATGTGTACAAATACATTAAAAAATAGTACTTAAAAAATAATTCAACAGTAAAATACTGCACTTAGTGTCAAAATGACATTTTTAGTGGTACTAAACAAGACATACAAATCAGGTTGGGCTTAGTGTTCATAAACATACAATAAAACGGAACATAGATGTACCAACAATTTAGTAAGATACTTAGCCTATTATTTCTCTCTTTGTTTTCCACAACGATTTGCAGATAAATTCTTAAGCAGTTGCATCAAGAGTACATGGATAGTCATTTAAGTTGGCAGCAAAAGACAGCCAAAGGATGTGATGAGAAGCACCAGCGTTTGGGAATCATTGTTTGGGCAAATAGAAACTGAGGCAGCTGTGTAAAATTACACAGCACTATTCAAGGTGCAGAGATCATCATCCCAGTTTTTACTTATTTCAGCTCTAAAGACACATAGGATCAAAGTGAAAGGATGGAAGATGTTATTTTAAGCAAACAGAAACCAAAAGAAGGTGAGCATAGTCATACTTAGATAAAATAGACTTCAAGGCAAAAAGGGTAACAAAAGACAAAGAAGGTCATTATCTAATGATAAAGTGGTCAACACATAAAAAAGACAACAATCATAACACATACACTCCTGGGACTTCGCTGGTGGTCCAGTGGGTAAGACTCTGCGCTCCCAATGCAGGGGGCCCTGGTTCGATCCCTGGTCAGGGAACTAGATCCCACATGCATGCCACAGCTAAGAGTCTGCATGCCGCAACTAAGAAGTCCACATGTCACAACCAAGAGTCTGCATGCCACAACTAAGAAGTCCTTATGCCACAAGTAAAAGATTGCACATGCTGCAACTAAGACCCAGCACAGAAAAAATAATAAATAAATATTAAAAAAAAACACATACACTCCCAACACCCAAGCACCAAAACATATTAAACAAATACTGATAGATCTTAAGGGAGAAACTGACAATACAATAATAGTAGGGGACTTCAATACCACACTATCAGCAATGGAAAGACTGTCCAGATAGAAAATCAGCAAGGAAATGTTGGAAGCACACTTTAAAACAAATGGACTAACAGACATATATGGAACACTACATCCAACAGCAGCAGAATACACATTCTTCTCAAGTGCACATGGAACAGTCCCCAAGATTGATCATACTGACCACAAAACAAATCTTAGCAAATTTAAGAAGAATAAAATCATACCAACTATCTTTTCTGACCACAATGGTATGAAAATAGAAATCAACAACCAGAGGAAAGTGAAAAGATTTATAAATATGTGGAAATTAAACAACACACTTCTAAACAACCATTAGGTCAAAACAGAAATCAAAAGGGAAATTTAAAAATTATCTCAAAACAAATAAAAATGGAAATACAACATACCACATCTTGTGGGATGCAGTAAAAGCTGAAAGTTTAGAGCCTTAATGCATATATTAAGAAATCAGAAAGATCTCAAATAAACAACCTAACTTTACACTTCAAGAACTCGAACAAGTTAAGCCCAAAGTTAGCAGAAGGAAGGAAATAATAAAGATCAGAATGGAAATAAATGAAGTAGAGACCAGAAAAACAATAGAAAGGATCAATGAAACTAAGAGCTGGTTCTTTGAAAAGATAAACAAAATTGACAAACCTTTACTTGCACTAAGGAAAAAAGAGAGAATTAGAAGTGAAAGAGGAGACATTACAGCTGAACTACAGAAATGCACTGAATCATAAGCAACTAGTATGAAAGATTATATGCCAAAAAGCTACGTAACCTAGAAGAAATGGATACATTTTTAGAAACATACAACCTACCAAAACTGAATCAGGAAGAAACAGAAAATCTGAAGACTAATGAGTAATGAGATTGAATCACTAATCAAAAAACTCCCAACATGGAGGAGAAAAGATCAAGATGGTGGAGTACGGGGATGTGGAGCTCACCTCCCCCCATGAACACATCAAAAATACACCTACAGGTGGAACAATTCTCACTGAAAACTAACTGGAAACTGGAAAAAGGACTGTACAACCAAGGCTGTAAGGAAGATACACAGGTAATCACACAGGAATGGAAGAAAAGCGATTGGGTAGGGACCTGTGCTCCTGGGAGGGAACTCAGAGGAAATAAGAAATTGCAAAAGTGGATACCCACCCTGGGGAGTGAGTGGGTCAAGCCACAGACTGGGTGTCCCAGTCCTGGGGTCCGATGTGGAGGACACAAGCCTCCTGGACTGCTTGGACAGACAGAAAGGCTGGAGAAGCCTGGACTCTACTCATGAGGCGTGAGCACTGGCCTGCCTCTGACGCAGGGTGAAGAGAGGTCTGCTCTAGCAGCTGCCGGATTTCCCACAACCGTGCCACTCTGGGCCCCACTGTACCACACCTCAACACCTCCCTACCCCATAAACACAGAGAAACCATTCAGGCTCCCCTCCCTTGTGGAGCACAGTGGAGGCTGGGAACAGCAATCAGCTGTGAGGGGAAAAGGGGTCTTGCCTCTGAGGAGAGGTCTGGGTGGTTGCTGGGTTTCCCACAACCACCTCACCGTGCACCCCAGCCAAAGCCAAGTGAATGCTCTGGCTCTACTCAGTCTGTGCCACAGTGGGGCACTGGATGTGGGACAGCCACGACCAGGGAAAAGACTCTACCATGGGTTGCACCTGAAGGAGCCACAGACACCTACACAATCAGTGCGTTGAACCTCTGTATGTGAAAGGCCCCACTTGCTTCAGCACTCCCTACTCTGGGGCAAAAGTCTTGGTGCTGGGAGAGAGAAAAACACACACTTAAAGGCAACAGAGGCAGCTTGAGCCTGACACAAAGGGCTTCTGCTTCAGCAACTTGGGATCAGACCCCGCCCCTGACAGAGAGGTGACAGCCACTGAACAGAGAGAAAGTCCCGTCTCACACCAGGAGCCAACTCTAGCCCCTCCATCCCCAGTCACACCCCACTACCAAGTTAAGAGCTGCCAGCACAACATCAGGAAAGATGTGACTGGCATCCACATCAAATCCAGCCCTCCCATCAAAGGCACTGGGCATGTGCAGTCTGCATAGGGACACTCCCAAATAAGAACACCCCTTCAAGACCACAAAAGATCACTGCTTCACCTTAGTTCATAGAAGCAGAGAAAAGCAAAATTAAAAGGCAGAGGAACTATTCTCAGTTCAAAGAACAAGAAAAAAACCCTGAACAAATAATGAAATGGAAATAAACAACTTAACAGATAAGTAATTCAAAACATTGGTAATAAAAAGCTTAACTGAATTAGGTAAAAGAATTGATCTAAACACTGAACATTTTAACAAGGAATTAGAAACAAAAAATAAAAAAACACCCAATCAGAAATGAAGAATTCAACAGCTGAAATAAAAAACACACTAAAACGAATGAATAGCAGGTTAAGTAATATGGAAAAATGCATAACTGACCTGGAAGATATAATCATGGAAATCACCAAATCAGAACAGCAGAGAGAAAAACACGTTTTATAAAGTGAAAGCAATCTAAGAGATCTCTCCAATAACATTAAGTGTTCCAACATTTGCTTTATAGGGGTTCCAGAAGGAGAGAGAGAGAAGGGGATCAAAAATAGATTTGAAGAAATTATGGTTGAAAACTTCCCAAACCTGAAGGAGGAAACAGATATCCAGATACAGGAAGCAGAGAGGGTTCCAAACAAGATGAACCCAAACAGACCCACACCAAGACATACAATTAAAATGGCAAAAGTTAAAGAGAATTCTAAAGGCAGCAAGAGAAAAAGTGTCATATATAAAGGAATCCCCATAAGGCTATCAGCTGATTTCTCTGCAGAAACTTTGCAGGCCAAAAGGGAGAGGCATGATATATTCAAAATCCTGAAAAGGAAAAACCTGCAACCTATGATACTCTACCCAGCAAGATTATCATTTAGAATAGGAGAGATAAAGAACTTCTCAGACAAGCAAAAGCTAAAAGAATTCAGCATACTAAACCTACTCTAAAAGAAATGTTGAAGGGTCTTCTCTAAATTGAAAAGAGGTAAGAATCTGTAGGAAAGGGAAAATCCCAGTGGGAAAGTCAAATACACAGTAAGGATTGAAGATCACTTAAATAAGCCAGTATGTAGATTAAAAGACAAAAAAAGTATAAAAGCAACTATAACTAAAATAAACAGTTAAGGAACAAGCAGGAAGATGTAGAATATATCAAATACACAAAATGTGGGTTACGGAGGTAAAAAATGTAGATCTTTTAGAATGTGTTTGAATTTAAATGACTACCAGTTTAAAACAAGTAGATATAATTATGAGTCAACATATATGAACCCCATGGTAACCACAACTGGAAAACAAGTAATAAAATGGCAATAAGTATGTACCTATTAATAATTACTTTAAATGTCAATGGACTAAATGCTCAGATCAAAAGACATAAGGTGGCTGACTGGATTTAAAAAAAAAAAAACAAGACCCTTGAATATGCTGCCTACAAGAGACTCACTTCAGGGGTAAAGACACACACAGTGTGAGCGGATGGAAAAAGATGTTTCATGCAAACAAAAATGACAAAGTGTGGGTAGCAATACTCAGACAAAATCATATCAGACTTTAAAATAAAGACTACAATGAAAGACAAAGAAGGCCTTATACAGTGATAAAGGGATCAATACAAGAGGGTATTACACTTGTTAACACAAACACACCCAATACAAGAGCACCTAAACATATAATGCAAATACAGACATAAAGGGAGAAATTGACAACAATACAACAATAGTATGAGATGTTAACACTCCACTGACATCAATGGACAGATCATCAAGACAGAAAATCAATAAGGCACAGAGGCCTTAAATGACACAACAGACCAGTTAGACTTAATTGATATCTACATGAGACTACATGCAAAAAAAGCAGAATACACATTCATATCAAGCACACATGGAACGTTCTCCAGTACAGATCACATACAAAGTCACAAAACAAGCCTCAACAAATTTAAGAGGACAGAAATAATTTCAAGCATCTTTTCCAACCACAGCAATATAAAACTAGAAAATCAACTATAGAAAGAAAAGTGGATAAAGAACAAACGTGGAGATTAAACAACATATTACTAAAAAAACTATGGTCACTGATGAAATCAAAGAGGAAATAAGAAAATACCTCAAGACAAATGAAAATGAAAACACAACTTTCCAAAATCTATGAGATGCAGCAAAAGCAATTCTAAGAGGGAAGTTCATAGCGATACAGGACTTCCTCAAGAGCAAGAAAAGTCTCAAACAACCTAACCTACCACCTTAAAGAATTAGAAAAAGAGCAAAGCCCAAAGTCAGGAGGAAGGAAATAATAAAAATCAGAGGAAATAAAGATTTAAAAAAAGTAGAAAAAGATCAATGAAACCAAGAGCTGCTTTTTTTTAAAGATAAACAAAATTGATAAATGTTTAGCCAGGCTCACCAAGAGGAAAAGGGAGAAGACCCAAATGAACAAAATAAGAAATGAAAGATGATAAATAACAACCAATACCACAGAGATACAAAAAATCGTAAGAGAACACTATGAACAGTTATATGCCAACAAACTGGACAATCTAGAGGAAATGGACAAACTTCTAGAAACATACAGCCTGCCAAGACTGAGTCAAGCAGTTTTTTTGTAATAAAAAAAAAAACCCAGCAAACAAAAGTCCAGGACCAGATGGCTTTACGGGGAAATTCTACCAAGCATTTAAAGAACTTATATCTATCCTTCTCAAACCATTCCAAAAAACTGAAGAGGAGATAACACTGCCATATTTATTCTACAAGGCCACCATTATCCTGATGCCAAAACCAAAACAAGACACTACAATAAAAGAAAGTTACAGACCAATATCTTTGATGACTATAGATGCAAAAATCCTCAGGCAAAGTACTCGCAAACTGAATCCAGCAATATGTAAAAAGGATTATACACCATGATCAAGTTGGATCTATTCCAGGGTCACAAGGATGGTTCAATATTCGAAATCAATCAATGTGAACACCACATTAACAAAAGGAGAGATAAAAATCATATAATCATCTCAAAAGACACACTCGAAAAGCATTAGATAAAATTCTACATGCATTCATGATAATAACTCTCAACATAATAATGGCCATTTATGACAAACCCAGAGCCAGCATACTCAATAGTGTAAAGCTGAAAGCCTTTCCACTAAATTCAGGAAGAAGACAAGGATGCCCACTCACACCACTTCTATTTAACATAGTACTAGAAGTTCTAGCCACAGCAATCAGACAAGAGAAAGAAATAAAAGGCATCCAAATTGGAAAAGAAGAAGTAAAACTGCCACTATTTGCAGATGACATGATACATTACATAGAAAACCCTGAAGTCTCCAACCCAGAACTATTAGAATAAATGAATTCAGCAAAGTTGTAGGATACAATATCCGTATACAAAAATATGTTGCGTTTCTATACACTAATAATAAACTATCAAAAAGAGAAAGTAAAAAAAAAATCCTGCTTAAAATTGCATCAAAAATAATAAAATACCTAATAATGAACTTAACCAAAAAGGTGAAAGACCTACACTCTGAAAACTATAAAACACGAATTGAAGATAAAAGAAGAAATGGAAAGATATCCCATACTCTTGGATTGGAATAATTAATATTGTTAAAATGGCCATACTACCCAAAGCAATCTACAGATTTAATGCAATCCATGACATTTTTCACAGAACTAGAACAAGTAATCCTAAAATTCATATGGAACCACGAAAGACCCCAAATTGCCAAAGTAATCTTGAGAAAAAAGAACAAAGCTGGAGGTATTACCCTACGAGATTTCAGATTATATTACAAAGCTACAGCAATCAAAACAGCATGGTACTGGCACAGAAACAGACACATAAATCAATGGAACAGAATAGAGAGCCCAGAACTAAACCCATGCACCTATGGTCAATTAATCTATGACAAAGGAGGCAAGAATATAAGGAGAAAAGACGGTCTCTTCAATAAGTTGTGCTGGGAAAACTGGAAAGCTACATGTAAAATAATGAGATTAAAACATTTCCTTACAACATATACAAAAATAAACTCAAATGGATTAAAGATCTAAATGTAAGACCTGAAACCACAAAACTCCTAGAAGAGAACATAGGTGGAAGCCTCTTTTACATAAATCCTAGCAATATTTTTTTGGATCTGTCTCCTACGGTAAAAGAAATAAAAGCAAGAGTAAACAAATGAGACGTAATTAAACTTAAAAGTTTCAAACTTAAATCCCATTCCATAGGTTGTCTTTTCATTTCAACAGAAATGAAACAACCAAAACCAAACAATCCGATCAAAAAATGGGAAGAATACCTGAACAGACATTTTCCTAAAAAAGACATACAGATGGCCAACAGGCACAGGAAGAGATGCTCAACATCATTAATTACTGGAGAAATGCACATCAAAACCAAAATAAGATATTGCCTCACACTTCTCAGAATAGCTATCATCAAAAAGAATACAAATAATAAATGTTGGCAAGAATGTGGAGAAAAGAGAACCCTTGGTGGGAATGTAACTTGGTGCAGCCACTATGGAAACCAGTATGGAGTTTCCTCAAAAAACTAAAAACAGAACTACCACATGATCCAGCAATTCCACTCCTGGGTATATGTCCATAAACAAAACTAAAACACTAATTTAAAAAGATACATGCACCCAATGTTCATAGCAACACTTTTTACAATAGTCAAGACATGGAAACAACCCAAGTGCCCATCAACAGATGAATGGATAAAGAAGAAGTGGTATGTATGTATGTATGTATGTGTGTGTGTGTATACATGCATGCACATAATGGAATATTCCTGTCATAAAAAAGAATGAAATTCTTCCAACTGCAGCCACGTGAATGGACCTAGAGGATATTATGCTCAGTGAAAGAAGTCAGACAAATACTGTATGATACCACTTATATGTGGAATCTAAAAAACAACACAAATGAATGTATATGCAAAACAGAAACAAACTCATAGATCTAGAAAGCAAATTAGTGGTTACCAAAGGGGAAATGGAAGGGGAGAGGGGCAAATTAGGGGTACAGGATTAAGAGATATAACCTACCATGTGTAAAACAGACAACCAATAAGGACATATTATATAGCATAGAGAATTATAGCCATTATCTTGTAACAACTTTTAATGGAATGTAAACTGTAAAAATACTAAATTACTATCCTGTACACCTGGAACTAATATAATATTGTAAATCAACCATATTTCAATTTTAAAAATTTAAATTAAAAAAAAACAAACCAAAAAACTTCCCAACACGGAAAACTCCATGACTACACAGTTTCATTGGAGAATTCTACCAAACATTTAAAGAATTAACATCAATCCTCCTCAAACTGTTCCAAAATATCGAGGAGAACAGAACACTTCTGAACTCGGAAATTCTAAGAAGCCAGCATTACCTTGATACCAAAATCAGGTAAGGATACTACACAAAAAAAGAGAAAACTATAGATCAATATCCCTCATGAATATAGATGCAAAAATTCTCAACGAAGTATTAGCAAACTGAATTCAAGAACACATTAAAAGGATTACACACCATGGCTTAGTGAGATTTATCCCTGGGATGCAAAGATGCAAATACAAAGATGGAAATATATCATATCAATAAAATGAAAACTAAAATTCATGTGATCATCTCAAAAGATGCAGATAAAGTATTTGACAAAATACAATATCCTTTTATGATTAAAACCCTTAACAGATTGGGCATAGAGAGAATGCATCTCAACATAGTAAAAGACATATACAACAAGCCCACAGCTAACAATATACTCAGTGGAGAAAAACTGAAAGCATTTCCTTTAAATCAGGAACAAGAGACAAGGATGTACACTCTCACCCCTACTATTCAATACAGTACTGGAAGTCCTAGCTAGAGCAATTAGGCAAGACAAAGAAATAAAAGGCTTCCAAATCAAAAAGGAAGAAACAAAACTGTCACTATCTCCTGATAATACGATCGTTTATATAGAAGACCCCGAAGAGTCGATCAAAAAACTGTTGGATCTAATTAATGATTTCAGTAAAATGGGAGGATATAAAATCAATATACAGAAGTCAATTGTGTTCCTTTACACTAAAAATGAAGCAACTGAAAAAGAAATAAAGAAAACTATTCCATTCATAATAGCATCAAAAACAATAAAATACTTAAGAATAAATTTAACAAAGGATGTGAAAGATCTGTACAATGAAAACTACAAGATTTTGCTGAAATAAACCAAAGAACACACAAATGGAAAGACATAACATATTCATAGATTAGAAGAATTAATATTGTTAAAATGGCTATACTACCCAAAGCCATCTACAAATTCAATGCAACCCCCATCAAAATACCAAAGACATTCTTCACAGAAATAGAAGAAACAATCCTAAAATTTATGTACAACCACAAAAGAATCCAAATAGGCAAAGCAATCCTGAGAAAAAGGACAAAGCCAGAGATATCACACTTCCTGATTTCAAACTATACTACAAAGCCAAAGTAATAAAAATGGTATGGTACTGGCACAAAAATAGATACCAAGATCAATGGAACAGAATAGAGAGCCCAGAATTAAGTCCCAGCATATACGGTCAACTAATATATGACAAGAGAGCCAAGAACACACAATGGGGAAAGGATAGTGTTTTGAACAAATGGTGCTGGGAAAACTGGAAAAAAGACATGCAGAACAATGAAGCTGGACCTTTATCTTACACTGCTCACAAAAATTAAACTGAAATGGACTAACGACTTAAATATAAGACCTGATACCATAAAACTCCTAGAAGAAAATGCAGAGAATAAGCTCATTGTTATTAATCTTGGCAATGATTTTTTGCACATGACATCAAAAGCGCAAACAACAAAAGCAAGAAATCAACAAATAGAACTACGTTAAATTCAAAAGCTTCTGAAGAGCAAAAGGAACAATTTACAAATTGAATAGACAACATACAGGATGAGAGAAAATTTTGGCAAACCATATATCGGATAAGAGGCCAATATCCAAAATATATAAAAAACTCAGTCAACTCACTAACAAAAATACAAGCAATCCAATTTTTAAAATGGGCAGAAGAACTAAATAGACATTTTTCTAAAGAAGGCATCAAAATGGCCAACAGGCACATGGAAAGATGATCAATAAGGGAAATACAAATCAAAACCACAGTGAGATATCACCTCACACCTGTTAGAATGGCTCTCAAGAAGGCAAGAGACAACAGGTGCTGGCAAGAATGTGATGAAAAGAGAACCCTTATACACTGTTGGTGGGAATGTAAACTGGTCCAACCACTATGGAAAATGATAGGGAGGATCCTCAAAAATTTAAAAATAGACCTACCATACAACCCAACAATTCCACTTCTAGGTATATACCCAAAGGAAATAAAAACAGGATTTTCATGAAATACATGCACTCCAATGTTTATCACAGCATAATTCACAATAACCAAGATGTGGAAACAACCCAAATGTCCATCAGTGAATGAATGGATAAAAAGATGTGAATATATATACACATAACAAAATTTTTTTAGCCATGAAAAAGGAGGATATCCTGCCATTTGTGACAACATGGATGGACCCTGAGCACAATGTAGTAAGCAAGATAACTGAGACAGAGAAAGACAAGTACTGCACAATATCACTTATATGTGGAATCTAAAAGAGTCAAACCTGTAAAAAGAGAGTGTAAAATGATGGTTACCAGGGGATGAGGGCTGGGGGCATAACTGATGGTGTTTAAGGGTACAAACTTGTAACGAGGAGTAAATAAGCCATAGAGGTCTAATACACCATATAATGAATGTAGACAATAATACTGCACTATAATTATGTAACACTGATAAACGTCACTACAATGACAGTCATATTGCAATATTTAAGTGTATCAAAGTAACACACTATACACCTTAAATTTATTTAAATTTATTATACAATGTTACATGTCAAATTTATTCAATTAAAAAATTTTCTTTTAAATAACTTAAGTTGTCAAGATACCATTTCTAACATCTGGATGAAAAAATGCCTTTTATTGATATAATTATAAAATTTTACTACAAATGTAATAAGTGTTTACTTTAAAATATTATAAAATCACAAAGAACAGAAAATTTTAAAAAGTGACAGTCTATCACTCTGTGATAATCACTGCCACCATTTTGGTGTGTATAATTTGAGACTTTTATACATTTTTCTCAGTAAATAATATCATAAATGCCTTTCTATGTCAATAAACACACTAATACCACAAAAATTTTTAATGAGGTAACATTCTGTTTTACAGATTATCAAAATTTATTTAATCATATTCTGCTGCTCAACATTTGAGTACTTCCAATTTTTCCTATGGTGAACATCCTATTACACATAAATTTAAGCTTATTTTTTATCATTTCCTCAGGGTAAATGTTAAGAAATTATGTTTCTGGGTTGATAGACATTTATACGATTTGAACACTTTTCAAAAGCATTACCAAAATGCCTGCTGGAAAGATTTTAACAGTTTACATTCTCTTCAAAAGTCTAGTAGCCTTTATTTTACTATATTCTTGAAATAACTGGATATTGAAATTTTTAAATCTATTGGACTAGCCAAAAAGGATATTAATATTTTAATTTGTATTTCTTGGATTAATACTGAAGTTAATTTTTATGTTTATTGGCCATCCATAGTCTTTATAAACTTTTTATATAGTGTAATAGGAATTTAAAAGATAATGACACAATGGGGGAAAAAACAATATTGAAAAACAAAACAAAAAGGCTAAGAATTTTCCAGAAAGAAAAATATAAAAAGAAGATATAAAAAGATATAAAAAGAGAGATAGAGCCAGAAAAACCATCACGATAAAGACTGGATCAGGAAAGAATCATCAATGGATGTTAAATTTTGATGCGGAATAAGATATATAAATTCCAAGTGGCTCACCACAGACAGCTTATTGGTTTCACTGAAGGGGAAAAATAGTAATTGTATATATGGTGTACAATCATTGGTAAGGTGATCAAAATTAACATCAACGATAAAGGACAGGTGAAGATCATGTACCTTTAGCTATGATATCTTAAGAAGGAAATTACATCACCTATTCAGTATTCTAGCCAAGAATACAAAAACCTTAGTCTAATAACAATAAAACATCAGAGAACTGCAAATTAAGAACATTCTATTAAATGAAAAGGGATGGGGTACCATATTCTTCAAAAATGTGAATGTCGTAAAAAAGACAACAAAAGTATGAGGAAATGTTCCAGATTAATGAAGGCTAAAGACATCTAGACAACCAACACACTACTTGACTCTAGATTGGACCTTGTACTAAAGGAGTAAAGTGGCATAAAAGACATTATTAAGTCAATTGAAAAAACTATATTGTGGAGAGATTCGAGAAAATTATTTTACAAATGTAAATTTATATCATAATTATACTGTGTTTATACAAGGGCATATCCCTATTCTTAGGAAATAAAACCAATGTATTTAGGGGTAAAAAGCATGATGTGTGGAACTTTCCCTCAAATAGTTTTTTAAAAATTTACATATGTACATGTATGTGTTCACATATGACAGAGCATGTGTACATAAGACAAATGGGGTAACATGTTAACAAGAGGTGAATCAGCATAAAGAGTATGAGAGTGTTGTTAGAACTACATATATATTTGCAACTCTCTGTAACCTTAAAATTATTCCCATATAAAAAGTTTATTTAAATAAGTGTACCCTTAGATATTTGGAGGCAAAACAGGAAACCGCTATACTTAAAGAAAAAATGTTAAAAGCTACTGGAGTTAAAAAAAAAAAAAATCAAGTTCTAAGTGATAATAACTGTCAACCTAGACTCCAAGACCCAGTAAAATTATCATTCAAGAGTGAAGATAAATTATGTACAAAGATTGGAAAATTTTACCACTCAGAAGCCCTCACTGAAAGAATGACCAAAAGATAAGAAAGACAATGAACCCTGAAGGAAAGGTGCAGTAATGAGCAACGGTGATATGCAAGTAACAATGGTGAGCAAAGAAAGTAATGGTAAATCTCATAAGCATGGTTAAAAAATTGAGGAGTTTCAAAATAAGGTAAATTAAAACAGACAATAATAATGTGTAAGATGACATGAGAAGACACTGGAGAAAGTGTTCTACTGTCCTGAGAGAATTTGAAAAAAATATAGATATTTATTGCTTCAGATTTCCTTAATTCAAGTACACATATCTTAAAAATTCAAGGCTAAACTCTAAAAGAATAGTAGTAGAATCTGTCATTCTGAAATCAATGGAAAGTCAGGGTAAAGGGTTAAGAGGCAGGAAGTTAAAAAAAGCAGCAGAAAGAAAAATGATAATTTTGTTTTTAAAGATAACCCACATAGATCTAACTATCTCAGTGATCCCAACAAACGTAAATAAATAATTTTGTGGAATGAGATACTCTTATGTTGGATTCTTTTTAAAAATGAATTTAGTCAAATATTGTACAAGCACAGAGATAAAACATTAACACACAAAAAGATGAAAGTAAAAGAAAAAATATATTAGGCAAAAAAAAAAAATGTAGTGTAGATTAAATAGGCTTTAAGACAAAAAGCATTATTAGGGAGAGATAGGAATTTTTATTCAACATTGAAAAAAAAAAATCACCAGAAAGGCAAAACAACCCTGAACATGTTTTAGTTTCAATTCTGAACCTATAAATAACACAGCTTCCAAACATGCTACGGTTTTTGGCAAGCTTTATCAAGAAAAAGAAGAGGTACATATTAACTACATTAGGAATAAAAATGGGGTATGTAACTATAGAAGTGACAGAAATTTAAACATCATAAATACTATGAAAAACCTAATGCCAACAAATACAAAATCTGAGATAAAATGAATAATTTTCCAGAAAAATATAAATTATTAAAACTAAAAATATAAGATCTGAATCAATCTACAAATGAAGTGAATAAGTAGAAAAAATTTAAAAAAACAAACTAACAAGCACTAGATCCAGGTTTCAGAAGTGATAATCTACCAAATTTTAAGACAGAGATATTCCCTATCTTTTATAATCTCTGAAAGAGAACAGAAAGAAGAAAAAACTCTCCAAGTCATTCCCTGTGAGAACTTTTATAATCTTGATGCCAAAACTGGATAAGGACAGCTTGAAAAAAATACATCATAGACCATTCTTACATATGCATATTGCTGCAAAAATCCCAAATATTAGCAAAAGGAATTCAGCAATGTACAAAAATAACATCACAAGAAGCACTTCTCTCAAAAAAGCAAAGTGTAAGAGTAGTGTAACAGTAAAAATATATAAATGTAATTTTCCATGTTAATTAAATGAGAAAAAAATACTTGATCACTTTAATAGACGTAAAAAAAAAAGGCATACGAACATTTGACAAAATTCTCCACTATCTGTGATTTAAAACAAAAATCTTAGCAAGCTAGTAATAGAAAAGCTAGTAATTCTTCATCTATAATACATATTATACACATACACAGAAAAGATCAAGAAGGATATACACTAAAATGCTAAAACTGATGATATCTGGGTGTAAGAATGTTTTTATTTTTCTCAAGTTTTTAAAAATGTATACGTGCTACTTATATAAAAGGACAATTTCTGAAAATACATTTAACTGTAAAAAGTCAAATAGGAAGAAGATATATCAACTTCAGAATAGTTACTTCTGAGGAGGGAGAGTAGAAGAGAGACGTTTTGGAGAAAGTATACAGGGGGAACTTCAAAGTAACATCTTATTTTTTAAAATATGACCTAAAGCAAAATTAACAAAATATCAAGTAGGTAGATGAATGTTTTAAATATTATTCTCTTTTTTATATGTTCAAAATATTTCATAAGAAAAAAATTAAAAGCGCTTTAAGAAATTAAAGATATGGAATAGAAAAAGAAGAAAAATCTTTGGCTGGAAGGACTATGGGTGTTTTTGCCCTACTTCACTGTAAGTCTAAAAATGTCTTTAACAAACATTTTTATAATACAAAAAAAAAAGTTAAATAACTGATTTTTTTCCAAAAGGAAAGAGCACAGAATTCTAACTCCTTAAAAGAGAGAAATAAAGGTTTACATAATTTAATTTTTGCAAGCAAACCCAAAGGATAACTGAACTTACCTTCACTTATTTTTTATTAATTAAGCAATATATACTTAAATAACAATACTCCATTTGTTAAAACAGGTCTATAAATGTCAGTTGTTTTATTCATTGCTCAGTGTTACTGTAACTCAATTCTGAAGGCTTAGACCCTTGTATAAGCAAGGAACCTATAGCTGTGGTCCCCAACCTTTTTGGTACCAGGGACCGGTTTCGTGGAAGACAGTTTTTCCATGGACTGGGTGGGGACGGCTCAGGCGGTGATGTGAACGATGGAGAGCAATGGCGAGTGGCAGATGAAGCTTCGCTCACTTGCTCGCCTGCCATTCACCTCCTGCTGTGCAGCCCGGTTTCTAACGGGGGGCGGGGGAACCCCTGCCCTATAGGAACAGTTTTTACATTCCTAGTAGGTGGTCATGCAGCCTCTGTACAAATACCTGTGGTGGCAGAAAAGCTCAATAATACAAAGGGTACTGATTTCATTGTCATTGGACAATTCCAACTATTAGGAAGCTCTTGTTTATAAATGAGTGGAAACCCGCTTCCCAGAAATATCCATTAGGTTCCTATTGCCTTCAGGAACATCCAAAAGCATATCTGTTTCCCCTCTTTCACACAACAGCTCTTTAAATACTGAAGTAAGTTACATTTTCCCTTAATTTGAATCTTATCCATAATTCCATGCTTCTTCCACTGTTCCTTATATGCCAGTTCTTTGACCCCTTGGTTCTTCTGCTTGCTCTCTACAGGTCAGTTTGTTACCTAAAATTGGGTACCTGTTATCAGATGTGATCCGGCCAGTAAAATAAGTTATTATTACCTTGAGAGCCTGGGCACCACCATACTCAATTAACTTTTTTCTTTCAGTTATCTTTTTAAACAGTTATATGATTATAGTCTCAACTGAAACCTTAGACTTTTTAAAAACCTGAATAACTTTCAAGCCAGGTCTCCCCATATGGTATCCATAAAATGGATGGAAAAAAATTGAGGACTTAACAGTTAACTCGATTAAATTTTATCTTGCTTGTTTTCTGCCAGATTTTGAACCTAAGGAGATCAATTCAATCTCAGTCTTCTCATCCATCAAATTAGCTGTCCCTTCTATTTGTGAACCTGTCCACGAAAGCCACTTTATTTTATTGATCTATCCATCCATTCATTCCTTTAAGAGACACTAATTCTAGCCAGATAGTGTATCAAATGTTGCAAATACAAAATCAAATAAGACTCGTTCTTGTCCTTAAGGAGCCCACTCAAATACACTGATAAACATGCTGAAAGGGACAGGGCCTAATATGGCACCCCAAACACCCACCTAGAAATGTTCTCTCCAAGCTGAAAGCTGTATATTTATTTGCACTCTTCGGGTTCAGTTACTGATCCAATTGTAATGCTTTCTAACATTATTTTCAGCCAGCCCACATTTCTCCACTAAATCACAAACATGAAAGATTTACTGTATCTACTGTGTATCAAGATATATTCTATCTACTATATATCAAGACATATCTATTAGAATCCAGTAGACATAGTATATACCTACAGAATATAGATGTATGTAATATATATACTATATAAGTGGTATAGTATAATCTGTAGTATATATTGTATAGTATAGAGTATAGCAAATAGTTTAGAATATGGATGTATACATATACTATATGTAAATAGTAGAATATAATAAAGTATACTTCAATGTACAAATCTAACAATCTCATGGGGAAAAAAGTGAGGATACTTCTAAGTGAGAAATATTTTCCAAAACATACTCAAAAATTTGGTAGAGATTGGCATTAAGTATACTGATTGATAATTTCTAACATCTACTTCCACCTATCTTTGAAAACACTGGTACTTGTTTTTTGTTACTTTTCTTGCCTTTCTTACTCTTCCTAACTCCACAAAGAATACTGACAAAGATTCTGAAATCACATTCACAGGGTTCTTCAGTCCTCTGAGGTATAATTCATCTAAATCTGGAGACTGAGATTTTTAAATGAGTTACCCATCACTTATTATTTCTTCATCTGCCTTGAGAAGGAAAAGAAGCAAAACGTAGAATCCAAAAGTTATGTTTCCTTTGAGCATTTCAAGTGTTGAGTTTTGGTATAATTACTCTAATGAAACTTATACTGTTTTCTTTTAAAATGTCTGCAAGCCTTTGCTTACTCTGAGTTTTTGTCTTCCAACATTGTTAGATTTTACTCCACAGTATTCACCGCAGTTAGCGCCAAAAATAAAACAGATTTCCGAAGTGTTACCTACTCAACAAACTGCATATAGAAAATTAATATGATATGAGAGATTCTGAAAAAATGATTTGTTTCTTTAACAGCATGTGGATACTGATAAAATAGCCAAAGTTAATTTTAATATCTTAATTCATGCTATCGTTAAAAATTATGAAAAAAACACAAATGCACTATAAGAGGAACATATTATTCAGCTTTTAGATACATGATAAAATCCTAAAGCTTCTACTAAAATGATAATAAAATAATAGAGCAACAGAATGGGAGACAAAAGACTACAGTTCTAGTTCCAGACATGTGGTCCTAATGACCTGTGTGACTCTATGTGACCTAGAACATGGTAAATAACATCTCTCTGTCATAACCTCCTCAACTGTAAAATGCTTGAGTTGGACTAGACTAGAGAGTGCCCCATGAAGGAGTTTCATGGGCTGCCTCAGATTGCTGGGCAAGTGACTTTCTAAAGCTCTCTTTGCAGCCTAACTCACCAATCACCACACAGAATAGTTCAAGTTCACCCTTTGTCTGGTTTTCTATGAAGAACTGCTAAAATTTGAAAAACTGATGGACCAAATCAGTAGTTGTAAACTTAAAAAAAAAAAAAAAGAAATAGAATGTTTAAAGTCCACTGAGCTCAATTTGAAAACCAATGCACTAAACCATTTCTATAGTCCTTTCAAATTGTAGGATACTAACTGTAATGTACTTATTTTTAAATAGTGTACTTTTCCTTCAGTGTATTTTTTTTCAATTCATATATTAGGTGCCTGATAAATACCAGGCACTGAGCCAGACTCTTTATGAATTTTATCTCTAACATGGTTCATCACCACCTGAAAGGTTTTACAAACTGAAAACAGAGGTTCAGATAAATCTAAGTGGTAAAGAACATCATAAAGCTAACCCGGTATAGAACAAGACTTGGAACCTGGTTTATATAATGTATGTCCATAAAATTCCAAGTTTCATTAGGATTTAACAGCTTAAGAGGTAAGTATTAATTAACAAAATAATTAAAAGATAAATAATTGTTATGTGGCCTTGAATGCTAAGGCCATAATTTCTAACAACTAAGTTACAAAATTCAACAGTTTCCATATTAAAGATGCTTACATAAAAATGCATAAGTTTTAAAATCTTAGGTGATATTAATCACAAGGAAGGCCAATTTGATCCTTAAAAAAATACAATAATTTACTTTATTACTCCAAGAAAAACAATTATCCAGCAAAATTCTTTAGGACCTTATATTAACAAGTAGTAAAAATGATTTTTAAATGACTTACTGATCCAGAGACTTTAACTTGCAGAAATTTTGCATTAGTATACTTATATATGCATGCAAAGACTTATGTTCACTGCCATGTATATTTAGACTACCCCCAGAACAAGAAACTAATATATACATTAATAAGGGAAAGGGGTTGGGCTTCCCTGGTGGCGCAGTGGTTGAGAATCTGCCTGCTAATGCAGGGGACACGGGTTCGAGCCCTGGTCTGGGAAGATCCCACATGCTGCGGAGCAGCTAGGCCCATGAGCCACAACTACTGAGCCTGCGCGTCTGGAGCCTGTGCTCCACAACAAGAGAGGCTGTGATAGTGAGAGGCCTGCCCATCGCGATGAAGAGTGGCCCCCGCTTGCCACAACTAGAGAAAGCCCTCGCACAGAAACGAAGACCCAACACAGCCAAAAAATATATATAATTAATTAATTTTAAAAAAAAAAGTACCTGAACCAGTAAATGATAATGGAGAATTATTTTAAAAAATTAAAAAAATAAGGGAAAGGGTCAACATATTATAATATATATACACAATGGAATAATACAAAACCTTTAAAAAGAATGAGAAGGCGAGAATGACATAACCAAGATGATGACGTAAGTTGTTCCTGACTTGGCTCTGCTTTACAAGAAAAACAACTAACAACTATGCAAGAATAAGACATCACTCAGAGAATCTCAGAACACGGGAGTGAGGCTGAAGCACCTCCTGCACCACACAGACCAAGACAGACTGAATGCAAGGGGGAGAGGAACAGCTACACGCTGACCGCATGGCCCTTTCCCCGGGCCAGCACAGCCCCGTGCCTACAGCTCCTCCAGTGGCAAAAGAGAACACAGCGGTGACATCCAGCACCGCCAGCACCGGGGGTCACTTCATGGGAACCCCTACTCTGGTTTCACCCCAGGGGGATCACAGGAGCATCTGTGGGCTCAACCACTGGGAATCTGATTGTGATGGAGAAAGGGGGGAGGAGCTTCCAACAAGCAGCGCTCGGATCTTGGCGGACTGAGTTCCTGCCTGCAGAGCCCAAAGAGTAAACCCAACCAGCAGCTTTGCTCTTCTGCAGCCCAATTTGGTGGCACAGTCTGACGAGGGAACTTGGTGGGGCGCAAGTCTGCCCAATTCGGGTCTTCCAATGAGGAGATCTGCCAGCCCTGGAGCCTGGTCTGCCCACGACCAGCAGAAGAGCTGAGTCTTAGCTCCTCCCCCAGCCTCCCTACCAGAAAGCCTGTTCAGAAAAAACTGGGGAGTTGCCTGAAGTGGGCTCTCCCAGTCCCACCCAGGCAGAAGTCTGGGTCACAGCCCCGCCCACCAGAGAGTGTGGCCCCCAGCCCCATCTGGAGGAAGGGCTGACAAGAACACCCAGAAGCTGCACAACCCAGCAGGTGAGTGGGCAGAACCGGTGGCCCCCAGAGCAAAGTCAGTAGCACTGTTCGGCCAGTGAAACTGGGGCACAGGCTGGCTTGTGTCAAGATGACAAAGAGCATTAGTGGCTTTGGGGGTACTTACCTGATGAGCCCGGGTTGGGAAACTAACTCACAGCCCCACTTATTGCTGAAGACAGACTTCAGCCCGCCTGACCAGGGAACCTCACCAGAGCACACAGGGGGGCTGCAGAACCCACCCAACAGCCCTGCTGACAGTGGCACGTGAGCAGAGAGCACGGCCCGTGGCTTCCCCTGTCTGCAGAGCAAAGCTGATGGCCTCACCTGATTAGGATACTCAGCGCACACTCTTGCCTGATTTGGGTCCCCAAACAATGCGGCACCCAGGCATCCTGTTACCCCAGCAGGGCAGGGATGCTAATTCATACTCCCATCCACTGATGAGCGTATCTCCCAGTCTGTACTGCCTAGTAAGCCTATCCAGAGAGCCCAGGCAGTAGTGAGGCCGTCCTACAGCCTCGCTTGGTCAGGGAACCAAGCCAGCAGTCCTACCCAGCTGCTCTCCACACGTGGCACCCCCCACCACTCCTGACCTCAGAACTCAAGTAGCTGCCTCAGCCGAAAGTAGGCCCTAAAAGCAGGCCCGGCCTGCTCAAGGACGTGACCAGCAGAAACATCCAGAAATCCAAACTGAGCCGACTCGTGAAGAACTGTCTCTGCCAAAGCAAACCTGCAAAGTCTGGAAGAAGGCACCACTGGCTCAAATGCACTGATAACCAATGCAAGGAATCAAGGATCACAAAAAAAAAAAAAAAAAATCAGGTAAATATGACACCACTGAAGGAAACTATTAAAGCTCTAATAACTGACGCTAAGGAAATGGAGATCTATGAACTGTCAGACTAAGAATTCAGAATAATCTTCTTAAAGAAGTTTAGTGAACTACAAGAACACACAGACAACTAAAAATATTAGGAAATCAATGCATGAACAAGACAAGAAGTTCATCAAAGAAACAGAAACCATAAAAAACAAATGAACAAACTGAAATTCTAGAGCTGATCAATACAATAACTGAACTGAAGAATTCACTAGAGAACTTCAAAAGCAGAGTCGACCATGCAGAAGAAGAAATTAGCAACCTGGAATTAGGACATTTGAAATTATCCAGTCAGAGGAGTCAAAAGAAAAGGGAATGAAAACAGTGAAGAAAGCCTATGGGACTTACGGGACAAAATGAAAAGAAACAATATTCAAATTATGGAAATTCCAGAAAGAGAAGCGAATGAGAAAGGGACAGAAAGTATATTTAAAGCAATAATGGCTGAAAATTGCCCAAGCTTGTGGTGAGAAACAGACCTCTACATCTAAAAGGCCCCAAAGACCCCAGATAGGCTGAACCCTAATAAGGCTAGACTGAGACACATTATAATTATATTGTCAAAAGTCAAAAACAAAGAACTTTATAAACTCAACAACAACAAAAAAAGAGAGACATTACATACAAGGGAAACCCCCACTAAGACTGTTGGCAGATCTCTTAACAGAAACTATTCAGGCTGAAAGAGAATGGAATGACATATTCGAAATATTAAAAGAAAAAAATCCCAACCAAGGATACTATACCTGGCAAAGTTATCCTTCAGAAATGGAGGGAAAAACACTTCTCCAAACAAATGAAAGCTGAGGGAATATACGTATACCTGAATCACTTTGCTGTACAGCAGAAATTAACCCAACATTGTTAAACAATTATACTTCAATAAAGTAAATTAAAAAAAAAAAACTGAGGAAATTCATCACCAGTAGACTTGCCTTACAAGAAATGACTACTGAAGTTCTTTGAGTAGAAGTAAAAAGATGCTAATTAATGTCATTAAAAACAGAAGGTAGCATTGTAAAACTCACTGGTAATGGTAAATATATAGTCAAATTTGGATTCTGTAATATGGTAATTGTGGTGCATAATTCACTTACAATTCTAGTTTAAAGTTAAGGAAACAAACTCAGTAAAAATAACCATTACTACAATAATCTGTTATTAAGTTACACACTATAAAAAACATGTAAACTGTAACATCAATAACCTAAAATGGGAGGTAAGGGAGAAGTGAAAGTGTAAAGTTTAGGAATTTTACTGAAGTCAAGTTGTTACTAGTTTAAAGTACAATGTTATAACTTTAAGAAATTTTATGTAAGCCTAGTGATAACCACAAGAGAAAACTCTACAGTTATTACCTCAGAGAACATGATAAAGTCAAAGCATAATGATACCTCAAGACATCAAAACACACACAAAAAAAGACAGCAGGATAAGAAACAAGGAACAGTGGAGCTACAAAACAACCAGAAAACAGTTAACAAAATGGCAATAGTAAGCCCTAACTTATCAATAATTACTTTAAACATAAACAAATTAAATTCTCCAATCAAAAGACACAGAATGGCTGAAAAATTAAAAAACAAGATTCAACAATATGCCACCTACAAGAGGCCATTAGCCTTAAAAGACACACATAGACTGAGAGTAAAGGGATGGAAAAAATATTTCAAGCAAACGGTAGTCAAAAACAAAGCAGGGAGAGCTATACTTACATCAGACAAAATAGTCTTTAAACTAAAAATGGTAAAAAAAAAACCAAAAAAACACTACATCAGTTTGCACATTCTAGTCACTTTCTAGTATAACAAGAGAGATTTTTACTTATATAATAGTCCTAGAGTATGCAGCTGGTAAAACCAGAGGCTACAATCCAGTATTACTGCTAAGAGACATTTTTCATCCACCAATGCTGTACATGTATGAAAATGGTGTACTGTATACTTTAACACGCCCCATACTTTGTATTGGAGAGTACAATAATGTAAATCCTAAAAACACCACTATTTTAGCATAATAGAAGAAAGTCCAAAGAGCTCCTATATAGACTACTCCAGATAACTTCACTTCTTTGATACTTGTAGCTTATTGTAGTTTTTTGAAAATAAATTCAAGGTCATTATCATTGTTAAAAAAAAAAAAAAGACAAAGAAAGTTGTAATATAATGAAAAAGGGTCAATACACCAAAAAGATATATCAGTTGTAACTATTTATGCACCCAACATCAGAGCACCTAAGCAAAAGGAGAAATAAACATCAATATAATAATAGTTAGGGACTTTAATAACGCACTCTCAACAACAGATAGATCATCCAGACAGAAAATCAGTAAGAAGACCACAGATTTGAACAGTACTATAGACCAAATGGACCTAACAGACATACACAGAACATTCTATCTGACAACAGCAGAATACACATTCTCCTCAAGCACACATGGAAGACCACATGCTAGGGCAGACCACATGCTAGGCCACAAAACAAGTCTTAGCAAATTCAAGAAGACTGAAATCATACCAAGTATCTTCTCTGACGATGGTATGAAATCAGAAATCAATAACAAGAAGAAAACTGGGAAATTCACAAAACATGAAAATTAAATAACATTCTCCTGAACAACTAATGGATCAAAGAAAAACTAAAGAGGAAATTTAAAAGTATCAAGACAAACAAAAATGGAAACACACCATACCAAAACTTATGGGATGCCCCAAAACCAGTTCTAAAATAGAAGTTCAGAGCAATAAATGCTGACATTAAGAAGCAAGGAAGACCTCAATAAACAACATAACTCCATGGCTAAAATAACTAGAAGAAGAACAAACTGAGCCCAAAGTTAGCAGAAGAAAGGAAATAATAAAGATTAGAGCAGAAATAAATGAAGTAGAGAACAGGAAAATAGAAAAGATTAACCAAACTAAGAGTTGGTTCTTTGAAAAGATAAAATTGATAAACCTTTAGCTAGACTAACCAAGGAAAAGAGGATCCAAATCAACAAAACTGTACGAAAAAAGGAGACATTACAACTGATATCACAGACAAAGACTCCTACGAGGCTACTATGAACAATTACATACCAACAAACTGGACAACCTAGAAAATGTACCAATTCTTAGAAACATACAAACTAACAAGCCTGCTAGTTTAGAGAAACCTCCATACTGTTTTCCACAGTGGCTGCCCCAATTTACACTCCCACCAACAGTGTATGAGTATTCCCTTTTCTTCACATCCTTGCCAACATTTGTTATTTGTGTTATTTTTGACGACAGCCATTCTGACAGGTGTGAGGTGATATCTCATTGTGGTTTCAATTTGCATTTCTCTAATGATTAGTGATGTGAGCATCTTTTCATGTGCCTGTTGGCCATCTGCATTTTTTCTTTGGAAAAATGTCTATTCAGTTCTTCTGCTCATTTTTTAATCAGGTTGTTTGTTTTTTTTCATGTTGAGTTCTGTGAGCTGTTTCCATAGATTGGATATTAACTAACCCCTATTGGTCATACCATTTGCAAAAACTTTCTCCCATTCAGTATGCTGTCTTTTCATTTTGTAGATGGTTTCCTTTGCTGTGCAAAAGCTTTAAATTTATTTAGGTCCCATTTGTTTATTTTTGCTTTTATTTCCTTTGCTTTAGGAGACAGATCCAAAAAAAATACTGCTCTGAGTTATGTCAAAGAATGTTCTGCCTGTGTTTTCCTCTAGGAGTTTTATAGTATCCAGTCTTACATTTAGGTCTTTAATCCATTTTGAGTTTTTTAAATCAATATATAGTGTTAGAGAATGTTCTAATTTCATACTTTTACATGTAGCTGTTCAGTTTTCCAAGCACCACTTACTGAAGAGACTGTCTTTTCTCCATTGTATATTTTGCCTCCTTTTTCACAGATTAATTGACCATAGTTTGTAGGTTTATTTCTGGGCTCTCTATTCTGTCCCATTGATCTATGTGTCTGTTTTCATGCCAGTACCATACTGTTTTGATTACTGTAGCTTTGTAGTACAGTCAAGTCTAAACTACCATATGACTACCATATGACCCAGCAATTCCACTCCTGGGTATATATCGGAAAAAAACAAAAACACTAAGTCAAAAAGATACATGCACTCCACTGTTCATAGCAGTATTTACAACTGCCAAGATGTGGAAGCAACCTAAGTGTCCATCAAGAGATGAATATATATATATACACCACATCTTCTTCACACACACACAATGGAATACTACTCAGTCATAAAAAAGAATGAAATTTTGCCATTTGAAGCAACATGGATAGACTTTGAGGGCATTACGATAAGTGAAGTAAGTCAGACAAAAACAAATACTGTATGGTATCACTTATATGTGGGATCTAAAAAATACAACAAACTAGTGAATATAACAACAAAAAAAAGCAGATTCACAGATATAGAGAACAAACTAGTGGTTACCAGTGGGGAGAGGGAAGGGAGAGGGGCATTATGAGGGTAGGGGATTAAGAGATACAACCTATTAGGAATAAAATAAGCTACAAGGATATATTGTACTACATGGGTAATATAGCCAATATTTTATAATAACTATAAATGGAGAAGAACCTTTAAAAATTTTGAATCACTATATTGTACACCTGTAACTTATACTGTACAGCAACTATACTTCAATTATCAAAAACAAAAACAAAAACAAACTACCAAGACTGATTCAAGAAGAAACAAGTCTGAATAGACCGATTACTAGTAAGGAGATTGAATCAGTAACCACACTTCCAATGAAGAAAAGCACATGACCCAGATGGCTTCACCAGTGAAGTTTGCCAAACATCAAACTCTTTCAAAAAATCAAAGCAGAGGGAACACTCCCAAGCTCATTTTACAAGGCCAGCGTCACCCTAATACTAAAGACAGAAAAGAACAGTACCAGAAAATAAAACTACAGATCAATATCCCTGGTGAACACAGATGCAAAAATTCTCAATAAAATACTAGCAGACCAAAATCAGCCCCATATTAAAAGGAACATTCACCATGATTAGGTGAGATTTATAGCTGGGATGCAAAGATGGTTCAATACATGCATATCAATAAATGTGATATACCACATTAATAGAAGGAAAGAAAAAAATCATATGTTCATCTCAATAGATGCAAAAAAAAGTTGAGAAAATTCAACATTTGTTCTTGATAAAAACTCTTAACAAATTAGAAGAATTATTCCTCAACATAATAAAGGCCATATATGACAAGCCCACTACTAACATGATACTCAATGGTGAAAGCTTGAAACTTTTTCTCTAAGATCAGGAATAAGACAAGGATGCCCACTCTCGCCACTCCTATTCAATACAGTACTGGAAGTCCTCGCCAGAGCAATCAGGCAAGAAAAAAATAAAAGGCATCCAAATTAGAAAGGAAGAAGTAAAACTGTCTCTATTTGCTGATGACATGATTTTATATACAGAAAATCCTAAAGACTTCAGCCAAAAAACTGTTAGATCTAATCACTGAATTTAGCAAAGTTACAGGATACAAAATTAACATACAAAAAATCAGTAGCATTTCTATACACTAACAAATTAGCTGAAAAAGAAAGAAAATAATCCCATTTACAATAGCATCAAAACAATAAAATACTTAGGAATAAACTTAACCAAAGAAGTGAAACATCTCTTCTCCGAAAGCTACAAGATACTGATAAAGAAATCAAAGAAGATATAAGTAAATGGAAAGGTATCCAGTGTTCATGGATTGGATGAATTAATATGTTAAAATTGTCCACACTTACCCAAAGCCATCTACTGATTCAATGCAATGCCTATCAAGATTCCAGTGGCATTTTTTTTTTTTTTTACAGAAGCAGAAAAAAAATCCTAAAATTTATAATGAATGGCAAAAGACCCCAAATAGCCAAAGCAATCCTCAAGAAGAAGAACAAACAGCAGGAGGCATCACACACATCCTGACTTCCTGCTAATACTATAAAGCTATAGTAATTAAAACAGTACAGTAGTGACATAAAAACAAAGAGATCAATGGAACAGTATTGACAGCCCAGAAGTAAACCCAAGCAGACACAGTCAAAACTAATTATTTGACAAGGGAGTCAAGAATACTCAGTGGAGAAAAGACAGTCTCTCCAACAAATGGTGCTGAGATAATTGGATATTCACATATAAAAGAAAGAAACGAGACCCCTATATTACACCACTCACAAAAATTAACTTGAAATGGATTAAAGACTTAAATGTAAGACCCGAAACCATGAAACCCATAGAAGAAAACACTGAAAATAAGCTCCTTAATATGGGTCTTGGCAATAATTCTTTGGATATGACACCTAAAGCACAGCAACAAAGTAAAAAATAAACAAGTGACACTACATCAAACTAAAAAGCTTCTGCACAGCAAAGGAAACAACCAAGTGAAAAGACAACCTATGGAATGGGAAAAAAATATATGCAATAAGAGAATAATATCCAAAATATATGAAGAACTCATTCAACTCAACAGCAAAAAACACAAATAATCCAATTAAAAAAATTGGCAAAAGACATTAATACACTTTTTTCCAAAGAAGATATATGAAAGGCAAACAGGTACATGAAAAGATGCTCAACATCACTAGTCATTGGAGAAATGCAAATCAAAACTGCAACGAGTTACCACCTCACACCTGTTAGAATGACCATCATCAAAAACTGAGACAACAAATGTTAGTGAGCATGTGGAGAAAAGGGAACCCCTGTGCACTGTTAGTAGGACTGTAAACTGGTACAGCCGCTATGGGATACAGTATTGAGGATACTCAAAAAATTAAAAATAGAGCTACTGGGGGCTTCCCTGGTGGTGCAGTGGTTGAGAATCTGCCTGCCAATGCAGGGGACATGGGTTCGAGCCCTGGTCTGGGAAGATCCCACATGCCACGGAGCAACTAGGCCCGTGAGCCACAACTACTGAGCCTGCGCGTCTGGAGCCTGTGCTCCGCAACAAGAGAGGCCGTGATAGTGAGAGGCCCACGCACCACGATGAAGTGTGGCCCCCGCTTGCCGCAACTAGAGAAAGCCCTCGCACAGAAACGAAGACCCAACACAGCCAAAAATAAATAAATAATTAATTTAAAAAAAAATAGAGCTACTATATGATACAGCAATTCCATTTCTAGGAATATATCCTAAGGAAATGAAAACACTAACTCAAAAAGATATCTGCATCCCATGTTCATAGCAGCATATATTTACAATACCCAAGACATGAAAACAACCTAAGTATCCACTGATGTCCATTATTCATCAATGAATAAAGAAGTTGTGGGGTGTGTGTGTATAATTGATCTTTAAAAAAAAAAAACTCATAGAAAAAGAGATCGGATTTGTGGTTACCAGAAGTGGAGGTGGGGCGGGGGGCAGTGGTGGAATTGGATGAAGGCAGTCAAAAGGTACAAACTTCCAGTTAAAAAGTAAGTAAGTACTAGGCATATGATGCATGTATAGGATGATGACTATAGGTAACACTGCTGTAGAACATATATGAAAGTTGTTTAAGAGAGAAAAGCCAAAGGGTACTCATTACCAAAAATGAAACAAACAAACAAAAACCCTTTTTTTCTTTTTTTGCTTTTTATTGTATCTATGAGATGATGGAGGCTAACTAAACTTGTTGCAGTAATCATTTCACAATATACGTAAGTCAAACTATTTTGCTGTACACATTAAACGTATACAGTAATATGTCAATTATATCTCAATAAAACCTGAAAAATAAAAAATAAAAATGAGGCAGATTTAATATATGTGTATGTGAGTGTACACACGTATATATTACACATACATCCACAATGATATGTAAAGAGCACCAAAATATACTTTCAGTGAAAAAAACACATATTAAGCAATGTGTATGGTACACTTTCATTTGTAGTTAGAGAGTAAAAAAAAGGGACATACATATACACGTATGAACTTGTGCATGTAAAGACGATTTCTTAACAGTGATTACTTCTTGGGAAGAGGCCTACAAAGGATAGCATAGAGGGATACTGATGTTTCACTGTATACCTCTCTGCATTATTTGAATTTTTAGGCCCTTTTTTTAGTACTTCTATTACTTTTTCAATAGAAGGTTTTTACTTTAAATATGAACACAAAATTGCTGTAATAATTGTTCTATCTAAATGGGTAGTTTCTAAGGACCCTACCAAATTTATTCTTTGCAATGGTTTTACACTTTACCCTTCAATCATAGATCTCATAATTTCATTGTACATCTTCTTCCACCAAAAATGATAAAAATTTTGTAAATAATAAAATCTAGCCAATTAAGGATCTCAGTGAATGCTATTTTATTTCACAATCAGTTCCTTTTTTCAACATTAGAAATCTTTCATTTCTCTAACTTCAATAATAAACCTAATAAGGACTTAATTTTTTTAATAAATATGGTTTACCATGCTAAAAATACGTTTGACACATGAAAGGTTTAAAAACATGATTTAGACTCTGATTCAGATTTCAGAACTGAGAGGGGCCTCGGAATCGTTTAATTCTGCAAACAAAGCAACCAAAATCTGGGCATTAAGAGGGCTTACACAATGTCAGAATAGGGCAAAAACTGAGCTGAGCTCCTGGTCTGACCTCCATTACTCTGTCCTAATTAGCATTTTTTTTTTTTTTAAGAGATAAAGCAGGTAGGTGAGGCAAAGGCAGGCCTTCTGGATTTGGGTTTCTGGAGGGTGAAAGGGCAGAAAGACATTTAGAGCAGAGACCTAGCCACGAGAGTAAGGTATGGCAGGGAAAGATTCAGGAAAAGGAATCTTACCTGGCCAACACTACACAGCTCAATCCTTACTCTGAATAAACTAGGAAGGGTAAGGCAAGACAAAGCTGAATCAATTCTTACTTTTGAAAATGATGTACAGTGGAGGACAATATTATTTTTTTATCGACAAGAAACAAATACCTACTTGAGGGCAGCTCTAGGGCCAAGGGAATTTGAATGCCAATCTCTTACAAGAAAAACTATCAAAAGAAAAAGAAGTCTATTCAAACTTCCTTTTAGAGCTCTATGATATTCAGGCTACCCAAATCATTCCCCAAAATCTTCAGAAATTTCTACAAAGGGAGAGAAAGCCTTGTTAACAGTTTCATTATACTTTTCTGACAAGGTAATTCACTCTGTGCCAATTTAATGTTAAAATAGAGTTGGATTTTTTTAATGTATTAAATGTGTGCCCTACAGCTTACTGGAGTATTTTAATAATTGTGTGCATGCTATTACATTTATGATCTTTTCATAAAACTTAGTAGATAACTTCCCATTTAGTGATTAAGGATTCTTACGATAGCTAGCAATTCATGATATTTACTTTATGACAGACTGTTGATCATATCTCTTGACTAATCCGCTACTGCATCCTGAGATCAGGAATGCAACCCCAGCTGTAAGGCTTTCTTATGACGGACAGGGCAGAATTGGTGCCTTTACCTTCAGCCCCTATTGGAGGACAGTTCCAGGCCCAGTCAACAATGGTGCAGTTTGGCAGTCATTAATAGAAACTGCAAACTGGGGGAATCGCTAATGAAGTTGCTAACAAAGAACCACTGATATTCAATCAGTGATTCTCGAAGAGTGGTGCAGGGACCCCTAAAGGTTTCTGAGACACTTTCGGGAGTTTGCAAGGTCAGAACTACTTTATAATACAATATTATTTGCTATTTTCACTCACTGTCATGAGTGTACAATGGAGCTTTCCAAAGGCTATATAACATGTGATATTATATAACGAAACATGTCAATATTTGGAAAGTGTGCCTAATGCAATGAACGAACATTTTCCAAATAACGAACATTTTCCAGATGACTAATCCATGATATTACAAAATCATTCATGGGTAAAACATTCATTCAAAGGAGAAGACCAACGGATTTTAAGGCGACAGAGTACAAAAAGTTCTTTGATATGGTTTTAGATTCCACATTGCAACAAACCTTTGAGAACACCACTTACTAAGTTTTGATGTAGTATCAAAGAATATCCAGTTATCTGAAAAGCTTTTAAACATTCCTCCATTTTCTAACTCCCTTAGACATCTGTGTGAGGCTGAATTTTCTTTTATTTATCAACCGTAACAACATATTGCAACAGATTGAATGCAGAAGCAGCTATGAGGACCCAGCTGTCCTCTATTAAGTATGACACTGAAGAAATCTGCAAATATATATCAATAAAATGATGCCACTCTTGTCCCAATTTATTTTGGATTTAGAAAATAGATATTTTTCATTAAAAGATTTTATGATACCATTTAGTGAGTTGTTTATTATTTATTTTAAATAAGAAATATTTTTGAATGTTCTCAATTTTAATTTCTAATATGGTAAATATCAATAGGTATAGCCATATAAACAAAAGCTCCTGTGGTAATGGTGGGGGGGATCTGCAATAATTTTTAAGAGTATAAAAGGGTCTTCAGACCAAAAAATTTGAGAATCGCTGCATTATATAACTAACAATATTTTACTGCTGCAAATGTTAGCACTTTAACAGTTTTTTTGCAGCTTTTTTACAATTTGTTGCAGTTTTATTTAAATATTAATATATATAGCTATTAATATTAAAATAAACATATTTAACTGGGGCTGCTACTTTGATAGGACCCTACTCAATAAACTTATTGAAGTACAAGCCAAAATGAAGGTATAAAGCCAACGCTAAATAAAGAAATAAACATGTAGTCTGATTTAGTTGTCTGTACCTTTGTACAGAGCTCAACAAATTTAACCCTATCAAGCAGCTCTTCGTTCCTGGTATATGGCCCAGGATCCGGCAGACCACGTGGCACAAGGCTGGTGAAAAACAACTGCCATGGGTGACTGTCCGTACTCATATCTTAAAAGGTTGTTTGTCTAACCATGTTTGTTTGTCTAACCATGTGTCCGCTTCTAAACCACTGTACTCTTAATTACTCAGACTATGCATTCTGTCACTTCCATCAACTAACAAAATAAACTTGTATCCAACTTACAGAGGGTGCAGAGGGAAGTTTTTCACAGCTCAACTATTTAGAGGTAACCTTGAAGAATGCTTTTTTTTTCCCCTCCAGTAGGAAGAAAATGTAACACAAGGGTAATAAGAATTGTGGCCTGAAATCCTTTCTGGGATAAGGCAATCTATAAACAAATAAATAAATAAAGTGGCCTGTCACAAACTCCAGCTTAAGGACATATTCTTAAAATAAAAAGCTACACCACGCAAAAACAAAAAACACCATAGAGATAGTCATCCTTAGTAAAGAATAGCACAAAACCTAAAGACAGCACTACTAGGATTTTACTGCAATTTCAAGGGACACTCGGGACTTTCTCAGGTTTTAGTTAATTTGCAAAATGAAACACCACAATTGAGCTCCTAGATTCCTCCCTTACCCTTAAAGTCAGTGGTACTGAGTTTGAAGAAAAAAGATTAACTTAGTGTTAAATAAAATTTGAAAAACTGAATGAGGCATGAAAACAAAAGCTAAATTTCACACTAAATTAAGACACTCAATAGTAAATATTTCGAATTCTGGATTGATTACTGAGATTATGAAAGATAATTTTCTTTCAAAAAGAAAACTTCAGGAAGTATGAAAACATTAGGAAGTATGAAAACTTTAGGAAGTATGAAAAGGTAAGCTAAAAAGTAGAGAATAATTACCCTCAGGTGGGTTACAGAGGCTCCTCCATTCAGAAGAGAGCTAGTTTGATATGACAGCTGACTTGAGATTGATTTGAAAGTAGGTTCATAATAACATATTAAATGTTGATTCCAATATAATTTCAATCACAACAGAAATGAAGCAGTTTAGATCTCCCAAACAAACTTTGAGGCTTGGAGCTAATAAACCCAACATTCCTGAAACTTGAGAGTAAACTTGTAAAGCTAAGCCATTCCTTTATGTGCGTCAAATAGTCATAACCCCTTGTGAAAATGATTTTTGCAATAAAAATGAGCTTTGAAATTTGAAAACAAAAGTTCAAGAGTAATTTTCTCATCCAGAAAGAACTGAGACTATTTACAGTTGCTCCAAACAAAATGAAATATTTAGGTATAAATCTAACAAAACCTGTTTAGATCTGAATCCCGAAAATTAAAAAATGATGATGAAAGAAATCAAAGATGACCTAAGTAAATGGAGAAATATACTGTGTTCAAGAATAGGAAGATTCAACATAATACGGATGTCAATTCTCCACAAATTGATCCATGTTTAATGCAATTCTTATCAAAACCTCAGGAAGGTGTTGGTAGACAGAGACAAGTTTATTCTAAAGTTCATTTGGAAAGGCAGAGGACCTAGAGTAGCTAAAATAGGTAAAATTTTAAAAACAAAGCATAACATGAGATGAATCCCTCTACCATAATCATATATATAGGGTTTACTATGTAGCCTGTAATGAGGAGAGTGTGGTATCGGCAGAGGGATAGACACATACATCAGTAGAATAAAGAATCCAGAAATAGACCCACAAAAATATGCCCAACTGATTTTTGACAAAGGTGCCAGATTCAGTGGAGGAGGAATAGCCTTTTCAACAAATGGTACTAGAGCAACTGGGCACTAAAAGGTGGGGAAAAAAAAATGAACCTCGACCTAAACCTCACAACTTATACAAAAATTAACTCAAGATGAATCATGGACTTTAAAATAAAACATAAAACCATACAGCTTTTGGATAAAAATATAGTAGAAAATCTTTGGAGCTACAGACAAAGGGTGTCAGGGATAGCAAAGAATTCTTAACTTGACACTAAAAAGTACAGTCCATGAAAGAAAAATCTGATAAACTGGACCACATCAAAAGTTAAAACCTTTCTTCTGAAAGACCCTGTGAAGAGGATGAAAAGACAAGCTACAAACTGGGAGAAAATATTTGCAAACCACGTATCTGACAAAGAACCTGTATTTAGTATATATATAAAGAACTATCAAAAATCAACAGTAAAAGCACAAACAATCCAATTAGAAATACAGGCAAAAAACAAACAAAATGAATAGGATCTTCTGATGGCAAATGAGCATATAAAAAGATGTTCAACATCATTAGCCATTAGGAATAATGCAAGTTAAAACCAAGATATAGTGCTAAAAACCTGTAAGAATGGCTAAAATTTTAAAAAGTGATAACACCAAATGCTGGCAAGGATGTGGAGAAAGTGGATCACTTATACATTGCTGGTAAAAATGTAAAATGGTACTGCTGCTCTACAAAAGAGAATGGCGGTTTCTTACAAAACATGTGCTTATCGTACAATCCATCAAGTATACTTTCACGCCTATATCCCAGAGAAATGAAAATTTATGTTCACACAAAAATCTGCACATGAATGGTCATAACAGCTTTATTAGGTAACAGCTAAAAACTGGAAACAATCCAAATGCCCTTCAACGGGATATACCATAACATTCTGTTGTATATCCATGCCATGGAATACTACTTGGGAATAAAAAAAGGAACAAGCTATTGATATATGCAACAACTTGGATGGAGCTCAAGGGAAAAAATGATATCTGCCAACCACAAGAGGTTAAATACTGTATGATTCCAGTATTTATATTACATTCTTAAAATGATGAAATTATAGAAATGGTGAACAGATCAGTGGATGCCACAGATCAGAGAGCTGGGGAAGGCAGGAAGGTAACTGTGCCTATAAGTTGGTAACACAAGTTCCCTGTGATGGAACTGTTCTGCATCTTGACCACGGTGATGGTAACACGAATCCACACATGTCACAAAATTGCATAGAACTAAATACACACACACACACACACACACACACAAACAAGTTCAGGTAAAACTGGTGAAATCTGAATAAGGTTGATGAGTTGTATCAATGTATTACTACCAATTTCCTAATTGCAATATTATATTCTAGTTATGCTATGTTACCACTGGGGAAACTGGATGAAGGGTATATGCGATCTCTCTACATAATGGTGTTAAAACTTCATGTCAACCTACAATTAACCGAAAATAAAAAGTTTTTTTAAATTTCTTAACTCCAGTAAGAAAAAAAAGAATTGAGGACACTATACAGTTAACAAGTATTTCAAGGACTTATCATCACAGATGACTGATTTTCATGCTCTCAAGTGGGTAACCACGTAATTCAACTCCCATCTACAACTCAGAATCCACAGACTTATTCCATTTTTCCTCTCTTCCTTCTTTCTCTTCCCTCCTCTACCACTCCATCAGCCCCCTTCATAACTGGCTATAAGAGAGAACTGCAGTACGTGTGTATTTGTGTGTGCGCGCGCGTGCGTACTGCAACTCCGTGTTCTCTCTAGTTTTATACAAACACGCACAGAGATGTGGGTTGTTTTCAACCATGCTTATTAATTAGCATTCTGTGCTCTTGGTTCCTAATTTTAAAATCCATTATGTGGCACATTTTATACTTCCCTTTAAAAATAATTAAAATGTCAGCTATTTGTTTATGACG
Source organism: Balaenoptera physalus (assembly GCF_965194825.1). Classification (NCBI taxonomy): domain Eukaryota; kingdom Metazoa; phylum Chordata; class Mammalia; order Artiodactyla; family Balaenopteridae; genus Balaenoptera; species Balaenoptera physalus. The sequence continues at coordinate 93,638,063 of NC_138888.1, read as the reverse complement.
ATAGTTGCTTCCATCCCTACCCCCACCCCACTACATAAACAAATGGTCCTTAAAAAAAAGTTTTCATATGTTGCTCTGCAGTTTGCGTTGATCACTGGTGGAACCTATACAATAAGATATCTTCTGTGCGCTGAAACGGAAGTTAGTGATTGCTGATTTTGGAGAATAAGCTAGGCACTTTTTCTGGTCACTGATATACACTCTATTTAATAAGCCACTGTCTCTGGGCATGGCATTGGTAGATTGAGCCTGGCATATTATACAGACTAAGAAGTACTATTATCATACCATGTACTAAAAACATCTAATTAATACACTGCAGAAAGCTAGTTTATTTATAGTTCTGACTTGCCCTTGCTCAGAGAGCTCTCACAGCAGGCATTATTCTCACACTTTTTCCCTACCTTTGCTTTCCAAACTACTTTGTCAATTCTAAGTAATTCTGAGCCCTGACTCAGGGCTTCTGTTTTATACACACACACACACACACACACACACACACACCCATATATATATAGAGAGAGAGCACGACATTTCAGTGGATGTTTAATTCTGTGGATCTTAGTCACTTGGGGAAAATATACTATTTGATTTGAGATATATATGTATGTGTGTGTGTGTGTGTGTGTGTGTGTGTGTGTGTTTGTGTGTGTGTGTATCTCACAGATAGCATCTAATACAAGTTCTCCATATAACAATCATGGGGTAGTACGTTTTTCCTCTCTAATTATAAGAAAAAAATATTTTTATAAGACCTGCTGTATTCTCAGACTATTAACTCAACATCATTCCACCCACCTCTCACATCAGTTTTTATTTGGAGGAGTAGAGGCACACCCTGTCCCAAAATATATCTTTCATAAATGTTCAAAGAAATAAAAACAGAAAGTATTATTCATGTGGCATTTCTTACACAATGGCCCCAAAATGTCAGTTTTATACACTATAGCTCTTATAGTATCATTTTCAATTTTAGAGAAACAATCACATAATCAAATAGTGTATTTCCCCCAAATGGCTAAGATCCATGGAATTAAATATCCATTAACATGTGGCCCATTAATATATACAATCTTTTACATCTTGCTCTTAAAGATAAAATCTTAAGTTTTTCCTAATCTCTTACTCAGAAAGATAATACCAAAAAAATAGTTTTCATTTCCAAGCAATGCGGAACTGCAGTAGGCAGTCTTAAAAGAGGACATCAAACGCCCAATGAAGACTAACACAAAACAGCACACTTAGAAACTGTAGAAATTTTACCTTAATTCTTCTCTCGGTGTCATCTAATTTTAACTCTGCTGAAACGAGTTTCTTTGCTAAATCATCTCGTTCAGGTAGGTGTCTAGCTTCAGAGATCTTTTTCAGTTTCTGTAAGGAAAATTTTGTCCTAAATAGTTCACCTTCTGTATCGTTCACCCTTTTCTCAGTTGCCCGTTCTTTCTCTTGAGATTTTCTTAAGCGTTCTTTGAGTGCTGTAATCTCATTGTTATGACGAGCAATAAGTTGTGAGATTTCATTTTCTGTATCTTCAAACTTATTCAGGGCTTTCTCCTGCCTATACTGAAGCCTTTTCAAAGCCTTATTTTCTTTTAGCAGCTCAGCTAACTTGACCTGGAGTTCAGTTACTTCATTCTGCAATTCATTGATTTTTAGCAGTCTTGCAGAAAGAACCCGTTTTGTAACAAGATCAGTATCTTTCCGAAGTGGCTCCCTATTGAGGCTCTGGGAGCGAAATCCCACTCGGACTCCCCTTCTGTTTGGTGGACCCTTAGGGCTTGGTTTCCTAGGGACTAAAAAAGAAACAGTAATAATGTAAAGTGAAAGCCGTACCAGATGTAGTATTATTTACTCATCCTAACACAAGTGGATCCACAATGTTCTTTAGTTATTGTTTCCTTAAAAAATGATTTTACAAAATTTAATTAAATATCAGGTTTTACTTAGAGCTCTTAATATAATGGTTTTATTAAGAAAGGTTTGAAATCTTTTAAGAAAGTTCAAGAATTATATTCTGATCCAGCAAAATAATATCCCCAGAGTTTATAGGGGATTATTTTACCATTTTTAACTTTACAGATAAGATAGCCAGCCAGCATTCAAACATAGGCACCATCAGCACCAGCATGGTGCCTAATAAACACTGGACAAAATATTGTGATATCCAAGTCATTTGTGCCAAGATATTTGGGATCATTACTTAAAATGTGGAAATGTATGGGTTTTTTAAAATTAGTTAGAAATCTTTATTTGGGGAAAGAGGATGACAACATGACAGCAAGAAGATTTGGGACTCAGATTTACCACTTAATAAATCCTTGAGCAATTCAACTTAAACCTTTTCCAGGTCTATTTTCCCTACCCACAGAATGAGGATACCAACTCATTTGATGTTGTGAGGATTAACTGAAGTTTGCATGTCAAACAGAAAAGTTCTCCACAAACATTCTCTGTCAGTGACAAAAACTTAATCCCAGGTACCAGTGATTGGAAACAGAACACACTTGAGCAGTACAGATGTGATTCTAAATGCTTTCTCAGAGGCTTTCTTTTGTGTGATGTTCGAATCAAAAACATCTGGCATAATTTAAGAACAAGATAAAAAAACTCCACCCTAAAAAATACAAGCATGTGAAATCTTTAAAGTTAATTAATACACATTAATCACAATATTTCACAAAAATTTGGAATGTTATTATTTTTTTTACTAAAAGTTCATTGAACTTATTAAGCCTCAATATACAGAGCACCTGCCCTTTAAAAGAGGCATCTGGAAGTCTGCCACAGTTGAGAATAACGAACTTTAATCTCCAAGGTGACTGCATTTTTTCAAGAAGGAAATGCATTCCAGAGGGAAAAAAAAATGAAGAAAAACTAGAAAATCCAATGTTTCCCTACCCATTTTACCAGCCATGGACACCCTGATTTCATTATGTAAACAAGTAAAGGGTAAGAGTAATATTTACAATTTAACACTACAAAGTTTCATTAAAGAGGGGGAAGTTTTATAGAAGGTATTTTGAATGTGTAACTGATTTGGCATTCCAGCTCTATAAAGGCTTGAATATATGAAAGGAAGTGGTAATAAAAAGAAATGAGGGAAAACCTACTTGTAACTTTGAAACTATGCTATCCAATATAGTGGTCACTAGCCACATGTGCCTACTGAGAAACTTGAAATGTGGGTGGTCCAAACTGAGATATACCCCGTAAGTGTGAAATACATACCAGATTTCAAACACTTAGTTTAAAAAACAAAGGAATGCAGAATATTCCACACACTATGTTTTATATTAACTATATTTAGAAATGATAATATTTTGGATATGTTGGGTTAAATAAAATATATTACTAAAATTAATTCCACCTGCTTTTCTTTTTAAATGTGGCAGTAAAAAATTGCATGTGCGGCTTGCATTTGTGACTTGCATTATATTTCCATTGGAGAGATTGCTCCAGTTTTAAATTGGAGCACCCAGCATTTCAATTCTCTTTCTTTCCCAACATACTGAATTACCGGAGTTTTAGTATCTATATGCTATTACAGAATATGTACTCAGCTCTTGGAGTGACAGAAACTTTATACATAAAAATGACTGTACATAAGGATGAATGTTAATCATTCCAAATCTCTGATTTTTATGTATAAAATTATATTGTTCAGCAAACAAGACGTCATACAAATGGGAACTTAATTTGAAAAGTTAAAGCCTAGATATTATATGAATCAGGATAAAAATTTTCCACTAATATTTTATTCAACAATTTAGCCAGACAGAAAGGGCTTCCACAACCAACTTTTGACATCCTAAAAACCTGAACATTGATTTTTAGCATATTCTATTAGTACAGCTACAAAGTACACTTAACCAGAACTCAAAAATATTTCTCAGCGTTCATCTACCTCTTTCATTTTTAAAACTATCAAGATGAAATACAGGGCTAATAAGAGTCAGAACCAAGATGACTTATTGTTGTGTATATCATTCTTCATCTCCCCCTTGTTAAGTCACCACCAAAAAGAGGGTGGGCAAATAACTGTTTTCCTTCCGTCAGGTGTTAAAATTACGGTATGACTCATTTAAAAAACATGTAACAGGGACTTCCCTGGTGGCACACTGGTTAAGAATCTGCCTGCCAATGCGGGGGACATGGGTTTGAGCCCTGGCCCAGGAAGATCCCACATGCGGCGGAGCAACTAAGCCTGTGCGCCACAACTACTGAGCCGGTGCTCAAGGGCCCGCGAGCCACAACTACTGAGCCTGCATGCCACAACTACTGAAGCCCGCACGCCTAGAGCCCGTACTCCACAACAAGAGAAGCCACCACAATGAGAAGCCCACGCACCGCAACGAAGAGTAGCCCCTGCTCGCCACAACTAGAGAAAGCCCGTGCACAGCAATGAAGACCCAACGCAGCCAAAAGAAATAAATTAAAAAAAAAAAAAGTAACAAAGATAAATTCTGCATCTACCAAAAACTCAGTGTTTATATTACTGATAAAACAAGAAATAGAATAAGTATGTAATATGTAATACACAAAGATGTATAACCTAATTATTAAATTTTATTATCATATAACTTCCGATAGAGCACAAATTTTACTTTTAAAATAAAACATGCTGAAAATTTAAAAGGAGGAAGGAAGAATATGTTATCAAACATGAAATTCCACAAATTCAAGTGTTCAAGATGCTTTTTTAATCACATTTGTTCTTTCCTTAATTTAGTCTACATTGATGATTGTGACTTAAACCAAAAGGAATTAAGTTAGTGTTTAAGGAAAGTTATCAGTTTGGTTATGTTGTTTGATCTAAGGTAGACAAATTACCACAGATTTTAATTCAAAAGATAATGCAAAGCAGAAAACAGTACAAGTCAGATTGAAGACAATAACTGAAATTTTTCTGGGTGATATTAGAACTGTTTCTCATAGCTTTTTCTCAATTAGCTTCTTAAATAAGATAAGGCGTAAGAAGTTCTGACTCCTTAATTGGGTAGCCTCCTAAACTGCTTCTGGGTAATGAGTGAAAAATTAAAGTATTCTTGCCAGTAATTCCCGAGGTATGTAAATGATTTCTTGGGAATAAATAGTCATTTTCTAAGGTTCAACCCTAAGGTCTGTTTGTTCTTAATTATATAGCAAAAGTTTAATATCAGATCATGCTCTCAACCACAAAATCAAAACAAGAAAACTGCACTGAGACAGATTTGGAGGAAGAGACTAAGAAACCTGCAGCACTGTACTTGCAGGAAAAACAAACAAACAGAAGAAGAAAATGCACCCAAATTGTTAAAAGTATCAATATCCCTGGGAAGCTAGATCAGGGATCCATGAAAGGGCTGCTTTCAAAAGGAACATACATTCTTTGCAGATTTTAAAAAAGCAAATGTTACTTTTCAAAGTAAAAATCTGTAAAGGCAAATTTAATCAAACTCCTGATTAAAACTTTTCAATAGCTAACTATTCTCCTGTACAGAAACAGTCAGTATCTTAACACAAGATGCCAGGTGTTTCATTGCTTTGCCCCTGTTTTCCTTTTCATCTCCCAAACTTACCACTCCCTGCCTTGCAATCTTACCATTCTAAGCTACTGCTGTTATATTGTGCTGTATTTATTAACGTATATTATAAAACCTCATTTACCTTAGCTTACTTTTCTATGATATAGTCCTTACATATTTTGTTACTAAGTACATCAGGGTTTTCTTGACCAGGGATTTATTAAGATGAAGAAGCGATTTCTAGAACATTATCTAGTCAAATATATATTAATAACTAGTTCCAGACTAGTAACATTTTAATAAGAAAAATTATTCCTAATGATTTATGTTGTTTCCATTATAACACAGCTTAATAGAAAACAGACTGGTGGACCCAAGTCCCAAATTCCAATTCTAGGCTGAATTTGAACTTTTGTAGTAAGTAGGGAAAGTAATTTTACTCAATCTAGAAAAATGCCCCTTAACCACTTTATATCAATGCTTTTCACTACTTTTTGAAATTGAAGATAAAGGAAGGTCCACATGTTTTGTGATTTTTTTTTTTTTTTTTGGCCTTTACAGTACCTCACAAACTCCAAGATAATCATTTATTTAGGAACAAGAGAAAACAAAATGAGAAGCCTCAGTTATGGTTCTTTCTTTGGTATACCGTATGACTTTAAATATAACAAAGGATAATACACAGTACCATACGCAACATTTATAAAAATATATCCTATTCTAAATGTAAATCATCCCATTTCCATGCACATATCCATATACATATTAATAGAAGAGTTTCATTCATACATGTTTTCCTTAAGCATTCACAATGAATATTCTAGATCTACTGGACTTTTTTAAAGGATGCTTACTTACCTTGATGATGCACTTGGCAGTCTGAAATTTGTTTTTTAGGATTTTTTCCCTTAATACTTGCAGGTGAGGAGGGCTGGACCAGCGATGACCGGCCAGAAGACTGTGGTGTAGCTCCAAAATCAGATGAACAGTAAGAGTAACAGTGTCTGCCTGCCTTACTTTCTTTACCAGTATCTGGACTTCTTTCTCTTTCCCCCATGGCTTTGAAAAATGGCCTCTATTCACATAATTTCACAGATTCTTTTCTTCAGAAAAATCCATGGCAAGCCTGAAGAGCATTTTTTAGAGTGTTCAGATCCCGGGGATAATATTCATGTATGTGCAATTTGTTTTCTCTCTGTATCTGTAGTCCACAATTCACAGGAGGGACCAGAAAATACACTTTTCCCCCTACAATTAAGGAAGGGGGAAGGAAACTCATCATATTTCATGAAATAGATTTCTACAGTTAATTACAATGAAACATACTAAAAGCAAAATAATATACTGCTTATAATTTTTAAAAGAGGCTGTAATTTAATTCATCTATATTTTCACACAGTTATTTACAGTATTTGGAGAAAAGACAAACTGTCATAGCCTAGATAGAGAACATGTAAAGTACCTGACATATACTTGCTTCTGAATAAATGTTAACTGCATTTGACTCCCTTGAACCTTAAGATTTAAAATAAACATAAGTGCTGATTTTTAATAGGTGAATTATGATCAAATCACCAATTTCTTTTTCTTTTTTAAATTTTTTTTTGGGTGGGGTGTGGGGGGATGGTGGTAAAGGACAAGACTAACAAAACCAAAGAAAAATATCTAAAATTGCATAAAAATGTAAAACTGAAGTATGTAAAAAAATTAATCAAATTAAAGCACTTGATGAAAAAACATTTGCAACATGACAGAAAAATGGTTACCACCCTTAACAATAAATACCTCATATCATGCCATAAGAAAAATATGAAGTCAAAAGATAAATGGGCAAATACATGTTAAGACTCACAGCAAGCAATACAAACTATAGGCACATAATAACATTCAACCTCAGATACCATTTTTAAACCTATCAAATTATCACAGATTTCTCAACACTCAATGCTTCCAGAATGGCCGTCAAGAAAATACTGGGAAAAAAGTTGGCAAAATATATCAAAACTTTAATTATGCTTTTAACCTTTGATCTGATAATTCCATTCCCGGATACCAAGAAAATTACCCTAAAAATAGGGGGAAAGATTATGCACAAATGTTTAATGCAGTACAATTAAAAAAACAAAAAACAAAACCAAAAAAGGAAGCAACCTAATCTAACCACTGCAAAATAACTAACAAAATTAAGAAAAGTATTGAAAAAATCAATATAGCATAGCATCATGCAACTGTTAGAAATGTTTACAGAAAGTTTGTGTTAACAAGGAAGATGCTTATACTGTTACAGTAAAAAGAAAAATTCAAACTGGTGTATACAATATGATCTCAACTACACACAGTCATTGAAAAATACTGAAAACACTGAGTATTCTTTTTAACTGAACTCAGGAACTGAAAAAAAACTGCAAACCAAGGTATACATAATATACCAAAATAATGTCTGAAATTGGATTATTTTTATAATTATAATTGTTCTTAATATTTACAAGAAATGAAAAGCCCATTGATGAAATTAGTGTTAAAAGTATATACTAGTAATAAATGAAAATGACACATGCACAAGGCAGCACTACTACTATTCATGCAGCACTTCTGTAGTGGCAAAGCACTAAAACAATCAAAATGACCATCAATAGGGAACTGGCTGCATACACTGTAAACCTCCACACAATGAAGTACAGTACTATGAAGCTATTAAAGGAATGAGGATTACCTCTGTATATTCTCTGCAGTCTGAAGTGATCTCCAGAATATATTAAGAAAAGGAAGAGGGAGAAAAGCATGTATAGTACGCTACCATTTAACGAAGAAGGAGGGTTATAAATTTATATACACAACTTTTTATATTTTTAAAAAGTAGAAGAATAAATTAAATACTTAATGAAAAAACAATGGGTTCTCTAGAGCAGGGCTGTCCAACAGAACATTCAGCAAGAATGGAAATGTTCTAAAATCTGTTCAGTATGATAGCTACCCACATGTAGCTACTGAACACCTGCAATGTGGCAAGTGTGAATGAAGAACTAATTTTTAATTATGCTGAATTTTAATTCACTTAAATGTTAAAAGCCACATGCACTGGTGGTTAGCTGACTGGACAGTACAGCTGTAGAGGAAAGTGGGAAGCAGAGTTCAGGGACAGGGATACGAGTTAGACTTCTTTATCTATAACTTTTGTAGACTCAACTTTAGAAATAATAATTTTTAGAAATTAGATTTTTAAAAAGCATTTCCTATGAATCAAAAAAAAATGAAACAAATAAATGTAACTATATATACAGTTGGTGGCAAAACCACACAGATTAACCAGTTCTAATGACTTTAAAACACAATCCCTAGTGAGATACATCCTACTGACAAAAAAGGCACAAAATTTTTCTAAAAACTGCTTTCAATAATCACATTGTTGGCATTGTTATTCTCAGGCTACTACATGTGCACTGTGAGATAAAGCAAACAAGTAATTACATTGGTTCGGTTAGGTATTAGAATTTTCTAAAACAAACAAGTATAAGCCAATACGAGTTTTAAAATTCTGGAGCCCAAAATGTGAATTTGGAGTATCAGTATGAACTTATAATGGATTTTACATTTTTTTTAAAAAAAAAAAGTGTTTCCTAGCTCTGTCCACTGAAAAACCCTAGAAGCAAGAAACAAACTAATAGCAACAAACATTCCCAGCACTCAAATGTAGTGTCTAAATACCATTTCCCTTAAAAGAAACTAGTAGAACTCCTTGTAAAACGTCTTATTCCACATCTAAGAGAGGAAACATACAAGATGAACCTAAGAATCTAGAAATTTGGTCATGCTAGAGAGCAAGAGAGCTGTGAGGCACTCCTGATGGAGCATCAGAAGGGCTCGGGAGCGCACACCAAGAAGCTCCGACTAGCCAACAATGGGACAATTGCATTATCAATAAGAATTATATCAGCAAAGGACTAAGACACATCAAATATGTTTAAATTCATGAGGTCATATGTTATTTTAAAAAAACTAATTAGTCACCTCTGAAAGACACTAGGCAACCAACTCATTCATCTGAAATTGATACATAAAGAGAAAAAAATCAAACAGGTATCCTGCCTATACTGTTACGAGCTGTATCTTAAAATAACAAAACAGTACATAAGGGGAAGTATTGGGTCGGCCAAAAAGTTTGTTTCTTTACAGAACTATTCTAGCTAATAAATTAAAAAGGGAATATCAGAATGACAGAATTAGAATATTGCCACTTGGTAGCTACTAATGAAATAATGAAAGTAGACAGTGCTCACTAATGGCTGCTAACACTACAGAAAAGAAATAATCAGACACTGTGCGCCTTCCAGATAGGATACAAGGATACCTCTGAAGTAATCTGCTCCTCCTACAAGAAAAATAAAATCTGATTCTGGTCAAACTTCTAAACTGACATGACAATTTATAGAAAATACAGGGGCCAGAGATACAAGGAAGCAATTACCAAAATCCACACTGTGGCAAATCCTACAGGACAAACTGGCTTCTTTAACGCATAAATTGCAAGCAGGAAAAGAAGAGATGGCGAGAGGGTTTCTATATTTTTTTAAAGTCTTAAGGAAAACAAACAATTGCAATCTACGAGCCTTGTTTCAATCTTGATTCAAACAAATTATATAAAAGAAAATTGTAAGATAGTTGAGAAGATTTAAACACTGACTGGATATTTAATGACATTAAGGAATTGCTATTGCTTTAGGTGAGATCATGATATTGTGGTTACTTTTTTTAAAGAGTCCTTATATTTCAGAGATAGATGTTGAGATATTTATAGGTAAAATTAAATAATGTCTGGGGTTTGCTTCAAAATAATCCAGGGGGAAGGAGGTAAAAGTAGAGATTAAATAAGACTGGCCATGAGTTAATAAAACTATGTAAAAACTGTGGAGACTTGCAGCTTCACTATTCTACCTCTTCCTTCATATTGTTTCAAATTTTCCTTAACAAAAAAGATTTTTTAAAAATCAAGCAAACAAACTTAGAACTTTGTTTTACTTCCTGGTAGATTATTAGTGCCTGGCAATCTCAGTCTCTGTTACAACTAGCTATCTGATCTGAAATCAGCAACAAGTACTAATATTAAAAAATATATAAATCAGTCTGAATCTTTCACTTTGCAATCATGACAGAAAATGTTTACACATTTAAAAAACTGTCTAGGAAAAAAGGATGATGGATTAAAGCAATTAAGTGGCTCCATCACTTATTAGCTGTGCAAACCTGGAGAAGCCACCTAACTTCTCAATCTAAATCTAAATCTCAATTTTCTCATCTGTAAAGTGGAAACAATAATGGTAACTACCTTAAAGAATTGTTGTGACAATTAAATTGGATAATTCAATAACTATCACACAATAAGCACTTGGTAAATATCAATAATTATATATTACAATTCAAACATACAAGATGCTCAGTAAATTCTGATTAATACTCTTTGTCAAAGACTTTCAGTTTTAACAGTATAATTAAAAGTTGACTATATGATATGGATGAAGATTATTTCTGTTCATATGCACATAGCAGCAGTAGCTCCCTGTGACCTATCCCATGTTAAGTCAGGGGTCCCACCTAACTTTTTCTTGCAAAGGGTAAGAATCCACAAAAACATTACCTGCCATTCATCTCATATACACCAACACTAGCCCTCTCCCCAACCTCTGCCCCAAATATTGAAGTATAGTTGATTTATAATATTATGTTAGTTTCAGATGTACAGCACAGTGATTCAATTATGTGTGTGTATCTATCTATCTATCTATATATATACATTCCTTTTCAGATTCTTTTCCCTTATAGGTTATTACAAAAATTGAGTATGGTTTCCTGTGCTTTACAGTAGGTCCTTGTTGCTGATCTATTTTATATATAGTACTGTGCTTATACTATCCCTTGAATTAGCAATTTTAGACTATGAAAGATGAGGATTTAACTCACACCTCATTTTAAATGGCTGCAACATGCAACTACATGTTGGCTATGCAGAGTTTTTTTCTCTAGAATTCCTAATTGTCCTTTTTTCTTGAGAGGAAAAAAACATCTTTCTTATCACATCACTGATATCTATCAGTTTCTTGGTCATTCTATCTATAGCTTGAAATCCATTATTCTTCCTCTTAAAGACATTTTTCTTGGAGACCAGTAATTTCCTATTCTAATGTAAACCAATTACTTTCTACCCGCTGCACCACTGTCATTCTGGAATTACTTTTACTGTACTTCTGAGTTAATCTACCATTTCTAGTGGCCCATGTCATCGTCTTTATTAGTTTTCATTGTATTTTACTGCTCCATATCCTCAAGTAACTTCTTCAGAAACGGTTATCTGAGGTAAAAGTTCTGAGTCTTTGCATGCCTGAGAATGTCTTTATTTTGCCTCATACTTGATAGTTTTCATAGGTTCCAAATTCTAAGTCACTCTCTCTCAGAACTTTGGAGACACTACTCCACTGTCTTCTAAACCCTCAGAGCTGCTTATGAGATGTGACAGTCATCCTTTTACTCAACATATACTTTTCTTGAGCTCTCACTATGCAACAGTAATGAAAAAACAACAACGAAAAATCCCTGCCCTTATGGCGTTCACACTCTAGTTATGTTCATCTGATTCTCACTCTTTATAGGTAATCTTTTTTTTTTTTTTAACTCCCTAGGAACTTTTACGATTTTCCCTCTTGCTATACTGAAACGTCACAATGATGTACGTAGGTGTGGTTCTTTTTTTCACTGTGTTGCCCTTTTCTTCCCCTCTTCCTTTTAATCTGGAAACTTGTGTCTTTAAGCACGAGAAATGTTCTTAGGTTTCTTTTTTGATAATTGACTCTTCCTTTACTCTTTCTGAAACTTCTACTGGTTAAATAACAGACTTGCTCTCTTTGTCTTTTTGGACTATTTTCAAAGACATTTACTCAATTTATCTTCTAAATCATCCAGGATTTTTTTTTTTTTTAATTTGTGCAAACATCTTAATTTCCAAGAACTCTTTCTTGTTCTGATTTTTTGAAATAATTATTCTGTTCTTGCTTTAATGAGGCAATACATTCTCTTTTCCCTGAGAACACTAAATAGACATCTTGTTTGTTTTAAGGTCTCTTCTGATCCAGAAATTATCTTTGTTTCACGTAGTTACAGTTTTTCAGTTTGTTCATCTTAGGTTTTTTTATACGCTGCTGATTTTATTTCTTTGAAGATAATGTTTGGTCACCCACTGATATTTAGGAAAGAAGAAAAAGAAAGAATGAATGGAAACCATGTGCGTGTGAGCAGGGCCTCCTGACAGGCACACGTTGCCTTAGGGTCAACAGCAAAGAATCAGCCATTATGCTGGGGGCTCCCTAAAAGTTAGCGATGAGGAGGGATCATCTCCAAACACAGATGTCCACCATGGCAACTCTACTTCTTCTTTAGTGTCATCTTTGTTTTTATTTCCAGAAGAAATTACTTCTGTGTTTTTTGATGGGAAAGGGAGTGAGGGGTGAAGGGCAGAGAGGATTATACTGACGGTCGCTGTGCATGAGCTTGGGTGGGAAAGGAGGCACAACTATTCCATTTACAGTTTTTTAATTATTCTTCCTCCCCATTTTCAATTTTCCTTTCTGACTTTTTAAATCCCAAGATACTCTGAGACTCTGTTGGATATATCAGAATATTTCTTTGCTGCAGTTCCCTCTTGAATATACTGGGACATAGTTCTCTCTGTTCTAATCTGTTCCATCCATCATTTCTCTCATGTTTCAGACATGTGTTGTAATCTCTCGTCTACTGAGAGTATTCTATCATTCTTACAATGTTATAGGTTTATTCTTTTTTTCTTTAATATGATTTTAATGTTGTCTTCAAGTAGAAGAAGAGACAAATACATATGGTCAGATCTACATCTTTAACAGCAAATATAAGTCATCTTTAGGCTAACTATTTATAACAATTATTCTCGACCTTTCAAGACAACTTGATATAAGCAATCACTTTTCCAAAGTTCATGAAACTACTATTCAATTCATACACTTATTCAGTCAACAAAAATTACTGATGATATAGATGCCATTTTAGACAATGAGGAAACTAAGATGAGCAAAAATACACTATGAGTTCTTTTAGGGAAGCGTCTGGCTCTTCCATCAAAGAGAGACGATTAAGAAAAAACAGTCACAATAAATTATGTATGTATCCTTTATATATTCCCTGAAAATATTACATGCTAATTACATGAGAACACTTTAAAAGTGATAAATTCAAGAACAGCCCCCCAGGACATATATGTGGAGAAAACCATAATTCAAAAAGATACAGGCACCCCAATGTTCACTGCAGCACTATTTACAACAGCCAGGACATGGAAGCAACCTAAATGTCCATCAACAGAGCAATCGATAAAGAAGATGTGGTACATATATACAATGGAATATTACTCAGCCATAAAAAGAAGGAAATAATGCCATTTGCAGCAACATGGATGGACCTAGAGATTATCATACTAAGTGAAATAAGTCAGACAAAGACAAGTATCATATGATATCACTTATATGTGGAATCTAAAAAAAAAATGATACAAATGAACTTATTTACAAAACAGAAACAGACTCATAGGCTTCGAAAATAAACTTACGGTTACCAAAGGGGAAACGCTGTGTGGGGGAAGGATAAATTAGGAGTTTGGGATTAACACATACACACTACTATATATAAAACAGATAATCAACAAGGACCTAGTGTACAGCACAGGGAACTCTACTCAATATTCTGTAATAACCTATGTGGGAAAAGAACCTGAAAAAGAATGGATATATGTATGACTGAATCACTTTGCTGTACACCTGAAACTAACACTACATTGTAAATCAACTATACTCCAATGTAAGATAAAAAATTAAATTTAAAAAAAAGAAGAATAGCCCCAGGAACGCTAGAGAATATTTTGTTACCTTTGCCAAACTTCTCATTACTTAGGATCTATGCTGAAATAAGGTAGGTATTTCTAAATTATCCCATATTATGTTACAAACGTTCATGACAACAAACAAGCATTCCTTAGAAAATGAAGCAACCCAAATATCTAAGCCTTCCTAGAAAATGGAAATTTAGACACTTGTGAAAATTTTCTTTTATAAAATTAGTCCTTAGTCCTTGTAAGAACACTGTTGCCTGGCTGTCAGTGGCTGCCAGAAAAACAGTTCAAACAAGCAAACAGGAAAACAAAAGTTAAAAAGTTAAAGAAAAAAGAAAATGCATGAAATATTAGACCAAAATATGAAAGGAAGAAATGGATAAAGATGAGGTAAGACAACTATTAGAATAATAACTAATAATTTTTTATGAAGTACAAACAAAAACAAATGAACTACTATAGTTTAATAAAATTACATAACAATTTAGCACTGGAAGGAACCCTCGGAAATCACTCCTTTCTTTGCATAGATTAAGGAAACTAAGACCCAGAAAAACAAAGTGACTTACCCAAGATCACAATTTATCTAAGGTCACAGACCTAAGTTAGTAAAACTGGAAATGGACTACACATTTTCTGACTCTTGGTTCAGGGACCTATTCAATATTTCAACACCAACCATCGATGAGAACTACCTCATCTTTAAAGCCACCTCCACGTGCATCTATTCCATAGTGTGGCGCTCCCCTTACTAAAACTGAAGCAGCATTTCTGCTCCTTTTTAGAGCTAAACTGTTCACCTGTCTTCTTTCCCACTCCTCTCCATCTCAAGGACTGTGCTCCTGCAATTCTGCCCTCTCTACAGGATCATTCCGATCAACAAAGAGGTTCTAGTAAAGCTGTTGCTTGACTCCATGTCCTACTGCATCTACAACCCAATTTCTGCACTCCAATTTTCCAGTAAAAGTTTTCGAAGAGTAATTTATAATCTAGAATGTCATCTCTACTTCCTTTCCAACAATGTTTTTCTGAATCCACACTAGTCAGGTTTTCATCCTGACTGTTCCACTGAAATAGCTTTTATCAAAAGAGACAATGACATTCAACCTGGTGAAATCCAAGAACCAATTTTCTGTCCTCTTCATCCCTGACCCCACAGCAGCATTGGACAAGACTGACCAGTCCCTCCTGACTACAACACTCTCTTTTTTTACTTAACTTCCATAGCCACCTGCCTTTCTGGTTTTCTCATTACCTCATTGGCTGTCTCTTCCCAGTCTTCTTTGTTGAATCTGCCTCCTCTTCCTGACCTCTAAAGGTTGGAGTACACAAGGCACCGCATAGTTGGCCCTCTTTTCTTTTATCTATACTCTCTCCTTAGGTGATCTCACCTAGACTTCATTTACCCTGCCTTTCGGATTCATATATTCATCTTCCTATTTGACAACTCCAGCTGGGTATCTAAACATCATTTCAACCTTACATGCCAGTACAAAATCATGATCTATCCCCTTTCTACTCCTACCCACTCTCTCCTATTTTTCTGATCACATTAAATGGCATTTCCATCTACTAAATTATCCATTTCACAAATCTAAGGATCATCCCGGATTCCTTCTTACTCTCACATCCCACAACCAAACCATCTGTAAAACCAGGCTGTTTTATCTCCAAAATATATTCCAAATTTGATGATTTCTTACCATCCCCACTGCTACTGCCCTGGTCCAAGCCACCATCTTTTCTCACTTGAACTTCTACAACAGCCTCCTAACTGATATCCTGCTTTCATTTTTGTTGCCCCAGTTAGAGAAAGCTGTTGAAACTTGACACAGAGATCAGACAGCATTACTCTCCTGCTTAATACCCAATTTGTTACTAATTGATATTTGTAGTTTGTCCGAGGCCACAAAGTGAATGAGAGGGGTTTAAACTCAGGTGAAAATCAATGAGAGGGGTTTAAGCTCAGGTGGAAGTCAGTGAGAGGGGGGGGTTAAGCTCAGGTGGAAGTCAATGAGGGAGTTAAGCTCAGGTGGAAGTCAGTGAGAGGGGATTAAGCTCAGGTGGAAGTCAATGAGGGAGTCAGGCTCAGGTGGAAGTCAGTGAGAGGGGATTAAGCTCAGGTGAACTGGACCCGCGCTCTTCACCACTGTTAAACACTGCCCCGTGGTCCTGCCGACTTAAAACACCAAGTATCTGAGCACCCACTCCGATTCACCGATGCCAAAGCGGCACTTTTTTTTTTTTTTGCCAACTCTCCCCTCCTCTCATCCCATCTCTGAAGGATGTGTAAAAATTTCACAGCCTGCACCAAAGAGCCTTTCCACTCTAATCACAGTCTTAACTTCCTATTAATTCCATGGCTACCAAGAGCCTCACAGCCTCCTTCCCCTTCTTGCCCCGTCCCTCCTTTCCCATCTTCAGTGTCTACAGGCCTCTAGGGCTTTCTAATAACTCCGAACCCCTTCTCTAGATCCTCCTGCAAGGCGCTCCCTTCCTTCTCTTCCTGATCCCCCAAAGCAACCCCTCCCGAACTCGTTCTCATCCTAACTTCCCAATCCCCCAACTTTCGGTCAACCTCCCCTCCTCCCAACCCTCTCCCAGCCGCCGGGCTCCAGATTTGTTTTCCCAGGACTTTTCTTCTCCCCGCGTCCCCCAATCCTCCTCCATCCCTAATCCTTTAACAGCTCCACTCGCACGCCCCCATCTGCTCGCCGGTCCCGCACAGCCCGGCCTCACCTCACACCCTTAAGTCCCCCCTACCTCCACGCCCACCCCAAAGCCCACCTCCAAACCGCTCCCGCCCCTCCTCAACGCCGACGCGGCGCTCGCCTCCTTACCTTCTGTCCGCGGGGCCTCTGCGTCTGGCCGCCAAAGAGGGGGTGCCAGACTCGGCTGCGGGGTGGGAGCTCAGGGGGCCGGAGTGCGGGAAGTTTGAAGACAGGGCTAAAATAGGGGCGGGGACGTCAGCTCCCGGGTTGCAGCTGCGCGGCGACCTCGGCTCCAGGGTAACGGAGGGGGAGGCCCAGACTGCACTGCGGGACGCCCGCAGCCAATGATAGGCCCGCCCCCGACCTCCCATTGGCTTCTGTTGTTAGAGGGCTCTTTCTATTGGCTTCAGTGGAACCGGAAGGCGGAACGATTAGTACGAGAGTAAGCGGCCATTGGTTGACCGCTCTGGCTGTAGAGGCTACGGAGAGTGACGAAGTCGTGCACGCCGAAGCTCGGAGAAGCGCGCCCGGCCCTTTAAGCTGCGCGAAGCTAGGGGCGGCTGCAGAGGGTCTAGGGCCCTGGGTGGTGGGAGGTGAAGGGCGAGGGCGGAGAGGAAAGGGTTTACCTGAAGTGAATTGTAGAAATGAGCGACTGCGTAATTGAAAACATTGAAAATTGTCTCGAATCGTTTTTGGAAATCGTTTGGTTTTAAATTAGAAATTAGAAACAAACAGCTAGTCGCTTCCGTGTCTTAGCACTGAAATTGCTGATTTTCAGGAGGATGTGGAGTAAGTGTACTGATGCTCCTGCCTCGAAGACCTGGCTTTAGTGAAGCACGAAAGCGCCCCGAATTAGGCTTAAAAGTGATTGTTAGGTTTTGGAAGGGGTTTGAGGTGGAATGACATTTGTGGCGCACGTCAGTAACCTACTGAGAGCTGCTTTAAGGCATATTTTCCCTTCAAAAATAATTGACAGTGTATTAAACGGCATTAATTGCGGGAGGCAGGGAAGGTAAAAAGAAAATCCTCTCTGCGATGAAGTTTCTTTCAAGCCTTTCTGAGCCTTCTGATTATCAAGATGGTTTAACACCATACTCCGCTGTTCTCGCCTTTGTTAATTTCTCTAGCACCTTCATTCTGCAGAGAATCTAATTCTTGAAGGCAAAGGCGTTCTAATCAATCTTCTGACCATGAATTACGGTAATTCCGTTTCTTGCTTGACCTTGTTTTCGACTTGCACTGTTTCAAACCTTTCATTTTACCCTGTCAATATATTTTACTTCAAGTTAAAGATTAACCCACCTAAACAATACCATAATTAAATGCAATCGTCTCTATGCGCAATAATCGGTAGAAGATAGTAATCATCTGTTAGTAAAAAAAATTAAGATGAGAAATACCAGAAACTGCACGGAAATAGCTTTTCATTCATTTGTTTAAATCTGCTAATACTCTTCGTTAAACTAGTTCACTGGTTATTACTCCGTTAAAGTTAATACTATGTAGCTCAGTAAACGCATTGATGGATTACTTTTAAAGGAAGTTGCTATAAAGAGTCAAAAAACATCCTGTGACTAGATTAAAAAACAAAAACAAAAAGAGTCTCTCCCCAAATAGTCAAACTGGGGTTTGCTAGCACTCAAGGAGAGCCGAGAATGAAACAATATTTATTCAGCAGCAACAATGTGCTAGTCAGTGTAATATTCTGGCTTCATTCAGGTTCTAGACTGGTATTGTTATTCATCGTTCTACCTGAGGAAACAGATTCTGAAAGGTTAAAGGATCTACCACTAGATACTAAAGTAGTAAGTGGTGGGGTCAGGATTCAAGCCAAGGTCAGCTAAATTCCAGGTTTCAAATTTAAGGCCTTTAACCTGTGTTTCACCTACAGGTTAATAGAGTTGCTGGCAAGCAAGAAAGAATTTAAAAGTTCAGGAGTCTCCACAAAATTGTCTAATTGTATGTAACACATATTCGAGAGCTTTACAATGTACAGTTTTATTCACTCTATCATATTTGGAATAGCAGTGACTATCAATTTATTGGACCTAGGAAAAAAACCAAAATAATTTATAAACCTACAGAAGTTAAGAATCAGTTTACTGAACTAATTTTTAAAAAGGTTATCCCGAAATAGGAGATAATTTCAAATGTTTTTATGTGATTTTACATGGTTTTGATATTTTGATAGGGCTGGAATTTCTTAAGATTATACCATTTGCCATTTCATTTCACTATATACTACATAGAATTCTGCTTTTCAAAAAAAAAAAACTGGGAAACAAAGCCAACAAAATTACATCTTTACATTTCTGCCACTTGAAATTATAAGCAACAGGAACCAGACTTATTATTTTTAAAGATTATGTTTATGAAAAAATTTATGTTAATAATTATTAAGCACTTTGGAGTTTTATTTTTAATGTTTTTGGGCTTATATTGTTATTGCAATATCTCCAGATTTAACTGAATGTTAACTTTTTGCAGGACTCTGATTGCCTTGTTTAATACTATGTGGCAATGAGACAGATGATATTATTTAAAATCTTCCTAGAAATGCTTACCAGTAGACTTATTCCCATTTTGCATATGGGGAAACTTAAGTGTTTGAACAATTTGTTAGAAGCTTCATAAAATTAATAGACTAGTAAGTAGACTTTCCAACTGTAGACAATCCAGAAATTACAATGACTATAATTTAAAATGGGCATACTAGAAATAATCACAACTTAGAAAGTACACCAGCATATAATTATTCTTAGCTAAAGTTCAGTTGTCCATTTAATACAATTCTTAAAAAAAAGAATATATATATAAGAATATATATATATATATATATATATTCTTATATATTTTACCTTTTGTGATAAGTAATACAAAATTTGAAAATCTAACTTTTTGGTGTCCATATTGCTAGAAAATTTTAAATTTATTTATAAATTCCAGGTAAATAGTGGGTTGTCAACACATAATATTAACTTTTAAACATTGTCTAATACACCAGATGTTTAAAAAAATAGAATGGCTTAGGAAAACTTGAGTTGGGTATAAAGAACAGTAAAACTGGGGACACAGAAAGTAGTCTGCTCTTATAAAAACAAATTTAGTCTAATTGATTTTTGTTATTATTTGCCTTTGCAGTACAGAAAGCTGATACTCTTTGACTATTTCTTTAAAGGATAAATCTTATTTGATCACTTGATGAATTACAAGTTAATTATTTTGTTAGTGGAGAAAGAAATAAAGCTATTGAGATGTTTACTAGTATTTTTCTTTCATAATTGGTGAGTAAATCATTAACAGTTTCTCAACTTCTTAGAGTTTATTTGAATTTGGGGGGCTTTTACTTTTGTTTTGCATAGAAAGAACTAAATCAAAAGCTGGTTTAAGCTAGTTTTTAATACATGTTTTCATATTTTGTTACTCCACAATTACATCTTTAAGTAAATTGACCTACAGATCAAATGCTGTCTCCAGCGCAGTAGGACTAACATTGAAGGAAAATGTAATTCTGTTTGTATTCACATTGTTAGATTTGAAAGGGAGAATGTTAGTATAGTTTTCTTAGTAGATAATTGCCTGTTCTCAACTGAAAATAATCCACAGGAGATTCTATTATAATCAGTGACTGTCTTTTTAATTGACGATAAGTATCCTAGGTAAAGAAAAAAGTGTTTTTACTACTTTGGCGTTCTACCTATTTCTCCAGTGAAAACAGGAAAATGGCATAGCAGAACTGCAATGGGAAATTTCTGAGGTAGAAACCTTCGTTCATTCATTAAATACATACTGAGTACTTGGGGAATACAGAGATGAAAAATGAAGTCCTTGTCTTCCAGCTGCCTGCTGTCTAATGAACAAGAAAGATAAGTTTTTCTGATTGCAGGTCATCTATGTAATAAGGGCAATTATAAAGATATACCTAAGGTGCTAAGGGGACTTGAAGAAGGGACTCTTAACTCAGCCTGGTGGCCCAGATATGATTCCCAGAGGAAATAACTCTTGAATTAGAGCTTATGTCACATAAAGCTAACCAGAAATGGGAAGATAAATAAGGTAGAAATAAATCAGTATATACCCAGGCAGGGCAGTGTATGCCCAGAGGCAGGGCAAATCGTTTAGTAAACATCATGGGGGAGGGCATGGGGAAAGGTAGAGCATACACTGAGAGAGGGAGTAGCCCCTTCTCTCTCCATTGTATGGATGGATAGGAGGCAAAGGCTAGAGATGTATAAATGCTTTTTTAAGCTTGTATTTAATCCCAAACACCATAGGTAGTGACTGATGAATTTCTGGACTGATATGGTTTGATCTGCACTTTAGAAAGATTATCCCAGTGGCATCGTGCAGGGTGAGACTAGAAGCAGAAAGGTCAGCTAAGACCTTTAAAACTTCAGGAAGGGGCTAGTAACATAGGCAAGAAATGAGGAGGGCCTGAATCAACTAATATTGATCAAGGGAGCAATATTGACCAATATCAAGTGAGCATCTTCTATTCCTGGCCCTGGGCATACAGTTTTACATACTCACTTTAATCCTTGCTGCAACCCAATTTAATCCTTACTACGACTCTGATTTAGTATTATTTTTGTTATTTGTTTGTTACAGATGAAGCCTGGGGCTGAAAAAGGCTAAGTGCTTTGCCCAGGGTTACAGTTAGGAAATAGCGGAGTAGGGGTTTAAATCCCTGTCTGACTCTAGGACCCGGGCTTTCAACCACCTGTTTTTGTGGTTTATTAATGAATCATCAAATCAGTTTACGGTTTATAACCACATTTTTTTAATGGATATAGAGGAGAACAGAAAATACCAGAGTATATTGTGTACAGGAAGGATAAGTATAATTTTATGAAACTTCTGTTTCAGTGATTCTTATATATCTATAATGTGGTATTACTATGGCTCAAAGTAAAAAGAAAGAAAGTTTGAAAATGACTGTACTATGTTATACTGCAGTTGTAGTAGGGAGAGAAAGAAAATGGGTGTGTACTACCTATGTTATAAGTTTGGGTGACTGATTGTATGTGGGAGGGTGATGGGGAAGAAGAATCCCAGGTTGACCCCAAATTCCTGGAGAAGACGCCTGGTACCCTTCACCAAAGACGGTGAGTACAGAAGGGCAAGTGTGAGATAAAGGACAGTAATAAGTGGTTTGGGGACCATGTTTGAGATACCTTCGGGACATCCAGGTGAAAATGCAGACAGCATTTCTTAGGAAGTTAAACATACATTTATAACATGACCCAGTAATTTCATGCCAAGGTATTTACACTAGAGATATAAAAAAAAAATTTCAAAAAATACTTAATCAATAGTGTTTATAGCAGCTTTATTCATATTAGGCAAAACAGGAAACAACCCAAATATCCATTAACATGAGAATAAAATTTTTAAATCCAGTATTATCCTTACAATGTAATGCTGGTCATCAACAGAATTAACTACTGGTCAACATGGATGAATTTCAAAGGCATGATGTTGAGCAGAAGTCAGACACAAAAGCATATATTCTGTATATTTCCATTAATAATCAGTTAAAAAACAGGCGAAGTTCATCTTAACTGGTGAAAATCAGAACAGTAGACTATGGGGGTGGGGTAGGGACAGACTGGAAAGGAGTGAAAGAGTGATGTGAATATACTATATCTTGACTGAGGAGGTAGTTAAAAGAGTGTTTCCTTTATCAAAACTCATCAAAATTTATAATTAAGATAGGTGTTTTTCACTGTATGTGAACTTTACCTCAATTTTTAAAAATGGCTTAGTAAAAAACAAGAATAGATTGTTTTATATGATAGAAAAATCTAGAAGTAAACCCAGCTCCAAATATGGTTGGATCCAAGTGCTCAATGTTATTGATATTAAAATTTTGTTTTCTCTTTGTCTCTTGCATGTACTTTTTTATGTGTAGGTTTTATGTCAGGCAGGCGTTCCCTGCCAAGTTTGACCACCAAAGCGCCAAACTTACATTCTATTCATCTAGCAACCCCATAGGAAAAAGAACACCTCTTTTCTTATTGGTCCAGCAGAAATCCTGGTATTAACTCTGCTTGTACCTGAACATGAACTAATTACTGTGGCCAAGTGGCTCCTTGGGGTGGGGAGGTGGAAAGGGTATGATCAAGTCACCTGTATTTTTATGTTCACCCAGAGGAGCTGAGAGAGGTGCTTCTCCAAAGGAAAACTGGAATGCCGTTACTAGAAGAAGGAATACGGGACAAAACCAATAGATGTCCCCAAAAGTGATAATAATTTTATTCAAATAGGTTCAGATGGTCTGGTGTTTTTTAAAAATAGGTTCAGATGGTGTGGTGTTTTTTAAAGTTCTTTTTAGAAAAGCACATGTAATTCTAAGTTCCCCAGTCTGTAAATACAGATCAGATCAGCCAAATTTTGTTGTCCTTTGACCCCTTCTGATTTATAGCTGACCCTCCACTGTCAAAAGACTTCCCCACCAGTAATTTATGGGATTTCCCAGAGAGTGTCTCCTACTTACAAACACCATTACCTTCAATGGTAATCCTTCTTAGGAAAGACAATAGGACCACTGCCCTATCATGGTTAGTCTATCCCCTTTCTCTCCAGAACCCGGCAGTTTCCACTGGTGGCTGTGTTACTGATTCACTAAATACCACCACTATGTCCGTGCCAAAGTTGAACTGGAATAGTGCCAGTTACATGCCTATTGCTTCTCAGTTCCTAGCCTGCCTTTCTGTATTCTACTATGTGATGCTGGGACTAGGACTTGGCTAACTGCATTTCCCAGACTCCCTTGTGAGTTGGCTCACTGTCAGGTTCTGGTAGCAGAAGGCATTGGGGAAAGTTTAGAAGGCAGGTGGTGAGGAGAGAGACATTCCTTCTTCATGTCCCTGTTCCTATCCGTATTGCTCCAGCAGCAGAAACAGTTGGCTCTAGTCTGACATGTCTTTTGCTGCTCCTAGGACTAGATACCTAGAGCTCTCTCCTCTGGGTGTAGATACCAGACCTGTGGGGCCTTTTCTCTGAGTCCCTAGGTTCTAGTGACCCCACCTCTCTTTGTTTATTCCTTTAATCCATACAGGTAATTGCTTTTTGCAGTTACAAATATCTGGGTTATCTTGGTGATCCCTTTGTGATCTTTCAGCCTTTCAACACCTGTGTACCAGTTCCCTGTATTAAATACTCTCATTTATTTTTATTTATTTATTTATTGCCGCACAGCACGGCTTGAGGGATCTTAGTTCCCCGACCAGGGATTGAACCCACGCCCTCGGCAGTGAGAACGTGAAGTCCTAACCACTGGACTGCCAGGGAATTCCCAAATACCCTCTATTTAAACCTAGTGGTTTCTATTTTCCCAACAGCATCCTGACCTAGTGTTCTAGAGCCAAGCTTTGGAGGTGAAAGTGATATGCCCCCTTCCTTATGTGTCACTCTCTGTTACATGGATCCCAGTTAAGTGTTTCTTGCTGTTATAGACTGAATGTTTGTGAATCCCTGAAAATTCATATGTTGAAATCTAATCCCCAATGTGATGGTATTAGGAAATGGGGCCTTTAGGAGGTGATCAGGTCATGAGGGTGGAGCCCTCACAAATGGGATTAGTGCTCTTATAAGAAGAGGCCAGAAAGCTAGGACTCTGCCATGTGAGGATACAACGAGACAGCTACCTGCAAACCAGGAAGTGGGTTCTCACCAGACACCAGATCTGCTGCCATCTTGATCTTGACTTCTTAGCTTCCAGAACTGTGAGAAATAAATTAATGTTGTTTAAGCCACCCAGTCTATGGTACAGTATTTTTGTTATAGCAGCCCATGCTGACTAAGACACTCATTATGCCCAGATGTTTTACATAATTTAGTGAAACAGGGCTTTCATTTCTCTTGCCTTATCATACAAACACAGTAGGGAGTTGGACTAGCATGGATTTGAGTGCTCTAGTCAGACTCTACCTTCTCTGACAGCTCTTGATCAAGGTAGCTGTACTTTACCCTTTTCCCCTTGGGAAAGTTCTTTCCCAGGAGGATTCTGAGGTCTACGGCTCAAGCTGAGATCCTCACAGCATGTAAGTATAGCATCTACCATTTATACGGCTCAGTACTGAGGCTGAGTTAACAGACTCAGTGCACACACAGAATATAAATGAGAAGACTGAGTGAATGTGCTCATTATTATGTTTGTAGCCTACACTATTACTTTACCTCCCCCTGCCCCACCCTCCAAAAACATATAAACAATAACAAAGAAAACACTCCACAAAACTTTCCAAGGAGCAACTAACACAGTGGGTGACGCAACGAGCATTAAAATGCCTTGGAGTAGGATCTTAGATTTGTGTAGCATTTTGCATAGCACTTTCACAAAGATTACCTCATTTGATTTTAAAACAACCCTGAGAAATAGAAAGGGCAGATACTTTCCACTTTCAATAGATGAGGAAACTGACCCCAAGGTTAAGTCAGATTTGTCTAATAGACCCATAATGTGAGCCACATGTTTAATTTTAAACTGTCTAGTACTCATGCTAAAATAAGTTTTAGAAAATGGAATTAATTTTTACAATATATCTCATTTAACATAATATATCCAAAGTATTATCATTTTCAACATGCAATCGATATTTTAAAATAATTTGATATTTCACATTTTTTTCTACTAAGACTTTGACACTTAGGTGTCTATTTTACAGTTACAACACATCTCAGACCAGCCACACTTCAAGTACTCAACAGTGGGTTGTGGCTACCCTATTGGGCAATATAGGGTTAGACTATTTACCCACAGGCATGTAATAGGAAGGTAGTCAGCTTCTGAAAAGGGAAATAATAGTCTGAAAACTTAAAGACCTGAATTTTAGACATGACTCAGCCTCTTACTCGTTGTGGGATAGAGGACAAGGAATTCTTCTTCTTTAAAACAAAGCAAATGGCATTAATCATTTGTCTTTACTTCCTTCCCAGTCTTCCTCTTTCCCCCATACACACATCAGAACCCTTTCCTCAAGGGAAATCTTGAATGGAAGGCCAATATTTAAAACATAAGATGTGCTTCTCTGTTGAAGGAGGAATGCCAATGGGGAGGGAGGGGTACAAGTGGCTCACAACCTGCTTAGCATACACATGTGTTTGTGCATACACACACACACACACACACAGAGCATCTTCTGAGGGGACTTGGATGAACCCCTTGGGCATATCTGAAACCCTTGGAGGAAATCACCTCTAAGTTCTTCTCATTTTAAAGTCTATGATTCCATGGGTACAACTCCACTCAGGTATGGTTGACTCTTTCAGCCACTGTTTAGTTTAAGATTTAACCAAGAAAAAGAAAGTACTATTGTGAGTACAGTACAATCCACAGACATCATTATATTTGTGTTTGAGTCACATTTTTAGTTTCATAGAATCGTCAATTTTCATAAATGGAAGGGGGTCTTTAAGATCAATTATTCAAGTGGCTTTCTGATTTTTTTCCCGTAGTAATAGAAGCTTCTTTTCAAACAGTAGGTTACACAGAAATCTAAAATATACTCTATGAGAAAAAGGAACCCTTCTACGCTGTTGATGGGAATGTAAATTGGTATAGCCACTATGGAAAACAGTATGGAGGTTCCTTATAAAACTAAAAATAGAGTTATCATATGATCCAGCAATCCCACTCCTGGGCATATATCCAGAGAAAACTATAATTTGAAAAGATACATGCACCTCAATGTTCATGGCAGTACTATTTACAATAGCCAAGACATGGAAACAACCCAAGTGTCCATTGACAGACGAATGATTAAAGAAGATGTGATACATATATACAATGTGCTCAGCCATAAAAGAGAATGAAATAATGCCATTTGCAGCAACATGGATGGACCTAGAGATTATCATACTAAATGAAGTAAGCCAGACAAAGACAAATATCATATGATACCATTTATATGTGGAATCTAAAAAAAAAAAAAACAAATGAGCTTATTTACAAAACAGAAAGAGACCCACAAACATAGAAAATAAACTTATGGTTACCAAAAGGGAAGGGGGGGTGGATAAATTAGGAGGATGGGATTTACATATATACACTACTATACATATAATAGATAATCAACAAGGACCTACTGTATAGCACAGGGAACTCTACTCAATGTTATGTAATAATCTATAAGGGGAAAGAATCTGAAAAAGAATATATATATGTATAATTGAATCAGCGTGCTGTATACCTGAAATTAACATGACATTGTAAATCAACTGTACTTCAATTTTAAATAAAGGAAAAAATATATATATATATACTCTATGATAGAGTCAGGATAGCCGTGCAAAGGGAAAGTGCATGTGAGGATCTCCCAAACCCCTCCCAGAAGCAGGCCCCCAAGAATCCTCTCTCAAATCACCAGGGCAAACCAACACAGAATTTTAACAACCAAAGTTTAAGTCCAGTTCCAACCCCTTCATCCCATGAGGAAACTGAGGTCTTGTGAGGTGCTTGGAGTCCCAGGGCAAGCTGGTGTCAGAGCTGCCACAGAAACCAATCAATGACCTGCGAGAGCTCGCTGGTACTGGCTCCCAAGAGCCACCTGTTAACACTTTCAGAAAGTTTCTAAGCCAGCTGACATCACGACAGTATCTGGAAATCAGGCATGGAGAAAATATTTAAACCACAGAAATCAGCAAACGCTACAAATCAGGGCTTTCCCCAGAGAACCGGTTGTTATACCTTGACCAGCACACCTCCCAACCCAGAGTTTGCAAGTCCAGGTCTTTATACGCTAGGCAGCAACCTGAGAATAAAACGCACTCATTGTCGCTTTATAGGAAACAAAATTTTAAGTTAATAAAAAATTTAAAATAGTAAATATTGTCTGTTCATGAAGAAGAACTTAATACCTAGCAATGTATCTCAATATTTACCACTTTCTATTGTCCTGTGGGTACTGGTCCCATGCAGTCTTTTCAGCTGTTATTTGGAGATTTCAGCTACTTTGGGGATTGAGGGTTTTTTTGTTTTTTGTTTGTTTGTTTTGACAGAGCCGCGTGGCATGCGGGCTCTCACTTCCCGGACCAGGGATCAAACCGGAGCCTCTGCGGGGTCTTAACCACTGACCAGGCAAGTGAAAGCTTTAGAACATTAGTTAAAATTAAAGTCTAAAAATAAGGAGAACAAATGAAACTATCGAAATCGCCGTTTGAGTAGCGAATGATCTGATATACCTCCTCTCAGTCTCCCTCTGGTTCTATTTCTGGCTAAGAAGGTATTTAAAGGTCAGTGTAAACAACCGCTGGTCTCCAAGCTTCTCAGCTGGCCTCGTGCCTCCATCTATTTAATCCTCCCAACCGAACTTCTGATTTATCATTTTAACAATAACCCTTTCCCTCTGCCTCTTCCTCCCCTCCCTTCGTGGCTTTTCTTTCAGTCCTTTGTGGCTCCGCTCTCCTCCCTGGCCTGTTTGGACATGCTTGTGATGTCAGATGCCTGCACTTGAGCTGTCCTTTTGTATCCATGGTGATGGAAGAAAAATAAGCTGCTTTGCAGTGATTTGAACTTTAATCCGTTCAAATGATGCATGCTTTATTACTCAGGTGATTTTTTTCCCCCAATACTTTTGGACCACTGAAATCTTGAATTATTAAAGAAGAATTAACATGCTTTCTCTTTTCTTTCTTTCCTTTTTTTTTTTTTTTAACCTTTTTGCCTCGGTAAATTCGTATACTCTTTTTGATCTCAGCAACTGCAATTTTTTCTTGATAATTAAATCAATAGGAAAATAATTTCAAAAATATGATTCCAAAGGAAAAGGAATTATTAAAAGATATTTAAAGTTTCTTCTCACTACATGTATATAAGGAACTTATATTAGGCTAAGTAAAGTTTGGAGAACCTACATAACACTAGGGAAAACATGAGCAAACTGTAAAACATTTACAAAGTAGTACTGCCCAAAATGTTGGCCTCTTAATACTAGTGGCACATGAAATCACTTCAGTGGTCTACAGGTATAGTCTTACATAACTGGCTTCCAATCTTTCTGAATTAAGGAAACAGAAAATCTCAGCCTGGTGGCAGTTTTTAGCACTTTGCTAATACTTGCTGATCATTTTTTTAAAAACAGCAAATGTTGGCGAGGATGTGGAGAAAAGGGAACCCTTGTACACTGTTGGTAGGAATGTAAATTGGTGCAGCCACTGTGGAAAACAGTATGGAGATTTCTCAAAAAACTAAAAACAGAACTACCTTATGAGCCAGCAATTCCACTCCTGGGTATATATCCAAAGAAAACAAAAACACTAATTTGAAAAGATACATGCACCCCAATGTTCACAGCAGCATTATTTGCAATTGCCAAGATAAGGAAGCAACCTAAGTGTTCATCAACAAATGAATGGATAAAGAAGATATGGTATGTATGTACAACGGAATTCCCCTCACCCATAAAAAAGAATGAAAGTTTGCCATTTGCAGCAACATGGATGGACTTGGAGGGCATTATGTTAAGAGAAATGTCAGACAGAGAAAGACAAAAACTATATGATATCACTTATATGTGTAATCTAAAAATATAAACTAGTGAATATAAGAAAAAGGAAACAGACTCACAGATATAGGGAACAAACTAGTGGTTTCCAGTTGGGAGAGGGAAAGGGGGTGGGGCAAGATAGGGGTAGGGGATTAAGAGGTACAAACTATTAGGTATAAAATAAGCTATAGGGATATATTGTACAACACAAGGAATATAGCCAATATTTTATAACAACTATAAATGGAGTATAACCTTTAAAAATCGTAAGTCACTATATTGTATACCTGTAACATATAATACTGTACACCAACTATACTTCAATTAAAAAAAAAGAAAAAAAGAACAGAAAAAAAAAAGAACCCATAAAAATCTGGCACTCAATCATCAGTGTAACCAGAGGTGAGTAAGCCTTGGGAAAAACATTAATCTCATATGAAATATCCAGAATAGGCAAGCTCAGAGAGACAGATAGTGGAACCGAGGTAGCCAGCAGCAAAAGGGCAGGGAGGGAATGGGAGTTACCGTCTAATGGATACAGAATTTTTGTTTAAGACGATGAAAACCTTCTGGAAATAGACAATGGTGATGGTTATACATTTGAATTTACTTAGTGCCACTGAACTGTACACTTAAAATGGTAAAGTTTATATATATTTATGTGTATTTTGCTACAATTTTTAAAAATATTGCAATTCATGGCTGTTCTTATCCTTGGTGAAAGAAGTTTTAGTGAACCGGCATGGGCAGAAGCTAGTGATAGGTCACGATCTAGCATTAGAGTTTAGGGAAGCTGACATGCACAGGATGCCCTTCCTGAAAATTCAGAGGCAAAGCAGGACACCCAGGGCAAGTCCAGGCTGTGGATGAGCAGCAGTAACAATGCAATTCACCATACTGGATCCCGAGATAAGAACGAGGGACCTGGCTGTGAAAGCTCAGGTGAGAAATCAGACAGCAGGGAGCAAGATGCCACTTGTCCTGTTTGGCATCCTGGAACTCTACTTCTTCTTGTCAAAGGCATAGTGGCCAGTTGCCTGCCCTTAGTGACAGGACAAGAGTGGGGTTAAGGTCATGGTATCCTGGACCAGGTAGAAGGTTAGGGAGAACAGGGTAGCCATTTCATACGCTTTGGTCCAGTCTATAACACCAACATTAATAACTGGGAACAGATGCCAGGCAGACTCTGACACTAGGACAATACCTAAGACATTTAAGAAAACTGCAAGAGTTGGATGAATTGAGAAGACCTTTTTTTCAGATAATACAAATAGTGGGATAAAAGTTATTAAACTTGAAAGTGTCTCTAGTCTTCCCCTTACCCACTTCCTGCTTAGTGAAATGTTGCATGGGAGTTTTTCCTGTTAGTCCAGAATTGTGGCTACTGCCCAAAGCTGAGATCATTCTCTAAAGAGCCGTAAATAATTAGGACTCAAAACCTTTTACAAGGGCTTATTAAAAAGTATAGAAGCAATCTTACCATTACCAACCACCACCCTAGGAAACTCCTTTCTTTGCCTTCATCTCACCAAAGGGAAGGCCTTTGGGCCTTTGGGCCTCACCAAAGGGGTGAGGGGAAGAAGTCCAGGAGAACAATTCACAGGTAACTTGAAGAAGAGGAGACTAGCATCTCGCTCCCTGACTGACGCCTGCTAAGTTGCAGCCCCTTTGTAACTTTGTGCTGCCATTGGAATAAGGCATTTGAGATGGCTTTGGGAGTGTCTTCCATTGTTTATGGGGCATGCATAGAGACTAATGTCCATTTCTAGTCTAGAAATGTCTGAAGCTGAGAGTAGAAAAACCACTCCCAATAAGGCTTGAAGATACAGTATGCCTAGAAGGTGAAGGCTCCTGCCCCCCCCCAATCAGTTGGCCATGATTTTAAAGGACATGGCAGGGACACCCGAAGTCTCACTATTCCAGGGAAGGAGTGGAGAGTTAGAGGAGAAGCAGAAGAGCAGGGGGCTGCCCCGGAGGCAGATGTGTGGTAGATGCACAACCCAGAGAAGCTGGGAGGGCAAACAGCTGGGCGACCTGAAGGAAGTCTAGTTTGCCCTTCTCTTCCCCACAGCAACAGGGGGGACCTGGGAAAAGCTGAGCATTGCCCCAAGGGACCCACACTTCACCTGTCTGGAGACCGTCTCATCCTCTGAGGCACTGGCGTCGGACAAGAACACGACCAACCAGAGAGAGACAAGCGATGCCTCCCCACCTGTGACCCGTGGGCCACTCACAAAAGGAGGTGGATGCTGACGGCCTCCATTGTCCAGAGCCAGCCGTACGGCCTCCCCTACTTCTGTTGTGTTCAGAGTTCCAGCTTCCACTGTACGAGGGAAGGAAAAGAAATTGAATCAGAAATGAGACTGAAGGTTTAAAACTAGACTATACTTCAAAACCTGCAAGTAACCACAGTGTTATGGAATCTGTCCAAGAGGTTAATCCGGAATTGAAGAGAGCATAGTTGAAAGCAGTGATACTGTTGTAGTTTTGAATATTGAGACAGCTTAATTAACATACAGAATCAAACTCTGTACACAATTTTATATGTGATTTTTTTCACTTATAACAATTTTCTCATCATCTTCAAAAAATCTCCACACGCTCAAAAAAACTTTATAAATATTATTTATAATAGCTGCATATTTCCATTTTACAGCTATGTCACAAGTTTTTAACCATTACTCTGTTGCAGGACATAGATGTTGCTTTCAAATTTGAAGAATTGAATTATAATATTTATTTGTTCTTTTAATGTGATTATTTTTATCATTATTAAATATCCACTGACTACCTAGTAATTCATTAGAACAGTTTGGGGTATCAGTAAGCCAGCCAGGAGTTTCCATGATGTGTTTACTAAGCTGGCAGCATTACACGTTTTATCCTTCTAGTGTTTGCCAATTGTGTGGAGCTGATGGCTGCAGTCCTACAGGATATGACATGTCTCTCTGCCTTTTAGAATATAAGCACCACAAGGGTGGGTGTTTGTCACTGTTTCATCCTCTGTCGTATGCCTGGTACCTTGAACAGGGCCCAATAAGTACTTAAGTACAGGGTGCTAAATAAGTACTTAAAAATAAATTAATGTAGTTTTAAGTAGGAATGGGACATAATTACTCCTCAATTTCCCTTCAGTTTTTGCAGGGTGCATTTATGGGAACCACACAGGAGGTAGTTAGGATAAGAATGGATCTAAGAGAAGAAAATGGGAGGAGGCAGAGCCACTAGCAGAAGACAAAGGGGAAGAGGGAGCTTCGGGTCCTGGCATCTGAATAAATATTGACATGATCCTACGTGATGTGATCTTGTTTGTATTAAGAGCTAAATTAAGTTAATTCAATTAGTAAGATATTAGGCTTATCATAATATGGCTGAAACCACCCAATGCCATACAGGGGAAGTTATTCCTAGTGTTGCCAAGTAGTGGACTGAACATACGTATCGAACCCCCTGCTCCCTAAAGCCCCAGGGAAATAACAGAAGACCCATCACATAGATTTTTTAAAAACATTTTTGAAGATTAAAAACATAATATATCTCCACGGGATGGAGGTAGCTAGCAGCTGACCAGAAGTTTGCAGAAGTCCTAGAAGACAGAAACTAATTAGGATCAGACTGAAGGGGCAAAGAGAGGAGTGAAAAACTACAGTCCAGAAGTTCATAGGTAAGAGGAGTCCTTTCTAAAGGAGGCCCAGAGAAATTCCAAGTTCAGAGGCAACACTGGCAAAAGTCAGTTCAGGATGGATGGGGATATTTTCAGTGTAACTAATTAAATAAGTACTGAGAGGACTTCCCTGGTGGTGCAGTGGTTAAGAATCCGCCTGCCAATGCAGGGGACATGGGTTTGATCCCTGGTCCGGGAAGATCCCACATGCCGTGGAGCAACTAAGCCCGTGCGCCACAACTACTGAGCCTGCGCTCTAGAGCTCGTGAACCACAACTACTGAACCCCTAGAGCCCGTGCCCTGCCGCAAGAGAAGCCACTGCAATGAGAAGCCCATGCACCGCAACGAAGAGTAGCCCCCGCTCACTGCAACTAGAGAAAGCCCGCGCGCAGCAACGAAGACCCAATGCAGCCAAAAATAAAAATAAATAAATAAATAAATTTAAAAATAAATAAATAAATAAGAAGTACTGAGACTGTTGGGTCCTCCCCACTCCCTTTTCCCTCTCTTTCCCCTGGGTTTATATTTCCAAACTCAACCTATAAACACAGCATGGAAGATCTCCTTAAAGCCACGAGACAATATCAACATTATAAATGTCAACAATTTTAAAAATTTAACAAAACTCAGGAAGGACAAAGGCAGAGTATCTGTAGGTGTTCTAATTTCCTCATCTTTCATGACAAGTTGATGAATACTACCTAAAATTAATAAGTCAAGAAATACAAGTGACGCTGTACACCTGGAACTAACACAACATTGTAAATCAACTATACTTCAATTTAAAAAAATTAAAAATTAAAAAAAAATTTTAAATAAAAAAAATAAATAAAAGAAATAGAAGTGAAATGTATTATTTGAGGTTAGGGAGTAACCACCACAAACAAACAAAAATCTCTTACAAACAGTGAGTAGACTACTGATGAAAATGATTATCCCCGGGAAGTGACACTTGGCATAGGAGGTGGGGGGAGTGGCAAGAAGAAGAAGTTTGTATAATTTACAAAGTTTGTATAATTTAAAAGGTTTTCTAAGTTTTTATATTGCTTTAATAAAAACAAATGTTTAAATGCTTGGTAAGAGGAAAACAGAAAAAATACACTAAAATGTTAATAGTGGTTGTTTTTGAATCATAAGAATTATGGACAATTTTGGATTTTCTACAATTCTACATTTTCCAAGCTTCCTATCTCTATTTCTTCTGTCATAGAGAAAAAATCATTATTAGGAAAATGTCATGCCTACCGTATAGCCCAGGGAACTATACTCAATATTTTATAATAACCTACAAGGAAAAAGAATCTGAAAAAGAACAGAGCTATATATACGTATAACTGAATCACTTTGTTGCACACCTGAAACTAATACAACACTGTAAATCAACTATACTTCAATAAAAAATAAAATTAAAATTAAAAAAGCTTTTTAAATAAAAATTTTAATTAAAAATAAATTTTAAAAAATTTTTAAAGAAAAAAATAGGCTCTCAAAACACACAAAGTAATGACCATGGGTTTGCTGTAAAGTATTATACATGCAGATAAAGAATTTAAAATAACATGTATCTGAAGGGAGGAGGCCAAGAGGGAAGGCTGGACTTTGCAACTACTGGTAGCAGGAAGAGGCAAACACTGGACCTGAAGAGAGGAGGCTGGCACTGGTTTCAGAAAGGAATGATTTCTGCACGTAATAGGAGGACGTAAAATGATTTCTGCACGTACACAAAATGGAGGGTTTGACCAGCCATGGGTTTACTGAGCCACTCATGGACTTTCCCCCACTGAGATCCTCTGCTTCTCTAGATTTTTCTGTAGGATGAGACATGCATATCCATTTTCCTCCCTTATTTAAAACAACCAAGAGAAAAACCTGACCGCTGCAGAGACCACCAATGAGACCCTCCCCATTAGGACATACTCTTCCTGGAGCTGCTGCTTCCTGCTTTTGCACTGGTGGTCCTGTCTCACACAAACCGGACATGATCTTACAGAGTTAGCTCCACGACCACCTGACGGCTGTTCCTACAAGCAGTCAAGTCAAGACCATGCAGGCTAAGGTCTTCTGTGGGGATGGTCACCACATATGGTGTGGTTAGTGCAGAATATTATCAGAAAGTAACTGATTACCATAGTGGGTGCCTTTTCTAGCAGTCTCCATGCTGGCACAACTATCAGTGCCTCCAGCAAACCTGTCTTACAGGGACTTCAATATCATGACCATGGCGTCTATCTCTAAGCCTTTCTTTTAATACTTTTTCTGCCAATGTCCCAGAAGAGCATATTGTTTCAGGCAATATCCAGCAAAGATTTTCTACAAAAGTCAGTAGTCAAAGATGCAGTGTTAATTGAACATCAAAAGGGAAGCATGCCAGCCTACTACAGAGAAAGAGGCCCTTTAGAAATATCTATCATTTCAAGGCACCCTGATGAAGGCCAATTGAGAATATTTTTGCAATGTTTCAAAATTTGAAGGACTATTTACGTTTTTCCCCCATTGCCAAGACTTTTATTTATTTTTAATTTTTTTATTAAGGTATAGTTGATGTACAACATTATGTAAGTTTCAGGTGTACAACATAGTGATTCACAATTTTTAAAGGTTTTACTCCATTTATAGTTTATAAAATAATGGGGAATGTTACTTTTTTGAAGGACTTTTTTTACAGATCCTCTGGTGTGATTTTTTCATTGCAGGCTATAAAGAGATTTCGAATTACGTGCAAGTTCTTAGGAGTTACCAAGCCTCACCCCTCAAATTCTTTGCTATATGATGGAGCAGTAGAAGCTATTGAAATATTAAGGGAGTCATGGCTACCTTCTCAGTGGTTTATCTAAATGTCAGCTGGGATTCTTTTGGCCAAGATCTTGCTTCTCAAAGTGGAGTTCACAAACAAGCAGTGTCAGTATCTCTGCACATCACTTAGAATCTCAGGCCCCACCCCAGACCTACAGAATAAAAACCTTCATCCAGGTGATTTGTACACACAGTAAAGTTTGAAAAGTACTGGTTTAGGAGAATCCAAGGCTGCTTTGGGAATGTTCTCAGCTGTCAAAACAGAGGATCTACATCTATGAATTTTACGACTAACTTCTGAGCATGCTCTAATGGTTATTTGATATTTAAAGTAGGTTACATGATTCTCACAATGATTGCAGTATTTCAGATGGCAGTTACTCTAAGCATGAGATGCTATGCCAAAAGGTTTGCAATCAACCCCTCATTGCCTTGGTGATTCAGACTCTTTTAATTGTGTTGCACTAGACCAGAGAGACTCCCATCTCCCAAAGAGTATTCAGTTTGGGTATGGAAGCCACTTCTCAGTCACTGCTGGAATTTTCCTTTGAGAAGCATTTATAGAGTCTACACAACCGAGTGAAGAAAGAAAAGATGGAGTTCACAGCTGATGCAAGTCAAGCAACAAAGTTCTAGTTTTACCATCTAATCTGCCATGGCCTCTGAGTTCATACCTGCCTGTCCCAATGTCACTCTGATCAAAATTACAGAATGTTGAGGAAGATGGTGTTTGTATGTTTTCTTACACGTGGAAATATTTTGCAAGACTGGATTCCAATGAACCTCTTCAAACTCACAACAAAACCTCAGTTTTAGACAAGATACACACATGTTCAGAAGAACTGAGTGCAAAAGAAAAAGGTTACCATCTAAATAAAGATAATCCATACTTGTGGCCCAGTGAAAAGAAGGGACCCAAAAATTCAGTGTATGTTTTGGTTTGTTTGGTTTCTTTCTTTTTTTTTTTTTACCACGTGGACAAGCATGCAAACATGATGTATCAAAAATAAGAAGGGTGACTTTTGCAGCCATGATGGACGGAAACCATCAGAATTCCAAAGATCCTGGACTTAATCTTGTAACACTGAGCCATTTTCCTTCCTCTTCCATTAAGTATCTTTGATAATGAACAGGTTTCTGAGAAAATTATAAGGTCTGGTCCCATTTTTTAAGGACTCTTCTTCATTCTGAAGAAATGCTACAGTTATTGTTCAGAAGCTATTATGTACCATCCATTTCTTTTCTTTTTTTTTTTTTTAAATGGATTTATTTATTTATTTTATTTTTGGCTGCGTTAGGTCTTCGTTGCTGCATGTGCAGGCTTTCTCTAGTTGCGGTGAGCGGGGGCTACTCTTCGTTGCGGTGCGCGGGCTTCTCATTGTGGTGGCTTCTCTTGTTGTAGAGCACAGGCTCTAGGCACGCGGGCTTCACTAGTTGTGGCTCGTGGGCTTAGTCGCTCCACTGCATGTGGTATCTTCCCAGACCAGGGCTCGAACCCATGTCCCCTGCTTTGGCAGGCAGATTCTTAACCACTGCGCCACCAGGGAACTCCCTCATCCATTTCTTTTTTTTTTTTCCCTCATCCATTTCTTAATGGTCATTTTAAATTATGTGGTCAATTGAGCTGTGTTGAGCTCATGAGTATAATTTTCAATGGTCTTTGAAGAGGCAAGTGACCTGTCTTTCCCTCTTATTTTTCCTGTTGTGACCATAGTAGGTATATCAATACTATGTCATTATGATAGCTGTCTAATGTATAATAAAAAATTAAATAGGAATTTCTGGAAGTGTCTAGAAGCTTTTTGTATATAAGAAATTCCAGGGGTGGGAGAGAGACAAAATTTTTAAATCACAAAGTTTGTGCTAAGGACATAATATGTGCAAAAATATTAATAGAGCCTTTCTAATCTTCTTTTGACAAGTTCTACTGGCAGTCATTTGAGAATTCTTGTTTCTGAAGTATTCTTTGAAATTCAATAGAGGACTTATTGAGGAGTCTGCAACAGGGAATAAAGAATGCTGACTTGAAATCTGTAAGTCAAATGTACTTTCCTCTCATTCCTAAAATTCAGTCCATCAGAGTATTAGTCAAAAATATAAAATGGAATAACTTTCCTACTGCAGAGTGGTGTGGTTAATAGCACAGACTTTGAGGTCAGAGGTCAGAGAGACTTGGCTCTGTCACTCAGAAGCTGCAAACTGGGGCAAGTTACTCAAATGCTCTAAGTTTTAGCTTCCTTACTTGTAAAATGGAAACCAAAATGTCCACTTCCTCAGACTTTTTTGAAAATTAAATAACATAATTGTTTAGTAAACCCCAAGTAAACCTCAGTGAACATAGGTATTATATTATTATTAGGTACCTGGTAATATCTAGTTGGACAATGAAAGAGATAGATATTATTATATAGATAAATATTGTTATTACAGATATTGTTATCAGATATCTACCAATATCTGGCTAGATAATGTAGAAGACAAGATAGTTCATTCACAATAGTTACATTTCATGACCTACATAAAGAAAAAGCTAAAAATATACCATGTCCCTGGAAAGGAAAACTGAATAATTTAAAGGTGTCAAATCATCCCAAATTGATTTATAGGCTCACTGATAGTCCAAAACCATTTAAAAAATTTTTTCAAAAGAATCTTACAACATATTTAGATGAATAAACATGCAAAGTAAGTTTAAAAATGAAAAATAATAATTATGAGGAGAAATATAACATGTTCAAACATTAAAATGTTGGAGTGCTACCACAATTTTTATCATAGTACTAACACAAATTAAAATATATGATAAGGAAAACTTCTCAAATCAAAAAAAAGAAAGAATTATTCATTAAATGACTCTAGGGAAAGTCACAGGCTTAGAGATCACTATTTATAACCCATACCTTTTACTATTTCATTAAATGCATACCAAATGAATTTACAAAATTCAAAATATAAAAAGCAAGCATAAAATGAAATATCAGATTTCTGCAAGGAGGAAGCTTTCTAAAATTAAAAATAGTGAAAGAAGTCTCCAGTAAACATATAAACAAAAGATATGAATAGACAGTTGCCCAAAGAGAAATTAATGCATGTTAGAAATATAGAAAAGTCTGACATCATTAGAAGGCTTTAAAATTTTTTCAGAATGAAATGATTAAATCCAAGTAGATTCCATTTTCATCTCTCCACTTATTTCTTATTTCAAGAATAAAAATACTGAATGCTGGTAAGGAGGTATTAAAACAGGCACTCTCAGACTCTCTGGTAGTATAAACTGGTTTAAACCATTTTGTTAGTAGTACATCAAAAATCTTAAAATGACTGTATCTCCCAACCCAATAATTCCACTTTTAGAATTATTCTCCTTGAAGAAATTCCTGTATACAAAACTTATAATGTGCAAATGTACAATAATCACAAAAGTATTTAAAAAAGAAAATTGAAGATACCATAAATAGTAATGTGATTAAATATCATGGTATATGATTAAACTTTGGAAACATTAAAAATGTAAAATTTACAATGAGGAGAGGAAATAATATGATAATTTTTAAAAAGAAACAAACTTCAATACAAAAGCATAATAAATGTGCAAAAATATTAACTCTGTTTTTGGATGATGGAACTACTGGAATTTTTTGTGTTTGTTTTTTAAATATATGTTCTGATTTGTCTATTACGAACATGTTTAACTTCTGTGATTAGAAAAAGATAAAGTACTTTTGAAAACTCAGAAAGTAACATATTTGTTTTTATAACAATTCATGCTTTTCTGCCTATGTGAGAAATATATAAAATAACAATTGCCAATTTATATTTCTTCCCGGACCACATGCATAATTATAGACTCCTAGGTGTCCAAGTAGAATGCTATTATATACATTGCAATAAACTTGGATTAAAAAACATGATTTGTTTGTTTTAATCAGCAGATATAAAAGACTACCTGCAATTTATATTTATAATATTTTATAGATAACTTCAAAATTAAATCATGATAAATAAGATGATTGGGAAAAGAAGATACACAGAATTATAATGTGAGTCACATTTTAATTTTTATTAAAATTGATACCTATTTAATTTTTTTCCTTTTTAGTTCATGATCATTTTAGTGGTTCGTGACACGAAAAGTTAAAATTGATGGCTATGGGGAAGATGTTGAGTTTTCCAAATTATTATTAAAATATAAAAGGTTTAAAATTCTTATTGAGCAACAAAAAGCATCCAGCAAAGATTTTCAAAAACATCTGTAAAATGGAAAAAAAAAAAATGTAGGGAGCTATTTAACAGAGAAATGAGAGAACTGGAGCTATTCCACTGGGAATGTTCCCAGATTGTAGCAAACATTACCAGGCAGTAACCTTCTGAGGGTAATTATGTTTGGAATATTTACATTTGGACTAAATGAGCACTGGAGGAAAATGCATTGTAATTAGTAGTGGATAAGCTTGCTAGGACACAACTTGCTTCAGCCAGCAAACATTAGATATCCAGAGAATATTTTTTAAGTCAATTTTAATATTTTACAAGACAATTATTCATTTATGTGTCCCATTTGGCATGCAAAACTTTTTCCAGAATGCTTCCAGGAGAAAAGTTACCCTGATTGTGGGGAGTTTGGAATTAATCAGGCTGGAATGGACAAACGATTATGTATATTACAGTTTATTATTTTGAATTTCACTGATTTAAGACATGATCATTCAAGTCTGACTGGGCTCTTGTTTTCCTTGGAATCATCAAGGGAGAAAATGTTTACAAGGCAAATGAGTATCATAAATGAGAATCTCCTAAACAAGAAAACTAATTTTAAACACGTCAGCGCATTGACTTGTATGAGGGTCAAATGAGTTTCACTCGAATGAGCCACACCTGCGAGGAAGGAGACAGCGTAGCCCTGAGGAATGAACAGCAGATGAGAGGATGTGTGTGGAGTCTGCTGCTTTAACTCCTGCAGACAGCTCAGCTCTGGACATGGGTGGACTGGAGAATCAGCATGGTTGGAACACAGGTCATCTACACACAGAAGGGTCCACCACTGTCAAATAGGCAATGGTTGAGGGTGTTGCAAATATAAGGATAGCACTATATCCTGGTGTCAAGACCAGCCTTCCATGGTTGCATAAATGCATAATATAAATGTGAATTTTAGAACCCTTTTTGAAGGGAGGAAGCAATTTATTTGAGGGTACCTACATCACAGAATCTGTTAACTACATATAGTCATATATTCACTTTAAAAAATGAAAAAGGAACTCTCCTACACTGTTGGTGAGAATGTATATCGATGCAGCCACTATGGAGAACAGTATGGAGGGAGGTTCCTTAAAAAAACTAAAAACAGAGTTACCATAGATCCAGCAATCCTACTTCTGGGCATATATCCGAAGAAAACTTTAATTCAAAAAGATACATGCACCCCAATGTTCATAGCAGCACTATTTACAATAGCCAAGACAACCTAAGCAACCTAAATGTTCATCGACGATTGAATGTGGTATATATACACAATGGAATATTAGCCATAAAAAAGAATGAAATAATGCCATTTGCAGCAACATGGATGGACCTAGAGATTATCATACTAAGTGAAGTAAGTCAGACAGAGAAAGACAAATATCACATGATATCACTTATATGTGGAATCTAAAAAAATGATACAAATGAACTTATTTACAAAACAGAAATGGCTCACAGACATAGAAAACACACTTATGGTTACCAAAGGGGAAAGGGTTGGGGGGGAAGGATAAATTAGGAGTTTGGGACTAACAGATACACACTACCATATATAAAATAGATAAACAACAAGGTGTTATTGTATTGCACAGGGAACTATATTTAATACCTTGTAATAACCTATAATGGAAAAGAAGCTAAAAAGGAATTGAGATATCAGGACTTCCCTGGTGGCACAGTGGTTAGGAATCTGCCTGCCAATGCAGCGGACTTGGGTTCAGTCCCTGGTCTGGGAAGATCCCACATGCCGTGGAGCAACTAAGCCTGCACACCACAACTACTGAAGCCCGGGTGCCCTAGAGCTCACATGCCGCAGCTACTGAGCCCACGCACCACAACTACCGCAGCCTGCGCGCTCCAGGGCCCACATGACGCAACTACTGTGCCCACATGCTGCAACTACTGGAGCCCGCGAGCCTAGAGCCCGTGCTCCGCAACAAGAGAAGCCACCACAATGGGAAGCCCGTGCACTGCAAAGAAGAGTAGCCCCCGCTCACCACAACTAGAGAAAGCCTGCACACAGCAACAAAGACCCAACACAGCCAAATAAATAAACAAACAACTAAATAAATAAAGACGTGGAATAAATTAATATCGATTTTAAAAAAATAAATAAATAAAAATAAAAAATAGAGATTATGTATATGTATAACTGAATAACTTTGCTGTACACCCAGAACTAACACAACAGTGTAAACCAACTATATTTCAATAAAAATAAAAAATTAAAAAATTAAAACTCTACATACGTTCTCTGTGAAATAAGAAATATCCCTAATTGACCTTCTGACCAATGGTGAGATGGCTATTGCTCAGCAAAATATTCTGATAACAAACTGAGGTGACTTTATAAGATGCATTCTTGGCACTTGGGGTGTTTTTTTTGTTTGTTTGTTTGTTTTTTTAAATTATTAGCACCTTTTAATTATTATTTATTTACTTTTTTGGCTGTGTTGGGTCTTCGTTTCTGTGCGAGGGCTTTCTCCAGTTGTGGCGAGCGGGGGCCACTCTTCATCGCGGTGCGCGGGCCTCTCACTGTCGCGGCCTCTCTTGTTGCGGAGCACAGGCTCCAGACGCGCAGGCTCAGTAGTTGTGGCTCACGGGCCCAGTTGCTCCGCGGCATGTGGGATCTTCCCAGACCAGGGCTCGAACCCGTGTCCCCTGCATTGGCAGGCAGATTCTCAACCACTGCACCACCGGGGAAGCCCGGGGTGTTTTTTTAATTTAACTTTTTATTATGAAAATGTTCAAACAGACGGAAAAATAGAGAGACTAGTATAATGACTCTCCATGTATC
Source organism: Balaenoptera physalus (assembly GCF_965194825.1). Taxonomy (NCBI): domain Eukaryota; kingdom Metazoa; phylum Chordata; class Mammalia; order Artiodactyla; family Balaenopteridae; genus Balaenoptera; species Balaenoptera physalus. Next base: position 93,594,961 of record NC_138888.1, on the reverse strand, counting down.
TATCACCAAGTGAAAACAATGATCAATATTTTGGTGGCATGGACTTTGATTAGAATTACCACTGCAGGGTGTGTCTCTTTCACCTTATTATCTGGAATACCAAGCATAGTCATGACACATATATAAATGAGTGACTTCATGAACAAATTTTAAACTAAAAGGAAGTAAAAGGGAAATCCCCTGGCAGGCCAGTGGTTAGGACTTTGAGCTTTCCCAGCTGTGGGCCTGGGTTCAATCCCTGGTTGGGGAACTAAGATCCCTCAAGCCATGCGGTGTGGCCAAAAAAAATTAAAAAATTAAAAAATTAAAGGATTTAGTTCAGAAAATTGTAACAGGAAAAAAGGGCTAAACCACTACTGGAAGAATATTGCACTCTAGCAGACCAATTTGATATTAAGAACTGGAGAGATGAAAGTGTGAAATAGAGTAAATCACAATCCAACCATATACCCACCAAAAAAAGAAAGAAAAGTAGGCTGATCCACTTTCCAGGGCCCAGAAGGAAAGAAGAAAAGAAATAAGTCAACATGTACCAACTTTCCTAAGAATAACAGAGAACCTGTTTTGGATCTGTAGAAGAAGGGCAAATCAGGAATGAGGGTTGGGATTGGTACAGTAACGGAGTACTGTAAGTGCAAAAAGGAAGCAAACAGGATGAAAGAATCAGAAGTAGGTAAGGATGACTCAGATAAATGGGAGAAGATGGACACTTTTAAGGAAAAGAAACAGGAAGAGTTCTGTCAAGTGAAAGGGCCCTGGAAGCAAAACAACAAGTATAGTGAGTGCCAAGACCTTGTTCTCTCATGTCATTCCCTACAGAAAGGAAGGAACCAGGGCTTCTAAGAGGAATGACTGATTCCAGGGCTGGCATGCTTTCATACTGAATCATATAGGTGTAGTCTATTCCCCTTGTTTCACAGACTAGTAAATGTGCACCCAGGGAAGTTATGTAACTTTTTAAAAGTCATAAAGTTGTTCAGAGGCAAAAATCAAAATTAAAATCCACATCTCCTGATTACAAGAAAGTTGCCTTTGCACTATGCCATATTATTTATGTGTGTATGTTTATATTTATAATATTGATATTTATTTTATTTAGTTAATATTTTATTTTATGTTTTATGTTCATATATTTTATATTTACACTATTATATTTATTTATTTAAAAAACACATTTAAAAATGAATACTAGACTCTCAATACAAGCTCCTTGAGAGCAGGGATTTTTTTTTTTTTTTTGATTCATTCACTGACATTTTCCCAGTGCCTATAAAAGTAATGACGTATATTCAGTGCTTACGAAATATTTCCTGAACAAATGAATGTAGGGGAAAACAGTTATAGAATGTCAAAACCATTAGTTATGTGGTATTTTAACTAAGCTGGTACTATATGAAGGCAAGTACTATCTTTTGTTCACTGTCCTATCGTAGGCACCCAGAACTTGCGCTGATATCAAATATTTAATTAACTCTTTGAAATAGCTATGAAATGGTGATTGATTTGTACCACAAACTTTATTTTGACCAGAGGCAGCATGATGTGGTAGACAGCACTAGTCCAGATGGGTGGTCTGGGTTAGGATCTCAACTCTGCAATTAACCGGCTTCATAGCTTTGGATAAGTTCCTTCAGCTCTCTGGACAGTGCTAAAATGAAAGGGTGAACCATATTTCCAGTCTCTAATTCACCTCTAATACACTAAGATTAATCTCCCCACACCTTTGCCACAAAAATATATTAATAATTTTGCAAGACTCTAGATGTAACAGCTTAGTAACTCACTGATTTTCAAATGTATGCCATTCTTCTTCTGAAAACTGTCATATCAGATAGGTCACGAGGGAGCCAAGATATAAAGTTGGGTTACAACTGCTCTGAGCAATTTTCATCATCTAGATCACAGAGGTAAAATGCTGAAAAACAGACACCTTGGCAGTGGCATAAAACAGATCTAGTAGCAAAATCTTCTAGCCCCTGCAGTTAAATGTGAAATGCATCTAAACACAGATGTTTCTTTCAATTTCAGAACATCAGAATATGGAGAGTTACGTAATGTCACTTAAGCATAGAACAGGGTACATAACAAAACAGGTCAACTACTATCACTGGCTAAACCATTTTCTGCATAAAACCGACCATCACCAATAAACTTTACTCAGTCATTGGTTCCCGTTCTACTCAGCTGTGTAAAATCCATCATAGGCCACAGAGTACATTTTTTCAAGGGTTTCCACTGGTGTGCTTTACTGGTTTCTATACCACCTACCACCATCGCCACTCCCAATCTGACTTGTCTTGAATGGAAATAATATTAATCATTCATTTATTATTTGTCTGTGAGTTGAAATTTTATCATATTTAGAAAGTGATGACAATAGAAGTCTGCAAGGCAAGGTGTGTCAACTCTAAAAATTGCATTTTCTTACTGTTCTCTTCATGATTTTTAAGACTTCTATCAGCATAGGCAAATGGGTTGGAATTCAAATTTGACATTTAAAAATATAATCTAAGTTCTATTTCAAAGCTTGACACATGCAAGGTTGAATGGTGGCAATATGAAGAAAAGGCAACATCACGTATTTTCAGAGTAGGTTATGATGTTTACTCCTCCATGGCTTTCAATATAATGCTCCCTCTTTTTGCAATGAATTTCCCTCCTACCTCTCTATCTGTAAAATCCTGTGCATCCAAAACCAAGCTCAGGCATCACCATCTGTCACAGGTCGTTGACAAAATTTCTCTCCTTACACCTGATGATCACCTCCCACACTGACTTTTGGCTTGGCCAAGTAACTTGCTTGGCCAATGAGAATAACAAATGTGACACAAGCAAAGATTTGAAAAGGGTTGTGAATCGAAACTTACTTTCTCTTGCTCTTTTGGGTACACAGCAACGATGTCAAGAAGCCTCAGCTTCCCTGCTACATGTTGGAGACATGTAACCCAATTGCCCCTGTGGCTCCTGCCATCCACCACACACGTGAGTGAGGCCGTTCACAAACAACCAGACCCCAGTGACACACCAGCTGAACGTAATCACATGAGTGAGTCCAGGTGAGACCATACAGATAACGTCCAGCCAAAATCGCTGGTCTACAGATTTGTGAGCTAGTAACCGATGATCCTTTTCAGGGACTATGTTTTGGAGTGATTCACAATAAGCAAAAATGAGCTGATAGAAAAATTTGTTCCTATAAGTGAGGTGTTGCTATAACAAATATCTAAAATGTGTGACAGCGGCTTTAGGGGTAGGCAGCCAGCGGAAGCTGGAAAAGCTGTGGACCAAGGCTGTTAGCAAAGACTGGAATAGTAGCAAGAAAGCCATTAGCAAAGGCTGGAAGGAATGCTGAACCAACTATTAGTGAAGACTGGAACAAGAATAAGTAAACTGCTGCAGCGGGCTGAAAAAATGGTGACCCATTAGTGTAGTAGTCCAACAATTCACAGCTGTCACCTGTGGTACTATGGAAGATAGCAAATATACCTAATAAACTTGTGGAGCTTTTATGGAGATTTACAGGCAGTGCCAACTGGTTTCTGCTAGCTGTCTATTAGAAGGTAAGTCTGGAAGAGAGTGGATATATGTATATGTATAGCTGATTCACTTTGCTGTACAGCAGAAACTAACACAACATTGTAAATCCAACGTATATACTCCAATATAAAATTAATTTAAAAAAAAACTACTGTTAAGAGAGAGATGAGCTAAAGAAGGAACTGCTCAGTTTGTAAATAGAATTTAGAAGACAATGACCTTCATGCCCAGCAGGAGAAACTTTAAGAAAGTAAAAGTGCATTATATTTCATTCAGTTTAAAAATTTTTTATTCAATATTAATTTGTACTTCCCATGAGTTTGCAAATTCTTTTACTAATTCTGCCATGATGCTTTATTAGAAAAAGCGAATCTCTGAGGTTACGGACGAGGTCATGGAAGCTATTTACCCAATTACACAGCACGTAGCAAAGCCAGGATTTGATCTCCAGCTACCTGGATTCAAAATTAGTACTCTTTCCTTCTTCCCTGTTTCCCTAATTCTATCAATCAAGAGAGCCTTCCAATTTATGAGTTATTTAACTTAAAATAAAATGTATCCTATTTTTTTCGTTTATAGTGATTCTCAAAAAATACACAAGAGTTTCACAGAACTGAATCTTTTTAATATTCAAGATGGGTGATAGAATGATACATTATGTATGAAGGGCTGGAATATGCTTTTTTAATTATAATAGAGAGGAAATTACTACGGTGTCCTGATAGCTTGTGCTGTTGAAGGTGGACTCTCTTTGATATCTGACCCGTAATGCTCCCCTGGTATATCTCCTGCTGTTTCTGGCTCAGCTTCTTCCTCTTTTTCTGGATAAGCTTTTTCTCTGTTTTTTTTTATTTGGAAAATTCCCATTTAGATTAATGAAATGGAATTTTCCCTGGCAGGAGAACAAGGAAGAAATGGATGTTCAACAACAGGAGAATATAATATTAAACCTACTTAGAAAGGGAGGAATACATTCAGTTAAGATGATTGTTCCCTTTTTTTTTCCCTCCACACAGAGAACTCTATTCTTGGAACAATTTATATGTTATTTTCCCTGGAATCAGGGAACACTTAATAAATTTCTTTAAGTCTTATTCTTTGAATTTTCTCATAATCTCCGTTCTCCTGGGATTTGGAAATGAGAAAATTCTCCATCTTTTAAAAACATGAATACAATAATAATTAAGCCTCCTACAATGACCTTTATATGTGGCAGAAGAAACTTCAAGAATATAAAACTGCACTGTATTTTCTTTAATTTTTAGAATTTTATAATTCAACATTAGTTTGTACTTTCCTTGAGTTTGCTAATTATGTCTTTTACTACTTTTGCCATGATGTTTGATTTCAAAATTAATGCTCATCAAATGCAGTTGTTTTTGTCATGTATCAAATATCTTACATATTGTAGAAGAAAGAGAATTAGAGCACAACTCATAGTTTATCATATTATTTGGTATCGTTATAATGCACGGTTTCTCACTAGAGGCACTATTTAGTAGCATTTTGGCCAGAAAGATAATTCCCTGTGTGAGATTGTTCTGAGCACTGCATTAGTTTATCACGTCTGGTCCCAACACACTAAATGGCTACAGGACCCCAGAGTCACTGCGATAAGCAAAAATGCCCACACACATTTACAATTACCCTTTGGGGGTGTCGTATTGTCCCTGAGGAGATTCATTGATACAGTGCAGATGTGAGACATCCCCAGCTCTCTCTTTTTCCTCTCTACATCTCTCCCAGTGAATTATAGGAGTCCCTAGGGGGCATCTCACTTGTGCTCATGGCATAGACCTGTCCTCTCCTACATGGCAGCACCTAACTTCCTTCCTCCTGCTTCAACTTTCTGCAGTGATGTCCATCTCATCATTGTTGGTGCTTTTTCCTGCGACAGCTCTTTCCAGATACACACTGGTACCACTGGCTTCTCAGAACCTGTCTGTTTCCTCCACATTCTGACAGTTAGTTGTGAACTAAAATATCGCCTGCCATATCAGTAAACAAAGGATGTTGCAGCCATCAAGCCATCACATTACATCCACCCTGATGGTGAGCCCTGAGGGAACTCAGGGTGGAGGCAGAATGCCCCCCCCCCCCATTTAGCAGTCAGCTGCTGCAGCCGCCCCGACGGTGCACCCTGAGGAGACTCAGGATGAGAAAGCACAGGATACTGGCCCCAGATAGCTGAGATGCGTATCAAAGGAATAATTTCAGTGAGCCCAGACTCTTGCATCTTCCCATGCACAGAAAAGTGCTAAATTCCTTAACTTGAGATGTCTGGTTTTCTTTCATTAATAGTAAGCTTCTAACGTTCCAACAACCTGGTCTTTTGTTGCAAAAACTCTGATGTATCCTGGCTCCCCCCTTGCCTCTTCAGAGCAGTTTCTCAGCGTTATCTGAGATGCTGTGTCCCGGGCTTGAAGTCCTCAGAGTGTCCACCGAATAAAACATAACTCTCAACTTTTACGTTGTGCATTATTTTTCAGTCGACCTAGTATTAAGTGAGATGAACGGTATGCTTTGGTAAGTTTCAGGGGGAGGAGGTTGGAGCTGAGAGCTCTAGCCTTGCATCCCAGAACCTGTATGTAACACTCTCCTGCCTTAGAATGAGTTACTTCCCAAGAGCATCTCAGCCCCTATCGGATTCTGGATTCCATGAGAGCAGGGAGTTTTGAGGAACAATACCTGGCTTATTGCCAGTGTCAAATATTTAGAGCTTGGATTTATCTTGAATTCGCTTATTAAAGTTCCTGAATTAAGCAGCAGCCTCTGCTAGACCTCTAGATATACTCAAAAGTGTCCCATCCAAACAGAGCCCTATTTAAATTTCCAGACTGAGACATTCCTCTATAATTTTAGCTTTTAAAAACTTAGTTGAAATCTTAACTGTGTGCTCATCTTATGCTTCCAAGTGCTTATATTTTTCTGTTTTCCCAAACTCAATATGTCCAGAACAGAAGTATTATCTTTCCCGTCAACCTGCTAGAAAGTCTTTCCAACTTCTTAAATTTGTGGAGGAGGGGAGAGGAATCAGTAGTATAATCATACTTCATGAAAAACTTTGAGGTAATCTTTGACTCTTCCCTTTCTTATTTTTATTAGATACTAATTATTATACGTTAGTAATTCCTTTTTAGTGACCTAATATGTCACTAATTTCAATAATCCCTTTATAAATTAAAAAAAATTTTTTTTAATTAATTTATTTATTTTTGGCTGCATTGGGTCTTCGTTGCTGCGCGTGGGCTTTCTCTAGTTGCTGAGAGCAGGGGCTACTCTTTGTTGCAGTGTGTGGGCTTCTCAATGGGTGGCTTCTCTTGTTGCGGAGCACGGGCTCTAGGTGCGCGGGCTTCAGTAGTTGTGGCACATGGGCTCAGTAGTTGTGGCGCACGGGCTTAGCTGCTCCGCGGCATGTGGGATCTTCCCAGACCAGGGCTCGAACCCATGTCCCCTGCATTGGCAGGCAGATTCTTAACCACTGTGCCACCAGGGAAGTCCCCTCCTTTATTAATATTTTCTTAATTCTCCAATTACATTCTTTCCACATTGCCATGACACTTTTTTTCAGAACTTTATTGCCTTGAACTGGATTAATCAACTACCTTGTGACTCAGTTTCTCCTTGATTTATTCTGCCCTCTACCTTATCAAGTGAATTTTCCATCGGACCATATACAGCTCTGTACCTACTTGGTCAACTATTCCTTGATGTCACTCATTTTACAAATATTTATTGGACGCCTATTATGTACCAGACCTTGCTCTTCCTTTCCTTATTAAAAAAAAAATCCTACTTATTTAATATGAAATTTATCCTGATTACTTTAATCTACATAACTCTTTTCTCTGAACTCTTATTCCACAATAGCTCATAGTCAGAAGTACAAAGCTCGGAATTTTATTAATAATCAATTGTTTTCACAATAAATTATAAATCCTTGGAAGACATAAATCATATTTTACTCCATTTACATATTTTTATATTATCTGGAACAGGGCTAGGTACATTACAATTGATTATGAATAAATACTTGTTCACAATTTTTCTTGAAAGCTTAGATTCTCCCCAAAATGAGCTAGCTGGTATAGAACATATAAAATCTCCATTCATTGATCTTGGCTGGTTTCCTATAGGCTGTGATGTTTCATGTTTTTAAACACAATAAAGTCTTGCTAATTAAATTTTTTAGGATGGATGTTACTGAGTTAACTCATTCCTTAATCTCTCAGCACTCCTTTAAAATGATTTAACACTTATTTGTGCAGTGTTTAACACTTATTTAAGTATTTAACACTTATTTTCATCCTATGTTATAGAAAAATTATAATTAATGAAAGTACACCTGCAGAAAAAGTTTATTAAATTGCTTTTGTGAAATGTGATAAGTGAATTGAAATTTTACACAAAAGAGCAAAAGAATGAGAATAGCCAAGGAGAAAAAAGAATAGACAATACACTACTGAAGAAAAAATGTGCACACATGGATGAAGAGAATTTACCTACTAGATTTCGAAGCTTATTTAAAGTTTCACAAGTGTGTTAGTGGTGCAGAGTTACACAAATATACCAATGCAACAAAAATAGGAACCAAACCTCAGAGACAGACCTTCACATATGTATGTGAAAGAAGTCAGAGCTGCAATTTTAGAGCAATGTGGAAGGAATGGACGACTTAATAAATAATGCATGGAGAGTTTGCTCTCTATATGGACCCGCGTCATAACCAAAAAAAAAATTCCTGATGATTAAATACACATAAATTTCTAAACTTTCTGAAGAAAATATAGATTATCTTTGCAAACTTGTGTCACAAAAGGGACTTCTTAAGACCAAAAAAGGCACCATCCATAAAGTAAAAGAGACAAATACAAGTCTCTTAAAATAAGAACTTCTGTTTATTGGAAGACACCAATTTTAAAATGTAAAAAGACAAGATATAAACCAGGGTAATATATTTCCAACACATTTTAGTTAGAACAAAGTGTTAGAATCATATACATCTATAAAATGTCAGTAAAAAAAAAAAAGCCATGCAAACTAATAGAAAAATGGACAAAAAACATGGGTACCCATTTCATAGAAGCGGAGAAGCCAATATTAAGTAAACATACAAAACGATGTCCAACTTCACTTGTAATCAGGAAAAGCCTGAAATATCATTTTGCACCCAAAATATTGGCCACAATTTTAAAGCCTGACAGACCAATGTGCTGGTGAAACAGAAATTCTTAAATACTGCTCATGAGAGAGTAAATGCGTCCAACCTCCTCTGAGAACAATTTGACATTATCTAGTAAAGGTGAAGATGTACCCACCTAATAGCTAGCAATTCCAACTCTAGATAAATACCCTAGACTAGAGAAACTCTCATACATATGCAACAGTACACAGGGACTAAAATATTCATTGCAGTACTGGTTTTAATAGTGAAAACTGGAACCAACTCAAAAGATCGTTGACAGGAGACTGGATAAATAAGTTGTGGTAGATACATGAGGTGGAATACTTAATTTATTGCAGTGAAAACAAATGGACTAGAGTTTCATGCAGCCAGATGAATGAAACAAGGCTGATGAAAAAGAAAGTGACAGAAGAATGCATAGACTGCAGTTCCATGTATAAAAAATGGACATAGAAACACATACAAAACCCCACAAACATATTATTTAGTGATACATAAGTTTTTTGGAACTACAAAGAAAAATAAAGAAATAACAACCCATAATTCCAGATAATGGTTACCCAGGGAGCCAGGAGTGGAGTAAGTTGGAAGGCTGGTGATGTTTGGTAATGCTAGGATCAAAAATATGTTACGGTTTTCATTCTTAAACCGCGTGGTGGGTAGAGGTGTGTTTATTTTCTTTTTCTTATTTATACTGTGCCTATGTATATTATATATTCTTTACATATATGAAATAATTAAATGAATTTGTTGTTACCATATGTAATAGGCGTTTAGCTAACTAACTATGCTCCTGGTTTACATCCTGATTCTAAAGTGGGTTTGTTTGCCTAAATTGTCTGGATATGTACCTGCAGCGGTCACGTTAAGCACAATTTCTGCTTTGTGTGCATGGTTCCAATAACTGAACGTAAAGAGGACTCGCTCTGTCTTACTTCCTCGAGAATTCACATCCAAACTCTACAGAGTAAGACTACCCATGGGAACAAGCAGAAAGTCGGGGTGGTTGTGATGAAACTGGGGACTGGGATTATTTCTATTCATTCTGTATATCAATAATTTGGGAGGTTTCCATTTTGCTCTATGCTGAGTGGTAATGGTCTACATGCCTACAATTTCAAAATAACATTTTCAAAAATAATCCCCTTCTTTTTTACAACTCTCCCCACACTCCGTATCTTCAGGAACATATGGTAGTTGCCAGAAAAAGCCAAGTGAATATCTGAAACACTAATGCGCCCTGCTGCTATGATCACAAGAATAAAGAAAGCTGGGAATCCAGCAATCTCCTCACACAACCACTGCCGCCTGCCAGCTCTCATAGCAAATAAGAACCATCACTTCGGGGAAGGATGGTTGCACGGTGACTAAGCGGACAGATGGCAGGTGTGAGTCAAAACACTCTGGGGTGCTAGCTCAAAGCATTCTGCATTACTCACTGCTGGAGAAAGAGAGAAGCAAAAAACCATCGCCCAGTGGACGAGGAGTAAAGTGCTAAAAATCCAACCAATAGACACAAATACAAAAGGTAGAGGAGACAGCCAAGGTTTTATGTGTTGTAACTTCTTACCAAATTCTTCAGTCCTGCCCTTTGATCTTTCTCTGCCTTCATCTGATTTAAGCCTCTCCCACCTTCCTGGCTGGTGTCCCCTGTGAGGCATAAAGAGATTATTGTTTCTCCGCTTCACTGCCCCGCCTGGGCTGGGACCACCTGTTAGAGAGGTTAGACTGCTGCATTCCTGGAGGGCACTGTCCCAAGGCCACAGGAACGATGTTACACATCCTCGCCTGGTCAGCACCCCCCATGGCCATCAGAGCTTTAGCTTTCCGTTCCTGGCTCGGGAGGGACCAAACCTAGTTTGTCTGTGCTGGATGCACAGAAGAAAACAAAGATTCAACCACCCTCTCTAATTTGCATAACTGTTTTCCCTATTGCCGTCCCAAAGATTAGCTTTCACGAACATGAATGTAATTACAGAAAAGGGCCCTAGGTGGAGCCTCGGTACTGGTGGCCACAAATGCAAGAGCAAATGAAAAAGAACATACATCAAAGTCCTCTAAAAATGCCACAAAGAATGACAGCATTTTATCCCCAGATTTGTGTATTGCTGATATTGTGTTTCCGGTATAGGAAAAAGATGAATATAGAAAAATATATGTTTCGCTTAAGAATAACTCTCAAAAGAGTGTGTTCCCTGATAAAGAATGAAAGCACATTATTCTGGGGTTAGCAGATGTAAGCTATCATATATAGGATGGATAAACAAGGTCCTACTGTAGAGCACAGGGAGCTATATTCAATATCTTGTGATAAACCGTAATGGAAAAGAATATGAAAAAAAGTGTATGTATGTGTAACTGAATCACTTTGCTGTACAGTAGAAATTAACACAACACTGTAAATAAACTATACTTCAATTTAAAAAACAAAAACAAAAACAAGCACATTAATGCCCTGTGGGTATTCTGTCTCTGAAGGGGTTTCTACGAGGCAGTGTTTGGGCGGGAGGGACTGTCCCTAACCTCTTAGCATGCTCTCCTCACCATTTCTCCTTGCTCCTTAGAGGGACACCACCACTAACTTATTTTGAGAGTAAAAAATCTCACATTATAAGAGAAATAATCAGAATTATTTTTAACGACTTTAATAGGTTACAAACGGAAACCGCAAGACGTCAAAATTACCTTTTTCTGTATTTTTTTTTTTAATCTTTGTCACCATCGCCAAAGAATCCAGACAGACTTATTTGATTTTGAAACCTTATTTTACTCTGAGGAATCTATATAGCACTTAGACAGAAAAACGTATTTGTATTTGTTATCACATGTAGAGATTATTCATGCAAAAGTGAGATTTGGACGATTTTGCCAGCCAATGACAAATAAGTGGTGGAAAAGTGGTAAAGTGAGAATGCCTGCCTATATGAAGGATTTCTGCATTCTGGGTAGAATTCTTTGGGTCTGCAGTTGGAATTCAGGACATACATACTGATCCTCTCTTTATTTAAAAATCTTGATATTTTGCTCATCATGATTCGTTTTGCCTTAATTTTTTAAAATACTTTAAAATATTGTAAATATTTTTGTAAAATTTTGATTTATTAAATATATTAAAATTCTTAAAAATATCTTGATAACCGAGTTTTTCGGTGCTTCTTAAATTTTGCAGTTGAGGTGTTGGCTTTACTCACCTTATCCTGGTCCTGGACCTGACCTACAGACAATTATTATTTTCACAAACATCTAATGGAAACTTAGCATTTCCTTTTTCTTTTCTTTTTTTTTTTAGCATTTTCTTTAACTATAAACTTAGGCAACAAACTATAAGAGTATAAGTATTATCTGTGACTTTGAGGCCAGTAGAAATTATAGATGACTTCATGTGACATTATGATTGTTGCAAATATCACCAAATATCATTTATGTTCATCACTACTTTCAAATTATGACAGCTATATCTGCAGTATATCTTGTTATTCAATGCCTTAATAAGCACACATTAATATACTACAAAATTTTTAAAATAATTTATAACTATATTTTAATATAATTGTTTTCTTTTATAATCTTATGTAATTATTTTATTCATTTAAATGCGCTATTCTGAAAAGGGATCCACAACTTTACCAGACTGTCAAAGGATGCAAAGTACAAGAAAGTTTAAAACCCCATATAGGATAGCTACCTAGCTGGCTAATAATCTCTTGGTCAAGTTATCTCTCAGCTGGGACTACTCATTAATTCAGGTAACCTATAACTCACATATGCATACATTCATCCTCACATAAAGTATACAGATAGATAGATAAAGAGAGACAGAGAGACTATATATAGAGAGAGATAGAGATAAATAAATAAGAAGTTTTTTGAAATCATTCATGCTAAAATTAACCAAATCAGTTTAATTACGTAGACATACTCTAAATGGTACAGGAACACTTAGTATGTTAAAAGTCCAAGTTCTTAGGTCTTACTTGAACTCAAATCTCTTGGGGTCTTGGGCCTAGAAGCAAACTTTTATGTGAGCTTTCTTGAGTTTCTGAATCAGATGGCTGTTGTCCTAAATGTGCCTCAAACTCCAATCCTTAAAGGTTACTATGAGAGGTCATTAAGACTTCCAAACCATTTAGAAAAGAGTATTTTTAAAACTTTCTGTATTTAGTACTGCTTCCCTTCCTTTCCACTTTTCTCTCTCCCTCCATCCTTCAATTCCTTGTTTCCTTCCTTTTAGAGAAACTGGCTTTTAAAAAATTATCAAATATTCTAAATAATTTAAAGGGAGAATTTCATAACAAAATCTGTATGTGTACGCACCATCCAACTTAAGAAATTAAACATTGAAAATAAAGTTTAAATTCTGTCATTAACCTTTCTAATCATATGCCACTCCCTCACCTTCAAGAAGTAATTAATGGGCTTCCCTGGTGGCGCAGTGGTTGAGAATCTGCCTGCCAATGCAGGGGACACGGGTTCGAGCCCTGGTCTGGGAAGATCCCATATGCCGCGGAGCAACTGGGCCCATGAGCCACAACTACTGAGCCTGCGCGTCTGGAGCCTGTGCTCCGCAACAAGAGAGGCCGCGATAGTGAGAGGCCCGCGCACCGCAATGAAGAGTGGCCCCCGCTTGCCCCAACTAGAGAAAACCCTCGCACAGAAACGAAGACCCAACACAGCCAAAAATAAATAAATAAATAAATAAAAGGTAAATGACTTTATTAAAAAAAAAAAAAAGAAGTAATATTCAGAATTTGGTGTTTTTTATTCACATACATATGTTTAAAATTATACTACATATGTACATATCATTAAATAAGACATAATATGCTGAATGTTTTTACATTTATATACTTGGTACATATTGCATGTTGTCATCTTCAATTTGCTATTTTCTCAGCATTATGTTTGTGAGATTTATTCATAATGATATAAGTAACTCTATTCATTCTTTTTTTTTTAAAAATAAACATTTTATTTTGAAATAATTTTAGACTTACAGAAGAGTTAGAGGGTAAAGAGACCACCCATACATCACCTCCTCAACTTTTCCCAGTGAACATCTCACACAACAATGGTACTTTGTCCAAATGAAGAAATTAACATTCATACATTACAAATAACTAAACTACAGACTTTATTTAGATATGACCAGTTTTTCCACTAATAGACTTTTTCTGTTCCAGATTCTAATCTGGGATACCATATTGCATTTAGTATTCACTCTTCTTCTTCTACTGTATGATTATACTGAAATTTATTTCTCCATTCTTATATTTATAGACGATTAAGTTGTTTCCATTTTTTTCATTAATAGACCTGATGATATCTTTGTGTACATGTATGATGTCCTTGTGCACATACATGTAACATGTATTCTTCAAAGCAGTTACACCAACATATATCTCACAAATAAGTGAAAGTTCCCACTGCTCCAAATTCTTTCTAACGTTTGGTATCTTCAGCCTACATTGTTAACAATTTTATGGGTATAAGATAGCATCCATTTTTATTTAAATTTACATTTCCTTTACTACTAGGGAGACTGAGTATTTTTCTTGTGTTTTCTATTTTGTGAAGTGCTTGTTCATATCCACTGCTATTTGATTTTTTGGTACTGGTTTATAGATATTTATATTCACACACACATACTCTACAGCTCATGAAACTGAAAAGTATAATTTACTAAAACTGACTCATATATAACCATATAAGAAATAATCTCTAAACATTAAGGAAACTGAAATGGTAATTTAAAATTTTTCCCAGAAAAAAATGCCAAGCCCCATAAAATTTACAGGTGAATTCTATCATATGATCCCAACTTTAGACAAACTCTTCTGCTCATGAACATAACTGTAAAATCTTGGCAAAGTATTGATGAACTGAATCTGGGTGAGTATTAGATTTATAGTATATTATGACCCCAAATCACCTGAAGATGATTAAGTTTGGGGGCTATATGATAAAATTTTAAAAGAGTGGTATCGGTAAAGCTACATAAATAGATCAATGGAACAAAATATACACATTTGAAACACACACATTTAGAGAAACTTGATTTATGGTATAATAGGCATTGCAGGTAAGTGAGTAAAAGAGAGTCTAAGATAATTATCTTAGCTGGATTCTTGGAAACCAGAGCCTAGGGAAAAGCTTAAGGGCTTTTACTTTACTGGGAGATCTAATCCTAGGGCAGCAAAAAGTGATTAAAAAAAAAAAGCTGGCGGGGGATGAGGGGGGAAGCAGTGAGGCTGTGAAGGAGGGGAAACGAATATAGTTCTGAGCCATCCACAGCTTCACATAAACACATGGTTGTTTGCTCACTGCTCATTGATGCTGGACATTTTAAGACAGGTTGTTCAGATCATCATGGATGGTTCACAGTAGCCTATCAGTGGGAAGACTGGGGAGAGAATTGATCTGCTGGTTCTCTCTTGTCTTCTATTCCTCACTGGTCAAAGTCTGTCTCTGAAACCATGAACCCCAGCACAATTCCAGGCAGTATCACTTGATCTCCTTGGGCCACCTCTAGAACACTCACGCCAAGATCTCATACCTTGTAGTGTTGGATTTTGTCCAGAATGGGCAGAGGCAGGAGGAGCCAGAGACCCCGTGGGTCCATTTGGTTTGGGCCCGTGTTGGGCTGCACCCTGCAGGCCTGCAAGCCCTGTACTTGCCCAGCCTCAAGACCGAAGAAAGAGCCCAGAGTCAGCAACAGAGACATTAATGATTTAATGGATGGGAGATCTTACATGTCTAAAGCAAGGTCCTGGAGCAACACCCCACCGTGTGCAGCAGACGGCAGGCAGGACATGGCAGTAGTCTTTGCTATGGGGGTGGGGGTGTGGGGGTGTGTACAGGGGGAATTGACATCAGGTTGGCTCATCTATTACCAAGGAAACCAGCCGAGGAGCTTGCCCTTCGCCATCCCTTTGATAAGCTATCGTGGTGGAGATGTTCTGATCTTTGACCAGAACAATCACTAGCTGGGCCAGGGGCAATGTATTAAGAGGGAAGGTCAGTCATGTGAGCAGGGTATGGGTGAAGCAGGGACTGGTCCAGCAGGGGATGTACAGAGAGCAAGAGAACAGCCATCTTGAGTGGCCTGACCACACAGCCCAGGTTCCAGATCTACTGATGTTCCCACAGCAACAGACATGATGGGGGCAATGCTGGAGCTGCCACTCTCCATGGGTAAGGTCAAGACAGCTGCAGTGCTGGTAGATGAGGCATTAGCAACAGCAGCCAAGGAGCTCCCCAGGCACCATCAGTGGAGGACCTTGGGCAAGGTGAGGCTGAGTGAATCCGAGGAGCTCCATGTATTGGCCCCAAAACAATTGGACGTCCACATGGGAAAATATGACATCTGATCCTACCTCACACCTAAAAAAAAACCAACAATTCTAGGTGGAGTCAAGATCGAACTATCAGTAGAAGACATTTCAGGAGAATACACGTATTTCCTGAAGAGACAGATTTCTTTAACAGGTCTCCAAAAGTACAAACCATAGAGATTTAAAAATTGTATAACATTTATGGTTAAGAATCTACTGTTCATCAAAAGACTTCATAAAAAGACAGAAAAGACAAATGACAAATGCGGAGAAAATTTTTGCTACACTTATAACTGATAAAGATATTTAGGCTATATAAAAAAAGTATTAAAATCAGTAAGAAAAGGACAAACAACCCAGTAGAAAAAAGGCAGATGCTATGAACAGTATTTAATAGAAGAACACAGGGCTTCCTTGGTGGCGCAGTGGTTGGGAATCTGCCTGCCAATGCAGGGGACACGGGTTCGAGCCCTGGTCTGGGAAGATCCCGCATGCCACAGAGCAACTGGGCCCGTGAGCCACAATTACTGAGCCTGCGCGTCTGGAGCCTGTGCTCCGCAACGGGAGAGGCCACGATAGTGAGAGGCCCGCGCACCGCGATGAAGAGTGGCCCCCGCTCGCCGCAACTGGAGAAAGCCCTCGCACAGAAATGAAGACCCAACACAGCCAAAAATAAATAAATAAAAAAATAAATCAGTTAATTTAATAAAAAATAGAAGAACACAAATGGCCTGTAAACATATTTTAAATACTCAAACTTAACATCTGAAATCAATCAGTGTAATACATCAAACAATATAGGACAAAAACCACATGATCATCTCAGTAGATGCAGAAAAAGCACTTGACAAAATGTTATCCTTCATGATAAAAACACTCAATAAACTAGAAATAGAAGGAAATTCCTCAGTTTGATTAAGGGTATCTATGAAAAGCTTCCTTCAGACTTAATGATGAAAGACTAGATGCCTTCTCCTTAAGATCAGGAACAAGAAAAGAATGTCTGCTCTTGCCACTTCTATTCAACATTGTACCAGCTGTTTTAGCCAGGGCAGTTAGGCAAGAAAAACAATAAAAGGTCTCCCGATTGGAAAGAAGAAAAATTATCTCTATTTGCAGATGATATGATCTTTCTTGTATACAGAAAATCCTAAGGATTCTATTTAAAAACTATTAGAACTAATAAATGAATTCAGCTAGGTTGCAGGACACAAGATTTATATACTACAAAAATCAATTGTATTTCTAGATAGTAGCAATGAACAAACCATAAATGAAGTTAAGAAAACAATTCATTTTACAATAGCATCAAAAAGCATAATATATTTAAGAACCAATTTAACAGAAGTACAAAAAATATACTCTGAAAATTAAAAATCATTGTTGGAAGAAATTAAAGAAGATCTAAAATAAATGGGAAGACATTATGTGCTCACAGATTGGAAGGCTTAACATTGTAATGACGGGTAGTACTCTCCAAATTGGTCTACAGATTCAATGCAATCCCTATTAGAATCGTGGTTGGTTTCTCTGCAGAAATTGACAAGCTGAACCTAAAATTCATATGGAAATGCAGGGAACCCAGAAGAGCCAAAGCAATGTTGAAAAAGAGCAGAGTTGGAGGGCTCACACTTCCCAATTATAAAACTTACTACAGTCCTGCAGTAAGCAAGACATGTGGCACTCGAATACAGGTCACTGGAATAGAATTGAGAGTCAGAAATAAACTGTCATAGTCAGGGTCAATTGATTTTCAACAAGGTGCCAAGACAATTCAATGGGGAAAGAGCAGTCTTTCAAGAAACAGTGCTGGGGGGCTTCCCTGGTGGCGCAGTGGTTGAGAATCTGCCTGCCAATGCAGGGGACACGGGTTCAAGCCCTGGTCTGGGAAGATCCCACATGCCACGGAGCAACTGGGCCCGTGAGCCACAACTACTGAGCCTGCGCATCTGGAGCCTGTGCTCCGCAACAAGAGAGGCCACGATAGTGAGAGACCCGCGCACCGTGATGAAGAGTGGCCCCCGCTTGCCACAACTAGAGAAAGCCCTCGCACAGAAACGAAGACCCAACACAGCCATAAAATAAAAAATAAATTAATTAATTAATTTTAAAAAAAAATTAAAAAAAAAAAAAAAGAATCAGAAGAAACATTTAAAAAAAAAAAAAAAAAAGAAACAGTGCTGGGACAACTGGGTATCCACAAGCAAAAAAATGAATTTGGAGCCCTACCTTATGCCATACACAAAATTTAATTCAAAATGGATCAATCTAAATGTGAGTGCTAAAACTATAAAACTTTTAGAAGAAAGCATAAACATAAATCTTTATGACCTTGAACAAGTCAATAGTTTCTTAGCTATGATATTAAAAGCTCAAGCAACAATAGAAAAAAAATGATAAATTGGACATCATCAAAATTTAAAACTTTGTGCTTCAAAGGACACCTCAAGACAGTGAAAAGACAACCCACTAAATGGTAGAAAATTTTAGCTAATTCTATATTTGATTAGAGACTTGTATGTAGAATATATAACAAACTCTTACTACTCAATAATAAAAAGAGAGTTAACCCATTTTAAAAATAGGCAAAGCCTCTGAATAGACATTTCTCTAAAGAAGATATATATATATTGCATGTATAATACAAATGTCCTATAACCACATGAAAAGATGCTCAACGTCACTAGCTATCAGGAAATGCAAATCATATCAAACAGATACCATTTCACATCCAGTAGGATGAATATAATCAAAAGACAGATAATAAATTGATGAAGATATGGAGAGACTGGTGAGAATGTAAAATGGTAATGGCAGCCCCCATGGTAAAACAGTCTGGCAGTTCCTCAAAAGGTTAAACATAGAGTGACCATATGACCCAGTAACTCCACTCCTAAGTGTATACCCAAGAAAAATGGAAATATGTATCCACACAAAAATTTGTACATGAATATTTAAAAGTATAAACAACCCATATAGTGTATTTCTATATAACATTAACTGATGAATGGATAAATAAAATGTTGTATATCCATATAATGGAATATTATTTGACAATAAAAAGGAATGAAGTGCTGATACTGATACATGCTACAATATGGATGAACCTTAAAAACATTACGCTGTTGGAAGAAGCCGGTTTATATGATTCCATTTATAGGAACTGTCCAGTGTAGGCAAATCTATAGAAACACAAAGTTACCAGGGTTTAGGGTCTTGGGAGGAAATGAAAAATGACTGCTAAGGGGTACAGGGTTTCTTTTAGGGGTGATGAAAATATTCTAAAATTGCTTGTGGTAATGGTTGCATAACTCTGTGAATAAATCAGAAAGTATTGAATTGTACACTTTACATGAGTGAACTGTAAGTTGTGTGAATTACATCCCAAGGAAGTAGTTATAAAAAATTTAAAAGTGCTCAACCTCATTCAATATCAGATAGATGCAAATGAAAACCACAATGATATTTTATTGCAAACAAGTGGGGAAAATTCAAATATTGGAAAGTGCCAAGTGTTAGCACGATCACAGAACAATGAGACTCTCATCCACGGCTTATGGGATGCAAATTAGAAGCACCACTTTGGAAAAAACTTCGGCAGTAACTTGTTACATATCCTATGACCTAGCAAATCCCCTCTCTTGCAATATAAACACCAGGAGACCTATGTAATAATGTTTATAGCAGCTTCTACCACAACAGCAAATGATTGGTACGACCCAAATGTACACCCACTGGGGAATGGATTCAATTGGCTGGGACAAGGCAGACACCTTACCAATCGTCCCATGGGAACTGCCCACAGTAGTAGAGGGGACATTCTGTAAATGGAAAGTGGGTGCTATTAGGAAAAGAGAATGGCCAAAAGCAACCATCAACACCACCATGAAACAAATACCCTCTACACACCAGGGTGTCTTTTCTTCAATTGGTTCAGAACCCACAGGTAACATGGGTATGATCACCTAACTCCCTCAAACTCCTAAAAAGCAATGCACCCTATTATTAGCGCAGCATGAGCCCGGAATCATAGAAAGAATTAATGAGGGTAGATAAAATGGGGGCTTTGTTGACTGTTTTCAAAGGTTTAAGATGGGACTCTGTGGGGTGAAGTCCCCTCTCTCTCTTGCTATGCATAGAGAAGAAGAAAAAGCAGGCAGAAGGCAGCTCTCTCTCTACTTGTCCTCTGGCTACACTGCCCTGTCCCGGAGAATCAGGAACAGGAACAGAGGAAGCCACTGGTCCTTCCACTCGAGCTGGTTCAAAACCTGCATTACCTACATTAACTACCCACCCCCCCAGGCGAGGGAGAAAACCACACTGGCCCATTCCTATCTCCTCTGGCACAGAAGTAGATGCTGTCTGTCTTCTTACCGCTGAGAAAAGTACTTCCTTCTTTCACCTGAAGTGGGTTCCCAGCTTCTCTTGCCACTAATCATTTGTTTTCTAAGTGTGACATCTTCCCAGTTGTCCTTTCTATTAATAGATCCTCAACTTGTCCCACCATCTTCCCAGGTGACACGGGTGTCACTGATTTGCTCCATCATCACAACTTCCTCTGAAAGCATCTCAGGAGTTCATCCTAAATGACCCACGCCTCCCCTCCACCAGATGTAAACAGATCTCAGTGTCAATTGAAGGTTTTCACGCCCTGAATCTGCAGATTTGGGTCATCTGGCAACACTGTTCACCTAAGGTGGTAAAACCCATGAATTGTGACTTTTAGGCAGGTTTTTCTTCCTTAAAAAAAGGTGGCAGGGAACCCAATAAGCTACAGAGAGAAGGAGTTTTAAGTGGGTCTGCAAGAAAAAGAATTTTTTGTATGTGTGTGTGTGTGTATATATATATATGTCTTGTAGTAAAGTCATGCTTCAGCAAGTCAAGTGGATTTTACACTTTAAAAATTCAACTATTTCACAGATAAATGTCATCCATTGTTGATGAAATATTTACTTATTCTCACTCAATTCTCTGTGACAGTTATGTCACAGGCCTGTAAAAAGGCCTTTTCAATTTTCTACAAATACATTCAAAGTTTCTTTGGTCACTGTTCACATCAGTATTTAGAGCTAACCATTCATACTACACATCATTCTCTCTGTGAGATTCCTGAAAAATCATTTTACTATGAAGGACCCTATATATATATATATATATATATATATATATATATATATATATATACACACACACATATACATTTATTTATTTATTTATTTATTTATTTATTTATTAATTATATGGTATTTGCTTTCAAGAAGATTTCTGAGGTGGCTTAAAACATAACACATAAAAATAATGCAACTACAATAGTAAAAGAAATTAAAAGCCATGCAAAAGAAAGGAAACAAATATACACAAAAGGAAGCAAATACAGCTACACTGATGGAGCACCAACTTGAGCTTTCTAGCAGCTAAAGTAAAAAGGGAAACAGAAACCGTACCAACACTTGAATTAGAAAGACCGGTTTGGTTTCGTTTTACAACCAAATCTAAAGGGAGTTTATCCAAAAGGAAACATTCATTAACTTATTTGAAAAGTATTTATTTAATACTTACAATAAGCCAAATCCTGCAGAAGATAATGGGAATACAATTTTATACATTTCAAAATGGTCTCTTCTCTCATAGAATTGAGAGTCTATTGGGAGAGACAGACAATAACCAAGTAATCAAATAAATAAAAATAAATCACAATTGAAGACATGTACAGGGAACTGAGAATAGCCAAGGTTCGGTCAGGAAGTCCTCCCTGAAGGGGTGACATTTAAAAAACAAGTAAGAACAGACTTGTGGTTGCCAAGGGGGAAGGGGCGTAGGGGAGGGAAGGATTGGGAGTTTGGGATTAGCAGATGTAAACTGTTATATATAGGATGGATAAATAACAAGGTCCTACTGTATAGCACAAGGAACTATATTCAATATCCTGTGATAAACCGTAATGGAAAAGAACATGAAAAAGAATATATATATTTATAACTGAGTCACTTTGCTGTGCAGCAGAAATTAAATACAACGTTGTAGATCAACTATACTTCAATAAAATTTTTTGTAAAAAGTAAGAAGAAAAATGTCATTTCTGCATAGAGGAAAGGCCCTAAAGTACTCTTACAGAAGATAGGATTTTTGAGGGGCAGAAACTCAGAGTGTGATTGTTGGATATATCCTGCTTAGGCACATTGGAAGACAGGCTCTAGATTTTTAATTAACATACCTTTTTATTTTTATTTTTTTAAATATTTATTTATTTGGCTGCATCAGGTCTTAGTTGCGGCACGCGGGATCTTCGTTGTGGCAAGCAGGCTTCTCTCTAGTTGTGGCGTGCGGGCTCCAGAGCGCACGGGCTTAGTTGCCCCGCAGCATGTGGGATCTTAGTTCCCCGACCAGGGATAGAACCCAGGTCCCCTGCACTGGAAGGTGGATTCTTAATGACTGGACCACCAGGGAAGTCCCCATACCTAAATATTTTAAATTAATATACCTAAAGATATACCTAAATATATTTGGAATATTAATATACCTAAATATTTTAAATTAATATACCTAAATATATTTTAATTAATATACCTAATTTTTCATTAATATTCCTAAATATGGGATCGAGAGTCAAGGGAGACTTTTAATGTGAGGATGGCTGGAAGTTAGATTTACCTAAAGAAGGAGCAGAATCTGTTTGCAAGAGTCCTAAGGGTACATGTCTGCTTACTTAGACTTAGGTGATTTTGCCTGAACTCAAAGGTTAAGGAAAATGGTTTCATTTTGGTAACTTCTCGCTTTATAATTGCTTTCCTTCCCCTATCTCCTCCTTAAGTAAAAGAGAGATAAGTAAGAAATGCAGTTTTACGATGGAAACATTATAATTCAGATTCGTATTTAAAGTTTGAATAATTTAGAGACCGAAAAACCAAGAGGAAGTTATATGAAATGTCTTCATTCTTTTTTAGGCTGCTGAGAGAGTAGGGGCAGAGAGGGAGAGTGCAGGGGAGAGGAGAAAAGGGGCAAAAGGGGGAAGAGTAGGAAGAGTATGTGTGAGAGAGCCTCTGCTTTAGAAGGAATATGATGCTGAAAAAAGCTGACAGGCAGAAAACACGCCTAAGTGGTGTTGCTATAGTTACCGTACCATCTGTGTTCCTGCCTACCCCACGCCAAAGAGTTATATAACCTTGCAACTAGATAAATATGAAAATGGACTTCACAGTGAAACCCGTTATTTTTGTTATTTTTAAAAAGGGTGGTTCTAAATCAAAATGAAACACTGCACAAATGCTTTTTAGGTCTACTTCCACGCGAATTACTCTAGGAGGCAAGAACAATTCCCCTTGAGGGCATCAAGGAATCTCTGAGGTATTGCAGTGGCCCTGATTTTCAAATCTTTGAGAGGCTATTGTGCTTATTCAATTTACAATTAGGTGATGACTCAGCAGTTGATATAGTTATATGTTTTCAATTGCAATTGATTTACAAATAAACCAAAGGTTAAACTAAAACACAAGAACTGTTCTCTACGAGGAAATGAGACTCCATTGACTGCATTTATATATAGTAGTGTATATCTGCTTTTTTTTTTTGCCACGCACAATATATTAAATGAAAAGTGCACATTATAAGACAGTATGAATAGTATAATCCATTTTTTAAAAAGTTTGTAAATAAGCATACTTATGCATAGAGAAAATCTGAAAAGTATGTATGCCAAATATAAAGTGATTATGGCTCATGGGGTAGACTGTGGGAGATTTTTTTTCCCTTTCTGCTTCTCTGTGATTTCCTAAGAAGACAGTGGAGCCCCTGGGCTGCTCTAGAGCCCCAGGTCCCAGTGGTGTCCTGCTGTGGAACCATCCAGGCCCTGCTCACCCGAGCCCAAGTCAGGCGGTGGGGACATCTGAGGCCACCGGGCATGCAGCCCTGGGAGACCCAGGCCAGGGGGCTCCTTACCCCCCTCTGCAGCACCCCTCCCTTTCCTCTCCTAATTTATCCCTCCCGCCCTTTGGGAACCATAAATTTGTTTTCTATGTCTGTGACTCTGTTTCAGTTTTGTAGATAAGTTCATTTGTATCATTTTTTAGATTACACCTATAAGTGATATCATACGCTATTTGTCTTTCTCTGACTTACTTCACTTAGTGTGATAATCTCTAGGTCCAACCATGTTGCTGCAAATGGCATTATTTCACTTTTCTTTTTTTTTAAATAAATTTTTATTTATTTATTTATTTATTGTTGGCTGTGTTGGGTCTTCGTTGCTGCGCACGGGCTTTCTCTAGTTGCCGCGAGCAGGGGCTACTCTTTGTTGTGGTGAGCGGGCTTCTCATTGCAGTGGCTTCTCTTGTTGCGGAGCACGGGCTCTAGGCGCGCGGGCTTCAGTAGTTGTGGCTCCCGGGCTTAGTTGCTCTGCGGCATGTGGGATCTTCCTGGACCAGGGCTCGAACCCGTGTCCCCTGCATTGGCAGGCGGATTCTTAACCACTGCACCACCAGGGAAGTCCCTATTTCACTCTTTTTTATGGCTGAGGAATGAGCCATGGAGAAAAGTGGCGACTAGCGTGTTTTGCATGTGGCTGGAATGTGAACTATTAGGAGGTGATGTATAGTAGATGGTTCCCCAGAATGACGGCATCAATATTCCCCATCCCACGAGCTTTTCACAGTGTGACTCTGCCACTTCTCTCCTCAAGAGGTAGTGCCTATTTTCTCTCCTCTTGAATCTGGGCTGGCTTCGTGACTTGCTTTGACCCATAAAATGTGACAGAAGTGACATAAATCTTAGAGTTTCATGTAAAAGATTTCATAGCTGAAATCCTCCAAGAACGTTGCCTTGAGCCCACCATACTGTAAGCAACGTGGAGAGGCTACCTGCGGTGAAGATCAATGTGCCGTGGCCGACAGCCTCCGCTGAGCCCGGTCCCCAGCCAGTCCGCCAGATGGGCACAGCCCCGTGAACGATGCTGGGAGAGATCGGCGGAATCACCCAGGCAACCCACAGAACCGTGAGAAAAAAAATAAGCTGTTGAACGATTAGTCACGTGAGTGAATACCTCCATAATCTTGTTCCCATCTTCTTACAGTTTAATTTCCTACCCCTTGCCCCTTGACGTTGCATAAGGAATTATTTAGACAAATATTAAGATTTTAAGTTTCTTCATAGAGTATTATCCGAAACCGCCTTGAATTTTCAATGTTTTGGTAAAGCCGTAATATTCATAGCGAATTTTCAAATGTGGGGAATTGAGACAATGAATACCCAGATGTTACGTGCCAAGATGAAATCTGTGGCGTGGGAATTCAAGCAGCTGAACAAGCAGGCTTATCACCCATTGACTGTGGGCACCCAGGAGAGTCAAAACGGGAAGAAAACTTTGAACATGTGTGGTTGATTATATCAGTTTGATCAAACACACTCAAAAGAGAGATGATTCCTGCTGAGCCAATCAGGAAACGAAAACAAGTGTCTGAAAACATTACGGCAGAGTTGGTCACTAGGAAGCACGTTTCACCTTGAGATGCAATCTTGGTGGAAAATTTTAGTTTGGTTACTTCTTCTCCTGGACATAAAATTGCTGACTTAATCATATTAATCCCCAGTGGAAAGAAACCAAAGGCCTCTCATTTAAAATAAATAATAATGTAATAAATGTTTAGAATACTGTTGAATTGGTCTTCAAAACCTGACTTTGCAGGTTGGGGAACTGATGCTGAAAGGCCTTTTCAGAGGTGGGAGATGGGCGGGTAGAGAGGCTGGCTGAGGAAAGCACTCACAAATCACCGGGCATCCTATTGATCCTGGGTGAAGGCTGCAGAGAATCCTTCCTGCTGTAGGAGAGGACAAGTCTGCCCTGCTGAGATCTCTGGGTATCCAACCCAGAAGCCTCAGGACAATCCTTACACAAGATTTTTAGGTTTTAGCTGGTGGGGCATGTATTTTGTTTCTCTAACTCTTCTTAGCCACATACATACCTGTAGCTACCTTCTTTCCTATTCTTGGGTCTCTGAAAACTTATTTTCTTCATGTTGGGCATTAGATACCCTTGCTGGAAGAATTCAGACCTTTCTGCTGTCACAATAAGGCTTACACTGCATTTCCCTCGCCATGCTGAGAGCTGCTGAGTAGTTATAACTGGGATGGACGCTAGTGCATCAGAAAAACAACCTGACCTTCGGTGTCTGGCTGGCTGGCTGGCAGACCCTTTAGAAGTCATTTGCTTTTTGGTTAAAATGTCACAAGTTACTGTGTCAAGGAAATGTGATCTTTGGCTTTTTTGAAATCAGAAACCCAGATTCCCCCTTCTTTTTACTAAGTACCATATTTTTTGGTCAGGAAAAAGTTCCTTTTTCAGATGAGTTTATATGAATGAACATCTTTTGTCGTTTACTTACACACCAAAATCTGGCTGGGAAGTTCTGCTAGTAGTAAATGTTAAGTAATGCCATTACTTATTACCACATTCTTTTTTTTTAAAAAAAGAAAACTATTTCCGTTTTGGACGTTTATTATTTTCAGAATTAAACTTTGGGCTCCAGTTTTGAGATAAACATAAATATTTTTTTCTAATTGTTTAAAAGGAAAAACACACGTTGCTTCTTTATTGGAATAGAGAGAAACAAGCACCCCTCTATCTTTAGAATTCTTCAGGCCTTTTAAAGAGACTTAGCTGCTAACTTTACTACGAGAATCCCATCCATCCTTCCCCAGCACTCGTTTTATAAGAATGTAAATAACCTTGCTTCCCAACACGCCCTTCTGCACAGAGGCCTGCGTTGTTCCCTGACGCACTCTGATCTCTGATGATGCAGTTTGGTTCAGCTGGTCTTAAAATCCTCTGCAGTTTGGAGCTTCCTCCCCTTGGCTGATTCCCTGTAGTTTCAAAACCACAGCAGTGGACCTCCAGCCTTGCAACAGAGCACGCATAAACAAAAAACCCAGCAGCCTGACGGACAGATCCAGGGGTGGAAAGCAGAGGGCCGGAACCTTAGGCTCAGAATGCACAGCTGGACAAACAGCACATGCTGGGCTCCCAGTGTACCTGGCAGAAGGGAGACTTCCTGGCTCTTCTGATTTCGTTTTCTCTTCATTAGCGTCATCTCCCTCCCTTCTTTAAACCCACAATCCTGTTGAGCACTTCCTCCGTGGACCTGTGGCCTGACTGGCTATTCCAGCCTTTCTTCAGGTCTTCCCTCAGAGGCTGGGAGACACTTCCATACAGCTCAACCCTAACCTTACTGAGACAGCTGCACCCAGCACACAGGTACTGCACCCTTGGGCGTTCCATCCATTATGAGAAAAGAAAAGTAGCAGGAGGCTGGAAAAGGGTCCTCCCTGGCCTCCTAGGAAGACAGCAACATCACCTGGGTCAAGGTGTGCCAGGATCAGCTCTTCAGTTACCTCTGGCTCTCTCAATCTGTAGTTCATCATCTGATTATTCACGTATAAGAGTCTCATTTTCCATAGTCTAGATTCAGTGTCGGCTTCCTGTAAACAGGAAGATTGTCTAACCCACTGAGCTGCCCAAAGGGCCTGGCATATGGTAACTGTTCATGGCATTCTGACTTAACAGGATCCAGAGCTTCCTCCAAAAAGACCACAATGTAAATTGAGGGCAGGACCGTAATCACATGCGGCATCACAACAGTGGTTTTTATAAAGATTCCTAAAGTGTCTCAGCAGTTATTACTCAGGGGGAAAATTCTCTTATGACTTACAAAATCTTTAGTTTACTTTTTTTTTTCTTTTTTTGTCTTTATTTTTTTTTTAATTGAAGTATAGTTGATTTACAATGTCGTGTTAGTTTCAGGTATACAGCAAAGGGATTTATATATATTCTTTTTCAGATTCTTTTCCGTTATAGGTTATTACAGAATATTGAATATAGTTCCCTGTGCTATACAGCAGGCCCTTGTTCATTATTTATTTTATATAGCTTTCTTCTTTTTCTTCCCCCCCAGAATTCAACCTAGGAATCTGGCTTCCCATCCTGGCTGTAGATCAGAACCACCTGGGGTGCTTGCCAGAACTATAGCTGTTCTGCCCCAACCCCCATTCCCTTCACCACCGATTTTGAGGCGTTGGATACGGGATGCAGTTGGAAAATACGCATTTATTTTAAGTTGCCTAGGTAAGGTAATTGTCTCACGCCTGGCAAGGTTTGGGTCCACTGGCCCCAGAGAACGCTGAAATGCAGAGCCGTGTGCTAAACCTCCCACGGCCTGCAAAATTGCTGGGGAGGCCGAGGGTGTAGCGCTCTTAACAGTAAGCTTCCTATCAGGGTTGGCACAGGGAGGGGTGGAGATTCAGGTTGATCATTTACACTGAACATACATTTACTGTTGGTGCTCGAGGTGCCTCCTCATCGGTAAGCAACAGAATTTTCCCTCCTGAGATAAGCACCTTTCCAATTCATGGCATTGGACATTAGGATGTGTATTTGAAGCTGGTGCACTGAGAGTCAAAGGAATGAGTTAGGGTTGGTTGCAAAATAAAAGTTCTATGAGGAGAACATGTTTATGAACGGCAGGAAGCATGTACTATTTGAAAAGTCTCTGTCTGCCCACAAGGTAAACTGTTTAGACACATCCAGATGAGTTTGACTAGAAGACGAGCAATGGCCGTACCCCCATACTGGCTCTGATTCCACAGTGTGCCTGCCTTTCCAGGCCCAGGGTCCCGACCGGCCACTGGCCCTGGTCTCTCCCTGCTAACTGGCATCTCTCCCAATTACAGGAGTCTCTTTTTTCATTCCTCATATTTCTGTCCAGCCTCAGCCATCCCTCCACAGCACGGTTAAGTCAACAGAGCCATCTGAGTTGGCACGATGCTTTTTCTATGGTGATTATTAATGATTCATTCATACGCAGTTGATCCAATAGCCATATTGATCTAAGCAGTCACACAGCTATATGTCCATTAGCTGTTAGGATTCCCAAACACTGAATCAGTCCTGTCTCAGCCCGGCAGCCTTTATTATATAGTCTTTATTTTCCACTAATGCAGCAAATATACTTGTGGACGCCAAGTTAAAAGAGACTGGCTAGAATCTTATCATCCATTTATCCACCCAAAAAAGGCAGGCCAGTTAAGTCTCATTTCTCATGTAGCCCAGCAAATGGAATGATTATTGCATTTCTGCACGTGGAAGCCACATTTCCAATGTCAAATTAGAGAATTTTAGAAATGTCATTATGCAACCTGCTATAGTTTTAGAGATATGCTGCCTGAGTTAATGTCTGCCTTTCCATACCCTAACTTTACGTTTGCTTCTGCAAAGACTGCAAGACATTTTGCTGACGTTCTTATTCTGGAGCAAAGGAGGGCACAATATTACTACTCTTTTTTATAGTGTTGAAAGATTCCAAAGAAGCTAATTGGGAGAATGAAATAGAAATTGGATGGAAGTCTAAAGTCCAAGTGTTACCAAGTCCAAGCTCGTACTGCTTGCTGTACGACAGGCCAATAAATCAATGTGTCGGGACAAGGAATAGTGATTTTATTTGGAAAGCCGGCAGACCGAGAAGATGAAGAACTAGTGTCCCAAAAAACCGTCTTACCTGAGTTAGAATTCAGGCTTCTTTTACACGAAAAGGTAGGGAGTAAAGTCAAGCATTTCCTGGTTCTGGTCAGCCTTCAGAGGGGATATGTTCATTTCTTCCTCCCTGCAGTTATTCACAGGTGGGCCTGGTCAGGATGTTTCCTGTACTCTAAGCGAAGGCATTTTAGCTTAATGTTCATTACCTGGGAGGCAGGGTTCCCAACAATGGGCGATTATGTATAATTTAAGCTTATAGGCAACATCCCTCTAGTGATTAACTTGTAATAGGATACAATGGTTCTTCCCTATTACACAAGATTGCTGCTAACGAGTCATTTAACTTTGGAGAGTTACTTGACTCATCGTGCTCACCTTTCTCAGTCATGCATTTTTTTCATTCAATATACGTTTCTTAAATTATGTGCAAATATTTAGAGCCAAAAGATCTCATAAATAAAGTGGTTCAGGGACTTCCCTGGTGGTGCAGTGGTTAAGACTCTGCGCTCCCAATGCAGGGGGCCAGGGTTCGATGCCTGGTCAGGGAACTAGAGCCCACATGCATGCCGCAACTGAGAGTTCGCATGACACAACTAAGGAGCCCGAGTGCCACAACTAAGGAGCCCACAAGCCGCAACTAAGGAGGCAGTGAGCTGCAACTAAGAAGCCTGCGAGCTGCAACTAAGGAGCCCGCCTGCCACAACTAAGACCCAGTGCGACCAAATAAATAAATAAATAAAAATAAAGTGGTTCAGGGGTTCGTGCTTTTGGCATGGAAGGACAGAGAGGGTCTCATGCATTTGAGACCAATGTGGAGGCTGCACCCTGGGCCTGCCTTGTGCCTGGTGAGGTCACTCTTATCTTCAAAAATGTTCCCAGCAGCTCACGACTTGTGAACTTGATGAATATGGCCCTTTGTTATAGAAACAGATGCTTTTCCTTATTCTTATTAATTGCATTGAAATAAATCGTCCAATGAGGTTCCAGTCAAAAGGGTTGACTTCATTTTGTGCAGGACAAGTCACTCCAAAAAGTCACTCGGAACGGTATTTTCAACATTCACATTTAGGATCAAGTGATATCTGGTGCTCCAGCTCTTCTCTTCACAGCAGGTTGAAAACTTTTCTCACTAATTACGTCTCAGTCCCATGACTTAGAGCTCATGCTTTGGCCACGTACAGCCTTCTTATACAATGTCTGACATGTCCCGTCTTCCACACAAGGCCTGATAGTATCCAGGAATGGTGTGCGTATCTGTCGTATTTCACAGTTCAAGAAAGGACCGGTGCCTGGCACACAAGTAGAGCCCCAACAGTGGTGGTTAGTATGAAGGAGGAGTGAATGAATGGACACAATTCCTGCTCCATTCCCTGTCACCACCTGTTTCTTTACTCTTCAGGCCACAGGATCCTCTCCTGCAGAAGGAGGGGTGAGCTTCCTGATCTTGGGCCCCATGTCCTGCTTCTACACACAGTCTGACAGAAAATGTTCTGGGTCTGGGAGACGGGAGACCTGGCCATGCATAGCACACAGTAGGCATGCACGTGAAAATGGATTCACTGAATGGAGCCTGCATTCTAGTCTTGGATTTGTAACTAACTAGATCTTGTGTGATTTGGGGTGTAAGGTTCTAAATCTAAGTTTTCCCACATGTCAAATAGAGGAGTTAGACAAGGTCACCTTGACTATCTTTTTTGGCTCTAAGAGTCTATCATTTTATGATTTTATATCCTATCTACCCACATCTTGGATCCACGGCCTGATCTTCCTGTACGGAGCCTGATAGCCAGTGAACTGCTGCATGAGAGGGTACTAGGGAACCTCTCTGAGTCTCATTATTGTGACGTACAAAGGTGGGCAGCAATCCTTCGGCTGTTTTGTGGCTTGAATGAAATAAGGGACATGAGGTTCCTAGAAACATCGGTGACACATAGAAGGTGCCCAACAAATGAGCATTGTTGCTGTTTTCATTATCAAATAAGAGTTTTTCCTCCGCTCTTTTAGCTAATAGAGCTTTGCTAAATCAACTGGCCTTAAATTAACTAGAGTATATAGTTCCGGCCTCTACTCTAAAAATATTCAGTCATGGACTCCAATGTTGGGCAAATCCAGATTCTAATAGTAGCTCAGCCACTTACTAGCTGTGGAACCTTAGGCAGCTCGGTTAACCACTCAGAACCTCAGTCTCTTCATCTGTAAAATACGGATTATGATGCTTCTTCTGCTGGTTTTCTGCGAGGATTAATTGTATGTAAAGAATCTGGCATAGGAGTGGCTCAAAAATACCAGCTATAATTGCAAGTCCACGGTGTTCGGCAAGGCTGGGCTCAGGTTCTTTAATAACTTCACCACGCCTGGGGGAAAGCAAGCGTAGGCTATTAAATTCCGTTCTTCTCACTGCAGCCTGCCTGCAACGATTCCTTGCAGCGTTCCACACGATGGCTTTATTCCTCTCACACCACCTTATCTGGGAACTTCCAGATTATTGTCAAGGATCCGACAATAAGTAGGTGAGAAAATTTAACCAGTTCCAACAATAAGGATAGTTAGTGTAACCTACTCCCTGTTACAACGCCTAAGTAATCCAAACCAGTTAGTAATACGAAAAATCATTTTGATTTGACTTTGACATGAAGCTTGGATGTTATGGCGACAAACTTCCTCTCTCATCAAGTTGTGCTGGGTATAAAATCAACTGCCATTTCCTGAGCTCACAGCAACTGAAACAAGGAAGCAGCAGTTCAAAAACCTACTTGGTTTCAGAGAAGCCCAGCTTGCTCCATGTTAAATATTTGCTACAGAAATCCTCCAGCAATCCACGGAATGCACAGAACCAAAAACTGTTCACTCATCACGTGGGAAATGCGTGGAGAATTGACTCTGTGAATTCAGCCAGCACTGGCCAGTCCCACTCACGTGCATGTGATCTTCCTGGCCATCTAGAGGCCTGGGGGCAGCCGTCGGGGACATCTACTGCAGCCCCTGCTGTGAGTGGCTTTGCCCAGGGGACCTAAGGCTCTCTGCTGAGAAAGGCCAGATTTACTGGGACTCTCTTTACCTGAGAGGCGGGTGCGGGGACACCTCTGCAGGGCAGTTAACCCAAAGCCAAGCAGCACTCTGTTTAGCCCACAGCTAATAAAAGATCAACCAGGCTGCCCTTTTTTAGAATCAGAAATGAAAAGAATCAAGTACATCTCGCTTCATTCTTATGACAGCCTCAAAACCCACATCAAAACCCAGCTGTTCGAATAAAGATGCAGACATAGAAAATGGACTTGAGGACACGGGGAGGGGGAAGGGTAAGCTGGGACGAAGTGAGGGAGTGGCATGGACATATATACACTACCAAACGTAAAACAGATAGCTAGTGGGAAGCAGCCGCATAACACAGGGAGATCAGGTCGGTGCTTTGTGACCATCTAGAGGGGTGGGATAGGGAGGGTGGGATATGGGGATATAAGTATACGTATAGCTGATTCACTTTGTTATACAGCAGAAACTAACACACCATTGTAAAGCAATTATTCTCCAATAAAGATGTTCAAAAAAAACCCACAAAATCCAGCTGTTCAAGTGCAGGGAGAAAGCCTTTGGCCCCGAAAGTGCCTGAAATAGTTAAGCAAGGACCTAGAGAAGGAAACAGCCACATTCCCTTAAGTGAGTGAAACTGACTCTTCTAAAAAATATTATGTTTTAGTTTATAGTATATTAAATTATAATCCATAATTTCTGAGAATATTTGGGGGCAATAATGTACAGAAAGAGTCATACTCTTTTTAACCCCCTGACAGTATTTGTACTCTTTTTTTAATTTAATTTTATTTATTTTTGGCTGCATTGGGTCTTCGTTGCTGCACACGGGCTTTCTCTAGTTGTGGCGAGCGGGGGCTACTCTTCCTTGTGGTGGGTGGCTTCTCTTGCTGCAGAGCACGGGCTGTAGGCATGCAGGCTTCAATAGTTGTGGTGCACACGCTCAGCAGTTGTGGCTCGCGGGCTCTAGAGCGCAGGCTCAGTAGTTCTGGCGCACAGGCTTAGTTGCTCCTCGGCATGTGGGATCTTCCTGGACCAGGGATCGAACCCATGTTCCCTACACTGGCAGGCGGATTCTTTACCACTGCACCACCAGGGAAGTCCAGTATTTGTACTCTAGAGACAAAGCTTTTGTGTAAACTTTAGAAACAATGTTCGCATGAACTTTGGAACCCGTACCTGTCAGATCATTCTACTTCAGTTACTCCTGGAAAGCAAATTATTTTGACTTGATTCTTTTCATGATGTTATTGTACTTTCCCTCGGGAAGATGGGTTTGGAGCATTAGGTGATGTGAGACAGGGCAGCTGGAACCTGGGCGTCTGGCCCCAGTCCCAAGCCAGGGGACAGTGAGAGGGGAGAGGCCACATCTGCCACCTCAGTTTCCAGAGGACACTCTGTGCACGTATACTGTGGTGGGTGACAGTCTGAGCTGTTCAGTTATTTTTTTTCTCCATAAACATTCTCTGTTCTCTCCCCCTGCCCACTTCTCCCCAACACAGGGCGAGATGGGAAGCAGATGGGTCTGCAGGCCCTGCTGGGTTTTGTTTTCCAAAAGCCAAACCCATGGAAGAGGACAGGCTTTGAGGCAGAGGCCGACCCCTGGAGGACCTTGGAAGGAGGTAATTAGGCTTAAATTAGGCGTGAGATGGGACTCTCATGATGGGACTAATGCCCTTTTAAGAAGAGGAAGAGAGGCCAGTGTGATCTCTCCTTCCAGCGCACGCAGAGAGGACAGGCCATGTGAGCAAGAAGGCGGCTGTCTGTGACTGCAGAAGCGGGGCCTCACCAAGAATCGAACCTGACAGCACTTTGATCTTGGACTTCCCAGCCTGTAGAACTTTGAGAAATAAACATCCGGTGTTTAAGCCACCTAGTCTATGGTATTTTGTTATAGCAGCCCAAGTTGCCTAAGACAGACAGAGAGTTCTTCAAACACCATTATTCGGAGAACTTTTCATCATTTTTAGCACTCTGTGAGCCTCCCTCCCAGACTCAGAGGCAACCGTGGAAGGGAGAGGAAGGGCCCCAGTACTGACTAAATGAAGCCCAGGTCTGTTTGGGTAGAGGCCTGAAGTAGAGATTAAGTTGATGAATAGATTATAGAAAAAAAGGGACCTCCCTGGTGGTCCAATGGCTAAGACTCAGTGCTCCCAATGCAGGGGGCCTGGGTTCAATCCCTGGTCAGGGAACTAGATCCCACATGCCGCAACTAAGAGTTCGCATGCTGCAACTAAAGATCCCGCAGGGTGCAACGAAGATCCCGTGTACCACAACGAAGACCCAGTGCAGACAAATAAATAAATAAATAAATATTTTTTAAAAAAAGGTTATAGAGGGCTTCCCTGGTGGCACAGTGGTTGAGAATCTGCCTGCCAATGCAGGGGACACAGGTTCGAGCCCTGGTCTGGGAGGATCCCACATGCCGCGGAGCAGCTGGGCCCGTGAGCCACAATTACTGAGCCTGCGCGTCTGGAGCCTGTGCTCCGCAACAAGAGAGGCCGCGATAGTGAGAGGCCCGCGCACCTCTATGAAAAGTGGTCCCTGCTCGCCGCAACTAGAGAAAGCCCTCACACAGAAACGAAGACCCAACACAGCCATAAAAAAAAATTAAAAAAAAAAAACAATATTATAGAAAAAACCAATATTTAACCAATATAGAAACCAATATAGAAAAAAACCAATATTTCTTGCATAAATGCATTTGTGGACAGAATCATTTCAGCAAGAAATGATTCTTAGCAATAGATAGTGCTATTGTCTGAATGTTTATTTCCCCCTGCCCCAAATCCACATGTTGAAACCCTAATCCCCACTGATGATGGTATTAGAAGGTGGGGCCTTTGGGAGGTA
The DNA here is from genome assembly GCF_965194825.1 of Balaenoptera physalus. NCBI lineage: Eukaryota > Metazoa > Chordata > Mammalia > Artiodactyla > Balaenopteridae > Balaenoptera > Balaenoptera physalus. The sequence continues at coordinate 93,559,509 of NC_138888.1, read as the reverse complement.
ATTAGGTCATGAGGATAAAACTCTCATAGACAGGATTAATTCTTCTATAAAAGAGACGCCACAGAACTCCCTAGCCCCTTCCACCATGTGAGGACACAGGGAGAAGTCTGTGACCCAGAAGTGGGTCCTCACCTGACCCTGCTGGCACCCGATCTCAGACTCCCAGCCTCCAGAACCGTGAAAAATAAATTTCTGTTGTTTATAAGCTACCCAGTCTATGGTATTTTGTTAGAGCAGTCCAAACAGACTAAGACAAGTGGCTTTCTATGCTCAAACCATCCTGAATTTTAATTTTGATTTACACTGATCAGAAGTAATAATAAATGGGATTCTACTCTATCCTTTGTATTTTACCAAAAAAATGTCACATTCATCTGGAGCCAGTGCTCTTGGCACCAGAATAAGTGCTTTTCTGCTTTTTGTTCTGCCTTTTAAAAGACATACAAGGGACTTCCCTGGTGGTCCAGTAGGTAAGACTCCACGCTCCCAATGCAGGGGGCCCAGGTTCAATCCCTGGTCAGGGAACTAGATCCCGCATGCATGCCGCAACTAAGAGTCTGCACACTGCAACTAAAAGATCTGCATGCCGCAATGAAGATCCTGTGTGCTGCAACGAAGACCTGGAGCAGCCAGCATAATTAAATATTTTAAAAAATAAATTTAAAAATTAAAAAAAATATACAAGGTCGGGCAGTTTATTTAACCTCCCTAACTCTGTAGTTTTTCATCTGCAATATTGAGAAGGCACTTATTGAATTGACAAGAACCAGGCACAAATGGGGTACTGAGAGTCAGTCTCTGGCTGTTTCACTCCTGGTCTCTGTGGCAGTGCCACCATGAATTAGTTTCTTTACCCATGTTTAGTCAATGCTGAGTGAACAGTGGGTACTTGACAAACAAATGATGATGAAGAAACTTCTTATTGACATTAATGTCCTTGAACGTTTGTCAAGTGTTCTGTTGTTCACAAGGCAGGTCCAAATATTTAATGTGGTTTGATACTTTTAGCAACGCTATGAAGTAGGTATCGCTATGCACTCCTGTAACAGGGAAGAACAAATCTGACTCCTCATTAGATCTGTTTCTTTAAGCTTTAAGCTTTGTGCTTTGTGCTTTGCAGCCTGTGCTTAGTCATGCTGGCTCTGCACCTTTTGTAAAAGAATGTTGCCTATAGCCTGATATATACAGAATAGCCTATTCTCAAGTCTCTGACCTTTGAGAGTATAACATTTTTCCATTCATATAAAGATAAAAAGTTGCAGAATGGAGAAAAACATTTCTTTTGTTGGAGGTTTATAGGAGCGCGGTGCCCTGACATGGTAGACAGCTGCAAGAACAAAGGATTCCGGCACCGAGAAGTCTGCACCAAGTAACCACGCCCCTCCCTCACCTTGCCTTTGAAAGTGCTTTGCTGAAACCCTTTGGGAATTTTGGGGGGGGGTGATGCAGAGTTTGTTTTAGGTCCCATATTTATATTCTGAGTTCTGACTTCTTCCTTGATGATAAGCCACCTCTTTTAACCAGAAATTGGAAATTGAAATGTTGTAAATGTTGTTTTCCTCATTTTGCTTCGTAATAAACACTACATAATGTATCTGGTTCTTCTAACTCTCTTACGAAGGCTCTTATAGAAAACACTGAAATAAAGAGTATTTGTAATCGGTAGCCCTGGGCTTCCTTCTCAGACCCATTTCTTACTCTTTGTCCTATCTTCCTACTTCCTTGTTCCCTTGTGCTGCTTGGCTTCTTTTCTTGCCTGAGGAACAGCTTGCTGCCGGCGGGGACAGTGGAGTCACATTGCCTAGTTCATGGCTCTGCTACTTACTGGCTCCATGACCTCAGCAACTTCCTCAACCTCAGACTGCTCGCCTTTAAAACGTGGAAATGTGGAGTCCCTTCCTAACGTGACTGCAATGAAATGGGCTCACATAAAGAACCTGGCGTAGTGCCTGGCCATTAGAAACTATGCTGTACATGTCAGGTGCTGTGGTCTCTCAGGAAAGGCCCCTGATCAGCTCATCTGGACTCAAGTGTGTGAGACTATTTTTGTTACAGGCGTTTTTACACTTTGTTTAATGCTGTGGTCCTCAAACTTCACCGAAACTGCCTGGGAAGCTGTCCACCAGGCTGGGTTCTGAGTCACTAAGCGTGGGTAGGGCCAGGGCTGCCGCCCTCCAAGCAAGCCTGAGGGGGCCGGTGTTCAAAAACCACAAGTATAACAGGAAGAGCAAAGGCTTTGGAGGCAGAGACCAGAGTCGGTTCCAAGTCATGGGACCTGGGACCTGACACTTAACTCTCCACACTACATCCAAAAACTAGGCATAAAAATACCTCTGTCATGGGGTTACTGTTTGAAAAAAGCAGAAAGTGTATAAAAGCCCTAGCACCATGGGATCTCAGTGCATGAGGGTACTGTATACAGAAGGAACCTCAGAGAAGTTCTAATTAAGTCTCTTTGCATTAGAGAAGGTAAAACAGACTTACATGGTTAAATTAATAGATGCTCAAAAGACACTCACGGAAAGGTGACCAGATCTTGAACAACAGAGCTGGGACTTGAATTTGTCTTTCCTGTGAGAGTCAAACTCAGAACCTTAACAAAACTCCAGGCTCTAGCACTTCACTGTAAAGCTCACTCTCATATGTTATGTTATCAGCGTGTAACCCTCTCAGGATCTTTAGAAGGAGGAGTGATCACCACACAGCACTAGATTGGTAATGGTGGAATTTCATGCATCAAGGAGGGAAGTATTGCCTAATGCACCGTATGATTCGAGGGAAGGAAGTATTAACCTCCTTCCTCTCCACACCCCTCCTCCTCCTGCCCTTCTCCTCCCTCTCATCCTTTGGCAGATGCTCTGTGTTCAGTATGGAACCGCGGCCAAAGGGCAGCCAGAGGGCTTCCTCCTAATCCCTCAGCATGACGTTCTGAGCTAAATACTATGTAACCCTAGAAATCTGGTACCGTACCTGCCATCGCACTATGATGAACAATTTCTTGAATGGAAGAAGCGGAGGCCAACTGCCTTGTCAGCACAACCTGAAGTTGCTGGCTATTGTCATGAGTAACTCCTCCTTAAAAATGAAATGTTTCTGTTCATTTCCATCCTCCAAGTTGCAAAGGAAATTTGGAAATACTCTACACATTTTGAATTTTAAAGCTGAGAGGGATCTAAAGAATTGTGTTTTCAATCTTTTTTTGACCATCGTGTATAGTAAGAAATACATTTACATATGACCCGGGTCTCACACACACACACACACACACACACACAAATACATATTCTATTCTATTTCACATTATTATTTGTATTTATTCTATTTCACATTTTAATATCTGTTAGACCTATGAAATTGGTTTCTTGATCCATTAATGGGTCATGACCTGAAGTTTTAAAAATACTGCTATAGAGTCCTCGGGAAGATGGCGGAAGAGTAAGACGCGGAGATCACCTTCCTTCCCACAGATACAGTAGAAATACATCTACACGTGGAACTGCTCCTACAGAACACCCACTGAACGCTGGCAGAAGACGTCCGACCTCCAAAAAGGCAAGAAACTCCCCCCGTACTTGGGTAGGGCAAAAGAAAAAAGAAATAACAGAGACGAAAGAATAGGGACGGCACCTGCACTAGTGGGAGGGAGCCGTGAAAGAGGAAAGATTTCCACGCACTAGGAAGCCCCTTCGCGGGCGGAGACTGCGGGTGGCAGAGGGGGGAAGCTTCGGAGCCACGGAGGAGAGCGCAGCCACAGGGGTGCGGAGGGCAAAGCGGAGAGGTTCCCGCACGGAGGCTCGGCGCCGAGCAGCACTCTCCAGCCCGAGAGGCTTGTCTGCTCACCCGCCGGGGCAGGTGGGGCTGGGAGCTGAGGCTCGGGCTTCGGTCGGATCGCAGGGAGAGGACTGGGGTTGGCGGCGTGAACACAGCCTGAAGGCGTTAGTGCACCACAGCTAGCCAAGAGGGAGTCCGGGAAAAAGTCTGCAGCTGCCGAAGAGGCAAGAGACTTTTTCTTCCCTCTTTGTTTCCTGGTGCGCGAGGAGAGGGGATTCAGAGCGCTGCCTAAACGAACTTCAGAGACGGGCGCGAGCCGCAGCTACCAGCGCGGATCCCACAGCAACAGGGGCGCAGAGGGAAAAACGGAGAGATTCCCGCACAGAGGCTCGGCGCCGAGCAGCACTCTCCAGCCCGAGAGGCTTGTCTGCTCCCCCGCCGGGGCGGGCGGGGCTGGGAGCTGAGGCTCGGCTTCGGTCGGATTGCAGGGAGAGGACTGGGGCTGGCGGCGTGAACACAGCCTGAAGGGGTTAGCGCACCACAGCTGGCTGGTAGGGAGTCCGGGAAAAAGTCTGCAGCTGCCGAAGAGGCAAGAGACTTTTTCTTGCCTCTTTGTTTCGCGGCGCGCAAGGAGAGGGGATTCAGAGTGCCGCCTAAACGAACTCCAGAGAAAGGCGTGAGCCGCGGCGATCAGCACGGACCCCAGAGACGGGCGTGAGACGCTGGGGCTGCTGCTGCCGCCTCCAAAAAGCCTGTGTGTGAGCACAAGTCACACTCCACATCGCCCCTCCCGGGAGCCTGTGCAGCCCGCCACTGCCAGGGTCCCGTGATCCGGGGACAAGTTCCCCGGGAGAACGCACTGCCCGCCTCAGGCTGGTGCAACGTCACGCCGGCCTCGGCCGCCGCAGGCTCACCCCGCCTCCTCTGTACACCTCCCTCCCCGCGGCCTGAGGGAGCCAGAGCCCCCGAAGCAGCTGCTCCTTTAACCCCGTCCTGTCTGTGCGGGGAATAGACGCCCTCAGGCGACCTACACGCAGAGGCGGGTCCAAATCCAAAGCTGAACCCCAGGAACTGTGCGAACAGGGAAGATAAGGGGAAATCTCTCCCAGCAACCTTAGAAGCAGCGGATTAAAACTCCACAAACAACTTGATGGGCCTGCAGCTGGTGAATACCTGAATAGACAACGAATCATCCCAAATTCAGGAGGTGGACTTTGGGAGCAGGATATATTAATTTTTCCCCTTTTCCTTTATTTGTGAGTGTATATGTATATGCTTCTGGGTGCGATTTTGTCTGTATAGCTTTGCTTTACAATAGCTTTATTTTACTTCACTATATTATAGCCTCTTTCTTTCTTTCTGTCTTTCTTTCTATTTTTTCTCCCTTTTACTCTGAGCCGTGTGGACGAAAGGCTCTTGGTGCTCCAGCCAGGCATCAGGGCCGTGCCTCTGAGGTGGGAGAGCCAACTTCAGGACACTGGTCCACAAGAGACCTCCCAGCTTCACGTAATACCAAACGGCAAAAATCTCTCAGAGATCTCTATCTCAACATCAAGACCCAGCTTCACTCAACGACCAGTAAGCTACAGTGCTGGACACCATATGCCAAACAACTAGCAAGACAGGAACACAGCCCCATCCATTAGCAGAGAGGCTGCCTAAAATCATAATAAGGCCACAGACACCCCAAAATATACCTCCAGACGTGGACGTGCCCACCAGAAAGACAAGAGCCAACCTCATCCACCAGAGCTCAGGCACTAGTTCCCTCCACCAGGAAGCCTACACAACCCACTGAACCAACCTTAGCCACTGGGGACAGATACCAAAAACAACAGGAACTACGAACCTGCAGCCTGTGAAAAGGAGACCCCAAACACAGTAAGATAAGCAAAATGAGACGACAGAAAAACACACAGCAGATGAAGGAGCAGGGTCAAAACACACCAGACCTAACAAATGAAGAGGAAATAGGTAGTCTACCTGAAAAAGAATTCAGAATAATGATAGTAAGGATGATCCAAAATCTTGGAAATAGAATAGACAAAATGCAAGAAACATTTAACAAGGACGTAGAAGAACTAAAGAGGAACCAAGCAATGATGAAAACCACAATAAATGAAATTAAAAATACTCTAGATGGGATCAATAGCAGAATAACTGAGGCAGAAGAAAGGATAAGTGACCTGGAAGATAAAATGGTGGAAATAACTACTGCAGAGCAGGATAAAGAAAAAAGAATGAAAAGAACTGAGGACAGTCTCAGAGACCTCTGGGACAACATTAAACGTGCCAACATTCGAATTATAGGGGTCCCAGAAGAAGAAGAGAAAAAGAAAGGGACTGAGAAGATATTTGAAGAGATTATAGTTGAAAACTTCCCTAATATGGGAAAGGAAATAGTTAATCAAGTCCTGGAAGCACAGAGAGTCCCATACAGGATAAACCCAAGGAGAAACACACCAAGACACATATTAATCAAACTGTCAAAAATTAAATATAAGGAAAACATATTAAAGGCAGCAAGGGAAAAAAAACAAATAACACACAAGGGAATCCCCATAAGGTTAACATCTGATCTTTCAGCAGAAACTCTGCAAGCCAGAAGGGAGTGGCAGGATATACTTAAAGTGATGAAGGAGAAAAACCTGCAACCAAGATTACACTACCCAGCAAGGATCTCATTCAGATTCGATGGAGAAATTAAAACCTTTACAGACAAGCAAAAGCTGAGAGAGTTCAGCACCACCAAACCAGCTTTACAACAAATGCTAAAGGAACTCCTCTAGGCAAGAAACACAAGAGAAGGAAAACACCTACAATAACAAACCCAAAACATTTAAGAAAATGGGAATAGGAACATACATATCGATAATTACCTTGAATGTAAATGGATTAAATGCTCCCACCAAAAGACACAGGCTGGCTGAATGGATACAAAAACAAGACCCATATATATGCTGTCTACAAGAGACCCACTTCAGACCTAGAGACACATATAGACTGAAAGTGAGGGGATGGAAAAAGATATTCCATGCAAATGGAAATCAAAAGAAAGCTGGAGTAGCAATTCTCATATCAGACAAAATAGACTTTAAAATAAAGACTATTACAAGAGACAAAGAAGGACACTATATAATGATCAAGGGATCGATACAAGAGGAAGGTATAACAATTGTAAATATTTATGCACCCAACATAGGAGCACCTCAATACATAAGGCAAATACTAACAGCCATAAAAGGGGAAATCGACAGCAACACAATCATAGTAGGGGACTTTAACACCCCACTCTCACCAATGGACAGATCATCCAAAATGAAAATAAATAAGGAAACACAAGCTTTAAATGATACATTAAACAAGATTGACTTAAATGATATTTATAGGACATTCCATCCAAAAACAACAGAATACACATTTTTCTCAAGTGCTCATGGAACATTCTCCAGGATAGATCATATCTTGGGTCACAAATCAAGCCTTGGTAAATTTAAGAAAATTGAAATCGTATCAAGTATCTTTTCCGACCACAACGCTATGAGACTAGATATCAATTACAGGAAAAGACCTGTAAAAAATACAAACACATGGAGGCTACACAATACATTACTTAATAACGAAGTGATCACTGAAGAAATCAAAGGGGAAATCAAAAAATACCTAGAAACAAATGACAATGGAGATACGACGACCCAAAACCTATGGGACGCAGCAAAAGCAGTGCTAAGAGGGAAGTTTATAGCAATACAAGCCTACCTCAAGAAACAGGAAACATCTCGAATAAACAACCTAACCTTGCACCTAAAGCAATTAGAGAAAGAAGAACAAAAAAACCCCAAAGCCAGCAGAAGGAAAGAAATTATAAAGATCAGGTCAGAAATAAATGAAAAAGAAATGAAGGAAACAATAGCAAAAATCAATGAAACTAAAAGCTGGTTCTTTGAGAAGATAAACAAAATTGATAAACCATTAGCCAGACTCATCAAGAGAAAAAGGGAGAAGACTCAGATCAATAGAATTAGAAATGAAAAAGGAGAAGTAACCACTGACACTGCAGAAATACAAAAGATCATGAGAGATTACTACAAGCAACTCTATGCCAATAAAATGGACAACCTGGAAGAAATGGACAGATTCTTAGAAAGGCACAAACTGCCGAGACTGAACCAGGAAGAAATAGAAAATATGAACAGACCAATCACAAGCACTGAAATTGAAACTGTGATTAAAAACCTTCCAACAAACAAAAGCCCAGGACCAGATGGCTTCACAGGTGAATTCTATCAAACATTTAGAGAAGAGCTAACACCTATCCTTCTCAAACTCTTCCAAAATATTGCAGAGGGAGGAACACTCCCAAACTCATTCTACGAGGCCACCATCACCCTGATACCAAAACCAGACAAAGATGTCACAAAGAAAGAAAACTACAGGCCAATATCACTGATGAACATAGATGCAAAAATCCTCAACAAAATACTAGCAAACAGAATCCAACAGCACATTAAACGGATCATACACCATGATCAAGTGGGGTTTATCCCAGGAATGCAAGGATTCTTCAATATACGCAAATCAATCAATGTGATACATCATATTAACAAACTGAAGGAGAAAAACCATATGATCATCTCAATAGATGCAGAGAAAGCTTTCGACAAAATTCAACACCCATTTATGATAAAAGCCCTGCAGAAAGTAGGCATAGAGGGAACTTTCCTCAACATAATAAAGGCCATATATGACAAACCCACAGCCAACATTGTCCTCAATGGTGAAAAACTGAAACCATTTCCACTAAGATCAGGAACAAGACAAGGTTGCCCACTCTCACCACTATTATTCAACATAGTTTTGGAAGTGTTAGCCACAGCAATCAGAGAAGACAAAGAAATAAAAGGAATCCAAATCGGAAAAGAAAAAGTAAAGCTGTCACTATTTGCAGATGACATGATACTATACATAGAGAATCCTAAAGATGCTACCAGAAAACTCCTAGAGCTAATCAATGAATTTGGTAAAGTAGCAGGATACAAAATTAATGCACAGAAATCTCTTGCATTTCTATACACTAATGACGAAAAATCTGAAAGTGAAATTAAGAAAACACTCCCATTTACCATTGCAACAAAAAGAATAAAATATCTAGGAATAAACCTACCTAAGGAGACAAAAGACCTGTATGCAGAAAATTATAAGACACTGATGAAAGAAATTAAAGATGATACAAATAGATGGAGAGATATACCATGTTCCTGGATTGGAAGAATCAACATTGTGAAAATGACTCTACTACCCAAAGCAATCTACAGATTCAATGCAATCCCTATCAAACTACCACTGGCATTTTTCACAGAACTAGAACAAAAAATTTCACAATTTGTATGGAAACACAAAAGACCCCGAATAGCCAAAGCAATCTTGAGAACGAAAAATGGAGCTGGGGGAATCAGGCTCCCTGACTTCAGACTATATTACAAAGCTTCAGTAATCAAGACAGTTTGGTACTGGCACAAAAACAGAAATATAGATCAATGGAACAGGATAGAAAGCCCAGAGATAAACCCACACACATATGGGCACCTTATTTTTGATAAAGGAGGCAAGCATATACAGTGGAGAAAAGACAGCCTCTTCAATAAGTGGTGCTGGGAAAATTGGACAGGTACATGTAAAAGTATGAAAATAGAACACTCCCTGACACCATGCACAAAAATAAACTCAAAATGGATTAAAGACCTAAGTGTAAGGGCAGACACTATCAAACTCTTAGAGGAAAACATAGGCAGAACACTCTATGACATACATCACAGCAAGATTCTTTTTGACCCAGCTCCCAGAGAAATGGAAATAAGAACACAAATAAACAAATGGGACCTAATGAAACTTAAAAGCTTTTGCACAGCAAAGGAAACCATAAACAAGACCAAAAGACAACCATCAGAATGGGAGAAAATATTTGCAAATGAAGCAACTGACAAAGGATTAATCTCCAAGATTTACAAGCAGCTCATGCAGCTCAATAACAAAAAAACGAACAACCCAATCCAAAAATGGGCCGAAGACCTAAATAGACATTTCTCCAAAGAAGATATACAGATGGCCTACAGACACATGAAAGAATGCTCAACATCATTAATCATTAGAGAAATGCAAATCAAAACTACAATGAGATATCATCTCACACCGGTCAGAATGGCCATCATCAAAAAATCTAGAAACAATAAATGCTGGAGAGGGTGTGGAGGAAAGGGAACACTCTTGCACTGTTGGTGGGAATGTAAATTGATACAGCCACTATGGAGAACAGTATGGAGGTTCCTTAAAAAACTACAAATAGAACTACCATACGACCCAGCAATCCCACTACTGGGCATATACCCTGAGAAAACCATAGGTCAAAAAGAGTCATGTACCAAAATGTTCATTGCAGCTCTATTTACAATAGCCAGGACATGGAAGCAATCTAAATGTCCATCGACAGATGAATGGATAAAGAAGATGTGGCACATATATACAATGGAATATTACTCAGCCATAAAAAGAAATGAAATGGAGGTATTTGTAATGAGGTGGATGGAGTTAGAGTCTGTCATACAGAGTGAAGTAAGTCAGAAAGAGAAAAACAAATACAGTATGCTAACACATATATACGGAATCTAAGGGGAAAAAAAAAAAAAAAAAAAAAAAAAAAAAGGCCATGAAGAACCTAGTGGCAAGACGGGAATAAAGACACAGACCTACTAGAGAATGGACTTGAGGATATGGGGAGGGGGTGGGGTGAGATGTGACAGGGTAAGAGAGTGTCATGGACATATATACACTACCAAATGTAAAATAGATAACTAGTGGGAAGCAGCCGCATAGCACAGGGAGATCAGCTCGGTGCTTTGTGACCATCTAGAGGGATGGGATGGGGAGGGTGGGAGGGAGGGAGATGCAAGAGGGAAGAGAAATGGGAACATATTGTATATGTATAACTGATTCACTTTGTTATAAAGCAGAAGCTAACACACCATTGTAAGGCAATTATACTTCAATAAAGATGTTAAAAAAAAAAAAAAAAAAAAAAAAAAATACTGCTATAGAGATCCCAGTTCGACCTCTCCGTGTTATACGGAGAAAAAAAAAGAAAGCCCAGAAAAATAAAGTAACTTATCCAAGGTCGCATAGCAAATAGATAGAGAGAACCGCAAATTCAAAGGCAAAGAGGGCTGAAAGAGGATGTAGGGGAGGCCAGTAGAGATAAGGAGTGGGGAGGGTAGAGGTGAGTAAGCCAGTGTGCCAACATGAAACTCTGTGTGTGCTCACACAAACTCCACAAGCTGTGGGAGCCCAAGAAGCATTTCAAATAGGCAGCTAACCAACAAAGTCTATGTTTTCAACTTCTGGTGGCCTGGGCCCTGAGGATGTAGTGGGGCTGGAGAGCAGGGGAGAGGCAATCTCTCCTCTTAATGCCATACCTTCTCTCCTCCCTTGTAACAGCATCTTTCCAACCCTTGCCACATTCCCATCTGAAGCAAGGATCTCATCCCTGGGCTTCCTGTCTTCCTAGGACATCCTTGCACTTCCCGATAGCAGCCCTGGTGACGAAAAAACCCATTTGGATGATCCCGCTAACATCAGGATTCACAGTTCTATGCTCCCTTGACTCTGATGACCCCCATTCTAACTGCATCACCTGAAACAAGGTCATGACTTAGACCATACCAGCACTAGACACTGTTCCCAGGTCTTATCCTATGGAATTGCCCAGATTCATCTCATTTCTCCACTCATCCATCTCCAATGCCAGCCAGAATGAATTAAATGCTACTAATGTGCAAGGAAATTCATGAGGAGTGGAAGATACCAAGGTATATAATACACAATCCTGTGCTCAAGAAGATCCTCATCTTGGGACAGACCGACAAATAAAGAAGTAAAATCCAGGGTGATATATGCCATGCTGCTGGTGGTGGCACAATCATAGTAGTTAATAATAGTTAACATCTGTTTGGTGCTTCTTATGACCAGGCACTATTCTACGTGCTATGTGGGTACGAACTCAGTCCTCTTAAACAGGTAAAGGCAATTTAGCTAGTAGGTGTCAGAGCCGGGAATCACAGCCAGATATCCTGGCTCCAGAAGTCATGCTAATAACCATCAATGATAAAGAGAGACAAATGCTGCTGTGGGAGTCTCTTAGGGGGGACCTCATGGAGAACATTCTGGAAACGATGACCCCTGACACGAGTCTTGAAACGTGATTAGATTTAGCCAGTTGGAGACTCTGGATGGGAAGGAGGTGATCCAGGTAAAAAGAGCAAAGAGTTGGAGGTGAAAACTGGTAGACAACATTATGGGTAAAGCAAACAGTTTAGCCTGGCTGGAATGTAGGATGCATGCATGGGTAAGGCAAGAGATAAGGTGGGCGAGATACGAATTTTATTTGTTTTTGTTCCCCGGCACACAATGTTTGGGGCTCCAAAATGCTGTAAAATGCTATGGCCTCCTTGAAATCTCTCTTCATCCCTGACAGCCAGAGGTTTTTCGTCTTCTGTCGTTTTCCAACTCTTGTTCCTACAGCATTTGCACTGGGCCTCACGCTGTCGTGGCCTCTGCCTTGTCTCACCCTCTGCTGGGCGGTAAGCATCCCCCCTCTGACCTGAACCTACCGCAGAGCTTTGCACATAGTAGATACTTACTTCCTCACCCAACTAGTTCCAGGAAGGATTCAGGGGAGCTTCTGAGTACCTAATTGGCACACTGTATAGAAAAGGCTCTGATTGAAACTGACACAAGCCCTGAGTCAGGTCTGTTGATGGAAATGAAGTATGCGTTTCCTGGGTCATGGAGGTCAGTGGCCACAGGAGATGGAAAGGGCAGTTTTTAGGAAGGGCTGGGATTGTAACCCAGGAGAGATAGCAGGCAGGTCCGTGCAGCAGAGGAGGGCTAAAACCACTTTCTGATTTGGTGGGACTCTGGCAGCAGAAACAGAAAGAGCCATAGCAGTGACCCAGGGTGGCCTGGAACGTTATTCCCTGGGAGGGGGTTCCGGTCCAAGAAAGCCACTCCTGGTCCCCTCTCAGGGCTCAGCCTAAAGATTGCTTGTACAAGGGACTGACACGGGCTCTGGCAGAGGCAGCCTGGAGGACTCGTTATTAACGTCCACAGGGGATGGTGGCCTCGGCACCAGCACTCAGACGTTCTTGGGTTGCTTGGGTGCCACCCCACTGCTCGGGAGGCCATGAGGCCCATGGATGCTTTAACTTCGGGACCGCCACAGAGGGGATCACGTCCTCCTGGGGTAAGGGCAAGGGGCGCAAATGAGGCTTGGGTTTCAGACAATTAGCAAGAAGGCCTAGACTAACTAGGTCCTGAGTTTACACCTGGACCGTCCTCCCTGGCTGATGTGCTTAGAAAAAATAAAGGTTAGAATCCAGCTGAGTGGACCTTATCGCTATGGTGACCTCCGTGAGGCCCCTTCTGGGCAGGATAACTCTGTAGCTGGTGGAGTGTATTGGTTAATAAAAGTGCAGGCTTTGGCATGGGGCCCAGATGCAAATGAGGCTCCGCAGCTTACTGGACAAGTCACTTCATCTCTCTGAGCTTCCATGTCCCCATCTGTAAAAGGGGAATAAAATCTCTCTTAAAAGAGTTGCTGGGTTTCCCTGGTGGTGCAGTGGTTGAGAGTCTGCCTGCCAATGCAGGGGACACGGGTTCGAGCCCTGGTCTGGGAAGATCCCACATGCCGCGGAGCAACTAGGCCCATGAGCCACAACTACTGAGCCTGCGCGTCTGGAGCCTGTGCTCCGCAACAAGAGAGGCCGCGATAGCGAGAGGCCCGCGCACTGCGATGAAGAGTGGCCCCCGCTCGCCGCAACTAGAGAAAGCCCTCGCACAGAAACGAAGACCCAACACAGCCAAAAATAAATAAATTAATAAATAAATTAATTAAAATATTAAAAAAAAAAGGAGTTGCTATGGGGATTGTGATCACACCCGCAAAATGCCCAGTGCAGGAACTGATACCTATTAAACACTCCACAAGTTGTGGTTATTTATTTTTACTTCAAGAACCATTGTCTCAATTTAAAAAAAAACAACAAACTTAGGGGTTGGGTGATTGTATCATGTGGCACGTAACTTTACTTTGTCTGCAAAATAAAGTTTGTTGTTTTGTTTTTGTCTTGAAGGGAAGAATTAAGACCTCGGTGGTAGCACAATTTAGCTTCAATGATAATAGCCTTCCTCTTGCGTGGATTTAATTGCTGATACTTCCAAGTATGGTAGTTATCTTGCTAAATAAGAAACAGGAGTGTTACATTCATGTTTCTTCAAAGTGTATACTTACAGGGCTGTGCACATGCAAAACATTTCTTAGGATTGATATGGATGTAAATATCATAAGATATCGTTAAGTCAATGTCATAATCATTTCAAAAAGTTTGGCAAGCTCTAGCGTTATATTTATAAATTTATTAAGAGAGATATCAATTTTAATTTTGACTGTACATATATGTATGTTCTCTTACATAGAGAACTGAATGCTCTATGCTCTGCTCTTCGGGAGAATTATGAATGATATAGGAAAAATAGTATCTTTGTTAAAACATATCTGAAAATAAATTAATGAAGATCAAGATATTAAAAAAAAAAAAAGAGCCACTGTTTCCCCCTGTTTGTGAGCTACAGCACACAACAAACTGTACCCGTCAAAGGATTTCTGGATTTACATTTCTCTTCACATTTTATATTTCTTTTTACAAAATCTGTTTTAAGCCACCCCTGATTTCTTCACGGTTTTATTTTATAAGAATGTGGGCTGAAGCCACCTTCTCTGGCCGTGTTGGTGAGCAGGAGGCCCAAGGAGCTGTTAAGGACGTTTCCTCGGCACAGTGTCACCGTGCAGCTCAGGACAGATGGCAGGGCACGAACAGCCACAGGGAGACGCAGGAGCCCACTGCAACTGTGATGCTGCACCCGGCCTTGCTCTTGAAAGCCCAGGTGAGACGGATGCTGAAGGGCGACTGTAGCCAAAGGCAGGGGAAGGAGGGACACGGAGAGTGCTGAGGAGTGGGAGGCAAGAATAATAAGAACCAGCGTTTCCTGGGATTCTCAGCTCTGCGGCAGTTCTGCCCAAGGTTCTTCGTACACATTTTTCTCACTTCATCCTCGTGATGACTATGTGAGACTAGACTATTATCCTGTTAGGAGGATGTGGGCGGAAGATACACCGTCAAGTGACTTGCCTGAGATCACACAGGGGCTTGGCATCCATGCCTTGCTGATTCCAGAGCTCATTCTTTTACTGGGAAGAACAACAAAGCTTCAAGGAGGTGGTCCTAAATCTTCACCAGCCACTGCACTCAGGGACCAGACCTCGTCTTCCTGATGGTCACATTAGGGGGTTGGACAGGTGATCTCCACGGTCCCGACCACCTCTCACATGCTGCCTTTGTCACTTTGGGAAGCTCTGTTCAGTGATCCAGGGAAGCAAAAAGAAAATGCATGGAGTATCTGTTTACTAAGGGCCAGATATTGTCTCTTACTCTATTCAATTCAAATATAAATTTTCACCCAACTTTTGATTATGAAAAATATCAAAACCTTGATTCAACAATTATTAAAATTTTGACACATTTGGTTCTTCCATACCTATCTATCTCTCTACCAAGCTACCTATCTATCTATCATCTATATGAATTTTTGAAATGAAGTAATGGACATCTCAAGATTTCACCCCTAAATATTTCATCCTGCATCTCCTTAAGAATAACAATATTTTCTTACATAAGCATAAACCATTATCACACCTAAGAAAATTAACAATAGTTCCATATTTATATCCAAGTTTAATAGCCAGTCCAGATTAAAATTTCCTTGTCCCCAACTGCATTTGTAGCTTTTGCCTGTGTTTTTTTTTAAATTTATTTTATTTATTTATTTATTTTTGGCTGTGTTGGGTCTTCGTTGCTGCACGCGGGTTTTCTCTAGTTGCGGCGAGCGGGGGCTACTCTTCGTTGCGGTACGCAGGCTTCTCATTACAGTGGCTTCTCTCATTGTGGAGCACAGGCTCTAGGCGCGTGGGCTTCAGTAGTTGCGGCACGCGGGCTCAGTAGTTGTGGCTCACGAGCTTAGTTGCTCCGCGGCATGTGGGATCTTCCCGGACCAGGGCTCAAACCTGTGTCCCCTGCATTGGCAGGCGGATTCTCAACCACTGTGCCACCGGGGAAGCCCTTGCCTCTGTTTTTGAACCCAGATCCAATCAGGTTTCACTCATTGTATTTAGTTAAGCAAGTTAGACCAGAACAGCCCCTCAAACTTTGCTATGTTTGTTTTGTTTTATGACATTGACTTTTCTTAGAAGAGTCCAGGCGAAAGTCTGGTAGAATAACCCATATTCTGGATTTCTCTGTTTCCTTGTGGTGTTACATAACGTTCCCCCCTGATTTTTCCTGTAAACTGGAAGCTGGGTCTAAAGACTGGATTGGAATTATGTTAAACACTTTTGGCAGGGATACTTCATAGGTGATTTGTACTTCGTACCACTTCAGTCAGGAGACTCAATGCCAGGTTGAATATGACGCTAAATATGATCTCTTGGCTAAAGCGATAGCCCACAGGTTCTCCCATTGTAAGGATGGGATTCTCTTGAAAATCTGTTTGGCAGGGTGTGGATCACCTGTTCTGTACTTGATAATATACACATCCATTGATATTTAATTGTATATATTGTTTAATTGATAGTTGCAAACTGGTGATTTTCTAAGTTTTCTTTTCTCCTTCATTTCTTTGCAGGCATACCTCTCTATAAACAAGAGCTTTTCCTTACCTATTGGGGATGAATTAGATTTCCTTTTAAAAAGGAAGGGTAAGTGCCTCCTCCTCTTTGCTAACTTTCAGAATAAGGAGTTGCTACAGTCACTTTTGATGGTGGCAAATCGGTTTTTTTCTGTCTGTCTTTGAACAGTGCTACAGACTTGTGGCTTTTTATTAGTTCAATTTTTATGATCAATTGCAGTCATTTTTGGTGCTCAAATTGCCCCAAATCTGGCCACAGGGAGCTCCTTCAAGCTGGCTGGCTCCTGTGTCCTTTGAGATGTCCCCATCATTCTTTGAGCACTTCCCTGCTTTTTGGCACAAGAAAAGGTCCTGGGCTCACCTTGTCCTTTCCCGCCCCAGATCCAGAATTAGCCATTTCTCCAAGGAACGCTGGGATCTTTTACTGAAAAACAGTATTTGAAATCCAAGATCTATGTACTCAGGGAGCTTATTGTACTCATTGCCATTGTAATATCATTGCCTGTAAGCTCTTTCAGTGGCTAAAGCTAAGAAATGTATTTAAATCATGAGTTCATACAGATACTGCCAATTCAAATTTAATATTACATGGCTTTTCTTAACTTTTAAAATTTTACATTGTACCTCTTTTCTCTTACATAGAAAAATATCAGTTTCTAATAACATTTACATATTTACTAATTTGCTATAGTTTTCAATAGACATAAAGTAGATTTAAAATGGAAATAGCAGAAAATTACTTGGTGACTTTTAGATTTTTTTTTTGAAGGGGTATTTCTCTTTGTCCTTAGAATATATTCAATTAAAGATGGGCAATAAGAATATTGTGTTCCAATGTCACTCCAAAGAACTATTTTTCTGTATATATTATGTCATCCATATGATATATAGTTAGAGTAACTTGTTTTGGTTTGATTTCAAATTTGGTTTGCTTTTATTTTCTTTGTGAGTAAATTTTAGTTTTGAACAGGTAAAAACATGTTTGAGCATTTATGTAGCTCAAATTCAAAATTACATAAAAATATAGTTAAAGAATTCAACTATACTCATCTGTATCCCCTCCCAGCTGCCCCTCTTCTTCTCCATCTCTAGGTAACCAACGATTTTATCAGTCTGTTGGTTTGATACTTTTTAACTGTACATGTGATTTCCTCTCCCTTTTTACACTAAAGAAAGCACTCTATATTTACTGCTCTGTGCCTTGTTTTCTTCCTCCCTAATGATATTAGCAACATATCCTGAGAATCCGGTTGGTTCTTAAGTATCTTCCGCATTCTTTTTTGTTACTGCATCCTTTATTCAGCAGTCCTACACTTTTGTTGCTATTTAGTCTCAAAACAAGTAGTTTTGCTCCTATTATCTTACTGGTGGCTCTTTTTGCCTTTGTTCATGCCCTTCTGGTCCTCGTAGGCATTTGAGGTCCTGACCTCTGGTTTTCCAGTGGGGCGGAGGCCGGGAACCCAGGTATGGCTGATTCCCAAAAGAGTCATTACGTCAACCCACTTCCCTTTGGTGGAGATGAGGATAATGAGGAACCGAACTCAGCTGTTTTCCCTCAGATCCAGCCCCAGGCACCCTGGGCTTTTTCCTGTTTAGATGGAGAGCTGGCGTGTAATGAACAAGGGGAGGGTGCAGCTTTAACACAGCTTGGTTTTAACTTCTGGTTTATTCCCTTCCCTTCTTTAGTAGGTACAAATGGGAATCGTTTCCCTCTTGTGCTAACTTAAAGGCAATTAAAAAAAGAAAAAGCAACACAAGATTTTACTAACATTCCAAAGACATACCATTTGGTTGAAGAAAGATTTTACTGCACACTGAAGCTGGAGCTTCCATTTTCAAATTTAATGTTTCAGATTTCTCAGAAGAGCTTTAAATATTTAGTACGTGAGTTTTCTTTAGGCTGACTTTTTCCATGCTCATCTCCAAAACTCTTAACACACACATTCTCTCCTTTTCTTTTTCTGCTGTGCTCCATTCATCAGTTCCACAGGAGCCAGGTTCTTTTTTTTTTTTTTTTTTTTTGAGATAAACAAATGTTCTTTCTTTCTTGCTGGGTAATTCTTTTGCAAATATATTCTTTCAAAGTTCATTTCTTAAGTTATCTGTCCTACTTCTGCCCTATTCATTAAAAAAAAAAAGGTGGATAAACCATTTTGGTTAAATTAAAAGTTTTTTGCCTTTCCCTACAACAATTTTATTCTGACCTTTGAGAGTAATATGGCAAAAAGAAACTAATGCAATGACGTGTGTTTATCATCTAATCCACGCATGCTAGGTGCATGACTGTCGCCTGGCTTGTGAATTACTTAAGCTTCAGCACACGCAGAATAAATTAACCGAGCTCTGAATAGATCACTTATTAGTCCTTGAAGAATAACTGTCTCATAGGAATCTGGAGCCCTATGTGAGGGTCAGCAGCCTTTTCAGCCTTGGAGTCAGGAGCAGGGGCAAAGCAATGATGATTTCCTGGCCTGAAAGGAAGGGAAGGGGCTCATGAGAGAGAAAAGGAGCATGTGTGGGAAAAGAAGAAGAGTAGAAGTGAGAGCAAGTAAGGAAGAGAAGCAAGAAAAGAATGGAAGAAAGGAGAGGAATGGAACATAGTGCAGGAAACGAGCAGAAAGGGTCTAAACTATGTTACAGACGTATGTCTGGTGGAAAGAACTCTCCTCTCAGGGTTGGAAACCATGTTTTCCACTTCTGTATCTTCTGCACATGGTGCTACCCAAAGAATCTGAGGAATTGGGTTGTAAATCAAGAACTTTGGGAAATACAGTGGCTCTTTTTATTAGTAGCTATTATTTACAAATGCTTACCATGTACCAGGCCCTTATTCAAGCACTTATAATGGGTTATGCCATTTAATTCTTACCCCAAGCCTAGGAATTGGATTTTATAATTATCTCAGTTTTCCTGCTGTGGAAACTGAGGCAAGGATGCTAATTAACTTACCCAAGGTCACACTGAGCAAATGACAGTTACTGTTTTTTGCCACTCACCCTGTCTTCCTTGCTGGCAGAACCCCAGTAGTTTGGGTTGGCTATACGCCCACCCTCCACCCCAATCCTTGGGGATAAAGACCTAAACCCATCTTGCCTCTGGCACTCTCCTTCCTGATATGTACTTTCCCAGCCTCCCTTGGCCATGTGACCCAGTTCTGATCAAAGAGGTTTAGGGAGAAACCCACTGGGGGGCTTCTGGGAAAGCTTTTCCTCTGTGATAAGAGGAAAGCGTATTTTCTGACTGCCCTCTTCTTTCTTCCTACTTGGGATGATAGTATGACAAGGCCATCCTTGTGGCTGAGGCAGCCACCTTGCAACCATGAGGCAACGAGCCCAAGGAAGAACATCACTATGCTGAGGATGGCACACTGGAAAGTGGAAAGTGTCCTGGGCTTTGAGGACATTGCTGAATTGCGGTGATAAACCTGAATTCACCTCCCTATCCTCTTCTTGTTATGTAGTATTTCACATCAAATGTCACGATTGCTGCTGGAAGTTTGTTAGATTTAGCCAAACCTACAGCTGCATGTATGTCAACTGTTATGGGAACAGAAGTGGATTTTGGACACAGGAAGCCTGTTTCTGTTTTAAGCTAATAGGCCGCTGTTCAGTATCACAGAATTCTGTCTGCTTCAGTACCTCCCACCCTCAACCTTGACTCCACATACACAGTTGTTACGCTTGATTGAGGAACAAAGGCAAAATGTAGCAAACTGTAGGAAAACAGACACTGATGAGATTTTTAACTACCAAAAAAATTACTTATTCTACTAAAACCAGAACAAACATGATACATATTGCAAGTAAACTTTAGATTATACTACAGAGATTCCTTTCCAAGGACCCACACTCCATGTCTCTGCACTGTTCGCACATAACCACTCACTCACTGGCCTTTGTGCTTCTATCCAGGACTTCAGTTTGTGCTAAAACTGTTTTATTCCACCTCTAATGCACACACTCTGTTTTATGAATCTTCATATACCCAACATCTAGTAGAGTGCCTGGTACCTAGTAGGAATTTGATATATACCAGCAGTATGGAATTAAAATTGCATAATATCCCCTCTATTGAACAGCTATCCAATTTACATGCATCTCAGGAACTACAAAGACATATTCATATTTTTATGGTCCTGAGAAATTATTTCTTAATAATTATTAAACATTTAAAGAAATGCACATTGCTTAAGAGAGGAAGTTTGATAAGTTGCTAATAGAGAGCAGGTGCTCAACAAATAAACTGAACTGAACAGACCGGCTTTTAAAAAGCTACACGTTCGGGGCTTCCCTGGTGGCGTAGTGGTTAAGAATCCACCTGCCAATGCAAGGGACACAGGTTCGAGCCCTGGCGTGGAAAGATCCCACATGCTGCGGAGCAACTAAGCCCGCGCACCACAACTACGGAGCCTGAGCTCTAGAGCCCGCAAGCCACAACTACTGAGCCCACGTGCCACAACTACTGAAGCTCGCACGCCTAGAGCCTGTGCTCCTCAACAAGAGAAGCCACAACAATGAGAAGCCCATACACCACAACGCAGAGTAGCCCCCGCTCACCACAACTAGAGAAAGCCCGCGCACAGCAACGAAGACCCAACTCAGCCAAAAATTAAAAATAAAATAAATAAATTAAAAAAAAAAAGATTTTAAAAGCTACACATTCACCATATGATCCAGCAATCCCACTCCTGGGCATATATCCAGAGAAAACCAAAATTAGAAAAGATACAGGCACCCAAATGTTCACTGCAGCACTATTTACAATAGCCAAGACATGGAAGCAACCTAAATGTCCATCGACAGAAGAATGGATAAAGAAGATGAGGTACATATATACAATGGAATATTACTCAGCCATAAAAAAGAATAGAATAATGCCATTTGCAGCAACATGGATGGACCTAGAGATTATCATACTATGTGAAGTAAGTCAGACAAAGACAAATATCATATGGTTCACTTATATGTGGAATCTAATTTTTAAAAATGATACAAATGAACTTATCTATAAAACAGAAACAGACTCACAGACACTGAAAACAAACTTATGGTTACCAAAGGGGAAATGTGGAAGGGGGATAAATCAGGAACTTGGGATGAACATACACACACTACAATATATAAAATAGATAACAGGGCCTACTGTATAGCACAGGGAACTCTACTCAATGTCTTGTAATAACCTATAATGGAAAAGAATCTGAAAAAGAACAAATATATGTATAACTGAATCACTCTGCTGTACATCTGAAACTAACACAACATTGTAAATCAACTATACTCCAATAAAATCTTTAAAAAAATAAAAAGCTACATGTTCTGGGAAATGTAAATTGTGGTTCAAGTAAAATAAGGCATTCCCACTACATTGTTCTCAGGGCAAGAAGAATTTAATGCGTTTTTCAAATATGTCTGGTTTATAACCAGAGAGCAATTAACACTAGAAGGGCTAGAGCTTCATTATTAAGTGCTTCATTTTGTCATAAACTTAGTGATACCTGGGCCAGATCACAGCTTCCCAGTACAGTGAGTGCATTCACAGAGAAGTCTCATTCCCTGACCTTGGTGTTAAATGGGATTCCACTTAATGCAAAAATGCCTTCCCTCTAAAAAGATGCTATTTAAACCCGACAGCTCTCATTGCAGTGGAGACCAACGTAGAGTGATGGCTGCAGTTTAAGTTGCTCTGAATAAACTGGCTAGAGATGGATGCAAAACCGAGGAAAAGAAGTGGTAACCTAATAAAGTGCTCTATATTTTTTGTCGCCCTTTGATTTTACTTTTTAGGAAAGAGTTGAGAAATTTAAAGGTAAAGAGCTCATTGTTTTTTTCAAAATCATTATAGCTCAAGGTATTTAGAAGTACTAAAAGCAAATGTTCATCATTTCCATTGAGTAGGCCCTTCAAAATCATAGGAAAAGCAATAATAAAAAGTAATAACTGCTACAACAACATCACTTTATGTTTGCTTAACCTGACTTTTCCATCTACTCTAATTGAAGCTATATATAAACTTTTTCTTATACTTGCTCTCTTGCAATTATTCTAAATGGCTTTATGCCTAGCATAACAAGAAATTATAATGAACTGAAAACTCATTAGCAATGTATTCATGAGGAATCAAAATAATTTCAAGATTCAACAACCTAAATGTAAATTTTTGTTTATTATAATATGGCATTCATTTATAAAGTAATGAACTAATAATCAAAATATTGTAGAGTATTGGGAGTTCCTCTAATTTGCCTAGAACTATTAAAGCAATATCAACTTTTAACCTTTATCTTGTTATGGTGACATCATCTCTTGATCTGGAATGTAATCTTGGAGGGGGTAGGGGGAGATGTGTACACACACACACACACACACACACACGTGTGTATGTGTGTATATATGTATCTCCAAAAAAATTGATTAGGAGAGTCCTACAAGATTAAAAAACAAAATAAAACAATAAAAATAGTCCTTTCCTTCAAGCACCTAGCATACTATTGTTCAGTTTTCATCTTCCTGAGCAGCCATAATCTCCATGAGGGTGAGGTAGGAGATAGATGGGCCCCTGGGCCAGACAGCTGGTATTTGTCAAGCAGAGTAAACTTGAAGCTTTGTTCTCACCCAGACGCTCCAAGGACAAAGCTGGATGCAAGAGCTAAGCTCTGCTGAAGTAAAGAGATAAGATGACCACTCCCGAGGTCAAGGAACACTTCCCTGTCTGCACATGCGCAGGAAGGTTCCTTGGGGGTCAAAAATGGGAGGGGGCACTGCCCCATAATAAGTGTGGACATGCACCCACAGGCCTCTGCGGTGGGATCCATCTTAGCAAAAAGTTGCTCACCCATCTCAGGGAAGGAGGGTCCTAGGACTGGTCAGGTGTGAAAAAAGAAACAAGATAATTGGCCAAAGGCAAACAAAGACTCAGAAGGACTGTCCTATATAAGTGACTCAAATCACCACTTTACTGCACTCCTCATTAGAGAGGATGCCTAGCTTCTGACTTGAATAAACTGCTTTTCTGTATGCTCTCCCATATATTGTGCTGTGTCTCTAATAATAAACTTTGTACCTGTTTTTACAGTTTTTGCCTCCTTGAAACATTCTTGCTTTCAATGGGGGTAAGAGCCAGGGGAACTTTGCCTCTTGCCTCTAAACCCCTGATGGTTTAGTGGCTGGGATTCCTGGTTTTCATCCAGGCTACCCGGGTTCAGCTCCTGGGCAGGGAACTGAGATCTCTCTTCGGGACCGCTCGCCGCTGTCTCTCCGAGATCAACGGTAGGGACTGTGTTTGAGTCACTGCCGAGTCCTCAGCATCTAGCATAGCACGTGACACACACTGAGTGACTACAGCTGCAAGAAATTAACTGCATGCAAGGGTCTTAGCTCTTCCTGGGGTTACCAGCAGACCTCGAAGCTTCCTTGTTATATAGTTCCAATAGCGCTCCGAGATGGTGGCTTGTGCATTCACCTCTCTCCTCCTAACTTTTTTCAGATTCTAGTGGGAATAAGGTACTGGGGAAATGAAAGTGTTTTCTCCTGTCAGAGAGGATAGGGAACCCTATTGATTGGGTTGAATGTGAACTGATTCAAGAATATGTCTTGGTGTGGACAAAAAGGAACCTTCCTGCACTGTTGGTGGGAATGTGAATTGGTACAGCCACTATGGAGAACAGTATGGAGGTTCCTTAAAAAACTAAAAATAGAACCACCATAGGACCCAGCAATCCCACTCCTGAGCATATATCTGGAGAAAACTATAATTCGAAAAGATATATGCACCCCAACATTCACTGCAACACTATCTACAATAGCCAAGACATGGAAGCACCCTAAATGTCCATCTACAGATAAATGGATAAAGAAGATGTGGTATATATACATACAATGGAATATTACTCAGCCATAAAAAAGAATGAAATAATGCCATTTGCAGCAACATGGATGGACCCAGAGATTGTCATACTAAGTGAAGTAAGCCAGAGAGAGAAAGACAAATATCATACGATATCACTTATATGTGGAATCTAAAAAAAAAAAAAAGATACAAAAGATACAAATGAACTTATTTACAAAACAGAAAGAGACTCACAGACATAGAAAACAAACTTATGGTTACCGAGGGGGAAAGGGGGTGGGGGATGGACAAATTAGGAGTTTGGGATTAACATATACACACTACTGTATGTAAAATAGATAACCTACTATATAGCACAGGGAAATCTACTCAACGTTTTGTAGTAACCTATAAGGGAAGAAAATCTGAAAAACAATATACATACATATATATATACACACACATACACACATATATATATATATCTGAATCACTGTGCTGTACACCTGAAACTAACACAACATTGTAAATCAACGATACTTCAATTTAAAAAAAAAAAAAAGAATATGTCCTGAATGTTGGTTTCAAGCCTAATTCCTTGCTTTACGATTTGCCTCCAGTTCTTAAACATGAGGGCTGAAAGTTCCATCCAATTCAGGGATTGCTTAGTATGGTTCTGTCAATTAAGATTTTATTTTATTAAGAATAGACAGAATGGGCCCGATGAAGCCACATAAAAGCAGCGAACAAATTCTCTTACAAAATTCAAGCTGCCTTACTTGACTCTATTGCTGCTTCATTTCACTAATACTCCTTTTCTCTTAAGTATGGTCTCTAAACTTCATTAACATCAAAAAGATTTTGTTAAGTACTTTAACAGGACAGGGCACTGTACAAAGAGGCTCATATGAACCAGATCCTTGTTATTTAGCAAGTTCAAATCACAGACATGAGACAGAAATATTTACAGGATTTATATGCTTTATGCAAATGAAGGCCATTCCTTGATTTACTTTGCGTGACTCGTAACAGCTAATACTTTGTGAGTCCTGTGTCCCAGGCACTGTGTGAAAAGCACTTTACTTACATCTTCTCCACTAAGCCCCCAACAACAACTCGGAAGGAGAGGTATTGGAAAGTTACCTAAACTGCCTAAGGAAGCTCATACAGCTGGGACATCAATCCAGGTCTGACACAGAGGCCCGTTCCTTAACCTCTTTGACCTATCCCTGCCCTACTCCTGCCCTTTGGCTTATAACCTCCACTCCCACAAATCTGTCGTCTACTAACAGCCAAATGTGCTCACTCAGCTTTCAGGGGAGCTACTGCCTGGAGTAGGGGAGGGATCGTCACACGCGTGGTGTGGTGACCGACATTCTTTAAAAAGTAAAATTCCTGGGACTTCCCTGGTGGTGCAGTGGGTAAGACTCCGCACTCCCAATGCAGGGGACACAGGTTCAATCCCTGGTCAGGGAACTAGATCCCGCATGCATGCCGCAACTAAAGATCCGGCGCAGCCAAAATACATAAATAAAGTGTGGGGTTTTTTTTAAGTGAAATCCTTGGAGAGCTACACAGTCTTGGATTAAGTGCTGTTAAGAACAGGCAGCCCTGACAAAACAGAATTATCAGTCAGATTCAATGCCGCTCTAAAAATAAAATCTGGACAGTTGGGGAACTCCAGGCTGTTTCAGGGAGATCTTCATTTAATCTGTAGATAAACCTGAAAGAGGAATGTTTCTGTTCCCTGACTCCCCTGCAAGCTTCTGTCCTTGTTCATTCTCTTATTACTCCTCAACTTCCAATTAGAAAAGACTGGATCGTTCCCTCTACTGCCTCATTAGCTATGGTCCCCTTGGGCCGCTGCAATGTGGCTTCTGCCTCTGCCCTCCTGCTGGAAGTGCTCTCATAAAGGTCAGCAATGATAACACACCATTATTATAATAACACCTGGTGCTTCTTGTGGCTTTACTGGGAGCCAAACACCAGGCTCAGAGCTTTATTTACGTTGCAGGGAGAAACCTGGAGAAAACCCTAGGGCTGTATGGGACTTGCAGATGGTTTTGGCTGGGCTGGCTCAGTTTTTAAAAAGCGAGCCAATATTGAAAGATGAGAATATTTTAGACAAAAATCTGTATTTTGGAGCAGTGTTCTCCAGTTTGCTACAGTCCTCTCGGTGAATACACGTGCACTTGGACCTACCCCACCTCTCTCACTTATGTCACCTGCCTGACCCCTATAGGAACAGGATTTACTATCTGCGCTTTACATAGATATTCTGGCCGGGATTGTGTAGCTGCCAGGAAAAGAGACGTTATACACCTTAAATTTACACAATGTTATGTATCAATTATATGTCAAGAAAACTAAGGAAAAAACCCACTCTCGCCAGATGTTCTATCACGACCTGTAAAAGGGATCGATTTCTAGGCAATGCACAAGCAGCTTCCGTGATGCCTAATGACCTACTCCATTTTCTGAGTTCTGTCTTAAGTTTCAGCCACCTGCTCTATCTGCAGACTTGACTTGTCAGATCAGCACGGAATCCTCTCTGTGCTATGATACCCTGGTGGTGATCTTGGACTCTTTGCTTATGTTCCAGATTGCTTTCTACTCTCTGTCACTCTCTGGGTCCCAACTCTGTACTGGCTATCGTGGGTTCCTGCACTGCTAACACTTTGTCCTGGATGCAAGCTTTAAGGATAAACCTCTTCACCGAGAGTCCAAAAAACAGAGCTAACTATGACCAGAGTAATCTTCTCAAAGTACAGTTCTTTTTTCTTTTTTTTTTAAAGACTTGGTTTTAAGAAATTTGTTTAAAAAAAATTTTTTTTGGCTATGTTGGGTCTTCCTGGTGGTGCACGGGCCTCTCATTGTGGTGGCTTCTCTTGTTGCCAAGCACAGACTCTAGGCACGTGGGCTTCAGTAGTTGTGGCATGAGGGCTTCAGTAGTTGTGGCTCACAGGCTCTAGAGCTCAGGCTCAGTAGTTGTGGCGCACGGGCTTACTTGCTCCGCAGCATGTGGGATCTTCCCGGACCAGGGCTCGAACCCGTGTCCCCTGCATTGGCGGATGGATTCTTAACCACTGCAGCACCAGGGAAGTCCTCAAAGTACAGTTCTGATCATATCCTTTTCTTCCTCAGAATGCTTACAAATTAAGTACAACCTTTTTAAGGCACTTCGGGTTGCACAAAACAGAAACCTATTTGGGGTGACTTAGGTTAAGATGAGGAATTTATGAAATGAATACAGGACTATGACACAGGCCTCCAGAGCAGGGATACAGGAACAGGCTGAGCCATAAACAGGGACTGGCAAACTTCTTCTGTAAAGGGCTACAGAGTAAATGCACTAGGCTTTGCAGGCCATATGGTTTCTGGCATTCTGCCAGAGACAATAGGAAAACTATTGTGTTCTAATAAAACTTTATTTACAAAACAGACAACCAACTGGATTTGACAAAAAGGCCAGAGTTTTAGGGCCCCTGGGCTAAAGCATTATCAGGACTCTCTGAAACATCTCCATCGCCCTCCACGCGCCTGCTTTGTTGTTCTCTTCCTGTTGACTACCTTCCTCAGCTTCTCTGGTTCTCACGTTGGAACAGGGCTTCTGAAAGCACTGAGCTTCTACGTCACAAGATGAAGTTCAAGCGTTCTCTCTCTTAGTCCTAATTTTAAATCCTTAGGGAAGAGAGGTGTTGCCTGGCCTTGCTTGGCTCAGAAGCTCACCCCTCAACCCATCAGCTGTGGCCAGGGCTCTGGGTCTTGCTTTATGAACCAGGGGCGTGTTAGGAAACCATCTCTACAAGCTCTTGGATCAAAGCCGAGGAAGAGATTCCAGAAAAGGCAGGGAGTTAGGCAGACAACCCAGTGAGAGCCTCTTGCTGCATTCGACCAAAGGTGTATTTTCAGCATTGTCCCGTTAGGACCCCGATTTTCCTTCCTGAAGCAAAACGGACCCCTTGCTGTTCCTATAGACCCTGCATATTCCATCCTGCATCCCTTCTATCTGCCAGCAGAAATTCTACTCACCTTTAAAGTCTCTTCTACAAGGCCACCCTTTCCCTCGCTTTCCTTTTTATCCATGCAACACTCTACTGGTACAGTGCATCTCGTTCTGTCGTTATTTCTGTACCTGACTTTTTGTTTTGCAGACAATAGGTGCTCTGCTGACTGAGGAAATGACTTATTCAGCTTTTCACGCACTCTGGTACCTGTTAGAGCACAGGCTCTGAGTTCCCATTTGTTGAGTTTAACCATATCCTCAAAGCTGAATAATTCCAAACCGAAGAAATTGAGACTTTTATAAAGTTGCATTTATACAGGAAATACGGTATCTACCTTTAAGAAAATTATTGTAAAAGTAATAAACATTCATTTCCGCGTTTACGGTGGCCAAATTAAAGTAAATCTGCAGAGAGAGATTATCTACAGCCAGCAAAATTTATAGTTAAAACTGTTGAATAGTAAGAAGAAATAAAGTCCCATTAGCATTGTATCTTCTGTCACTGTACTAAATAAAAAATGGAATACTACAGACATGACTTCTGATAAATAGGGACGGTTATACACTTGAAATATTCAAAATCGCTCTAAAAAACAAATGCTCCAAAACGATTAGTTTGTGCAAGAATTTTAGCAAAGAGCCGGAGACCTCATCATCTAATTTCTGTTTCTAGAACTATTAATTAACATTGTTCCCAGAACTCTGCTAAAACTCCCCTGCTGAAAGGAACAAAGTAAATACAGTACTGCAGGGAAAACGGGTTCATTTTCACGGAGCTGCGAGAGGCTTGCGCTTTCGTGAAACAGAAAACACTTGCTGAAGAACTATTCCTAAACTCTTAGCAACTAAATAAAAGCTTTTTATTTTAACAGCATCCTCCTGGGAGACTGCGCTGGAATGTGCAGCAGGTCTGAAAAAGGCACCGATTTGGCTCAACTGTAAATATTAGGTGCACAGAGGCGAAGCCATTGTGTAGGGGAGGGGGTGGGGCGGCCGGGGTCCTGATTCCCGATGCTGATAGTACGATTCTAATTTCGCTTGGTATTTATTTTTTCTGATACAATTACAGTTTTGCTAGAAAAATAAAATATCGGCTGTGCTCTCACCGGGGTTTCTAATTTTCAGCGTCTACCGAAAAAGAAAACCTCTTATTTACCCCGCAAAGAATCACCTTTCCGCACCTCCAGAGCCGCTGGGAAAAGAGAGGAGCGCGCGTCCCCACCGCCCTTACCGTCCCCACCTCCCCGAGCGCCCGGCCCGCCCCACCCCGCCGGCCGCGGGTCGCTGGGGCTTGCTGGGCGGGCAGGAGACCCGGACACGATGGGTCTCCGCGGCACCACTGCGTTCTATGGACGTTTCTGCGAGGGGATGCTCCCACACCAGTAAACCACAACACTGAAACCCCAGCTCGGACTTTGAACCAAGCTCTTCTTGCCTAGTTTTCTTTATTCCCCCCTCGTCTCGCCAGGATCCTCGCCACCCCCATCATAGCTTCTTCCCGGCCTCGGGTGGCCTTCCAGCCACCTGCGCGCGTCCGGCATCGACGCGCAGCAAGGAGGCGGTTGGTAGGAGCTCAAGTCCACCGCCATCCTGGGCAGCTGCGGAGACTACAACTCCCATCACGCCCCGCAGCCGGCTCCCTCCCCTCCCCTCTGCCCCTCCTCTCTACCTTGACCGGCGGTCGGGAAGCTCTCAGCTTTTATCTGCAGACCGGGCGGGAGGGATCCGGCTCCCTGCGGTCTTCCCAGACCGGAGCGTTGTGCCCGGTGGTGGCGGTGGCGGCGGCTCTCAGCCGAGTTCTGCCTCCGCGTCCGCGCCAGCCCGGAGCCTCCGGGGGCCGACGGTCAGTCCCGGCGCGGCGAGAGGATGGTCATCCGCGTGTTCATCGCCTCCTCCTCGGGCTTCGTGGCGGTGAGCACGTAGGGGACCGGCCGCGGGCCGGGTCTGCGTGGTAGGGGCAGCGGGGCGCCGGTTCTGCGGGAGGCGCGCGGCGCTCGCCCCTGTGCGTCTCGGCGCGCTGCGCGTCCGGCGGCGGGAGCCGGCGCCGGGCAGGTGATCCATCAGCCTCGGACAATGAAATAGGGCGGGGAGCCAAGGTTGGTGGGGGACCCCGGACTCACCCACGTGCCCACCCTGCACGGCCTGAGAGGGAGACAGGAAAATGGAGTCGGCGGGAAGCCCCCAGCTCCAGTTGAGTGGCTCGGGGATTTGGGGATGGGTGGTCCGAGAGCTTCGGGGGTCCCGCTTCCCTTGATGTCAGTTCTTGCCGATTTGGGACACTCAGCCCGGTTCTGTGTTGTACGGGAGCTTATCAGGCTGCTTGGTTTGCTAACCTAGCTCCTGAATGGAACAAGTTTAAGTGGAACTTATTCTCCACTCTCTGTGCCCCGCCACCAAGCACGTTTCTTCAGTTTTATACCTGCTCAGAGAGAACAGTAAACCAGGTTTGTCCTGTCGTGCCAGGGGTTTTTGTTTTGTCTTTTTTCTTTGGCCTCAGGTACTATAAATATTTTTACATCTATGTGTAAAATGTGGTGCGTTAGGTTTCTTTCCCGCAGTAATGCTGTGCTCAGTTTCATCTTGGGGATATATAAATTGTGGTCTCTTTAATTATTTTAAGCTGCTTTGTTTGGTCGACATTCTTGAATTTTTTTTTAGGAAGAAGTTACATAGCTAGATGTCAGACTTTAGGGAAAAATTCAGTAATATACTTGATAGCCCACTGAATAAGACAGGTAGCAATATGTTCTACACGATTATTAAGATTTGGTTACCTTAGCAAGAGTTAAACTCTAGATTTAAGAGGCTCTTTGGTGAGATACAGAATCAAATACATCAAAAAGTGCAATGCTGATAGCTTAAAATTTGGTCTGGCCAGTTGGTTGCCTGCCCAGCAACTCAACCAGATTTTCCCCAAATTTGTTTCTGAAGCAGGTGAGATGGAGGATGGAAGAAAATGTTGTTTGCAACACAACACTGAGGTTTTTTATTTAAAAAGGAATTAACTTACAATAGAAAAAAAGGCCCCCTTTTGCATTAGTTACAGTAGATGGGAAATTCCAACTTATCTTTGTCTGCAGGCATGCCCTGGTCCCCCAGATTCTGATAGTTTTGGTGTTTCTTGTTATTTGGGGCTGCTTAGTCATATCTGCCTTTTATAGATGTCTGCACTGAAGCTGCACTTCATGTGTTTGGAAACCCATACTGTTTCATGGATAGATTTTTTTTCCAATTCACTTCTTCATAAGAGTGCTACAAAGCTTTTGGTTTCACCGTTAACTTGCGTGCTCCGATAATTGTTGCAATAGCATTTTATTGATTGAAAAAGGGATGCTTTATGTATTAAGAAGCCTACGCTACCTATGGTGGACAAGTCAAACCTACGGTAATGACTTGGCTTATCCTGTAAGAAGGTCGTATATCAAGAGAGTTCTGGGACCCCACATTTCTGTTTCCTCAATTCCATTAACAAATATTTATTGCCTGCCTGCTGTGTGCCTTTTTAACTTTTAAATTTAATGTTGGGTGTTTTGCACATGAAGCTAGACCTAAGAGACCCCAGTTTTGAGGCAGACTGACGAGTGGTGTGAGTTTGGTTGAAGTACCTCATCTCTGCTGGAGTTTCTTGTCCATAGAATGAAGGGTTGTGATGAATAACTCAGCATTGCACTCTGGCTTTAAAGTGCTTTGAATTAATTAGTTGGGTAAATGTGGCTACATCCTCATAATGACTTCTTTCACACTGACAATATACATGTTAGTATCAAAGTGACTTTATTCTTTTTCTCTGGTGTTTTACTGGGATGGCTCAGGTCCCCTCACTAACACACCCGGTAGTATGTGTTCCAACAAGATACGGTTTCAGCTGGAAGACATACTCTGTTATCACATGCCATATGTACAGCCCATAAATGCTAATTATGTATTTTAAAGTACCTGATCTTTTCGGGTCTCAGACAATCCTCAGTCATTGAGTCTCTCCAATTGTAAACTTATCTCCTATATCAGTACAGAGTTTTTCTGTAATTATGTAACATCAATACTTTGGGTGAGGATAAATTTATGCTTCTGTGCAAGAATGGTGATTTCTAAGAGATAGTGAAGTTGTTTAGGTCAGCTCTTGAGCAGAAGAGGCTCACTAGGGCTTATGGCATTATGCCGTATTGAGCTGTGAGGGAACAGCTGTGTTTTCCCTCCAGCGGTGTTGCATTGACCATTGTCTCTGTTTCATTCGGTGACCAACCATGACCAGCAAGTGCACGGGAGAACAAATAATGTGATGCCCAAGTCAGTTTGGTTTCAGCTGGAGTGGATTAAACCACAAGGAAGGAATGTGGCTAGAAGTAGACGTGGCCAAGTAAGTCCCAGGAATTTCCAAAAAAAGATGCTCTGCCCCAGTCAACAATAGATTTAAACAATCTATCTGGGGAAAACTCTCCTATCTTGTTCTGATTTGCCTGAACTCTCCAGCTTCAACACCTAACAGTGGTAGTTAGAATAATTAACACAAGGGGTGATTGCCCTTTTCTCTTCCCCAGCTCCAAGTAAAATCTGCTTTTATAGGAAATAAAAGCAATGCCACATTATTATGCTATGGATACTTGAAAATCAGATTTCTTATGCAGCTGATCATGCTGCTGTCATTCATATCATAGAGAAGGGCACTTTATTTCAGTCCTAAGAAAACAGTGTAGTTGTAGAAGTGCCGTTTTAAAATCTAATTTATTCTGGTTGTATACCCAGAAGGGGAGGTCTTGGTAACTTTATCCAGGAAATATATTAATATGACTTTTTAATGTAAAAACATTGAAGTCAGTCGATTATTTCATTCGTTCATTGTTTTATTCACTCAACAAGCATTTGCTAAGGGTCTGCTGCTTGCCTAGCTCTGTCCTTGGTCTTGTGGGAATTGGAGGAGGGCAGAGGGTGGGCTTTCTGTCCTCAAGGAATTCAGGTGGGAATCAGGTGGGGAGATAAGATAGGAAAGGTGAAACCACCAGTAATAAAGTACAACCCAAGGACACATGCCTCTTTCAGGAACATTCTTTACCAGAGATAGAAATAATATAGGCGATGGAGGGATGCATTGCAGGATGTCAGATAAGGAGGAAATGTGCCAGAAATCATAAAATATGCATGTGGGAGCCTCAGGCAGATGGCAGAGAGAGGGATTGAGTTGGATTTGGCGCCCGGGAGAGAGTGCCTGAGCCCATCTTGTTCAGGCTGGAAAGGGAGGAACCTTAGGTGGGAGCCGGGCAGGCAGCAGGGGTCCCTGTGGACCTCTTTTGAGTGCGGAGTAGACTCTGAGTCCTTGAAAGCAGCCCGTGATAACAAACTCCAGAGTACTCAACATCTCAGAGATGTCTTCAGGATCTGCAGGGTCTGGCGTGCTGTCTGGAGCCTTTTGTCCCCAGGGAGAGACCCATGGTATGTGATTTCAGAAGAATCTTTGCCCTCCTGCTTGCTTGCCTTGACTAAAATTTCTCAAAAAGGAAGGAAAGTTTCTCACTCTTTGTGAAAAGTTCTTGGGCTCAGTTGTGAGAGCTGGAAGGATACTGAAAGAGATTTTCTAGTGAAGTCCAACCACCTCATTTCACAGAGAAGGAAATTTGGGCCTAGAGATTAAATGACTTGCCCTAAGGTCATTAATGGCAGTCAGTGCTGAGCTGAGGGTTAAATGGAGGCCAGGTCTCCTGACTCCTGAATGTATTCCTTTGTGCATTCATTCAGCCCTGCATTCGTTCATGCCTTGATTGACTCATGCGCTTATCAATCATTGAAAACCTATTAAGTACCAGGCTCTCTGGTAGGTGCTGTTAGGTGTATGATGGTCAGCAGAAGAGGCGTAAATCAGTGCGGACCCTCCACAGCCCAAAGACTTGGGGTGCAAACCATTTCTTCAAGGAGAATGAAGGGCTGATGCTGGCTTGGGGGATGTTTCCATGGGACAAGGGGAAATGAGTTAGACAGAAGTAGTATATCCCTGGATGTTGGAGGGGACCGTCACGGGGAGGGAAAGGTACAAAGAAAGCAGAATTGGAAGCAGGGTTGGAAGACATGGACCTCTGTCCACGGCTGCAGCTGTGTTTTCAGGTGGGTGTGGGAGTGGAGGGGAAACACGTAGAAACTATGCTCAGAGTCGTTACACTCTTCTTTTAGCTGCAGAAAGGCGTGCCCATGCTTTGCTTTGTGTGACTTAGGACTGTTTTAAACGTGCAATGATCAGATCCATGAAAATGATCAAAATGCATTGTGAAGCTTCGTTTGTATAAGGGAGCTTCTGAAAGGAGCTCCAAGGTGGTTAAAGTCAGGATGTGACCATATAAAACAGACTGAGCATTAATTCCTAAGTGATTCTAATGCCAAAAAAAAGCTAGTGCTGGTAAGCCTGGGCTTGCTAGGATCTTTAACTCAATCCTGAAGTCACATGGCAAGGTTTTTTTCCCATTTTACAGATGGAGAGACTGAAGTTAACTGACCTGATTGAGATCAAACACAGTAGATGGTGGGATGCTGAGTCAAAGTCTGGCAGGCAGGTGGCTCCAAAGCTTCTAGAGCAAAATTTCTCCACTATGGGCCCTTGGCGGAATGAAAGTACCAGGGCTGCTCCACATCCTGCAGGGTACTGGACAGTCCCCTGTGAGGGCTGCCCGATGCAAAATGCCAGTGGTACCCCTGACAAGAAACGGTGCCGAAGGGCGTTGGCAGGGGAGGGGAGGGAGGGAGTTTAGGGAAGTGGCAGGAGCATTATGAGAAATAATTAGGAGAAACAGGAATAAGTTGGCAGTGCAAGGACAAAGTTGTAAGGGAATGTCAGGCTGGGAAGGCTTGTGTATTGGTTTTCTAGGGCTGCCATTAACACAGTACCGAGAACTGTGGGGGCTTAAACAACAGAAATCTGTCTCCCAGTTCTGGAAGCTAGAAGGCGAGATCAGGGTGTTGGCAGGCTTGCTTCCTTCTGAGGGCTGTGAGGGAGACTGTTCTCTGCCTCTCTCCTAACTTCTGACGGTTTGCTGGTAATCTTTGGCACTCCCCCTTGGCGTGTAGATTATGACCCTGATACCTGTCTTCATGTCCACATGGCATTCCCCGTGTGTGTGTCCTCTGTGTCTACATTTCCCCTTTTTATATTGAGCTTCAGCCTACCCTATTGGCCTAATCTTAACTTGATCGTTTGCAAAGGTCCTATTTCCAAATAAGGTCACGTTCACAGGTACCGGGGGTTAGGACATCAGCATCTTTTAGGGGGACACAGTTCAGTTCCCATAACAGCATGCAAGTTGACAGTTGAAATAGAAGGACTAATTGATGGCATTTCCCCCCTTTAGTTGGAAAGACTATGGGCGAATTTCCTGAATCTTAAAGTCAGCAGCTGGATATGGAATTATAGTCAATGTATATACTAAGGTCCATTGCTAGAAAGGGAGATGTGTCGATATCCCAAGTGAAGACCTGACCTCAGTTTTTCTAGTTCATCTTAATATTTCCCAAATTTGATATTTTTTCCATTCTATGATACTTTAAACTTGTAAATATAATCAAGGGCATGGACTTCTTTACGAAATTAGGGACTTTTTAAAATCCATGTGCATTAGGACATTTTAAATAAATATTTCATTCGATTTGAGGAAACTAAATTTTGACATCTGTTTATATAAAAGTATGAGGTGGTTTCCACATCGCAGGAATGTAAGCCTAATTGAGTCTTGTTTATTTCTGTATTTTTCAAATTTTTGATCAAAAACAGAAAACAGCTATTGTGAAAAAACCCCCCAACAATTCTACAGGAAGCAGTGTGAGATACTAACTCTAAAGAATATTTCTTCTTCAGATTTTTCGTGTTTAATTTATAAAAAGTTCTGAAATGAATTTTTTTTTCCAGTAAAGTTAGAAATGGGTGACAGAATGGAAAAATTCTAGATTCTTAGTGAATGTTTCACTTTTAACATAAAAGTTAGTATGACTTAACGATCATTATATATGAAAGTTTGAAACACTGCATTTTGAAATGCAGATTTGAAAAAAACTGGATCAAGAAATTATTAGTTTAGCTGCCAAGGGTTAATCTTTTTAAAATTTGCCCTCCAAACTCTAAACTCAGAAGGAGACCCTCTTAGGTTTCATCAATTTTTCAGTAGGGACTGCTTTAAGGGGTGTTAGTTTAGCTGCAGAGTTTATTAGAAACTTAAGTTCTCATTTTTTTAAAATTAATTAATTAATTTATTTATTTTTGGCTGTGTTGGGTCTTCGTTTCTGTGCGAGGGCTTTCTCCAGTTGCAGCAAGCGGGGGCCACTCTTCATCGCGGTGCGCGGGCCTCTCACCGTCGTGGCCTCTCTTGTTGCGGAGCACAGACTCCAGACGCGCAGGCTCAGTAGTTGTGGCTCATGGGCCCAGTTGCTCCGCAGCATGTGGGATCTTCCCAGACCAGGGCTCGAACCCGTATCCCCTGCATTGGCAGGCAGATTCTCAACCACTGCGCCACCAGGGAAGCCCTTAAGTTCTCATTTAAAACACATTATTTTTCTGTGATCAATTTTATATTACTCTGTTTATCCATTTTGCAGAAAAGGAGCTTAGCTTTCCAGATGAGAAATGTAGTGAAAAGTTATTTTTTCTCGGAAATTGCCAATGCTTTTTAACATGTGAGGGAAATCCTCTACTCCTGATCATGTACAGTTCTCTTTTTGGGCCCTCTTTCTCGTTGTAGCTTAACAACAAGTCGCTGAAACCTTCTGTTTGGTGTTTTTTAGACCAATAGGGATCAGCACTTAACTGTTGCCGGAGTTTTGATGGGCAGTTGGTGTGGCTGGGAGCGTGGGACGGGGCGGTCAGAGGTTGGAAATGGACACCAGCTGCGTGAGCATCTAGTTGAAAGCAGTGGTTTCCCTCTGTCCTCTGAAAAGGCTTATCTGAGTTTATCTGCCAGCACAGGCTAGTCCCCCAGGAACTGGGCTGTGGTAATTTAAGGTTAGAGTTGTTATTTCTTTTATGTTTGATTGCTTTGTTCCCAAACGCTGAAAAAGAAATCGACTGAGGAAAAGTACCTAATGGAATGTTTCCCTTCTGGACTCACGACAACTCTGCTGTAGGACTGAAAGCTGAGCTAGATGCTGGCAGAGGGGCCCCCGACCTTATAATCCCAGGGACTTTTAGGCTGGTATGGCCCCTGGGAGACTCTGGAACGGTTTGATTGGTCTCCTAGATCTGATACCTTGGTTTACCATTGACAGCTTATGTATTCCTGAGGGGACCTGACTCTTTTGGGCTGGCTTCGTAACTGGCAAAACCCCAAGGGGGGTTTCCTGGAGCTGACCCCTGAGAGTGGAGGGGTGTGTCTGCCTCGTTGTGGCACCTTTGTGTGCACCCTGCCAGTATTAGCTCAGAGCTCCCAAAGCTGGAAAGGGAACACTGGCTGTGACTGCGGGCAGAGAGTTCTACTACTTCAGGATGCATTTTCCATTTCCTACTGGTGATGGATAGCCCAGATCTGGAAATGGCTTTTTGTCACCTTGGCTCTAGTGGCTTGGGAGTGGAGGGCTAAGAGTAAGAGGTGACTTGCTTGACAGGTCAGTTCAGTGGTATTTGGTAAATGCAAAATATATGTAGTTAAAGTCAGCAGCTATTGCTACACACGAATCCAATGTTAAAAACAAAACAACCAACAAGGACCCACTGTACAGTACAGGGAACTATACTCAATATCTTGTAATAACCTATAAGGGAAAAGAACCTGAAAAAGAATAGATATAGATATATGTATATCTGAATCACTTTGCTGTACACCTGAAACTAACACAACATTGTAAATCAATTATACTTCAATATAAAAAAGGTAAATAAAAAAATACACCACCTGTGTGCAACTTAAGTTGGGAAAGAGTTTATAATATCTGACTTAAATCAGTTCATGAACACCATCCGATTTCAAATAAGTTCAAGTGAAAACAAAACAAAACAAAGCAAAACAAAAAAACCCAAAGCAACACAGCCAACATAGCTTTTGAGTTAGTTTGTTTTCCTTCTGTGGGTTGTACAAGGAGTGGGAGTATGGTCTCCATTCATGACGTTCCCATGTGGATTGAAGCTTCCAGGTTCTCTGCTTTAGTAATCATGTTCATCAGGATAGTTCCTTTGACTGGAAATTGGTCATTTCCATAAGCCTGGATCCCCAGTTGACAGGAGGTTTGGGCTACACTGTCATTTTATGATAAACTACATACTAGCCAAAGTAGGTCTTTGGATTGAATACCTACTGATTTATTTAATTCTGGAGTCAGTTTACATTCAACCCATGCACCTACTTCTGCCTCATCTTTGGATTATCTACCATTGGAGAGATATCACCCAGTGCAGCACGTGGGCTACATTGGTGTAGCCTCATGGTTAAGGCGGGGCTTGGTCCAAACCCTAGTCTGCCATTGGTGAGCGACATGACCTTAGGCAAGGAACCTCAGCCCCTTCACTTGTAAAAGTGGGACAGCAGTGGTACCTTCTGTGTAGGATTGCTGTGAGCATTGAAGGCCTGAAGTATTCCACATACAGTGCCAGGTGCATAGAAAGTACTTGGTGCATTTTATCCATTATTTCTATTATATGATTATTAACAGCAGCAGCAGTAGTAATAGCAGTAATAAAAACATGAAAAAAATTATAACCCTGAATTGTGCAAGATCTTTAATCATCAAAATATTACATACAGTACATAATGCTTACTAAGCCAAGGATACATGCATGCTGATATAATTTTTGGAGAATTTTTGGTAAATTTAAGTGTAAAGAGTTTTCAACTGAAATTTGAAGAAGAACATTACAATTTGAGGTCGTTCCCCAACAAACCACTTAATTAGAGTTCTTCTGTAATTTTTGAACACTTTATAGGGACACAGCATGCTGTGCACAAGTCACTAAACCATATTTATCCACAGCCTACAAAGTGCTTACTATGATGCAAATGGGCACTATTCCTTTGCTGGGCACAGTACATGATTTTAGAGTCCTCATCTGATTTAAGGCTTCCTAAACTTGGCAAGTAGATTCCATCCCAAATGGCAGCTCTGTCTGATGAATGGTGACTGCCTGCAGAGCTGGGAGAGGGGTTTTGGAGCCTTGTCTGGGATCAGCTGGAAAACACCCAGTGTGATGTTTTTGTTAGTTTGTTTGTTTGTTGTTTTTGACTGCATTGGGTCTTCATTGCTGCGTGTGGGCTATCTCTAGTTGCGGCGAGCAGGGGGCTACTCTTTGTTGCGGTGAGCGGGGGCTACTCTTTGTTGCGGTGTGCGGGCTTCTCATTGTGGTGGCTTCTCTTGTTGCGGAGCACGGGCTCTAGGCGCGCGGGCTTCAGTAGTTGTGGCACGCAGGCTTAGTAGTTGGGGCTCACGGGCTCTAGAGCACAGGCTCAGTAGTTGTGGCGCCGCAGCATGTGGGATCTTCCCAGACCAGGGCTCCAACCCGTGTCCCCTGCATTGGCAGGCGGATTCTTAACCACTGCGCCACCAGGGAAGCCCCCCCCCGTTCTCTTTTTGTCAAAGAAATGAATTTGATTTGTGCACCCACGCTGCCTTTTGTTGTAGACTGGCTGATTCCTTTTCCACCGGCGTGCGTTTCCTGTCGAGTGAGAGCATATGACACATGCATGCTCTGTAGTGAGTTCCGTAGTGATATGTTAATAGTGAGCTTGGTTCTAAGAATTAACCGAGATGAGATGATTAATAATTCACCTTTTTACATGCCTTTTCCATTGAAGGAGGGAAAACAGCGTCATCCTTCTAACGAGATTCAGTCTGCATGTTAGGTTCAGAGCGTGTAGGAAAACCTCACTGGCTGCTGAGAGCTTCTACCTTCAGGGCCACACCTTTTGGCCTTGCATCTTGGGCCCTCTGATCTGAATGTGCCCTACCTTCGCAGCATTTTCTTTCACTATTCCTTAGACCACTGTATACACACACCAGACTTTTTTTAAACCCCTGCCTTCTGTGCGTGTTCTCATGCTGCTTTCCTTGCCTTGACTGTGCCAACCTTGCATCGAAACTGGTCAGAATCCCCCCCCTTCTTTGAAGCCCATGCCAATAACATTTCCCAACGAAGGCATCCCTCCTTCGTCCTCCAAACTGGGAGGATGCTGTATCCACAGCCCTCCAGGCTGTGGAACTGCTCTCCTGGCACCCAACGCATTTCACCCTTGGCTACAATTATTTTGTACCCAGGTTGGTTTGCATGCCAAGTTCTAAGCTCGTTGCGGTCAGGTCCTTTTCATCTTCTTATCACCCACTGCCCCACGTTTCCTGTTAGAGAGCTTGGCGTGTTGTATTTATTGATCACGTGGAAAAGAAATATTGTTTCTGTAGCTTCCACATCAAAAACAAAAGCTAATAAAAGTTGGTGACCATGCCAGGGCGGGACTGGAGTGGAGTATGTGGTAGACGAAAGTCTGATTGGAAAACAGAAAGGCTGCGAGGGCCATGATTTATTTCGCTGCTTTGTAAATAA
Source organism: Balaenoptera physalus (assembly GCF_965194825.1). Classification (NCBI taxonomy): domain Eukaryota; kingdom Metazoa; phylum Chordata; class Mammalia; order Artiodactyla; family Balaenopteridae; genus Balaenoptera; species Balaenoptera physalus. The sequence continues at coordinate 93,518,629 of NC_138888.1, read as the reverse complement.
GGGGCATGAAGAATCTACGTTATCAGGGATAATTTTATTACAGTGTTACGTCTCTTACCCAGGTATCATAATTCTAGAGCCTTCGTTTGGGAGGAAGCAGGGAGACCTCTGAGAGGCCGTCAGCTGTTCTACATTCAGCGGAGCAGGGGTCAGGGAGCTGCCCTCAGGGCCTCACCCAGAAGACTGGGAACGCAGTAGGCCCCTGCAGCCTCGGGCCCCGCTGAGGGAGCACCAGGGGAAGCTCTGAGAAGGGACAGTCACCTTCTGAAAGCAGAAATGGAGAATTCCAGAAGCACAGCTTTGGGCTCTGTTCGGCATAAAGTAAAACAGCGGGCTCTTGTGAGTGGGCTCTGAGAATGTCAGTGCACCACATCAAAGGACAAAAATGGGCCAGAAGGATGATGCCTTGTCCAGAACAGATGAGATCAGGTTTGGCACATTTTGGTTTGATGTACCCTGCTGAACAATGCAGGAACACGTGTGGTGCACTTCAGAAAGATTTCTAAAATAAAAGTAGCTTAAAACAAGATAATAATACATCTGTGCTCACAGGGCCAAGTTTCAATTATACGGAAAACCCCACTCTCCAGTCCCAGGAGAAAGTAACTTACTTGCTCTTAACTCTGTGCCCGTGTGGCCTGCCACTTCTCTTTCTCTCTACCTTTCGATATCACAGCTGTAGACTCTTCTTCCTCATCATCTTAGGAGCCGTTGATTTTATATTCTTTCTGTATTTCTCATGCTGTGCTTCTCTTCCTTGCTTCCACATGAGCTGCAGCGTTTATAGCCCATCCCGGCACCTTCCCCACGGAGCACCTGCCTTTGGGCTGCCCTGGCCCTGTGGGCACTCCTGTGTTAGTGCCAGTTTTATATGGAAGTTACTTGTTGACAAGCCCTGTCTCCACCCCCTTCCCCAACGACTATGCACTGCATCACACTGGAGGCCTTGGTTTGTCACTTACGTTCCCCTAGTTACTAGGGCAGAGTTTACAGCCTCGCAAGGTCTCCACAAGGTCTTGTAAAACCTGTTGAGTGAACCATGCCTCCTTGACCTTTTAGAGACTTCGGTTTTTCTTTGTGCTGCATCTATCTGCTCTCTCTCTAATTCCTTTTTTTTTTTTTTCAGTTTTAATATTTTTTTCATTGAAGTATAGTTGCTTTACAATGTTGTGTTAATTTCTCATTCTTTGTTAACTTCTCCACTGACTCTTTGGAGTCAAGACGGAATGCAGAAACGACATGGCTGAAGATAATGAGGAATCTGAGGTGGAGACACCAGAATTTGGAGGCACTCTTCAAGACAGACTGTCTTATCTGGGCTGCAGGAATCAGGGTCGTCTGTGGGAAGGGTGAGAGCTTGCAGAGATTCGAGCTAGCTTTGAAAGCTCCTAGTGGCGGTTGTGTGGCATCGAAACAGAATGGAGTGTCCAGCTGAATGGGAATTTTCAGCAGACAAGGCGCACTAACCAGCCTGGCTCAGTAGCCCGAGGAGGGAAGAGAAGGTCCATGGAATGCGGGTGAGAAGGCCCAGACTTTCTCTGAGGCGTCAGTGTGCACCGACTATGGAAATACTAATTCATTATACGATCCCCCTAAGAATGTAATTGTGAGAACAATCTGCTGTCCCCATATTATTTGTCAAATGTAAATAGATAATAGTTTCTAGATCACCTCTTAGGATCTCTTTTCGCACATCTGAGAATGGACTGACATAGAATTGGGAGGAACCTATTCCAAACGCTCTGTTGCAGGGCAGCACCTCCGGCCGTTGATAAAAGCATGGCTTTTGGCTGCAGTCCTGTCGTTCTTGGTGGAAAATACCATCCTCAGCAGGATTTCCTCATTACTGCAGAGGATTTGGACTATTACAGCAAGTTTTGCTGGAGCAGGTTTTTTTTTACAAACTCTCCTCTAATTAACAGGAAGCATGTGTGTGAACAGTAGTGTATAATTTTCATAGATAGTCTTGCAAAATAGTGGCATTTTAAGTTCATATTTTATACTTGGCTGACTTTTTCCTTTAAGGAAGTAAACATGTAATCTTGACAGGGAATGTGAAAACAGTAACATCAAACCACCCACATCTTTCATTCCAGGTTTTTGCTAATGTTTTTTATGGCTTCGCATTGCCAAGTACTACAAGTTGTTTTGTTTTCGTTTTTGTTTTTTTCAAAATGCAGAGTAAAAGCAATTTATTGCATGAGCTGATGGAGACATTAGTTAAAGCCATTTATATTGCATCAGGCAGGTGGGGAAGGAGACATATCAGCTAAGAGGTATGTGATGAGAAGGTCCTCGGAGCCACCCTGCTGAGTCCCCGGGGGGACACAGACGTGACACACACGTGGTCTTCATCCGCCAGAGGAATTTACGGTTAAGTTGGGGAAAGAGGCACAGATACACGCCACTGTTATAAACAGCGCCAGGCTGTATATCATTAAATGGTGGTGACCGTGGGTATAATGGGCGTTTGACGAAAAGAGGATCTGGGAGGGCTGTGGTTGGTGTAAGTCAGGGTTTCTCAGCATCAGCACTGTTGACGTTCTGGGGGGCTGTCCTGTCCATCACGGGGTGTCTAGCGGCATCCCTGGCCTCTGCCCACTAGATGCCAGTTGTACCTGCCAACTGTGACAACCAAAAATGTCTGCAGACATTGACAGCTGTTTCCTGGGGGGAACGAAATTGCCCCAACTGAGAACCACTGGGTAGGCGTAGTTGATCGCAGTGTGGGCTTTGGGCTGAACCTTGAAGAATAAATAGAACTTGGTCAGGAAGTGTGGACTATATGGAGATGATTTAGTTAACAGAGGCCATTATGTAAAGACCCAGTCAATTTCTTTTTTTTCTTTTTTCTTTATTTACTTGTTTACTTATTTATATATTGGAGTATAGTTAATTTACAATATTGTGTATGTGTCAAGTGTACAGCAAAATGATTCAGTTATACATATATATATTCTTTTTCAGAGTCTTTTCCATTATAAGTTATTACAAGGTATTGAGTATAGTTCACTGTGCTATACAGTAGGTCTTTGTTAAGGATCCAGTGGATATTTTTGAGGTGGGAGTGACGTTTAGGTGGGTATTTGTCATTTGGCCTGTCTCTGGATTTAGGCTTCAGTCATCTGATTATTCCCACTTAGAAACCTTTTCTCGTTGCTTGCCCTTGGACCATGATTTTGAACTGGTCATTGTCTATTTGAAACTTTCATTTGTACGTTTTACACCTTGTGTTCACATTATGTGTGTCCTTCTCTCGGGATTTTTAAACAATATAATGTCTTTGGCACAGGGTAACTTTTGTGATTATTTGACAATGCTTAAAGCTGTTCCCTAAAGAAGTGAAGGAGAATGCGTTTTGGTTCATTTGCATCTTCTGTGAATGGAAAAAGATCTGTGCCTTGGGCACTGTTTTTATAGTGGTGTTGGTAGGTCTGTGTCTCTCTACTCCTAATTTGGATTCTTGTTTGGACCCCTGGATGGCACTGGTGTCAGGTTGTGGAGGCTGATGGCTTAGCCTGTGGCCATGGTCCTTTGTTCATGTCTTCTCTAGAAGCTTTGAAGAACTTTAGTTTGCTGAAATTCCACCTCCCACTTGAACTTTTCTTTTTAATTTTATTGAAGTGTAGTTGGTTTACAGTATTGTGTTAATTCTGCTGTACAGCAAAGTGATTCAGTTATACATATATGTATTCTTTTCCATTATGGTTTATCACAGGATATTGAATAGTTCCCTGTGCTATTCAGTAGGACCTTGTTGTTTATCCATTCTGTATATAATAGTTTGCATCTGCTAATCCCAAACTCCCAATCCATCCCTCCCCCACCCCACCCCCTTCTGCCACTTACTTTTATTTATTTATTTACTTATTTTTAATTAATTAATTAATTTATTTTATCTTTATTTATTTTTGGCTGCACTGGGTCTTCGTTGCTGTGTGCGGGCTTTCTCTAGCTGAGGCAAGCTGGGGCTACTCTTTGTTGCGGTGCGCGGGCTTCTCATTGTGGTGGCTTCTCTCGTTGTGGAGCACGGGCTCTAGGCGCGTGGGCTTCAGTAGTTGTGGCACGCGGGCTCAGTAGTTGTGGCTCGCGGGGCTCTAGAGCGCAGGCTCAGTAGTTGTGGCACACGGGCTTAGTTGCTCCACCTGCCACTTACTTTTTAATTACCCCTCTTTTCTTTCTTTGAACATATTGCACATACTTATTGTATGTTCCATATCTGATCATTTTAATATCTGAAGTGTTTGTGAGTTTTTTTCTTCCCTTCTGTTTTTGCATCTCTGACTTATGGTGCATTGTATGTTTCTGGAATGCTTAATTTTTAAATAGTAACTGCTTCCTTGCTAATATCTTGAAACTAGTTGCTTGAAATAATGCATGGAACTTAAGGCTTTGTATTTTCGTTTGGGATGATATTCTGGGACTAGAATTCTTGGTTTCCCAATTCCTAGACGTAAATCGCTCGGCAGAATGGGGAAGCGGATGTGGGGCTGCTTGTTAGGAGATGTGGATTCCAGTCCTAACTGCTGGATAAGTTCCTTAACTAACGTCTCGGTGTCTCAGTTCTATCATTTTGTCAAAAGAGTAGGTTGACAGGTCATTGAATAGTTGTAGAATAGATGGCTCATTTCAGGATCACGGTCTAGGCATTGGCAATTTCATGTCCATTGTTTCTGCAAGTTTATCATTTTCCAAGGCAGGGTATAGGGTACTTTAAAGTCAAAGAGGTATAGCATAAGCTCCCTGCCCTCCAGAATTGAAATTACTTGACTCGACAGGAGCTAGTAGCTCTGAGACACACGATGAATATGGGCCATGTTCTCTGGAAGTTCAAAAGAAGTAAGTGGAGAATATTCTGGACAGGTGTGGTACTGTGTGAGAGGTGGGCTCAAAGCTGGGCGTGGTAGGAGGTAGGACTTCACTGTTGAGAAGTCAAGAGGGCATTCAAGGCATGGGAAGCAAGGGTTAGTCGCTGTGGTGAGGAACTAAGTGTAGCGAGAGGAGAGGTGCGAGGTTACATGGAGAAGCTGGGACCTCAGATGCCAGTCCCACAGCCCTTAGCCACACCTGCAGTGCCCCCATCCTCCTCACCCTAGCGCTCGACAGCCACTGATCTACTTTCTGTCTATAGATGAGTCTATTCTCTGGACATTTTATATAAATGGGATTCTACAATGTATGGTCCTTTATGACTAGTTTTTTTCACTTTAGCAAAATGTTTTCAAGGTTCGTCCTTACTGTGCCCTGTATCAGTACCTCGTTCATTGATACGGCCACATAACATTCCATTGGATGGATATGAAATGCAAATTCTTCAACCTCATCCAAGTCTTGCCAAATCAGAAACTTTGGAGTCAACCTCCTTTCCGCAGTCTGTGTTTTGACAAGCCCTCCAGGTGACCCAGGTGCACTTATGGGTGGAGAGCCATGGCTGCAGGGTGGGTGGGAGAGGGGCATGAGCTGCAGAGGTGGGCCTCGTGGGCCTGGGCGTGGATTTCTGCCTTCATTTCTAGGATAATGGGAAGTTTCTGGAAGGTTTTTAAGCAGAGATCTGAAACCATTATGCTTATTAAAAAAATTCATTTTAAAAAGGATGTATTGTACAACGCAGGGAATATAGCCAATATTTTATAATAACTGTAAATGGAAAGTAACCTTTTAAAATTGTATAAAAATTTTAAAAAATTTTTTTAATAAATAAAAATTTTTAAAAATTCAGTTTAGCTTCTCTGTGAAAAGTGGCTTTGGGGGAAAGCGGGCCAGAAGAAGACACAGGAAGATACAGGTTGACCAGAGATGATAGCTTGGCATGGGCTAGTGGGAGTGAAACTGGAGAAACATGGGTGGGTTCAAGAAAAAAATTTGAAAGCAGAAACTTGATGATTAATGACTTGATGATTAATTGTATCATCAGGGAGAGTCAAAGATGGAATCCCAGTTTCTGGGTTGGGCAGGTGAGTGGGTGGTGGTGCCATCACTAGATCTTCTGAATTTTCTGGTTTTCTAATATGTGGGTAAATGTTAATCACCTGTTCCTCCCCCGGAACCTACTCTTTCAAGCAACCCTTGGGGACAACCTATCAGATGACATTTGAGTACATACTACGTGGAAAATACTCTCGGGAGACACGCCATACACATCTAGAACCATAATATTAATGTTAATGTGTCTAACTATATAAAAATAAAAAAATGTCTGAGAAGGTGAAAAATAAAGAGGTAAGCAAGGTGTTTGGACTCAGGTGTGTGTTTTTTCAAGCACACGGGTGAATTTCCATAGTTTAGAGAAAAGAGATGGAGTGTTTGGTGAGAGGAGAGAAGAGATCTGAGGCTCGTGGCCAATTCTGAAAGGACCGCTGGCATGAGGTGAGGTGCTCGGCTGTAGGGATGTGATCCAGGGTTCTGAAGGTGAGATGGAGACAGGACACCACTGGTGAGAGGCCTGAGAATCTAGGAGCAGCAGACTGTAGAGCTGTCTTACATTTTTTATTTATTTATTTATTTTAAAAAATCGAGAGCCAATGAGGAATTGTAAAGATCTGAAAAAGGCAGTGGTGTGTGCTTGAGAAGAACATTCTCGCCTGCCTTTAGAGGGGAGTGGGTAGGACAGTAAAATCCCTGCAAGTGTGGCTGGCAGCAGCATAAGAGTTGTAGAAATGGGGTGAAATCAGCAAGATTAGCGGAGTGGTAGAATTTTCAGGGCTTGGCAGCTGAAGAAAAGAGAGAAGAACAAAGAAGAGGAGATGACTTCATGGTTTCTAGGAAACTGGAAGACCTTATGCCTGCTGTATGTAGCTCATGATGCAGGGCTTGTAGAGAGAGGAAGGCTGTGAAAGACACTGACTGTAGTTTTTTAACATGAACGAGTGATCACATGGGATTAAATATTTAAGTGTAGTTTTGAAGAATAAAGTTATTAAATTTGAGGTAGCAGATTTTATTGACTCCTTTATCTTTTTCGTTTTAATTTGATTCTCGTATTGTCTTACTAGGCTGTCTTTTAAAGTTATACCAAGAATTAGAAGCAAATATTGTTTCAGTAACCTATGATCTGGAGTGTGAAGGGACTTGCCTATGCTATTCTGAAAATACCAGTTCACAATCAGAAAATAACAGGTAGGACTTCCACTTCCCTGGTGGCACAGTGGTTAAGAATCTGCCTGCCAATGCAGGGCACATGGGTTCGAGCCTTGGTCCGCAAAGATCCCACATGCTGCGGAGCAGCTAAGCCCACGCGCCACAACTACTGAGGCTGCGCTCTAGAGCCCGCGAGCCACAACTACTGAGCCCACGTGCCTAGAGCCTGTGCTCCGCAACAAGAGAAGCCACCGCAATGAGAAGCCTGCACACCACAAGGAAGAGTAGCCCCTGCTCGCTGCAACTAGAGAAAGCCCGTGCACAGCAACGAAGACCCAAGGCAGCGAAAAATAAATAAATAAAATAAATTAAATTTAAAAAAGAAAAGAAAATAACAGGTAACATTTTTGTTAGTGGCAGATTAGATTCGAGTTCACTGGAAGAATCATTCTGCCAGTGGCAGGACAGCTGGAACCTCTCTTTGATCAGTTCTAAAATATTTCTTTAAACCCAAGAACCGTAGACCATAAACTCTGCTGACACCTGGCTAAGTTTCGGTTAGGGAACTAAATGAAGTGATTGGATTTAATTACATCTTCTTGATCTTAATCTGTGATTCCGAAACTGTGACTCCAAATAAACAGGTGCTTAAATTGATGTTGGTTATCAGCTTAAAAAGTTGATGTTGGTTATCAGTTTAAAAATACGCCGGATGGACTTTTAGTCCTAGAGGACAGCCATGGGGACATTTGTTAATTCCTCTTTACTTGTCTGACATTTGTGGTTCTCCTTGTTCCACTTTCTAGTTTTGTTTTTTTTTTTAAATTTATTTTATTGAAGTATAGCTGATTTACAATGTGTTAATTTCTGCTGTACAGCAAAGTGATTCAGTTATACACATATATATACATTCTTTTTCATACTCTTTTCCATTATGGTTTATCACAGGTTACTGAATGTTGTTCCCTGTGCTATACATTAGGACCTTGTTGTTTATCCATTCCATATATAATAGTTTGCGTCTACTAACCCCAAACTCCCGGTCCTTCCCTCCCCCCACCGGCACTTTCTAGTTTTAACTCTAGCATTCCTTTTCTCAGTCCTTGTATGCAGCAGAGACGGGAAAGTCCAAAAGGTTACTCTCGTGAACACACAGCAAGGGACAGCGCCTGTCTGTTCCTGGGTTTGGGGAGTCTGGCCTGGGCAACTGAGCCCCATTAGGCTGTGACGAGCTCCGTGCAGCGTGTGCCTGAGGGGACCCCGTCCTGCCCTCGTCCCTCGTAGGCTGCCCTAGCCTGCCTCGCAGGATGGGAGGACGACAGGGTTGGCACGAGGACACAGCCTCGCAGAAAATGTGCCAGCGTGATAGCAATCGTGCTCACTTCTAAAGGGAAACCCATTTTTACCAAAGGGTATGTTCCCAGAGAGTGGATCCTGTCAATGGAAATAATCAATAAACAATCAGTCGTAAGAATAGAAAAGAGTTTTATTTGAGCCAAACTGAGGACTAGCCGGAAGCCCGCTTGCCAGGTGACTCTGAGAAACTGCCCTGCAGAAGCAGGGTTTCCAGCACAGTGTTATATCTTGTCAGAACAAAGAACATTAAACTAGTCAGGGTTACATTTCTTCCAGATTTCAGAAAAAGAACATTCCAGCCAGTACCCAGCAAGTCAGCATGGCCTTGGCCCCTGGGAAGGGAGTCTTATCCTCAAAGGAGGACCAGCATTGGCATCCCAGGAAGAGAGGCATTTAATCTCTATTTTTAACATGGACATTCTTTACTTTTAATCAATGTGTCCTCTTCTCTAATAATTAAAGCAGATGTACAATGTATGTTTGATAGGCCACAGTCTATTTTAGTCAGCATAAAATTCAGTGTAACTTATGGGAAAGCCAGAATGACTTCCCCATATCTCAGTCTGTGAACATTTCTTTTTATCAATCCTCTCTGCGTTACCTAGTTTCATAGTTGGGGCACTTCAGTGCTTTGACTCCCTGTAACTTTGTCGACTCCCTGTAACTTTGTCGACTCCCTGTAGTTAACTCCCAGCTTTCCTGGGGGCGAGCTGAAGGAAGGCAGGGGCAGGTGTGTACCCACTAAGCCTAGCACAGTGCCTGGCACCTGCTCGACCCTCAGAATGTCCTTCTGGAGTGAATAAATGAGAGACTCACTGAAGGAATGGCGTTGTACTGGGCCCGGGTGTCGTCAGTGATTGGCAGGAGAGTAAGCTTGCCAAAGAGCAGAATAGCCGATGAGGTCTGTGGCCTTAGAATTAAAAGTGTAATAGCAATAGTGACTAACGTGTGTTGAGCTCTTTCCCTACGTGCCGTGCACTAAGAACATTACGTCATTTAATTTTCGTCACCACCGTCTGCCCTAAATTCTGATCTGCATTTCACCGATGAGGAAGCTGAGGCTTTGATAGAAGAAGTAACTTCCCCGAGGTGACAGATCCATCCCATGCTGGTTGTCCGGAACTAGAACACAAATCAAAATGAAGTGGCCCCTATGGGGGTCAGACCGCTGCCCTTGACATCATCATCAGATGTTCTAACTGTCATGGAAAAAGTCACAGATGAACCAGGGCCCCTCGAGGACATCAAAGTCAAATTCCAGTACCTTCTCTACACCATTCCTGTTCTAGTGCTACCAAACTGAGATAGGAGAGGCTCTTCATCTGAAACAGAGGGAGGGGAGAGAGGGAGAGTGTGTGTGTGTGTGTGTGAAGGCTTTCCTTTAGGTAGGTTATTTTTGGAACAGTTAAGTGTTGGACTCACAGGCTGGCCTGTGGTCATGATGAACCATCAACACAGTGATGTATTGTTAACAGAAACGGGGACGTTAGAAGGAGGTAGATTGGTAGGTTGATCTTATGACAACAAAACCTAGTCAAAACCTTGTTTTGTTGTTTTGTTTTAGCAGTGGAGTTTGAGGTGATGGTGGGACGTTTAAGCATACATTTCCAGAAAGGCTTTGGCACTGTGGATTGGCCCTTGTGAAGGAGGCCAATTTTGAAATGCAAATTTTAGATATGTCTCCATAGAGGTGACAGTTGAAGATGTGGAAGTATGTGATGTCTTCAAAGTGTTAGTGTCAAGAGAAAGCAGATTATAAAGGATATGCAAATGGAGGATAGCATCATTAGAATTAAAGGACAGGGATAATCATTTTTCTGGTCCCATTCATCAGTAACGCAAAAGTGGTGAAAATTTTGTAGTTAAAATCCTACTCTCTTCCCTGATGTCAATTAGTTGTTCCTGAAAATGAATTGAAAGATGTTAGATTTTTACATTTAAAAAACTCACTGAAATTTTTCATTTGAAAGACTTTTAGTAGATTAGAAAATTATGTTTCTAGGTTTTCATAGTGACAACTTCTATAGACAGCAAGCATTGTTTTCAGTCACAAAATAATAATATCAAACATTTCCTAAAATCCATTTTGTGAAATAGTTACCTGATAAAGTATCATCTTTACTTTGAAGGGACAAATCAAGAAAGAAGAGGGGGTGCGTGTGAGCATCTCTGTGTGTTTTATTAGTTAGGTAGCTTACTATTGATATCATTTGTCATCATGAAAAATGTCAGCCCATTTGGAACAGCCTTCTTTTTTTTTTTTTTTAAGTGGGATGAATATCAGGAGTCCCACTTTTTTTTTTTTTAATTAATTAATTTATGGCTGTGTTGGGTCTTCGTTTCTGTGCGAGGGCTGTCTCTAGTTGTGGCAAGCGGAGGCCACTCTTCATCGCGGTGCGCGGGCCTCTCACTATCGCGGCCTCTCTTGTTGCGGAGCACAGGCTCCAGACGTGCAGGCTCAGTAATTGTGGCTCACGGGCCCAGTTGCTCCGCGGCACGTGGGATCTTCCCAGACCAGGCCTTGAACCCGTGTCCCCCGCATTAGCAGGCAGACTCTCAACCACTGCGCCACCAGGGAAGCCCCAGCCTTCTTTTTTTATAAAAGAAAAATATATCTAGAATATACTTAAATTTCCAATGGTTGCATAATGTTCTAAACATTAGAGTTAAATACTTAATAGAATCCATGCATGCAATAAGATAACTATGAAGATTATAAAAGCAGAATATTTGTAATACAACCAAAACATTCTACCCAAAATGTGTATGTTATTATGGCAACCATATAAAGTCTGTTTCTGAATGTTGAATCCTTGGAAGGTAATATAAAAAATAATTATTTCAGGATGATATTATTATTATTTTTTAATTGAAAAGACGACTCAACATTATAAACATGGAAAAAAGAAGCCAATGCAAGTTGGTTAAGAAAACAGGATCCAGAGTATTTACTGGTTAAAAAGAAAATATGTTGAAAGTATTTATTCAAGCTCAATAATGTTTATTTGTTTAATACAAACATATGGAGGGCCTAGTAAGTACCAGTGACTGTGCTAATGATACACAGACAAAAAAGCACAATCTTTTCCATCATTGAAAATGTATTGCTTTAATTTACAACATATAATAATGATTCTTTCAAAAATTGCCCTGTAGTTCACAGTTCCTCTTTCTGACACTCTGATTCCCTAAAACTCAAGTTTCAATCTCTTGCAAGACAGCCTCTCTCATTGTTATCTTCGGCTTGGTAGCCTGGTATTTGCTTTCTAGTAAGACAGACTGAAATAGACACCGGCGGCACAGCACTTTATGTGTAATCTCATGTTGAGTTAAACAGCATTTGAATGTTGCCAGTGAGCCCGTGGCTTGTTGGGGTTTCTTCTACACCCCGTCCTGCTCCCCAGCAAGGAAACATATCGGTGGGTGTTTTAGGGGAGGGGTGTGTCCGTTTGCAGGTAAGAGAGAACCTGAGTAACGTGAACTTAAATGAACAGAGGTGTTTTGGTCTCTCCAGGTAAGTCTGGAGACTGATTTGTTCAGGGCCTGTATTTCTGGGATTCTCTTGGCCTTTTCCTGATGCTTGTTGCCTCGCAGTGGAAAGGTGGCCCCTGCACCTCCAGCCCTCACACCGAGGTTCCAAGCAAGAAGAGGGAGGAAGGGCAGGGACAGAGGGCCCTGGTATTGATCCATTAGCTTCAGCAGGAGAGCAGAGCCTCGTGCAGAAGCTCCACCCATTGGACTTTGGCCCCCAGCTTAGTAGTGGGCTCTGGGTCAGTGACTTCCCAGCTGCAAGGGTGGCTGGGAACACGGGGCTTTCACTGTCTAGTCTTCACAGGAGAGGTAGTGATAGCTTGGGGTAACTAGTCTATTGCCTGCCAGTTGCATCCTCTTTATGAGAATATAATGCCTAGTGAGTCCAACAGTGTGGTATTAGTTAAAGAATTTGCCATGGAACGATAGATCTTCGAGGTACCCTACTCAATTGCTTGGAAGTTCCTGTGTCTTTGCCCCAGAAAAGATCATCAGACCTTTCTTCCCTTTTTATTTGGAAGGAGGAGTTGTCTTCGGGCCCCCTACCCCTCCAGGTCTAGTCCAGTCCCTCCTCTGTAAGTCTTATCAAGTTATAAGAAAATTTGTCCTCTCTGTCCTCTTTCCTCTGCCTGCCTTTGACTTTTTCCTTGTGACAGACATAAGAGGCCCTAATCAGCCTTATATCTGCCTCAAGTCAGAAGAAAGAAAACTGTGTATTTGAAGTGTGAAAGGAGGTGAAATGAAGAACTGTTACATCCAATACCTAAAGCCTTTGAAATTTCTATGAAGTTACTTTATATTTTTTGCAGAAGGCCACATCTAGCGCAAAGAAAGAAAAGTTAACATGCTTGAATGAATGAAACAATTGAGCAGTGCCTATTACTGTTTAGCTCTTTTCTTATTTAATCCTCCCAATAAACATGTGAAAAAAGATTCTGGGTCCATTTCACAGATTTGGAAACTAAGGCCAAAAGAGAAGCTTAGTAATATCTCCAAGGCTACTCGACTGACAGGGCCAGGGTTAAAACCAGGACAGTCTAACTTTAAAATACATACTTTTCTTTTTTTCCAGTTTTTCTTGTTATCTGCCATCTGTGCTTTGTCTTTTTTTTTTTTTTTAATTGAAGTATAGTTGATTTACAGTGTTGTGTTAGTTTCAGGTGTACAGCAAAGTGACTCAAGATATACATATATGTGTGTGTGTGTGTGTGTATATATATGTATTATATATATAATATATATGTATTCTTTTTCAAATTCTTTTCCCATATAGGTTATTACAAAATATTGAGTAGAGTTCCCTGTGCTGTACAGTAGGTCCTTGCTGTTTATGTATTTTATATATAGGTGTATGTATATGTTACTTCATAATTTATCCCTCCCCTCCACCTTTTCCTTTCCCCTTTGGCAACCATAAGTTTTCTATGTCTGAGTCTCTTTCTGTTTTGTATACACATAAGTTCATTTGTATCATTTTTTTTAGATTCCACATATAAATGATATCATAAGATATTTGTCTCTGTTTGACTTACTTCACTTAGTATGATAATCTCTAGATCCATCCATGTTGCTGCAAATGGCATTATTTCATTCTTTTTTTTTGTGCTTTGTCTTTACACTTGCTTTCCCACAATTGCTCACATTAAATCTCAGTTAGAAAAAAAAACAAGCCCTATCTTATTCAAATTGATAATGTCTTTATTTACTAGTGACTCCCAAGGTCCCAGGGTACAGCCTCCGCTGTGTTCACCCCGGAATTCAAACATGATTAGACACGTCTGGAAGCGTCTGAAGAATCTGGCAGGGGCTGCTTAATTACATAAGTTAACTGGCAGCCTTCTGGGTAAGAACTAATCCTACGCGAAGAGAGAGTGGAGAAGTGCAAGTTTACTTGCACTCAGTGCCTGGGAATAGGGGGTAAGTGTAAGTCAAGTGCAGTAGAATTTAGTTAGCCTGGCCTCTGATCCAGTCCCTAGGGATTGCTGGAGTCAGGAGGTTGCCAGTGAAAGCTACCAGCGTCTTCACTAAGAGCCGCATGGGTCACTGAGTGTTCATGCTACATCAGCAGATTCAGCAGCACGAGCCCAGACAGCTTATCACCGGGGCCGGTGCGTCAGGGCTTGGGTCTTCAGCACATATCTGGGTCCTGCAGGGCCCCGGAGTTGAAAGGGTTAAGTTTTATTGTCTTAGTCTATTTGGGCTGCTGTAAGAAAATACCACAGGCTGGGTGACTCAGAAACAACAGGGATTTCTCACAGTTCTGGAGGCTGGAAGTCCAAGGTCAGGGTGCCAGCATGGTTGGGTGCTGGGGAAACCCCAGTTCTGGGTAGCAGACTGCAGTCTTTCGGCTGTGTCCTCACACTGTGGACGGGAGCAAGAGAGCTCCTGGGCCTCTTTCATAAGAACACTCCACCCTCATCACTTAATTACCTGCCAGTAACCTCACCTTCTGATGCCATCACCTTGGGGGGTGGGTTTCAACATAGGGGTTTTGGGGTGACACATTCAGGCCATAGCACTTACCAATGCCAGTGGCCAAGAAGGCTGCTTCGGAGCACATGTGAGGAGCTCACTTCAGAGCTCCTGGAAATAACAGGGGGGAAAGTGGTAGGGGGTGATAGAATTCTATGGTAGCAGTTGGAAGCAGGGTCGGGGAAGTACCAACATATTTGCTTGATTTTCAATTATCATCAATTTGCAAATATATCAACAATCTCATAAAAAAACACTTGGGCAAAACAAAATACTACATTATGCACTTGCAGTTTTAAAAATTAACTGACAATAGCATTTATTGAAACATAGAATCACATCCAACTTCCTACTTCAATGTCAGTGTCAATTTTAGAAGGGAAGCCTTTTTCACATTCGGGGTCCAAAGATTCTTCTGAATTATTTAGTGTGTTTACTGTTTCATGTAACATCCTAGACACACTCCTTTTTAAATTCATACAGCTTTAGTATTCACTGAGAAATACTGGTGTTTGATCTACATTCCTGTTTGCCTAAGCTTCAGTTACATTTGTTCCTAAATTAAATTATCAATTTAGTTTGATCTCTCGAATATCACCTGGAAAACTTTGATGTCCAGCACTGGGATAATAATTCTTGAATCATCCGCTCAGTTAATATTTTCTGAGAGCCTCCTGTACGCCAGGCGCCGTGCTTACAGAGCTCACACTCTGGAGCAAGAGGTGAGCATAAAAACAAGTAAACAGATAAATAAAATTGTAATAAATTTAACTAATAAAACTTCAGCTTAGGTGGCAAGAGAGGGCTCTCCAAGGGGGTGGTACTTGAGGTATCTCATCCTCATGATGGAAGAATCTGCACTGCTGTGACACTAGTCCTCGTACTTGTGAAAATCCTGGCTGTTCATTAACAACCGTTTACTGAGTGTCTGCACCGTGCCAGATACCGTTCTAGACCCCAGGGATCCAGCAGTGAACAGAACAGCAGACAAAAATCCCCTGCCCTTGTGGAATTTATGTTCTAGTAGGAAGAGGTGGACAAACAAATGTGTAAAACGACAGTATGTCAGATGCTAAGTGCTATGGTAAAATAAAGCATTGAAAGGGAATAGGGAGTTTTGGGGGAGAGAGGCTGGTAAAAGTGTAAAATCACATAGGCAGGGAAGGCCTCACTGAGAAAGTGAACTTTGAGCCGGAAATGAAGATCTGTGATCTAGCGTAGAGTTGGCAAACTTTTTCTGAAAAGGGCAGCTGTTAAATACTTTAGGCTTTGGGAACGGTACAGCCTCTGTTACAATGGCTCAATTATGCTAATATCTCTGGGATGAAAGCATCCAGGGAGAATATGTAAATGAAAGGATGTAGTTGTCTTCCAATGCAACTTTACTTATGAACACTGAAATTTGTATCTCATAGAATTTTTATATGTCATGAAATACTGTTATTCTTTTGATTTTTTTCCCCCCCAACCATTTAAAAAGATAAAGACTATATTTGGCTGTGGGCCATAAAAACACAGTTAGTGGGCTAGAATAGGCCTGTGGGCCTACCTGCGATAGAGCCCAAGAGATTTAACAGTGTGCGTTCCCCTTAATTGCTTTGGATGACGTGTAATGGTGTACGTTTGAAAGATAAGGTGGAATGCTACTCATGCTTTTGCAGATATCTGCCTGTTTTAGGTCCAACAGCTTTGCTGTTGCTTCACAAAGAAAAGAATGAAAATTCATCTGTTTATCCAGTGACAGATCCTCATTTCACTTATATGAAATGTATGTCTTACAGCTTTTATTTCTAGGCTCTGCTGTGCAATAATAGCTTTTATTTTCAATCCATCATACTACAGTATTGCCGAAGACATTTTATGTAGCAATTAAGAGTTTTCCAAGTAGGATTGCATTGGGTTGCAAGCTCTAGAAAAGTTGCTAAAAAGTGGCTTAACTAATTAGGGGTCTGTTTGTCTAACACAGAAGGTTTAGAGTGGGCTGCACAAGACTCGTGTGGCAGCTGTAAGATATCATCAAGAACCCAGGTTCCTGTCATCCTGCTTGACCGCCGCCATTCTTGCATATGGTGTTGGTTTTCACAATCGCCAAATGCTTTCTGCACCTCCGGGCACCACGGGTGCATTTCTGCAAGAGAGAAGGGAGAAGAGTGACCAAGTGCAAAATGGGCTTCGTCTTTTCATTCATTAGGTGGAGCCTTCCCAAGGAGCAGCTGCCTCACGTCTCACTGGCCAGCACTGTGTTCTGTGATCACCCCTAGCTGCAGAGGAGTTGGGTCAACAAGGTTTTGTAGCTGAGCACATTGCTTTCTAAAACAAAATCAGGCTTCAGTTATTAAGAAAGAAAGGGAGATGGGCTGCTGGATAAATAGCGTTATCTGCCATGGCTTCTAAGTGTGTTTGAAGAAAAAAAAAAACAGTCACATGAGTTACAGGTGCCGTCACCCATGGCTAAATTGACATGGGTGAAGGCCTTGACTGTCGCCCCACAATTTACTTCTCTTCCACAAATTTCTCTCCCCAAACTTCTTTTGATACTGATTGCAAGGTGCGTTTTGTTTCAGAACGGTTGAAACGTGAATAAAACTCTTTGTGTCAAGGAAGTGACGGTATATGTTATTGTTATCTGAACCCTGGGTTTATGCCAGCCTGTGTGCAGTGCCCTTGACGGCTTCCTCTTGCCACGAGGGAAGCCCTTCCGTTACCTACGACCCCAGCTTCTCCCAGGTCCCACCTCCTGCGCTGGTCTGTCCCTGCCGCACATCCCTGGGCTTCCACAGTTCCAGCCGCGTTCACCTGGGAAATCTCAAAACAGCCCTGCTGCCCTGACTCATCTTCCTTCCTGACGCTAATGTCACAAACATCCCCTTGAAACTTCCTTCTCTGGAGTACAGTTTCTCCCCTTTGTTTATTTGGGTGACCTGCTATCGTATCAATTTTCTGTGGCCTTAGCTCTTTTTTTTTTTTTTTTTGAATTTTTAAAAATTTTGAACATGTGCTAAATTTATTTCTAAACTTCAACAAAAGCAAAGCAAAATATGAGAATTTGATTCACCTTGTCTCAAAAAAGTGAACGTTCCCCTGACACTGCATTCTGAAAGATTTTTTTTTTAATGTGATGTCAAATAACAAATTCAGCAATAATAATTAAGACATTATACAGCACTGTTATGTGCCAGGCAATAAATATTATAAGCTACACATAATTTATCTATAACCCTCACAATAATCCAATGAAGCAGGTAATACTATTATTCCCATTTTAAAGATGGAAAAACTGAGGCATAGAGAGATTAAGTAGCTTGCTGAAACTCACCCAGTAAATAAGTAGGGGAACAAGGATTTGTAGCTCTTTTTTTTTTTCTTTTCTTTTTAATCATCTGGCCTTTCTTAAGTGTAAGGAGTCAGGGAAGCCAGCAAGTAACAAAATGCTCCAAGTCCAGCTTCATGTCCTGCTGATTTATACGAAATGCCCCTGGTCTCTACGGCCATGGACTACCGCCCCCTCCAGGTTGTTTTCTATGGGAGGCTTTCTTTCTCTCTTAAATTTCTTCTCTTTAATCTTTTGAATGTTGACACATTCACACTTTTCCAAAAGGTTTACACACACAGAGTGAAAACTCTTGCTCTCACTTTGTCCCCATCCCCCAGTTCCCACCCACCCCCGAGGCAACCGCTTTTGTTAGTTTCTTATATAAACCTTCAAGCATTTTTCTAAAAAATGAAAATACAAGTAAATACAGAAGTGTTCCTATTTTTCTCCTTTTTTTTTTTTTTTTAATGTGCCTAGTCTATATACAGTTCTGCTCTTTTTTTTTCCCCATGTATACGTCTTGGAGACCTTTTCATAGTGTTAACAGTACTTACGGAATTTCTCCTTTTTTCTTCTTAAGCTGCATAGTATTAAAGTGATCTCTTTGAAACACAAAGCTGGTCGTGCCTCTCCTGCTTTCCTCTTAAAATACAGATATAATTACTTACATTTCGCTCCTCACGCTATCATTAGCCATCACCAGTGTTGGTGAGGAACTGTCCTTTGCTTCCTGAGCCTTGATAGGGTATAATGATGCATTTGAATTTTTTTCTTGAAACAGCGACCATTTTTTCCCAGTTTTATTAGGATGTCATTGACATACAACACATATAAGTTTAAGGTGTACAGCATAATGATTTGATGTATGTATATATTGTGAATTGATTACCACAATTAGTTAACATCCATCACCTTACGTCATTTGAATTTTAATATTCTACGATGTAACTTTCAAATATTGGCTATAAGGAGGAGGGGTGTTGAGACATGGACACTCTGAGACATTGCTAACGGTAATGTAAATTGAGGTGGCCTTGATGAGAGACAGTTTTACCCTGAGTCCTTCAGGAGTCTGAGAAATATCTCTGCCCTTTCGCCTGGGTTTCATTCACAGGGCTTTGTCCTAAAGTAGTCTTGAGCGATACCATCAAAGATATATAAAGATGTTCACTGTGTGATACTATTTCTAGTAGTGAAACCTACAAGCATGCTAAGTATTCAACAATAGAGTAATAGTTAACTGTACATCTACATGATGGAATTGCCAGGAAGATATTAAAATTCTTGCTTCTGAAAAATTTTTAATGACAGAGGGCAGTGCTCATGATATATTTATTGTTCAGTGAAAGGGGCAAGGTGCAGTTTTTTACCAGGTGTGATCGTGTGAAAGGAAAGACCAGGTGAGCTGTAGGGGATTATAGTCCAGCAATAAATACTGTGTGTGTGTGTGTCTGTCTGTGTGTGTGTGTGTGTGTGTGTCCCTATGTGTTTAGGGCCAGGAGGTGGGGGGAGTAAAGAAGCTGTGTACGTGTCTTGATTTATCCTCATATTGAGCCTTTAAGTACCCGCATTTTGGGGTCGTGGTGGATATTTCTGTACATCATATATGGAAAACCAAGGTTTGACTATGGATAAGTCTCATTTTTGATCATGCTCCTGAACAATTGAAATGTGCTGGGCGTGTAGAGCTCCAAATATGGATATTCAATCCAGACCCTTCCCTCTATTTAAATTTTGGCAGTGGCTGTCTGGATAGTAGGATTGTGGGTAACTTTTTGTTTGCTTTACAAAGGCCAGTGGGGACCCACTAAAGAAGGATTTTAGGACAGTGACATGATTGTCTTGATAAGAACACACACTTAAGACTTGGATCAAAATAGGTGAACACTTTCAACCTCAGGGTCGATAAACTCTACCTGGTCGAGTTGTAAGGGGAAATTAAGTAGGATGGATGATACTTTTTTGCACACCAAAGTTACAAAATAATATATATATTCTGAAATTCTATGAGTGAGGAGAAAAAGTTAACTTTTTCAGACATGAGAAATGGCTTAATTCAAGAAATGGAGATAATGTCATTTTCAACTTGGATTTACAACCATACAGTAATTCTCTCCTTTTATAATATTATTGAGCTTAAAAGACGTCCTTTCTTGCCAGCCTTTTATTTCTGTCCATACTAACTATGCCATCTTCGTCATTAGTCATTCATAGACTTGAACCCAGTGATCAGAGACGCATGTCACTGAGGCTTTTGGGGGGGAGTCGGATTAGGGTGGGGTGGAGGGGATTGGCTGGGGCAGTCAGTCTGTGAAAGTTTGTTCTTCAGCATTTTATTTCCTTTGTCCAGAGGTCTTTCTAGCTGCTTCACTTCTCAAAATGATTCTTTTCTTTGGCCATTATAACATTTACTTCACCGCTTAGGTTTGTTTTTTATGCGGGTTTCCCAGAAAAAGCACACTTGTTTTCTCATGTTTTACATGCTGTGGTTAAGATACTGAATACTGTCACCGCATCTCAATGAGTTAATACGTACCTTCAGTTAAGAAGATTGGTAACATTTGGAAAACCTGCACATGTGTTTGCAGCTCTTTAAGAGCATACCTGACCCCTAGTGACTGGAGAAGGAAACATGAAACGTCAGGGGAACAAGAAGGGTTAAGAAAGAGAGTTCAGAGTAGGATGGTGCTTGTTGTTTACTCTCACCTTGGAAGTGGAGAACATTTTACTCTTGGGAGTGGATGAAAGGATGCTTTCATGACAGTGGCTACAGCTGTGGAATATCTTCTGAAAGAGGCTGGTGAGGGGAATAAAAATGTCACCGCTCCCAGGAATCCATGAAGTGTGGACATCTCAGACGGGCTCTCTGTGGTTTGCAATTGGTTGGGGACAGAGAGGGCTTTCGTGACTGTAAATGTCAACTTCTGGGGGGGTGGGAGTGGGTAGTTCTGGCCCCCCTGAGAACGAAGTGCATCTCCCACCTCAGACCTCGTCTGTCCCTCCCAGACCGTCGGAGTTGTGCCCCAGAATCCTTGGAGAAATCACTGTGTCAGCACTTGCTGAGACGTCTGCTGGATCACCAGGGAGTGGGCAGTGCATGCCGTCTGCAAAAATCACCTCTTTTTTTTTGGCTCAGCGGCCTCTGGCAATGAGCTGTCAAATCTAGTTGAAATTGGAAATATTTCCACTTGGTTTTGGAGGAGCATTTCTCCTTATGTGTCTGTCTTCTCTCTGCAGATAAAGAAGAAGCAGCAGGATGTGGTTAGATTTCTGGAAGCCAACAAGATAGAGTTTGAGGAGGTGGACATCACGATGTCAGAAGAGCAGAGGCAGTGGATGTACAAGAACATTCCCCCGGAGAAGAAGCCTGCTCAGGGCAACCCTCTGCCACCTCAGATATTTAACGGTGACCGGTACTGTGGAGTAAGTGTCAAATGATTGTTATCGCGTCATTTCCTTGCCTGATTCAGAACAGAGTCAACTGGAGTGCAGTTGGGTTTTTTTCAACGCAGACTGACCTCCTTACCTAGTACCTGGTCAGTTCCACAGGGCTAACAGAGGGTGAATTCGAGAGGGCGTTTGAGTCCAAGGTCACAGACTATGTCTTCCTGTTTGCTTTGGGAAAAGGGGGTGGGAAGGGAAGCCGCGTATGTGTGTGTTTACTGTGTTCTGCATTTTAAAGCGTATTCTTTTATTAATACATTTGGGGGGGCAGAGGGGAAGAGGTAATTCTTTTTTTTTTTTAATTAATTAATTAATTTATTTATTTATGGCTGTGTTGAGTCTTCGTTTCTGTGCGAGGGCTTTCTCTAGTTGCGGCGAGCGGGGGCCACTCTTCATCGCGGTGCGCGGGCCTCTCACTATCGCGGCCTCTCTTGTTGCGGAGCACAGGCTCCAGACGCGCAGGCTCAGTAGTTGTGGCTCACGGGCTTAGTTGCTCCGCCACATGTGGGATATTCCCAGACCAGGGCTCGAACCCGTGTCCCCTGCATTGGCAGGCAGATTCTCAACCACTGCGCCACCGGGCAAGCCCCGAGGTAATTATTCTTGCATCTTTATCTCTCTATAGTGTAAAAAACTGCTCATGGCCGATGATAAACCAGTTTCACTTTTTTATGATCGTGAGCCAGATGGATCATTATGAACAACTAAAATACATCAGATGCCTTCCTGCTGTACATGGCATTGAGGAGATGAAGGCACTTTCGACTAATTGTTTTCTTTCTCACTTCTTAGGTTAAGAAAAAAAAAATTGAGAAATGTCTCTCTAATGAGTAGTTAGGATTTGCTTTCTGCCATAGCTTTAAGTGTGTGAGTCAGTGTTTATCTTGAGACCGGAACTGTGGTTCTTTAAGGATGGCCAGGAGAAGGGGAAGGGGCTACAGGGCAGAGGTGCTCAAGGTGAAATAAATAACTGGGTGGTCGTTAGGGTGGAGAAAAGGGATAACAGTGCTTTTGGAGGCTAGAAAGGAAACAGTTCTCCAAGAACATGAGGGAGAATGAGATGCTGAAACATAAAGCCATAAAGATTGTGCCCAGCGTTTTTCCATGTCATGAAGAGAAAACCGAACCTGGCACTGGACACAGATTTGAGTTCTAGTACTACTTTATGTTGGCTTGACACCTTTGGAAAGTCACTTATCTCTTTATATCTCAATTTTCTCACCTTTAGCAAAGGACGGTAATATCTATCTTACTTCCCAGGGTATCTGTCACTGTTTCTAAAGTACTCCTAAAACTCTATACCCACCCAAACTACCATTCAACTGTAAGACCAGAATAAAGGCGTTTTCACAGCCGCAAAGTCTGAGGAACAGAGAACCGATGGATTTTTGTTTTAAGTTTTCTAGCACTGATAGCTTTATTTTGAACTGTACAGTTCACACACATTTTCATCTATTGTCTTATTTTGGTCTGCAGGCACAAAAGTACATTTTCTAGACTCTGTAATCATGAATGGGATACACTCTTGGTTACCATATACTTTCCCTGGTATGAGATCATGATGTAAAAAAATTCCACAAAAATAATAACCTTTATTCTTATGTAATAATGCAGCTTATTTCTTGTTGATGCTGCCTCTGCAGACACTGAGGTTTGACCATCCTCTGCTCTTGACTTCCCTCTCCATTTCTCTACCCACTTCCTGCATACATGGTTCAGGGCTGTTGACATCTCCTAAGTTTATTTTAAAAGTGGAGTTGTTGCTGGTTTTTTTTTAATCCTTGTTGTTTCATAGACCTCTCAAGAGGAAGGAGGCAGAGACATCTTCACTCTATCACCATAAAAGCAAAAGTCTTCAGAGCCTTTTGAGTAGAGGAATGTATTCAATGAATAAAAAAGAACGTGATGTGAAATAAAGTGAATTCCTTCCCTTTATTTTCACCTCTTTATGACTTTCTAAATCTCTATGTATCTTTGCCCTATAGAGGCTATGGAAGTTTTTTCAGGTAGACTGTCTGGGAGCTGGCTAGAGGCTTCCCTATTGATTAAACCGTGCCAGATAAATGGCTGCTTGAGCAGTGTCAGTCCCATGGCCGTTGTGACAGCAGTGCTGGTGTATTCATTCTGTCTTTATAGTCTGTTCTGGCAGGAGTTCTGAAGACAGTGTCTGCTCTTATCAAGGTCAAATAAATTCGACTTTGACAAAAGCAAAAGCATTTGAGGGCAATGAACCATGACCTCAAGCATCTCACCTTGCGTCGCCCGGTAACAGTTTATGAGTGGTCGTATCTGGTTGGATAGCCTGTGGAAACCCGCCATACTGCAAGTGACAGGATCCAGTAAGCATGAAGATCCTCCTGTTTCCCGGAATTGGCTGGAAACTTATGACTTTGTTTTAAACTGGATGAGCTAGGCACGTGAGACATACACAGCTGCTAAGCTGCTTGCTAACCAGTGTGGACAGCTGCCTTCTCTCTCTCCTTTAGCACGTGAAAATCCTGCCTACTGGGAGGAATTCCCCACCGAATGGAAGCTCCCTGGCACGTCCAATCAGTTCTTCCCACCCCAGATTTGGACACTGAGGCAATGATGCCAGAACACAGCATTAGTTGGAGGTGGCTCAGTGAGTGTCCAGGGGTGATGGGACCAGGCAGAGCCTGGTGTCTGGACACCATATGGCTGGTGTCCTAAGGAGGCAGATCCTGGGGTGCGGCCTAGGTGTGTTCTTGGTTTCCCAGACACGGAAGTTCCTCCTGTTTTCTAAACTGGTCCTCCAGGGGGCTTCCCTGGTGGCGCAGTGGTTGAGAGTCTGTCTGCCAATGCAGGGGACACGGGTTCGAGCCCTGGTCTGGGAGGATCCCACATGCCGCGGAGCAACTAGGTCCGTGAGCCACAACTACTGAGCCTGCGCGTCTGGAGCCTTTGCTCCGCAACAAGAGGCCATGATAGTGAGAGGCCCGCGCACCGCGATGAAGAGTGGCCCCCGCTCGCCGCAACTAGAGAAAGCCCTCGCACAGAAACGAAGACCCAACACAGCCATAAATATAAATAAATAAATAAATAAATAAACTGGTCCTCCGGGCTTAATGCGGATTCTGTGAGCTCCCCGCTCTACCTTCATACATTCTTTTCCTTTAAAGTTGCCAGTGTCTATTTCAGTTGTTTGTAGGCAAGAACGCTTACTGGGGCACACTGGTTGTTCTTGCTGTTTCCCTGAAGTGTCCCACCATAAGCACGATTCTTCTCTGGAAATGGGTTCCTAAAGGTCAGCATCCCAACGCCTAGGCTCTTCTCATTTTAGAAAGCTCAGATCCTCATGTTCAAGGTTTAAGCTCTGTTCTCTCTCTCTGTGGTACTGGCATGTGTGGAATGCACCAGAAATAAAAACACACATATCTACACAAAAGGAGAACATTTCCTCCCATTTCTTTTCTCCCTCCCCATTCAGAAGAAAAAAAAAAATTTGGATTTCTTTATATTTTTTCTTATTTTTTATTGAAATTTTTTTATTGTGGTAAAAATATATATCATAAAATTTATCGTCTTAACCACTATTAAGTGTACGGTTGAGTAATGTTAAGTGTATTCACATTGCTGTAAAACAGGTCCGCAGAACTTTTTCATCTTGCAGGACTGAGACTCTATACCCATTAAATAACTCCTGTTTGTCCCCTCCCCCCACCCCCCGATAACCATCGTTCTACTTTCTATATCTATGAATTTGACTACTTTAGAGACCTCATAAAAGTGAAATCATGTAGTATTTGTCCATTGTTTTCTTTGTTTTGTTTTGTTTTTGTTTTTGTTTTTTGGCCACGCCACGAGGCGTTCGGGATCTTAGTTCCCCAACCAGGGATCGAACCCGTGCCCCCTGCAGTGGAAGCATGGAGTCTTAACCACTGGACCGCCAGGGGAGTCCCAGTATTGGTCCTTTGTGACTATCTTACTTCACTTAGCATCATGCCCTCAAGGTTCATCCATCTTGTATGTTTTAGTCCATTAAGGCTGTTATAACAAAATACCACAGACTGGGTAGCTTACAAACAATAGAAATTTATTTCTCAGAGTTAAGTCCAAGATCAGGGTTACACTAGGATTGGGTTCTGGTGAAGGCCCTCTTCTAGGTTGCAGATTGCCAACTTCCTGTAGTATCCTCACATGGTGAAGGGGGCAAGGGAGCTCTCTCAGACCTCTTTTTTTTTTTTTTGGCTGCGTTGGGTCTTCATTGCTGTGCACGGGGTTTCTCTAGTTGCAGCGAGCAGGGGCTACTCACTGTGGTGGCTTCTCTTGTTGCAGAGCACGGGCTCTAGGCACATGGGCTTCAGTAGTTGTGGCTCACGGGCTCAGTAGTTGTGGCGCACTGGCTTAGTTGCTCCGCGGCATGTGGGATCTTCCTGGACCAGGGATCGAACCCGTGTCCCCTGCATTGGCAGGTGGATTCTTAATCATGGTGCCACCAGGGAAGTCCCAGACCTCTTTTATAAAAGACATTAATCTCATCCATGAGGACTCTGCTATCATGACCTCCTCCCCTCCCAAAGGTCTTTGGGCATCAGCATTTCAATGTATGAATTTTGGGGGGATACAAACTTCTAGCGTATAGCATTGAAGCATGTGACAAGATTTCCTTCCTTTTTAAGATCTCCATTGTATGTATATATCACATTTTGTTTTTCTACTCATCCATTGATGGACTCTGGGTTGCTTCTACCCCTTGGCAATTGTGAATAGTGCTACTATGAACATGAGTTTGCAAATATCTCTTCAAGATCCTGTTTTCAGTTCTTGGGGATATGTACGTATTAGTGGGATTGCTACATCATATGCTAGTTCTACTGTTAATTTTTTGAGGAACTGCTGTACTGTTTTCCATAGTGGTTACACCATTTTATAATCCCATCAATAGTGTACAAGAGTTCTAACTTCTCCACATCCCTGCCAACACTTGTTATTTTCTGTTTTTGTTTTGTTTTGAGAGTAGCCATGCTAATGGGCGTGAGGTGATATCTCACTGTGGCTTTGATTTGCATTTCTTTGATGATTAGCGTTGTTGAGCTTGTATATGATCTTTGGAGATATGTCTATTCAAGTCCTTTTCCCAGTTTTCAATTGGGTTATTTGGCTTTTTGCTGTTGAGTTGTAAGAGTTCTTTGTATATTCTGAATACTAATCTCTTATCAGATACGTATTTTGCAGGTATTTTCTCCCATTCTTAGGTTGCCTTTCACTCTGTTGATTATATCTTTTGATGAACAAGAGTTTTTAAGTTTAATGTAGTCCCATTTGTCTGTCTTTGTTTTTGTTGCCTGTGCTTTTGAAGTCATATCCAGGAAATCATTACTTGCTAAATACAGTGTCATGAAGCTTTCCCCCTATGTTTTCTTATAGCAGTTTTGTAGTTTGGGGTCTTAGGTTTAGGTCTTTAATTCATTTTTAGTTAATTTTTGTGTATGGTGTAAGATAAGGGTCCAACTTCATTCTTTTGAGTGTGGATATCTAGGTTTCCTGTTACCATTTGTTGATGAGACGGTGCTTTCCCCATTGAGTGGTCTTGGCACCTTTGTTCAAGATCATTTGACCATATATGTGAGGGTTTATATTTTTTTGGACTCTCTATTCTGTTACACTGGTCTGTGCCAGTACCACAGTTTTTATTACTGTCGCTTTGTAATATGTTTTGAAATTAGGAAGTATGATTTCTTTAACTTTGTCCTTCTTCAAACTTGTTTTGGCTATTTGAGGTCCCTTGAGATTCTGTATGAATTTTAGGAGGGTTTTTTTTTTTTTCTATTTCTGCAAAAAATGCCATTAGGATTTTGATAGGGAATATGTTGTATCTTTAGATTGCTTTGGGTAGCATTGACATCATAACAATATTAAGTCTTCCAATCTATGAACATGGGTGTCTTTTCATTTTTTGCGTCCCCGTTCATTTCTTTCAGCAATGTTCTGTAGTTTTTAGTGTACAAGTCTTTTACCACCTTGGTTAGGTTTATTCCTAAGTTTTGTGGGCGTTTTTGGTGCTTTCGTAAATAGAATTATTTTCCTAATTTCCTTTTCTAATTGTGTATTATTAGTGTATAGGGACACAAGTGATTTTTATGTGTTGTTTTTTTGTCCTGCAACTTTGCTGAATGAATTTATTAATTCTTTCATTTTATTAAAAAAAAAAAAACCTTGTAGTTAGAAGTGAGATTGCAGCCAAATTTTATTTGACTGGGGTCACACTAACCAGTTTGTGTATTTGCCATCAAGGGGGAAGAACACAATGACCATTCAGATAATCAAGATGATCTGGTGCGTGTTTGGCCAAGGATGCCAATACTTAGAAGTGGGCTCTGGGTGAAGGTGGGGCGAGAGGTGAAGTGAGGTAGCATGTGTGGCTGGAGCTACTCATGTAAAGTCCGGTCTAATGAAGAGAGGACAGTTCAGCTGAGAGACAGAGGGCAGACTTTTATAGAAAAATAACCATGTGATTATTTTCCATGAGGCAACTTATAAAATTACTTATGTTTTAAAACTATTGAATTACTTTTTTTTTGCACTTTTAGATGATACTTGTAGAACGTTAAATTTGTACCCAAGCATTGGGTGTATTGCTAGCCAAATAAGATTCCATTATTGACTAGTTTTGTTTAAGTAATGATTTGGGGGCCAGCTATGACAGCCTTTCCCCATATTACCTCGGTTAATGGAGCCTGAAAGTAGACGGCAGACAGGTTAAGACTAATCTTCACGAGGCACAGAAAAGCTAAATGACCAGCAGTGGTTCTTTGTGGAGTATCCTCTCCTTTTCTTTCTTAGGTATGAAAGGAAACAAGGAGAGGTGTGTTAGCATTTTCTAACCATTGGTAGAGGTTCAGAAGCACACCACAAGCATACCTAAATGTATGCAATTGTATTGTTCCCAAGTGCAGTGTTTATGTAAGACTCTTGAGAAGATTGTCTCTGGATAATATATTTTAAGTGTGTTTGGGAATCTTTTGTGAAGCTGAAGAACCACCTCCCTTAATTATTAGTTTTACAGATCCCTGCCTCATACATATAATTTTATTTTTAACAAGATTACACAGACAACACACACACACATACGTACACATACCCTTGGTATCTGCAGGGGATTGGTTCCAGGACTCTCCACGGCTACCAAAATTCACAAATGATCATACTGTATATACCATTCTGTGCCCTGCTTTGTTCTCCCAACAAAAATAGCTTCCATGTCATTGTAAACTAATTTTTTAGAGGTTGCCTCTTATTTCCCTGGGTGGATTATTAGAACTAACTTAATCATCACCCACCTATGTTGAAGTCCAACTGTCTGCAGTAATTAATAGAACTTTGTTTAGAGTCCATAAGAAAAATAAAAAGGAAAGTTAAAGTCCAAAATTTTCATTATCCACAGGAGATGTGGTCTGTCTCTAAAGTAGGGATGTTATTTATGTAGGTTCAAGGCAAAGCCCTGAAAGTCACCCCACACCCATTCTCCTCATCTCGATACTCCCCTGGTTACCAAATCCTGTAATTTTTACCTCCTACATAATTCTGTCCTGTTTCTCTTTCAAAGCTCAATTCAAACGAGCCTTG
The DNA here is from genome assembly GCF_965194825.1 of Balaenoptera physalus. Classification (NCBI taxonomy): domain Eukaryota; kingdom Metazoa; phylum Chordata; class Mammalia; order Artiodactyla; family Balaenopteridae; genus Balaenoptera; species Balaenoptera physalus. The sequence goes on along the minus strand of NC_138888.1, from coordinate 93,489,849 downwards.
CTATTGACTCTCTCTAATTAACTAGGACTCTGGTTATTCCTCCCCCTCCCCCATGCCCGGCAAACCTGTGTGTCCTTACTCCTATTATGACCTTTAGTTCACAAAATTTTTTTTCATGTCTTTGTCTTCAGCTGGTCTCTGAGTTCCTTGCACTCACCCTCAGCAGGCTACGTGGCGTATTTATCTTACTATCTGGTGCCTATCAGAAAGCTGGGGACACAGAACATACTTAACAAAAATTGGTTCTAGAAGTGGGTGAATAGTTCCACATATTTTCAGCCAAGCAGGTAGCTAACCCATTCTGTTGGGTCTCGCCTTGTCAAGGTTCTGAGCGTTTCCATTCCTGCTTATTAATAAAACTCAAAGCCAGATCTCTCAAAAGCAAGCTTATTGAACCTTCTTCTAAATTTTACAATGAAATCTCTTTGGTAAATCACCTCTTATTAGAAGCTTGCCTACCCCACAGGTAGAATTTTCTCAGGAAACTTGTGATCTGAATTTGAAAATCTGTATTCCAAGGTTTTCTGTCTAAAAGATCAGTTATCTAATCAAGGAGAATCTTCTCCTTCAGATGTTTTACTGTACATGATCTCATTCGGCATCCTCACAGATACTAGGAAAGGGTGGTGGGGAAGGGAGATATCACTTCTCTTTATCGCTGATTGCTGGATGCCCAGAAGCATAGCATTTAATTAGATATTCTTTGCAGTCTTATCTCTTCTACATAACCCTAGTTTTTATTCTTCTGTCTATAAATGTTTAATCTCCCATTTTCACCTTACTGAGATGTTTGTCTCAGTATTATACAGTGATGAATCCCTGGGACATGTCTTTCATTAAAGCTATGGTTTGTGCTCTGAATATTGAAATATTCAATATTTCAGTATTCGTCCAGACAACTTCAGGGCACCCCAATTGCGTGTTTAGCAGCGTATCTTAACTAATATCCAAACAGGCGGTTCCCCTTTTGTTAAAATTTTCCTCTTTTCTGAGCCTTACACAGTTTAAGTTAATGAAAAGAAAACAAAACTGTTAAAACACTAAGGCCATGTTAATATCAATGTTAAGACAATAAAGTCTGTTGACGGGAGGGTCCAAAGTAAACAGTCTCCCCCAGATTCCCAAGATGTAGCCACTTTTATGAGTTTCTGCTTTGTGGTTTTAAGTTATCACCACTCTGTGTTTCATAGACCAATATCTATATTCCTTGATTTTAAATTAGACAGTATTTACTTTTTTCTTTGGAAGATGGGAAATTTGCATTCTTATAGCTTCTCTCATTTCTCCCCCGTTTTGACTTACACACATGTGCACGCACACACTGCATTGCTAAAGTTTATAACAGTCACATACGCATCTGTAATTATAACTATTGTATACTATGTAAATATACCACATTTATATTGTTATAAACATATAAATATTCTCTACAGAACTGTTCAGTTGTGTGAGCAGTCACAGAAGAAAGTGTATAATCCTATTTTAGTAAATTCCTGTGGTTTGAATAGCGACACAAATATTTATGAGATTTTCTTAATTGATTTTAGCCTTTTCACTTACTCCTCTGAGTATTTCTTAAACTTTTATTGCTGGTTGCTTTTCCTGTGTTTAGCACAAAATTTTTTCCCATCCAATTTCAGTGGGTGCTTGGGTAGATGTATTTGCTTGCTCTGCCATCTTGTATCAGAATGGTGAGAAATGTTAAACATGTTAGGAATTTTAAATCTTCAGCTTTGGACTTATTCGTATTTTTGGTATTTGGCCTAAAAATTGCTTAATGAAGCTGTTTTAGACAACTACATCTTATATATCCTACCGGGATTGGAGCTGTCAAATATTTTTTCCTTCTCTATCAAGATTTCAAAAAATGGAATATAACATTAATGGTCCTTAACCACTGAATCAAAAAATTCTGCTCAGAGGCTACCCTCAGGCTTGAAAGAAATTTCAGGCAGAAGGAGTCTCTGCCCATTTGCAGCAGCAGCAGTAACTCTTGCAGTCTTAGGGAGAATTTTTTTTTAATTTCTCCTTTGGGGTAAACCAAATTTGCTTTGGCTCATTTCGAAGTGATTGCTGCCACCATTTCCTTGTGGGCCACGTGTTGTTTTTTGTTCCCTGCAACCTTCTGTTTGGAAAGGCCCTTGGCATGTAGAAATGATATGGGTCTGTCACTTAATTGTTACCGACTTCGCGTGGGAAGCGATACAGCTTTTCAGAGCGGCTACGGTGGGTTTTCCCCGCTGTTCTCTTAGGGAACGCTAAAAGGGCAGAGAACTTTAAGGCCTTTGTCTCAGATGCTTGTCCAGTCCATAATAGTCTAACCGTAGTGAACGGGTAATGTCCTTAAGTAAGCTCAGAAGAATGAGACTACTGTGAGCTCTGCCTGTTGTAGATTTTATCACGAGCTTATAAATGTCTCTAACATTGGTTTTCACTTAAACGCAAACAGAAGTATAGGTAATGGAAGCATTTTTTTTTTCCTTTTTCTTTTTAGCAGCTGTTTAGCTTGCTTTATTCTTCTTAAAATTGTAGCATTTAGATAAATATTCCATTAGTAACAGTGCTCAGTTATGCTGATATCTTTATAACCCAGAATTTTTTCTTTTCATTTGGCACTAGAAACAAAGTGAAGTTTTCAGCCTTTGTTTTAAATGTAGTTAAAAATGTTCCAGCTTCTGAAACTGAATGATTTTTTTCTTGAATATGCTTTATGTGTTTGTACTCTCCTCCAAAGGTGATGTTAACTGATCGTTATATTTTATAGTCACAGGAGGTTGATTGTCTTACAATGTGCAATTTGCAGACGTGTATTTGCAAACACTTCAGAGAGAGTGTCTTTGACTATAAGGAATTCAGCAAGCCCATTTAGAAACTTTATAGTGAGTTTTTAAAATACATTGCTTTTGGGCTTCCCTGGTGGCGCAGTGGTTGAGAATCTGCCTGCCAGTGCAGGGGACACGGGTTCGAGCCCTGGTCTGGGAAGATACCACATGCCGCGCGCGGAGCAACTAGGCCCGTGGGCCACAACTACTGAGCTTGCGCGTCTGGAGCCTGTGCTCCGCAACAAGAGAGGCCGCGATAGTGAGAGGCCCGCGCACTGCGATGAAGAGTGGCCCCCGCTTGCCGCAACTAGAGAAAGCCCTCGCACAGAAACGAAGACCCAACACAGCCAAAAATAAAAATATAAATAAATAAATTAATTAATTAATTTAAAAAAAATACATTGCTTTTAACTTTTGCAGTATGAGCCCTAGTGTGGTTTGTTTCTTTTACAATATAAGCCTGATAAGTGAAATGAATTTGATAGGAAAGCAGATCTTTCTCTTTTATTGGGGAATGTCTAAGGCCAGAATATGAGAGAACTTCTATCTTAATAGATTAAGTGATTTTAAGATTTCTAATACTATTTTACTCATATTATTTCACATCATAGTGTTTAGTTTATTACCTCTAAAAGAGGGTATTCAGAACTTCTAGATTTTAAATTATCAATCATCTACTCTTTGCCTCAACATGACAAAGAAGATGATTTAACTTCTTACAATTTGAGATTCATCAGGCCATTCAAAAGCTTTTGTATGTCAGAAAGTAAATTTTTTACATAATTCTTTAAATCAGTAAGTAATAGAGTAGAAATAGGATTTACTCAGATTACATTATTAGCATGAGATTACCTAAAACATGGCATGTCGGTCATTAATTAGCAGACACAACCTATCACCCAGTTTGCCTGGTGTGTGTCAGGTACTATTCTCACATTGACTTTTAAAAATGATTTCCTTTAAATTATTCTGCTTTTAAAGTTAATTACCAAATTTTATGTTTGTCACTTTGGGAGTTAATTACCTTGGGCGACAATTTCTAAACTGTTGGGAGCATCCAATTTAATATTCGGTAAGAAGGCCCCCAGCCATGGTGATGTGGCCCTGAGTTAAAGGTTCATAACCTAAAAATAATGGTTATAACTTTTATGACAGAAGTACAGTTCAAGAGAATTTTTTATATAAATAAGAAATGTTGCCATTCTGAGATTTCTGAATATCTGACATTTCTAAATAACCTTTGTTGGTGACCAACATTTATGAGAACAGTTTTGGTTCAGTGTGGTTAAATAGATTGTTTACATATTTTCTCTACACGTATGTATTCTCCGTTTTGTTTTATATGTTTGAAGCTCGCTTGTGAAAGTTGACCTTATTTCTAGTTTTGTGATTTGGAGAATTGTAATCATTTTAAGATTAAGGTTTTTAATATAAACACTGAAACCTGAATTATACATATTAAGTCTCGTAACTTGCCTTTTGATCTTTTGCATGCACTGTATTTTCACGTTAGCACTTCCTTTTTTGTTGTTTTGTTCTTGTTTTTGTTTTTGGCCTCGCCGCACGGCATGCAGGGTCTTAGTTCCCGCACCAGGGTTCGAACCCATGCCCCCTGCATTGGGAGTGTGGAGTCTTAACCACTGGACCGCCAGGAAAGTCCCAGCACTTCCATCTTCAAAGTAAAATTCACACTGCGTTTATAGAGATCGAGTCAGGCACTGTTTTTCGTTTTTTATTTCTTATATTATTAGTTTTTTCATTCCTGCGTTTTCACACTGACATCAGAGATTATTTATCAGGTAGAAACAGGTAAAGGCCTTTCAGAATTCAAGAACAGGGACAACATTTTGTTGACTAGTCCTCAGTTTTTTTTCCCTCACTTTTGCCCTTTCCCTTTCCTATTTGGTTAAACCTGTTTCCTGTTCAGAGAGAGGTAAACTCTTCCAACAGGTATCAGTAGGAACTGGACTACGTAGGCTGCACTTCACATCTGGACACAGCTAACAGCCCGTTTAAGAGCAGCTCCACTGAATGCTCCATTATTTTTTAGAATTCTGGAGCTTCAAGGGACTTTGGTCGTATCTGATACAGAAAGGAAGAAGCAGCCTGAGGAGGTTAAAGGAGCTGGTCAAGGTCATGACTCAGCTAGCAGATTGCTGGACATCTCATCTATAGTTGACTGAGTGTATATACCACTCAGTTTCCCAGAAGTGAAGCTGTGACCCAGACAGTGGTTGGTGCAGGTAGAAGTTCAAGACCCCTCTTCTCCCCCAAGGAGCAATGAGAAGTCTTGAAGGAAAGGACTTAAGCAGAGGATGATATGATCAAATTTGCATTTTTAAAGGATCAGTCTGTCCTCACTTGAGCATGATTCGGGGGGGTGGGGAGATAGGGTAGACTGGAGAGGGGTTGGTATGTTGAGGTGCTATTGCAGGTATCTAGCTTGGATTAGGGCAATGAGACTGATGTAGAAAAACAGAGATGTTGAAGGGATATGTAAGACAGTTATTGGTTGAGGGAAGAGAGGAGTCCTATGATGCCTTGATTTCTGCCTGGTAGAGCCCGTTAGATGGTGGTGGCAGTCTTCTGAGAGGTCCAGCTTGTGGGGTGGAAGGAAGAGGATGAATTGCGATTTAGACCCATTATGTTTAATAGTCTATTATGAACAGTTAGTTGCTTACATGGAACCAGAATTGAGAGGAGAACCAGAGCTAGGGATCTGAGTTTAATTAGAGCCGTGGCTGCAATTGAGAATCCGTAGGGAAAGAATTTAGACCGAGTAGTTGCAGAATATGGTGTAGAGAGAAACAGGTACACCAGTTTTCATGTGGCGGATATCTAAAAGGGTGAGATAAGCTGGCTGTAATTTAGCTCTCTTCCTCTTGTTACCACATTGAATATAAGCAACAAACGATCACATAGAGAAAATGTGCGTCAAACCAGGGTTATTTCTTGAGCCCAGATCAATGAAATGCTACTCAATTATTTGGAACTGTCTTTGTTACAAAGAATACTGGTAACAACATTTTCAGTTCATGAGATTTTGCCTAAAATTCTACATCAAATTGAGACACAGTTTTTCTTATTAAAAGTTGTACAATTTTCCATAAATTTCTTTGAAACCTGTAATACCTAGAGTCAGTCGGAACCTCCAACTGCCCCATTGAGATCATCTTCACTCAATGTCTCATATAATTTCTCAAACTTAACATGTTAAAACTCAACTCCAGCCTTACCCTCAAACCTGCTTTTTCTCTGGTCTTTCCCATCAAGTTACAAAGCTCAGAGCTGCTTTAAATTTTTTTTCCAAAAAATTTTTGAGGTATAGTTTTTACAATATTATATGTTTCAGGTGTACAACGTAGTGATTCACAATTTTTAAAGGTTATACTCCATTTATAGCTATTATAAAATATTGGCTATATTCCCTGTGCTGTACGACATATCCTTGTAGCTGATTTACTTTATAATACATAGTAGTTTGTACCTCTTTATCCCCTACTCCTACCTTACCCCTCCCCCTTCCCTCTCCCCACTGGTAACAACTAGTTTTTTCTCTATATCTGTGAGTCTGTTTCTTTTTTGCTATAATCACTAGTTTGTTTTATTTTTTAGATTCCACATAAAAGTGATATCATACAGTATTTGTCTTTCTCTGTCTTATTTCATTAAGCATAATACCCTGCAAGTCCAATGGAAAAAATGTCATTCTTTTTTTATGGCTGAGTAGTATTCCATTGTGTATACATACCACATCTTCTTTATCCATTCATCTGTTGATATGGACACTTAAGTTGCTGCCATATCTTGGCTATTGTAAATAATGCTGCAATGAACATTGGGGTGCATAAATCTTTTTGAATTAATGTTTTTGTTTTCTTCGGATATATACCTAGGAGTGGAATTGCTGGATGATATGGTAGTTCTATTTCTAGTTTTTTGAGGAATCTTCATACTGTTCTGCACAGTGGTTGCACTAATAGTTTACATTCCCACAACAGTGCACGAGGGCTCCCTTTTCTCTACACCCTCGACCACATTTGTTATTTGTGGTCTTTTAGATGATAGCCATTCTGACAGGTGTGAGGTGATCTCTCACTGTGGTTTCCATTTGCATTTCCCTGATGATTAGCGCCTTTGGACGTCTTTTCCTGTGTCTGTTGGCTGTCTGTACGTCTCCTTTGGAAAAAGTTTTATTCAGGTCTTCTGACCATTTTTTAATTGGGTTGTTTGTTTTTTGATGATGAGTTGTACGAGAGCCACTTTAGTTCTTTATTCTCTGTAACCTTCTACACCAATTCCACAATTGAGTATGATCAATCCTCCTTCAAAATATATCTCCAGTCTGTCCTATCCTGTATTTATTACAGTTGCTCTGGTTCAGGCTGCCTCCGTCTCGTACCTGAATTCCCCCAGTGCACTCCTGACCTTTGTCCCTGCTTCTCTTCTCGCTGCCCTCTCTCTGGGCCATTCTCCACGCAGTCAACGCGGAGATTTTCTTAAAGGAAATAGGTCATTCTGCTCCCTTGCTCAGAACCTGTCCGTGATTTCCTTTTGTACTTAACGATAAAATTCAAAATCGTGTTTTTGGTTTACAGAGTCTGGTACATGCTGATGCTGGTCACATCTGCCAGCTTTGCTCTTCCCCGGCGCTGTTTCCTGTCTCACAGGCTCCTATCCCAACCCTTTACTTGGCCAATTCTATTCATTCTTCACATTTCAGCCTAAAATACCATTTTCCAAGGAGGTGTTTACTGAGCCTCCCCCTTCAGATGTGTTTCTCCTTCCCGGCATGGTCAAGGAAGGCCTCCCTTTGCAGGTGACTGGCCTCAGGGCTGACCCAGAATGACAGCAGGAGTGACTGCTTCAAGATCTACAGAAGGAGCAGTGCCTGCAAGGCCTGAGGCTGAGATGACCGGGAACTACAATCAAGCTGCCTTCAAACCACGCGAGGCTCAACTTGCTAAAGCACTTGGACAAGAGAGTCTCTACACAGAGTCAAATAATTCAAAGATTTTTCTTCAGCTGAGGCCTGCTTTGCAAGAAGCAGATCTCCACTTGAAGTCATCAACTCTCGTTTAGATTCCTAAACAGGTTTCAAAAGTATTTGTAATGCCATTGACCCAGCTCAGCAGTGGGTTCGTGAGGGCTCGGTGACTCTGATATACAGGGTGCCCCATACCTGGTTTCCTCTTGGGCAAGAAGCATCATAGCATACAAAAAGCATTGATTTCAGCACCAGTGAAACTTGGGCCCAAATCTCAGCTTTGTTACATACCGGCTGTCAAACTTGGGTACCATGTTTCTTTGCTCTGAGCCAGTCTCTAACCTGGTGGGCGGTGGTTGGGATTAAATGATGTGTTGATCGTCTGGCACTAAGCACAGAGCAGTTGCCTACACATGATTTTGATCATTGTCTGCCTGTGATATTTACTCTCTGCCTAAAGTTATCCAAGGGATTTCTCTCAAATTTTAAGACTGCTTCACATCAACTTAGCAACTGTACAATAGTATTACACGTGCAAGCTTTTGAAAAGAAAACAACGGATGAACACATTGGCCAGAATTCCTTAATGGCTCCTCTCCTGAAAGAAGGAAGAGAAAAATGATTCTGTGTCTGAGGTAAAGATAAATGTTACAGAGAATATAGTTTCCTCTAGTTTTTTATTTGATCTTTTTATTCTCTCTGAAGACAGTCTCAAGGAATGTGGAAAACTTAAAAAGCAGAATAGAAGCACTCACTTTGACACACGCAGACCTTTATGGCTTTTCTGTTTACACAGTGATTTTTTTTTTTAAACCCTAGATAACAAAGTATCAAGAGTGGAATTGGGAGGCAGCCTTCCAGATTGAAATGCTTAAGTAAAACCTTAGGTCAGAGTGATTCCACACAAATAAATGTTAGTTTGACACTCAAGGGAGCATATTCTGATTTGATTTCTGTCCTCAATGTTTTACATTTTAATCCTGTCACAGATTTTGGATTAAAAAGTTGTTACCTTCATCATCATGCTCAAATGTTGAGGCTCAAACAGAGCAAATCCAGTCGATTTATGTAGCTTTTCCCTGGCCTGGATGGAGTAATGGTACATTTTTTATTTAAATAGAGACTTTGTCAACAGCACCAAATACAAAGACAATTGTTTGCTTTTGTTTATTTTCTCCTTCTCTTTTTTCTAGGATTATGACAGTTTCTTTGAATCCAAGGAAAGCAACACAGTCTTTTCATTTTTAGGCCTGAAATCACAGTTGGCATCAAAGGTAGGTCAATCTTTTCTTGTTTCAAAATGTATCTTTCTTGAGTTGTTCTTAGGGATGGAGGTTGAAGGAGGGCATCTCTAGTCTCCTAAATTTTCAGCTTTTGCTTTCTCAAATGCAGTTAGTTAGGACTGCCCAGGGTAAAGATACACAAGGAAGCCAGTTTTTTTTCTTTCCCATTTTCAGTTGCTGCTGTATATTAGAGTTTATCTTTATTTAAAATTCAGTTTATTTATAATTTATATCTCCTTCTTCCAAGAAAAATTTACGGTAGCAAAAAATAGTAGGTGCTTTTTGTTTTAAAGTGCAAGTTCACATTACTTTACATTTTTTGAAATAGAATCAAAGCCATGTTTTGTGTTTTTTTTAACATCTTTATTGGAGTATAATTGCTTTACAATGGTGTGTTAGTTTCTGCTTTATAACAAAGTGAATCAGTTATACATATGTTCCCATATCTCTTCCCTCTTGCATCTCCTTCCCTCCCACCCTCCCTATCCCACCCCTCTAGGTGGTCACAAAGCACCGAGCTGATCTCCCTGTGCTATGCGGCTGCTTCCCACTAGCTATCTATTTTACATTTGGTAGTGTATATATGTCCATGCCACTCTCTCACTTTGTCACAGCTTACCCTTCCCCCTCCCCGTATCCTCAAGTCCATTCTCTAGTAGGTCTGTGTCTTTATTCCCGTCTTGCCCCTAGGTTCTTCATGACCTTTTTTTTTTTTTTCTTAGATTCCATATATTTTAAGGTCGTCTGCAATTTAAGTCATTTACATTGGAAGGGGCATGGTTTGCAATAACAAATGGTCAACCTTGAAAAAAAGGGCAATTCCTAAACTAATCAGAGTGTTTTTGAAGCCACTTTATTATGTCATATGTCTTTTAGCAAATGTAAAAGGCTCAAACTTTTCTAATATTTAGAGCTATAGATGATACATATTATGGTGACTTTGTGAAGCACATGGATTCACTTTCAAAATAAAAAATAACATTTCTTTATTAAATAAGGCAGTATTTTGATTGTTATTTCCGCTTCAGAAATACTATTTTTTTCTGATTATGAAAGTAGCCTAGGCTCATTTAGAAAAATTGGGAAAATGCAAAAAAGTATAAAGTAGAAAATAAAAAGTCACCAGAGAAAACCACATAAACATTTTTGGTGTATTTCCTTGCAATCTTTATATACATAGCAATTGAGGTTTTGACTGTATTTCAAATGGAGACTGAATTCTAAAGCTTCTGTTTGTAACACTGAATTGAAATGAAGGTACATCGCTGGGAACTTTGGTATCTGTAAGTAATAGGTCTTTTGAGGCTACCCAGGATTTGTGCCATTTCTGGAACACTTGTGGGAGGAAGGCAGAGACTATCAATAATGAAAATTGTACAGCAGCACCTGTAGTTCCTCGCCGATGTGAAATCATGCTTTGTTATACATCAGTAAGACCACAGATGCTTGTGGGTGGTTTCTGTGCACATGTTTTAAACAGAGACAAAACCCACACAGAAAATCCTTAAAGGCTCTTAAAACTATCTTTATAAAGATGGAACTTTGGAATACTTAGGAAAATGAAAGTATTTTTGTAACATGTTTCATGCAAAGACATGTAAACCATCCAGATTTATCTTCAAAGAACTGGAAAAAACTGGGGTAGGAGCAGTCTAACGGATGCATATAAATCCAGCGGACACCAGCGTCTGTGCAAAAACCTTTGAAAAATACTGCGTGTTTGCCATCTTTGTTCTCATTTTCCCCGAAGATGTAGGTTCCTTTGAGAGGCTTCGGGCTGACTTTTTTACTCTTTGAAAATATTTATTCTCTTAGAAATTTCTCAGGAAACCTATGACCTGTAGAATATGCATTCTCACATGACTTAACGGTCATGGGATTGGAGTTGGTCTTGATGCCATTGAGGTTTGCTTGATTGCAGGAGACCATTCCATGGTCAGTGAGGGCGCTAGGCACCTCCACCCATTCAGCCCCCTGCTTTCAGGCACCTGAGTCAGTCAGACATGAGCAGGGGCCCACGGAACCAGAGTGGAAGGCCACAGTGCCAGTGTGTGTGCCATCCCCTCTCGTGAGCCATTCAGGGCCTTAAGGGTTAATAGCAACTCATACTTCACTTCCATAGGAAAGAAGTGCAAATATCTTTAAAAGCAAGTCAGCATTTTCCCCCTTTCTAGTTATGCATTTTGTACCTTGGTAGTAATTGATTATACACTCTACCCTCTAAGGCCTAGACGGAGGATTCACGGGTGTAATGTACCGAAAGATGGAGCCCCCTTTCCTGTCTCCTTTCCTACCCTCTCTGCGGTACACGCACGAAAGACCAGGCGAGCAAGCCCGCCAGGGGACATATAAAGCCTCCATTAGCATCTAATTGCTCTCACACAGTGAGGGGAGAGAAGGTCCATAGGAAAAGAACATTCACAGACCCAACTCTAGACCCTGGGCAGTTCTCCAAAGTGGATGGGGCAGAGGAAGGTAGGAGGTCACAGAATGGTGGCCTGCAGGCCACATTGGCTCTGGACGTGTTTGTCCTGCACAGACTTTATTTTAAAGACTTCAGGTGGGTTGCTGATATTTAAAATACAGATTTCCCACTTTTCTCCAGAATTTGAATTGTTGCAACCCTGGTGGGGGGTGGAGGGGGTCCCACATCCTCTTGTGGCCGGCTGGAGCCCACCGTGGTACCTACTGAAAAGAAAAGAAAGCCTTTTCACCAATACTTTTCAGGTAGAAAATCATCAATTTTCTTATCGTAATAGATTCAAAGGAGAGCCTGAAATGGAAGTTTCTGCTTTCGGATCCCTGCCATTCAGGGGTGATATTGAAAATATGCAACCACCAGTAAACCCTGAGCACTGACCAGCCGGGGAGCAGGTCTCAGAGGCCCACTCCCAGCCGATGCCAGGGGTCAGCCATCCAGTGGTTGGATCATGGTAGCACTTGGGAGACAGTGGTATCAGCTATTTACCAATAGGTATGGCCATTCCAGTGCCGTTCTTCCCCTCAGGTCACCCTCCGCAGGGCCCCTGAGTAAGGTAACCCCCGGCCACGCCACTCACCCAAGTGTGAGTGGAACAGTACCTCAGAGGAGTTTCCTCAGTTGTTGAAAACATGCAGCTTTCTTTCCACTTTTATATTTGGCAGGTCAGGTGGGTGTGACTTAACTCTGGGCTCTGATCCCTAAACCCAGGATTTATTTGCTCTTATCCATCACATGACGGTGATTTATTGTGATTTCCAACATCTCTGTTCCTGACATTTAAAATATCACCGCCAGTGTGAATTTTCTTGCCTGCACAATGCAGTAACTGGCTTTTTTTTTTTTTTTTTTTTTTAATAAATAGGCAGAACCTTAGCGAAGACAAGCGGAAGAGGACGGAGATGCATTTTGGAGCGCCCCTGGTTCTCAGCACACACCTGCTTACCTAATGCATCACTGTGACAGAAGCCACATGCATTATCAGTAACTTTGCTTGCCATGGAAAAGGTGTTTTGGGAAGACATGGGTCTAATGGGATCGCATGAGTGCTTTAAACCAAATCAGGACCGTGGTGGGTTTTTTCCTTGTTTTCAGAATCGCCTGCAGTTGCCTCACTCACCCGGAGGTACTGTCACCTGTTACAGGTGTGCCTCCTGAATAACTGAGTGATAAGCAGGTGGCACCATCAGAGAGAAAATACTGGATCTGCCCTGGGTTGTAGTTGATGCCAGGATTGCTCACACCTGCTTCTCTTCAGGCTGCCTAGGTGGTGTCCTTGAAATTAGTCTGCCAGGCTATTAGAATATTTTGATGAGAAAGAAAAAAAGCAGTGTTGGTTGACAAAGGGCTAAAGATCTTTGCTGCAGATTCACAAGCATCACTATTCCAGTGCTTTGTCATAACTGTAGAGAAAGTTAGATGTTCCAGCCTCCTTTTGGTAATGGAAATTCTTACCCCCATAAATCCTCCAAGCCCCTACAGATGTTTCCAGAAATCACTGTGGCAACAATGTGTGATCAGAACCAAGTGACAGGGATGAAAAGAATTGCTATTTTGAAAAACACATGCTTCTTTATCTCTTACAAAGGAAAAGTTTCACCTAATGTGTAAGATGACTTAAAAGATATATTTAAAGAGGTGCACTGATAGTTAATTTATAGGGACATTATCTGACTCGTACCTGAAGGCATTTCAGCTCTAGCAACTTAGCATGCGTAAGTGCACATATATTTTTAAACGCAGCTCCCCTAACGAATAGCTGCTTATATATTTTGCAAAGGGATTATATTTTTCGAGAAAGGAAGATCTCGGTTAGATATATTTTGTGAACCCTTGATGAGGCATATTAAGAGATACTAATATTGCTGCACACTTTAAATTTTTTTCCTGTGTTACTTTTCATTGGTCCTCTGACTCTGCCAGCTCATATTTCTGACCAATGCACAGTTCCGGATTTTCAGAGTAACATAGACACATGTTCTTATTCCATATATGAACACCAGTGATTTTTCAGAACAGAGTACATACAAGAAAGGGGCTGTCAGAGACTCACTCTGAATTGTACTTGGCATGTGAAGTCTCTCCTTCCTTTGGAGTGGGTGCTGATAAACACTGAACCTGTCTACTTCATTAGGGCAAAGGCTCCTTTTCTGTAACCTTGTCCCTGCTCATGTTTTTTTAGAGTTTTTAGTTGCCACACCTGGGAATAGTCTTGAATACAATAAATTCAGAGGGCTGCCTAAGATATTCTGCTATTCTCAGCGTCCTGATGGGCCTGAGACCTGCCCTTTAGATTCTGAGCAGGACGTTTGTAAGAAATGGAAAGAACAGAAGAATTTAGGGCCTGTCACCTGTGTTCTCTCTCCCTCTAACTTGCTAAATGTGGACTATTCTAAAGAACTTGTTGAATGCTAAAGCTGACATCCCAGCCTGAGATTTGCGTCCCAGGACTACAAACAGAAGAAAAGCAGGCCACTGATTCCTACATGACTGGAACAGATACATAATCCACAATTTTCTCTGCAAGGAAAGCTGCTGTAAAATCATGGCTATGACTGCTTAGTTGGCATTAAATACGATCCAGGTCAAATTCCACTTGATAAATCCCAGGGACAATCCAGGAAATTTTTTTGGAACTGGATATCGTGTTAAAGTCTAAGAAGACTTAGAATTTCTTTTTAAGATAACAGCAATTTTTAAAAAGTTAATGTTGCAATGGTCTAACTTATATTTTGTCTACTCTTGCCAGTGAGTACCAAGAAGCAACTTGGTAAGACTGAGTCTTGGGGTTGTGGGATCAATATAATACCTGCTAGACCAAGAAAGCTACTCAGAATTGTTTGTCTCAAAACTTCTGAATTACTCTGGTTGTAGCAGGCCCAGTATGGCTGTCCTAAACAGACTAGATGAATAGGAGTGCTAAATTATTTACCACAGTTACAGATCATCTACCCCACCCCACATTTTTTTTTTTTTTTTTTTTTTTTTGGAGCAGCAAAGAAATAGGAGAGACCAGCTTCACCTGGTATTGTACTTGTTATGAGCGAGCTAGAAACGCATTGTGTGGCATTTCCCTCAGTACCCAGGCTCTGCAGAGTCCTAAGGTATTGCCCTCTGGGACCACACCGTGTTCAGAGAATACTGTGTCCTTACTTGTGTTTTACTAGCTGAATTCCAAACCTGTAATGGTTTTCTTCATCCCTTCTTTAACTAGCTGCCTTTAGATCTGGATAATCACAGTCTTAAAAATCTAGGAAAGAAGTGGATGGGAATTGCAGACATAGATGTAATATCAAAAGCATTTTAAGACAGAATTTTTATTTCCTATAGTAGGCTTGTTGGGGCAAAGAAAATGTGCTGCTAAAAATCAAATTATGCCATTTTAAAATGAGATAAAATACAGAGTGCCATCCTGCTAGGTATATGCAGACCAGAAGAAAATTTAGTTGGGGAAGTACTTGTTTTTCCAGATTCTGGTATTCTATTAAAATCAAAGAGGAGAAAAGGAAGATTTTTTTTTCTCTCAGGCTCTAATATATTTTAGATTTGTTTCTGTTTTATAGATTTATTCAACACTCCCACATAGATGTTTTTATATTACATGAATTTAATAATGAACTAAACTTATTTTTGTCCTTTGTTGTTGAGAGATACCAAAGCCTCTTTCTGGTTTGTGTTGTTTTGTTTTTTAATTTGATTTTGCTGTATAGGGTTTTGCTTTTTCTAGAAATGCTTACATCTTTTCTAAAGTGTCAGAGCCCACTTCGATCTGCAAAATTATTGTTTAGATTTCAGTTTGTATGCGTTTGTCTCTAAAGGCATTGGTGAAATCTCAGATTTTATATTCAGCATTAAAGAGGAATGAATTCCAGAAAACACATGTTCTGAAAATGGAGTGCTTGTTCCCGACCATTTCTTACACCTTTTCTAATTTTGCTTCTGTGTTTGGTTGAAACCTTCCTGTTTAGTTGGGATGCTGTATTTCTGCTCCCATCATGAACCCCATACCTGAAAGCTGCAGATTCGTTGTAAAAATGCAGATGGATCATTTCAGCACTTGAGGAGACACACTTGTGGTTGTGTGTGTGTGTGTGTGTGTGTGTATGTGTGTGTGTTGGAGGTGACTGCAGAATCATCTCAGACAGTGACCAGGACCAAGGATGGTGTTAAATCACTCATCCCCTGGTTGGTTCAAATAGATGACGGTGGCTTCCTGAGTACAATGAAGCGATGGGCTGTGGATTCCCTTCCCTAATTTCATGCAGGAGAAAAGTACAGTGTAGCCACAACCCTTAATAGCAGGGCTGCCTTTGCTGCAGGCCACCTCTGAAGGCGGAAGACGTTTCTGAAGGCAGCGTCTGAGGTTAAGCCCATCGCTGAACTATTTCTAACTTAAACACCAAGATGAGGGAGGGTGAAGGAGGAGATGAAGAGAACAGGCTGTCAGTTTCCAGAAATGCACTAAATTGTGAAGCCAAAGAAGCCAAGTAATCCCCGCCCACTTGTAACCCAGATTTTCAAAGTTTTCCTAGTTTCCTAGAAATGCAGGCCAGGTTAGTTTGGTCATCCCATTAATCAGCATGTGTTGAACCCCTAGAATGTGACAGGGGCTGTCTGAGCAGGACAATAGTCTCCACCCTCAAGGAGGAGAGAAACAGAGAAGCCTTAGCAGCAGTGACAGTGGCAGTGACTTGAGAAACAGGTGAGTTCACAGTGTTCCAAGCGGTGGTTCGTCATCTGAAACGTGACCTATAGTCTTTTTCTTTGTATGTTTCAGCCAGTCCAATTTTTAAAATTATTTCATACATGCAACGGAATAAACATGTACGCACACACGTGTATAATATACACACTGACATATAAAGAAAAATAAACAAACCCCCGTGTGTCTGCCACCAGCTGCCTGCCTTTCCTTTGGGGCTCTGTGGGCTCCTCCCTGACCCTGTCTTGTCCCTGTTTGATAGTGGGAGCCCGTCCTGAACGCCGTGTTGATCGTAGCCTTCCTGTCTTTTATTATTTTACCTTTGTGTACATATCCTTAAAAACTAATAAATGGAATGAAACTTTATTCTTCTGTCACCTTCTTTTTATGGTCATTGCATTTGGGCATAATCGTTTTGAAACAAGTGCCCTAGCTTGTTTATTTTCGCTGCTAAGTATTATTTTGTTGTATATCACAGTTTTTCCCTTCTCCTGTTGCTGAATGTGGAAATACATCTTTCTTTGAAATAGAGAAAGGAAATGTTGCTACAAACATTCTTTTATGTGATTTCTGGCGACATACACAAGTTAGACGTATACCTTGAGTAGAATTGCTGTATCACACATGCAATAAAGCACATCATCAACCTGAACAGGTAAGGCCAAATTGTTTTCCAAAGCAATGGTACCAACTGACACTCCACTGGTGTACTAGAATTTCTGGTACTGTCAATGTTCACCAGCATTTAAGATCATCAGACTCAACGTTTTGTCAAGCTGAGGTGTGTATCTCGTTGTGGTTTCATTTTACATATATTTGATTACTAATAAGATGAACATGTTTTTACTACGGGAATTACTGTTTCTTCCTGGAAATCCCCCTTCGTGTCTTTTACCATTTTTTTCTATGGTGGTGTGTTTTCAATTATTAATTTTTAAAAGTTCTTTATACTTAACCTTTTCCTGGTTAATGCTCACGTATTAGAGAGAAACCGTATTTGGATGGAAATCTTTTGAAACTATTTCCAGAATTATGAAAAAAAGCATGTGAAACTGTATTCTATTTGGAGAAAATAAAATTAAACACAGATATTGTGTGCTTTTATTGTATGCTAATTTTCACCTTGTCAGCGTATCAGCCAAGAGAAGATATACCTTGGAAACCTCTCTATGCTCTCAAAGGGTTCCTTCTTTGAAGAGATTTCAAGGCTGATCAATTCCAGTTATTTGGTAGGAAATTAATGTCATGATTTGGTTTTCTGCTACAGAATTAAACCGGAAGGAAATCTTTATATAGATTGCATGTTTATATATGCACATTTCCTTACTATGTTAACATAGAATAGGCTTACAACAATAGGCCAAAATGATGTTATACTTAAAAGGACATTTAAAAAATGATTAATTTGCAGGACACACAGTTTTGAGAGCATTAGCCCGCTGTGGCCCCCCTTTGCCTGGCAAAGCAATAAAGCTGTTCTTTTCTACTTCACCACCCGCCCCCCGGATAATGATTTATTTGAGTTATAGGAGATTGGATTGAACCTCTACTCATAATTAACTAATTCTGAATCTGAATGAAATATGACCATCATGTGACTATAACCCAGTATGTTGTGGTAGTAACATGTTTTCATGTGTGTAAACTGGTTGGCAGGTATAAGAACAAGAAACTACAGTGCAGTCTTCTTTTCTGAAGCCCCTGCTAATCAGGGGACAGCATTTTTAATAGACCAAGGACCCTGGCATTTGAAAGCATGTTAACTGAAAACTTGGTACTGCTTACAATGAATGGCACAAAGATTTAGACCTTTCTATTAAAACAGCGGTCCACACTCTTGCCATATACATCCTTTTGGGTTCTATAATGATAAAACTCACTGTAACCAAACTTTCCACTGGAAAAGCTCTAGTGCAAATATCTATCATCATTAATGTAATGGAAATAAATGAAAGCTCTATAGCACAGAACAGCGCTGCTTAGCGTGGTACAGCAAGCCACATAGAATTATTGGACACTTGAAACGTGGCTCATTGACTTTGTGATGTGCCGTGACTGTGAAATATGTTCCAGATTTTGAAGACTTAGTATGAATACTGTAAACTATCTGTTAATTTTTATATCGGTTAATGTTTTAAGTGATAATATTTTGGATATATTGGGTTAAATTAAATATTAAAAACTAATTTTGTCTTTTTTTAATGTGGCCACTAGAAAATTTTCAATTACATATATGGCTTGCGTTATAGTTCTCTTGGACAGTTCTGTTCTGTTCCAGCCTCTTTACCTGAATTTCCAGTAGAGGAAGAAATACCTTTAAATGCTTTTTTGGATTTTGGCAAAATATCTCCTTTTTTAATCTGTTATATGAAAGGAAATGTGAACCTCTTCTGGAGTATAATTTTCTAATACTGATGCCAAGGATAAATGCTTTTCTCATTTTGCTTTTTTGTCCCCCTAGCTTGAAGCATTTTTGTCGTGAAGGGGGAGAGTTTTTTTCCTGGAATAAAAAGAGTAATGTGTGTGCCTTGTAACATGGGCCATCTCTCTGTGTCCAGCCTCTCGTTCTTTTATTGTCACGTAAAGTTGATGTCCCCTGTTGAATCGGTCCACTCCTGTGAACTAAGTCATGGTGGCCTTTGTCTGTTTTTTCTTTTTTTAAAAAAAAAGGGACTTTAATGAATCACACAGATACCATCTATAATCTGCAGAACAGTGATGAATATTAATAGGATTTTGTCCTAGGTTTCCTAAAATGTTAGTTCTCTGTATCTGTAAAACTCATTTGAGCTCGAAAGAATATATGGATAATATGCTCTTAAAAGTTTCATTCTGGTCTCATTGCCAAAGATTAAAACAGAATGTGAATATTAAGGGAAAATAGCTTCCTTTCCCTGCCCAGGGTTTTTAACCATTTTCTTTTTGCTACTCTCTTAGCAAAATAGTTTGGGGGGAAAAGCCTGTATTATTTTTATCATGCAAACAATTGGTGGCAACAGTACTCATTAAGTAGTAGAATGTTTCTTTGAATTATTTAGTTTGGGACCCTTCCCTGAAATAAAAGAGTGATTGTAGTATAGCCTTTGCCAACCAAGAGATGCCAGCCATCTGTGTTTCCTGTAGCTGCTTTTGCATGCTGCTTTGGGGCTCTTTATTTGTCATTCTAATGAGCTACCACACCTAGGAAGGATTTAGCCTTTGGGAATGGGTGGAACAACTTGAGATAAATGATAGACACATTTTTCATGCTAATTTGATTTAGCTTATTGATATTATTTTCCCATCTGTTCAGTTGGGATGATTATTTTTCTCTTAATTTTCTCCCTGTCAATCCATTTCATGTCACGTGCTAATATTATCAGTAGGTTAAAACACATGGGCTCTAGGACAGCCCACAGCTAGGCTCAGAGATGACTCTGAGGTCAAGACCTGGGGCAGAAACACCAGCAATTCAACATTGACACTGTTTCCCTAGGCCAGACTTGTCCTTTTCTCTCTCCCTGCCTGTCTTTTGGGATAAACCACTCTTACACAAACCGCTCCTAGCCACATCCTAACCAGCAGGTACAGGGGGAACAGTGATGACAGCAGTAATATTATTACTCTCCAGACTGGCGACCAGAAGGAAGGACTCTGGCTGCTTCTTCCCTTCCTGTACTGTTTTACAGGCCTAAGAAATATTTATTCTACTGGAGCCCAGTCATAAATGAGAAACCGAATACTGACAGGTTTCCCATCCTAGTCATAAGGTGACTGGGCAAACAGAACTTCAGCGGTTACATATTTAGCAGGTAAAATGACCACAGCATTCAGAGTTGTGGGCAGTTTCTGAACGACGACAGCAAGAAACCGGTTCCCTATCGTTGACTCGTTTAGGGACCAGGCTGCCTCTTAGACCATTCCAGAGTGACCCAGGTCTCTAGGGACAGCTTTACCCCAGCCCCAAAATGTAAACACTTACATCTGCAGTGAGGATGGACAGATATAATGGAATCAGGTAGTGCAGACAAAATGACAAGTGGATGAAAGGGGAATTTGCGTGACAGTAGTGCCTACCCAGGGAGACAGCTATCTTCCTAAAAATGGGTCATTTTAACAGAGAATGGATTTTAAGTTTTCTCCACTGTTACTGAAAACTCTATTAGTCATTCTCATTGCACATGGCCCTTTACTGGGTGGTATTTTCAATATGCTATTGTTATAATTTACATTTTAATTTTCTGCTGGTTGGAACAGCATCCTTTGTGTGGTGACATAAGTCACCGAATAAGCTGTCCAGCCAAAGCCCAAGAACTCTATGCTAATAAATTGTGTTTTTTTTGTTTGTTTGTTTTGTTCTTTGGTTTGTATCTTTTACCTTGTAAACCTCTGAGAAAGGACAGAATAAACCCTTTCCTATTTCAGAAATGGCATAATCACCAATCACCAGTTAAACCCAAATATGATGTTATAAAAACCAGATCCGGGGCTTCCCTGGTGGCGCAGCGGTTGAGAATCTGCCTGCCAATGCAGGGGACACGGGTTCGAGCCCTGGTCCGGGAAGATCCCACATGCCGCGGAGCAACTAGGCCCGTGAGCCACAACTACTGAGCCTGCGCGTCTGGAGCCTGTGCTCCGCAACAAGAGAGGCTGCGATAGTGAGAGGCCCGCGCACCGCAATGAAGAGTGGCCCCCGCTTGCCGCAACTAGAGAAAGCCCTCACACAGAAACGAAGACCCAACACAGACAAAAATAAATATAAAAATAAATAAATAAATAAAAAGAGATTACTATAAAAAAAAAAAAAAAAAACCAGATCCGTATCTCTTATCTTGTATTAAGACCATCGTGTGGAGTTTTTTGATAACTACATTGGTACCTGAATTGATATTTACGTTTGTGTGATGTATTCTTTGTACCTTACCCGTGAGCATACATGTGTACTGTTTAGTATCTCAGAAGCTGCTTTTTTTGGGTGTTTCTTATCTTATACTATTTGGTCTGGGTCAGCTTTGTATTAAGAGAGAGGAATTACTTATATGTCCTCTTTTTACTTCGATACAGTAAATTTGTTAGATAAAAGCTGACCCTGCAGTCAAATAAAATACATGGTTTGTTAGTGTGTGTTCAGTAGTCTATTTGGTAATTAATTATATGGCCATGTACTGAAAAGTCTAGTTTTTTTCTTATGGTATCACTGGTAACTTTGATGCCTTATGTCTTTTCTGCTGACAACTACTGGTTGCTAAGTGGGAAACGTGTTGTATTAGACTGTGACCAATCAGGAGATACACACCCCATGGTGATTTAAACAGGGGAAGTTAAATATCAAGAATTATTAAACTTTGATGAAAGGGTAACTCCCAGATATAAGAAAACTATATTTTACCCTGGGGCTGAAGGAGAATACCCAAGGAAGGACAAACTGGGGAGGAAGGGCGGCCGGGCTTCAGAGCTTGTTGTAGTGAACAGCCTACTGGCTGGCTGAGAGGTTCACGGTTCCCCCTGGGCAGGGCTGCTCTACGGTTGCTCGGCAACAGGAAGCAAACACGACCCCCACCCCGGAGTGTAGGCGGGGCCAGGTGAGCCCTGGACGGCCGGCGCTTGGTGATGGAGATGAGGTGCCAGTGCCGGCAGGAGGCCTGAAGCATGTGTGTCTATGTCAAGGGCGCTTGCAGGGAGGTTGGCCATCACCAGGCCGGGCCAGAGCCACAAGGTCCCCGAGGCACCGGGTGTTCCGGGAGCCCGAGTTAAAGCAGCACCATCGGACCGACACCACTGACCCACCTCGCAGCAGCCCCGCAGGAGCATCCCCTGGGTCCTGCAGTGTCCCTCCAGCACCCTCTACTGAGAACGTCAAGGAAAGATGCTTAAAGGAGTTCTGTCCATCCTTACAGAACATGTGTTGGCGCATGAATTTGGAGCTAAGACACAATAAAGTGATAGCTGCCACATATCACGAAAGGATTCTCTCAGCGACTTTTCATCTGGAATTAGCCATGTTCATTAAGAGCAAAGGACGGTCCATGTGTTGTGAAGGGTAGGTCGTTGAAGTGAAACTTTGCGTTACAAGCAGTACTGATGCCTGGCTAACAAGTATCCCTTGTGGCAAGCTAGCAACTAAGTTGCTAACTAAGCTGGTGGGTGTCTTGTCACAAATATAAACGTTAGGGGAAGACGCAACGCTCAGGATGTAACCTCGACTTCCGGTCAGCCTTCCTTCCTTTGTGGTTCTCAGTTTTATAAAGCTGTTGAAATTTAAAGGAAAAAGCACGATGCTGAGGAATATATTTAAAGCTTCTAGAAATGACTCTTCATGTAACCTGTTCCTTAGAGGATATTCACCAACCTATTTTTAGAGCATTGGTCTTACTTAGCCTAGCACTAGAGTTTCTCTTGAATTTCCAAACAATAAATACCAAGAACCAAATACTTCCATAGAGAACAGAGCTATTAGCTCTTTTTGTTTTTAATTTACTCCTGTGGCAAACAGAAAATTGAAAAAAAACCCTGTGAAGTCTGACCTATTTACTCACCCTAAAAGATCTACCTCCAATGGAAGACAAGGCAGAAAAGGTTATTAGGAAACGGTAGGCGCCAGATCCAATTAAATCCAATGATTAGGTGCTTTCCCAGACTCTCGGTCTATGGTGGGCAGTGATTAAACGGATGGGTAAATGAAGAGATAGATGATCCCGCCAGCGAGCCTTCTTTATTAACTTTTAAGTGAGCTTGAAGTGAAAGAAAAATTAATTTTACTGAGAAAGTAATTGGCTTCACAAGATGACTAGTCCAGGATTCCCTGTTCCTTCCCAATGCCTTTCTCGGCTTGCTGCTGGAATGCTTGTTTTCTGTTTTGATTTCTCAAGGGCGTCTGAGGCGTTTGTGTGCCATCGAGACATGTTTACTAAATCAAGAGTAACAAACCGATATTCAGAGTACCAGCACCCTTCTGGACTTTGTTGGGAATAGAAAACTAACTTCTAGTGTGGCTCTGTCATTTTAGGAGCTTATGGTATGGATGTCACTGTGGTGTCACCAAGCCCACTTGTAGAAAAGGTTTCTGTGGCACTGAGGAGCGGCCCCGGACAGCCTCTGCACCCTTTTAATTCTTAGTTTCTATGGTGTAGATTTCACAGGTGTCTGTAAATCAGTGGTAACATTGGTGTTAGTTCCTGTATTTAATTGCCCTTACCCACAAGCCCAGACTTGTCAACTGTTAATATGCATGCCAGGGAGGTTGGGGACTTTATTATTTTACAAAAGTATTAGTTAAGGAAACATTCTAATTTCCCCAGTAGCCAAGTGGAAGGGTCACTGCTGGCTGACAATGGAAGCAGACCAAAATTTGATACTTACTTTTATTGTGTAACTACCCACTTTCTCAATTTTTTAAAAAAATTTATTTTATTGAAGTATAGTTGACTTACAATGCTGTGTTAATTTCTGCTATACAGCAAAGTGATTCAGATATATATATATATATATATACACACACATTCCTTTTCATGTTCTTTACATATATATATATATATATATATATATATATATATATATATATATATATATATATATATACACACACACATCCTTTTTCATATTCTTTTCCATTATGGTTTATCACAGGATATGGAACATAGTTCCCTGTGCTATACAGTAGGACCCTGTTGTTTATCCATCCTATACATAATAGTTTGCCCTACTTTTTCAATTTGATTGCTATTATTTTATATACATACTTAAAAAAAACCACGGCAACAACAACCCTTCATTAGCACAGCCAATTCATTCACTAACATAACCTTTGGGTTGTTTCTCTGTTCAAGGAAAAACCGTGGCCTTCCTGGGCTCCTTATTAATTTTAGCTCCAAAGTCAAAAAATCAATGCGAATTGTTTTTAGAAGCCTGACAGAAACCTGCCAGTTTAGCAGTAACTAGATATAGCCCTTAATACAAGCTCACTGCTGTTCAGTATTTTTCTTGGGTAGAGCAAGGGGGTGGATGATAAAAACAGCATATGTTCTCTTGTCTTACAATAACCTTGATTACAGTCAAAGTTCTTTGCCTAACAATAGCTTTGGTTATATTCAAAGCTGTCAGAAAATGACTATCTAAATTTGAAATGTAAGACTTAGAAAGTTCCCGTTTATTTATGTGTATGTGTATGTGTGTATATGCAAACACATGCATACATATATATCTTAGTGGAGATTTGTCTCAATTTTTAGCTCTACCAAATCTTAGTTTAAAAAAAAAAAAAAAGAGAGGCAAGGAATATCTTTAAACAGAATGTTCTTTCCAGTTATTCAATTTAAGTCTTGGCCTAGCCTATGAAATGTGACCTACAGCAGACATAAGAAGTAAAATGCAATAACTACAAAGTCAGGAGCAAGAAGAATCGTGGGGAGAGAGTGACAAGTAGAACTGCAGAAGCCGTAGCCATGCCATGGCATATATAAGGACACAGGAACAAAGGAGGCAATTCTAGCATAAAGAGAAAAAGTTGAACAACTGAACTGATGATTTTTGTAAAAGTTTGTCATATGTTTTAAAATCAAGACAGACATATCTTCTGAATAGGCAGCTTAGAGAAAAACTTCATAAGATCACAAAGGAGCAGAATTGGAGGGCAGACTTTCGACCCTTCTGAACCCTTCTGAATTCTCCCACCCAGAATTCTTATTTCAGATTCCAAATACCATATATGTACATTTATAAGTTGTAAAAGTTCAGAATGGGGAAGAACCAAATGTTAGTGATTAGTGAAATTTCAGCGTATTTCCAGAACTCTAAATGCCTCCACACTTCCATGTTTGCTGCTTTCCACTTTCTTTGAAAACCAACTCAAAGTAGTCTCCAAAACTGCATGCGAATCCAGAGGAAGAGAAAACACTGACACCATGTTGTATGAGAAGAATTTTCTGTGTGTGTCCGTGGAACTCGGTGCATCTTTAATGAATATTCTGGTAGCCAAACAACGTCCAGGATTTTCCAGTGCTGATGTGGAAAACAGAATAAAAGAATAAAATTTAAAAGTAGCCAGGTACATCATTTACTCTCTTAGCTTGAATTTTGCACAGAGAACTAGAGCTGGAATGGAATGGAGGAAAAAGCCAATGTTCTTTACATATATATAAAATCTAGGCCAAGAAAATATATATTATATATATAATATAGGAACAAATATATACATTGTGTATATAATATATATTATATAAAATGTATATTATATGCATATTTTTTTCCTGGATAATTTGAAACAATACTGAACGTCTAGCAAGTAGGTGCAGGGCCGGCCCCCCTCTGATAACAGGACTTGGGTGGTGGCGACACCTAGAGGCCCGACGGCTGATTGCAAGTTACAGAGTGGACTTCGTGTTGCATCTTAACCGTCGCCATAGCAATTCAAAGACCTGTGAAGATAACTGTGAAAAGGAAATCTACCTTTCCAAAAAGGTCTTTTTCAGTATATATTTACATACGTTACACTGGAAATGAAGGCTTTGGGAGGGGAAAATTTTGCAGTATCTCAGAAGGTTACCGAAGTGGGTCGGGGAACCTGGGTTCTCCAAGGAGGTAGGCGGTCCCGTCTTCCTGGGGGAGAAGGGGAGCGTGGAGAGACCCGGTGGAGGGCAGAGGATCGCCAGAGGTGTTTTGCTTGAATTTACCTTGTTGCAGTACTCGTTCTCAAGGAGTTCTCGAGAATCTTAAAGTAAACTATAGACCGAATAAGATTCCCCACGGCACCAGCCGCTGGGCCTCGCACCAGTAGGTGATAGAAAATACTTCGTGATGCAGGACTTTGAGTTTTGGTGGAGTGATAGCTTAGGTAGCCCCTTCTATATCCCCTCCCAGCCCTGACCCAGCTGTGCCAACAGAACGCCATGGGGGTGGGGGGGGGGAGGTGCGGAACACCTATGGGTGTGGAGTGTATCTTGGTCAGGTCCTAGCGCCATCACCTGCAGATTCCCCTGCAGCTCAGGGAGAAAGAGGAGGTGGAAACAGCACCAGCAGAGGAGGTGAGCCCCGAGGCGTTTTTCTCTTCCTGTATTCTGTAAAAGAGCATTGGTTGAGCACTGTATTAGTTTACTTTTGCTGCTGTAGCAAATCACCCAAACGTAGTGGCTTAGAACAACACAAATATATCTTAGAGTTCAGGAGGTCAGAAGTCCTAAATGGGTCTCAGCCGCCAAAATCAAGGTGTTGGCAGGGATGCATTCCTTTCTGTTGGCTCTTGGAGAAAATCCATTTCCTTGCCTTTTTCCGCCTCCAGAGGCCTTAGCTCCAGACTGCACCACTCAACCTGTTTTCACCTCACATCTCCCTCTCCAACTCTGACCCTACATCCTTCCTCTGAGAAGGATCCTTGTGATTACATTGGACCCACCCAGATAATAATCTAGGATAAACTCCATTCCAAGATCATGAGTTCCATCTGCAAAATCCCTTTTACCAATGGAAAGCAGGTGCGGGGGATTAGGACGTGTACATCTTTGAGAGGAGAGGGCATTCTTCTGCCCACCACAAACACCATGTAATTCAACACTCTTACAGCCGGGCACAGGAGATATAAGGTCCCTGCCTCTAATGGGGTGGGAACGGGGGTCATGCAAATAAATCAGATTTTCCACATTACAAATGGCGGTCCTCGTAGGTAACTCAGTAAGAAGCGATCTCAGCTGAGGCCATCAGCAGCTCAGGCTTCCTGATCCAGGTGACGTTTGACCTAGTTCTGAAAGATCAAGATGAGTTAGCTACAGAGGTGAGAAGGGGAATTTTAAGCAGAGCAAATAGCATATGCAAAAGTACAGGAACGTGTAAAAATAGCTCAGCAGTTTTCATGACTAATAATATGTTGGGTTGTGTTGCTGGACATGGTGAGAGAGGAGGCTGAACCTAACAGCTCAACTATGTATGTGGTGAGAGGTGGTTCTTCTACAGTAGGTTCTGTACTGGCTCAAGGAACAAGGAGGTTGATTTTCTCTCATATAAATTAGGAGATTGGGATGAACATATACACACTACTATATATATAAAATAGATAACTAATAAAGACCTACTGTAAAGCACAGGGAACTATACTCAATATCTTGTAATAATCTATAATGGAAAAGAATCTGAAAAAAATATATATCTGAATCATTTTGCTGTACACTTAAAACTAACACAACATTGTAAATCAACTATATTCCAATAAAAATTTTTAAAAAACAAACATTTCTTCTCAGTATTCATGGGGTTAGGAAATTTTGTTCAACTCTGGTCAAACAGCCGAATGTATTTTAATCTACCTTTTTTATTAGCCACTTCTAACGATAAAAGAAAAAGAAGCTATAAAGCTAGACTGAAGATAAGCAATTGATAATCTCATGAAAATATTAAAAGACAGTATCTAGAGGAAGATGTGTAATATATTTTTCATAAGACTCAATATAGTTTTGTTCTCTTACCACTGGCCTCATGAAAATTTTAGTGAGATTTTCATTAAGAAAAAAAGATTACCATGGTAAAGACCCAAAGGTGAATTGTTAAGAAATTTGAAACAAATGTGATATTATTGAACCATTTCACACTAAAGAGCCTGTAAAACACATATTGCCTTGCTATTATGGAAATTTGATTTTATCTTTTGAATATGGACTAATCCTCAGCTGGTGCTTATTTCACTGGCTGGCGAAAGAAATGGGAAATGTGGCTAGAAAACCGTGAGGGTCCCTGGATTGAGGTGGAATGAAGGTTTGGAGCCACAGAGGTTTGACAGGTAGTTCCTGGGCAATGTCAGGAATTGCAGATGTAATGTTAAGCAGAAACCAGACTGTCAGGGGCTATGGGATTTGGACGTGGACTTGGAACTCTTGCTACTCAAAGTGTGGTCCAAAAGCCTGCAGCAGCAAGGGGAGCCAGCTATACACCCACCCCATCAAAATCACATTTTTACAAGTTGAAGTTTGAGAAGCACTGCTGTAGAGATTAGAAGGCACTGAAGGGTCGAAAGCGAGAGTGTCAAAGAATCATATTTGCATTTTCAGAAAATTACAGAGTTGGCAGTAAGAGGAGAAGACTGGGTGTGGGGAAGGGTGATGTTGGGAAGAATAGAGGCTGAGAGACCAATTAGAAAGTTAATTCTGGGATGATGAGGGCTTGGACTAGGGTCATGGCCATGGAGATGTCTTATTAGCAGTTGGGGAGAGGGAGGGTGACACCCACATTTTCTGGCTTGGTTGATGGATGCAGTTTAACAAAACAGGGGAGATAATGAGGCTGCTTTTGGATACTGTGAGTCTGAGAAGCAGGTGAAACACCCAGGTGCTTAAATTCACCATCGGACAGCTCAGTGGCTGTGATGAGATAGTGTAGGAAAGTCCTGGAGAACAGAAAATGAAGGACCACCCGGAGAAGTAGGAAAGCCAGGAGAAAGCATTGAATGGAAAGCTGCAAGAGAGAAGAGTCTCAAAGAAATGTCAGATCAAACAAACACTCAAGTATGTCCTATGGATTTGATATTTTGGAAATTTGGGGTGAGCTCCTTAATTACGTATATGCTGAAAAAATGTGAGAAAGGATTGCTGAAGTTGGGAGATAGTCACTAGAAATGGAACGGGACCCGCGAATGCTTGCAGGGAGTCACTAAAGAAAAGAAATCTAAGTTGGGGCAAGTGGACTTGTAGTAGCAGGTGTGATTTTAAGGACTCTCCTGGAAGCAGGTAAGCCACTTGCAAAGAAGAATGCTTCAGCAAAAATCTTACGAGAGCCAACTGAAGCACGGGGAGCCCAGGAATAAGAAGGAAACGAGAAAATGGAGGTCAGAGGTGTTAGAGGCTCTCTGAAGATTTTTACAGAAGGAAAGCAGAGAAGAGAGTTGCAAATAAGTGATGGAGACGCGGTGACTCTTTTTCAAACTGTGGTCGTTAAGAGTGTCTTCAATTTAGTGCCATCTCATTAACAGCAAGTATATGGAGTTAAACCTACCCATTATCTTACATAACTAATAGCTTCTCAGTTGGCCGTTCATGCTACACAACGTGTTGCAAACTCTCTGTGGCCCAGGCCTCCTGTTACCTCTCCATATTTCACTCCCAGGTGTGGTTCTTCAGTGCATTAGAAACCGGGGGTGGAAGTGGGAGTGGGGCTCCGTCAGGTTCTTGTACTTTCTTAGTGCTTCTCGGTCCATGAGCTACAGAGAGGTGGTTTTTTTTTTTTTTTTTTTATCATGGTAATTTACTTTTCAGTGTCTTCAAAAAATATATGTTTCTAGGAATCTGTTCTACTCCGGAAGCAAAGCCCACAGGAAGGATTCCGTATAGAAGAACGGTAAAACGTCACTTGAGTCTTGGACACTTGGGTAACTGGCTGTGTCTAATTTGATCTTTCCCTATTCTAGAATAACTCACTGAAACTTGTTTGAAGGTATCCTTTTGTTCCTATAATTGTTGTGCTCCTTTTTTGGAGGGTGGGGGAGCAAATACGGATGATCTGGCCTTCATTCTTTTTTCTTCCTTTCTTTAAATTGAACTATAATTGATTTACAATTGTCCATTTCTTCTAGGTTGTCCAGTTTGTTTGCATATAACTGTTCATAGTATTCGCTTAGGATTTTTTGTATCTCTGTGGTATTGGTTGTTATTTCTCCTCTTTCATTTCTTATTTTGTTTATTTGGGTTTTCTCTCTTTTCTTCTTGGAGCCTGGCTAAAGGTTTATCAATTTTGCTTATCTTTTCAAAAAACCACCTCTTGGTTTCATTGATCTTTTCTATTGGGTTTTTTTTTTTTTGGTCTCTTTTTATTTCCTCTCTGATCTTTATTATTTCCTTCCTTCTGCCAACCTTGGGCTTTGTTCTTCTTTTTCTAACTCCTGTAAGTGTTAGGCTAGTCTATTTATTTGAGATTTTTCTTGTTTTTTGAGGAAGGCCTGTATTGCTATAAAATTCCCTCTTAGAATTGCTTTTGCTACGTCCCATGGATTTTGGAGTGTCGTGTTTCCGTTTTCATTCGTCTCAAGGTATTTTCTGATTTCCCTTTGATTTCTTCACTGACCCATTGGTTTTTTAGTAGCATGTTATTTATTCTCCACATGTTTGTGCTTTTCCCATTTTTCTTTCTGTAATTGATTTCTAGTTTCATACTATCGTGGTCAGAAAAAATGCTTGATGTAATTTCTATTCTCTAAAATTTGTTGTCACTTGCTTTGTGAACTAACATGTGATCCATCCAGGAGAACATTCCACATGCATGGAAAAGAATGTGTGTTCTGCTGTTTTTAGGTGTCATGTCCTGTAGATATCTATTAATTCTAACTAGTCTGTTGTGTCATTTAAGACTACTGTTGCTTTATTGATTTTCTGATCAGATGATCTGTCCATTTATGTAAGTGGGGTGTTAAAGACTCCTACTATTATTGTATTCCTGTCAATTTCTCCCTTTATGTCTGTTAATATTTGCTTTACATATTTAGGTGACCCTGTATTGGGTGCATATATGTTAATGAGTGTGATATCCTCTTCTTGTATTGATCTCTTCATCATTGTATAATGCCCTACTTTGTCTTTTGTTATAGCCTTTGTTTTAAAGTTGATTTTGTCTGATCTGAGTATTGCTACACCTGCTTTCTTGGTACTTCCGTTTGCATGAAATATCATTTTCCATCCCCTCACTTTCAGTCTGTGTGTGTCTTTAGCTCTGAAGTGAGTCTCTTGTAGACAGCAAATAGAAGAGTCTTTTTTTTTTTTTAATCCAATCAGCCACCCTATGTCTTTTGATTGGAGCATTTAGACCATTAACATTTAAAGTAATTATTGATAGGTAAGTACTTATTGCCATTTTATTACTTGTTTTCTGGTTGTTTTTGTCGTCTTCTCTGTTCATTTTTCTTCTTTTTGTTTTCTTCCTTTGTAGTTTGATGATTTTCTTTAGTAGTATTCCTGTGTTCCTTTCTTTCTAGTCTTTGTGTGTATATTGTAGGTTTTTGATATATGATTACCATGGGGTTCATATATGTTGACCTATAACTGTATCTACTTGTTTTAAATTGGTAGTCATTTAAGTTCAAACACATTTTAAGGGCTTCCCTGGTGGCACAGTGGTTAAGAATCTGCCTGCCAATGCAGGGGACACGGGTTCGAGCCCTGGTCCGGGTAGATGCCGTGGAGCAACTAAGCCCGTGTGCCACAACTACTGAAGCCCGTGCGCCTAGAGCCCGTGTTCTGCAACAAGAGAAGCCACTGCAGTGAGAAGCCCACGCACTGCAATGAAGAGTAGCCCCCACTCACCGCAATTAGAGGAAGCCTGCGCACAGCAAAGAAGACCCAACGCAGCCAAAAATTTTTAAAAAAAGACACACATTTTAAAAGATCTACATTTTTTACTCTGTTCCCCCACATTTCATGGTTTTGATGTTATATATTATATGTTCATGTTTATTGTTAATTGTTTATTGTAGTTGCTTTTACAATTTTTTGTCTTTTAAGCTTCATATTGGCTTATTTAAGTGGTTGGTCCCCAGTCTTTACTATATTTTTGTCTTTCCTGTTGAGATTTTCCCTTTCCTATAGATTCTTAATTCTTTTCCATTTAGAGAAGACCCTTTAACATTTCTTTTAGGGTAGGTTTACTATTAATGAACTCTTTTAGTTTTTGCTTGTCTGCAAAGTTCTTTATCTCTCCTCTACTCTAAATGATACTCTTACTGGGTATAGTATCCTAGGTTGCAGGTTTTTCTGCAGAGAAAGCAGCTTATAGCCTTACAGGGATTCCCTTGTATAAGACTCCTTGTTTTTCTCTTGCTTCTTTTAGAATTCTCTCTTTATCTTTAACTTTTGATATTTTAATTATGATATGTCTTGGTGTGGGTCTATTTGCGTTCATCTTGTTTGGGACCCTCTGTGCTTCCTGTACCTGCATATCTGTTTCCTTCTTCAGGTTTGGGAATTTTTCAGCCATAATTTCCTCAAATACATTTTCAATCCCCTTCTCTCTCTCTTCTCCTTCTGAGACCCCTATAATGTGAATGTTGATACACTTAATATTATTCCAGAGATCTCTTAAACTGTTTTCACCTTTTAAAATTTCTTTTTCTCTTTGCTGTTCTTATTGCCGTCACTCTGTCTTCTAGATCAGTTATGCACTTTTCTGTATCACTTAGTCTGTTAATCATCCTTCTAGTGTTTTTAAATTTCAGCTATTGAATTCTTCATTTTTGATTGGGTCTTTTTTAATATTTTCTAGTTCCTTGTTACAATTTTCACTGTGTATATCTATTCTTTTCCCTAATTGAGTTAATATTTTTATTACCAATGCTCTGAATTCTTTCTCTGGTAAGTTGTTTATTTCTGTATCATTTATTTTTTCAGGGTTTTTTTTCTGGCTCTTTCAGTTCAGTGTAGTTCCTCTGCCTTTTCATCTTGCTTAGCTTTCTTTGCCTCTTTGAATGTAGGTGAAACAGTTACTTATTGTAGTTACTTACTGAGAGGGTGTTCTCATGTGGGAGCATCCCTATGCAGACTGCGTGTGCCCATTCCCTTTGGTGGGAGAGCAGGATTTGACATGGATGCCAGTCACGTCTTTTGTCAAGGTGTGCTGGCAGCTATCATCTTAGTAGGGGGTGAGGTTGGAGATGGATGCGCTAGAGCTGGAGTTGGATATGAGGTGGGACTTCCCCTTTGCTCAGTGGCCATCACTGCCCTATTAGGGGTGGGGTCTGATCCCAAGATCAGAAGCCCTGAGGGTCAGGTGCAAGCTGGCTTTGTTCCCTTTTAAGTGTGTGTTTCCCCCTCCCCCCACACTGGGACCCCCTGCCCCAGAGCGGGAGAGTGCTGAAGCAAGTGGGGCCTGAGTGAGCTCTTAGCTCGTGTTGGCCACAGAGAGAGGTCCAAGCTGTCTCTGATGAGCTGCTGGTGCAGGCACCTGAAACTGTGTCCCCTGATCTGCTCAGACGCAGCCTTGGGCCAAAGTCCCCTTTATTCCTCACAGTCAATCACTGTCCCCAGCCTTCCCAGCCCTCACCCTGTTGTGGAGCCTCACCACAGGACAGCTGGGGCCAGGATGGCCTCTCAGCATGTAAGGGGGATGAACTGTGGCTGGAGTGGCCACCGTCAGAGATCTGGGCTTCTCCTGAGGCACTGCTTGAGTCACTGCCAGCAATGGACACCACTGCCCCACCCAGGCTCTGCGCTGGGACCAGGTTGCCTCTGCATCCCATGGTTGAGTTTTCTCCTGGTCGTGGCTGCCCCAGCACCAGTGCGACGCTGTGACACGGAGTGAGCAGGGCTGGAACGTGTGTTTGGCTTGGGCTGGGGCATGTGTGGGGGTACTCACGGGAAGCCAGCAGCCACTAGAGCAGACCTCTCTCCGCCCTGCCTGGGAGCAGGCCAGCGCACTTGGGCTCCTTGCTAGTGGAGTCCAGACTCCCCACAGCCCTCCTGTTGGTCCCAGTGGTCCTCTGACCAGCCAAGAAGGCTCATCTCCTCCACGGAGGACCTGAGGACTGGGTGCCCAACCTGTGGCTCTCACCGCTCACTCCTCAGGGCTGTATTAAACAATATCTACTCTTTCAATATACAGTGTTTCCTGACATTTTCCATTCTGTCTATTGCATATACCTAAAATTCTCTATGCTTGTTTGCCAGGGATGCCATAGCAAAGTATCACAGACTGGGTGGCTTGAACAACAGAAATGTATTTTCTCATAGTTTTGAAGGCTGAACGTCCAAGATCAAGGTGTCAGCAGGGTTGGTTTCTTCTGAGGCTTCTCTCCTTGGCTTGTAGATGACGTCCTCACATTGTATTTTCTCTGTATGTGTCTGTGGCCTAATTTCCTCTTTTTATAAGGACACCAGTCATATTAGATTGAGACCCACCGTAATGGCCTCATTTAAACTTAATTACCTCTCTAAAGGCCCTGTCTCCAAACACAGTCACATTCTGAGGTACTGGGGATTAGGAACTCGACATATAAATTTGGAGGACACAATTCAGTCCATAACACTTCAACCCTGATTTCTACCCAGTAACTTAATTTCATAGCCCACTATTGGGTTGTGACATGCAGTTCCTAAACTCTGTTCTAGGAGAAACAGAGAGTCCCTTCTGTCAAATAATTCACTGTCTAGCTCAGGGCTTGGTACGCTTTTTCTGTAAAGAGCCAAAAAATATATATATATATCTTAAGCTTTGCTAGTCACTTATGGTCTCTGTTGTATTTTTGTCTTTGTTTTTCTGTATAACACTTTCTTTCTTAGTTCAAAGTTAATACACAAACAGATCACAGATTGGATTTAACCAGTGGAGGTCTAGCCAATTGCCCAATTGACAGGCACTTCCTTCAAGTCTTATGGAAGTGGACATCATATTAAGATAATCGAATTCCTCCATTCTGGTTTTTTTTTTTTTTTTTTTTTTTTTTTTTCTATCTGTGCTGTGCAGCTTGTGGGATCTTACTTCCCTGACCAGGGATCGAACCTGGGCCACTGCAGTGAAAGCGCCAAGTCCTAACTACTGGACTGCCAGGGAATTCCGTAATTCCTCCATTCTGATTTCAGTTCTCCTTATGCAATCTCTGGAAGGAATTTGTCTTTTCAAGTAGATTGTCCAACTTCTAAGAAAAAAATGTACTGATCAGAAAACACAATATTCTGGATTACTTAGCAGCTATTTTCTAATTTCAAATTAATATATTGGTAATCTGATTTTTACAACGTGTGTGTGTGTGTGTGTGTGTGTGTGTGTGTGTGTGTAGTTGTGTGTGATGTATTTGTTTCAGTGAATCAGATCAGTCCAGCATATACTGAAAAACTTCAGTTTGGAGCTGGACCTTGGAAAATGGTCACCACTGGTTGCTCTATCCTGGGTGGCCCGTCTAGGAAAGCAGGCAGCATCCCTTTTTCAAGCACTATCCGTTTTCTGTAGGGGCAAGTGATCGATAGTTGAAGTGACTGAATAGAAAAAATGGCTGAAATCTGACAGAGACATTGCATTCTTGGTACCAAAATGATGGGTTCCACTCCACCCTACTTTTTGGTCCTTTTAGGGATCATTTTACTTCTCTATCCATCTCTTCGCTTGTAGGCTGCCTACAAAGATGACTGCTAACACATTTTCCACTCTTGTACCTGCAGACCACTTGCCCCACCAAGAGGTGGAGCCTATTTCCCCAGCCTTGGAATCTGGACTAGCCAAGTGACTTGCTTTTGACCAGCACAATGTAGTGGGAGTGATGCTGCACTAATCCCAGACTTTACAAGGCCTGGCGATACTGCTTTTGCTCTTGTGGGCTCTAGCTCCTGTGTGAAGAAGCTTAGTCTAGAATACTGAATAATGGCAGACGAAGTGGCGAGACCCAGCCAGCCCCGGTTGAGGTCCAGACGTGAGTGGAAACATCTTGGGTGTTCCAGTCCCAGCTGAGGGCCTGGTTGAATGCATCCACCTACGTAATCACTGTGTAGGCAGAACCTCCCAGTCTAGTTGATCCATCCCACACCATCACGGGAAATAAGAAATTGTTGTTTTAACCCACTAAGCTTTAATGTGGCCTGTTTTAGTAGACAACTGAAACACATCCTCTTCGCTCTCCTTACCCCTCTCCCCAGCAGAAAGCTTCATGCTCTGCCCCTCGCTGCATCAGAGGACAGCAGAATGGAAGAGCAGGTAACTCAGGAAACCTCCCCAGGTGATCCTGATACTCCCCTCTTTCACTTAAGGATAGTATGGGCTGCAACTAGTAGGCAAAGCCCTGGTTACAGTGGCTTAAATGACATGGAAGTTTATTTGTCTCTCATGTGAAAACGAGAGATACTTTGTGAAATAACTGCTGAGAAACAGTGTAGAGGGTCACAACGTTTTCTACTTTGGTTGAGAACATGCCTTTTCCAACATAGTAATTCCATAACTTTATCTGCCCCCCAGCTGGCATTTTTTATTTCAAATAGTATTTAAGATTAATCACTGCATTAAAAAGACCTTGAAATGCCCTGAAATCTTACAACACATATATGGAAGAAATTTGCTAGAAATTTCCTAAAAGTATACAAGCCATTACCAATAATGAGGTGTGAGATTTGAAAAAACTTTTCTAAGGTATCAACAATTTTCTAAAAGTTCAATCAAGTATGCCAGAGGAAAGAATGAATTATTTCTAATTTCTCTCCAGAAAATTGGATTTAAAAATAATTTTCATATGAAGTGATCAAAGAATATACAATAAAAAATGTAGGAAAATTTATGATAGAGATGTGTTAGGCACTTAATCATAAGAAACATCCTTTTATTTTGCATTTGGGAATGTTGGTATTAGTCAAATTCTTTTCTATTTATAATTTTATGTGTTATCTTTTCTCATTCTAACCAATGTTTATTTTCATACCTAATTTTGTGTAAGTTCCAGGTCCCATAAAATTTGAATGCACCCCTGAACACTAGAAGAAAATCTCCGTCAGTTTAGCTAACTAAGAATAGCCTGTTGTCCCAGAAGAACAAGGCTTCCTGTTACGTTGTGTCGCTGTGATGCTGGCAGTCCAAGATGGCGCCCTGGACCTGCAGACACATCTTCCCCAGAGCTGTAGGAGGCGAGCTCTGGGCTGTGTGGAAAGTGTATTGTCTGGGGAGGGTCTATCTACTGGAAAACATTCTTTTGTTAATATTCTGGGAATTGTTGTCGCCTCTGATAGGGACAGTTCTAGTCTGTTGAATTCCACATTCTGTTAGAGTGAAGGGAACCTCCCTAAGACACATCCACAGTCAGCCGTCTCAGTGGCTACCACTGCTTGCCAAAGAGCTACATGCTCTGCCCTGACGTGGGTTCTGTCAGCCCGCTGTGCCATGTGCCCTCATTTCTACCTCTGGACTCCTTAATTTGTGTTCGAAACACCAGTTACTTGAAACCAAAGATGGTACTTCTTTTTTCTTTCTTTTTTTTTCTAGCCAAAAAGTATTAGATAACTTATCTGCGTTTTACATTTAAATTCCATCTATAAGTATATCTTTACCCCATAAACAGTGAACTTGGTTGTATTTACCTTCATTTTCCTGATTTGCTGCTTTAAAATAAACACTTCTTTAAAATAAACATGTATAACAGAATCATTTTGCTGTACACCTGAAAGTAACACAGCATGGTAAATCAACCATACTCCAATATAAATAAAAAATTAAAAAATAAAAATAAAAATAAGTATTTCTCTCAGAGCGATTCAATTTTAAGCAGAGAAGAGAGAGACATTTAATAATCAAGATTAATGATTACCCAAAATAAGTTCTCCTTTTCATCTGAATGTGTATGCCCTGGGCAGTATCTTGGCTTCAAATATGTTAGCAAAAAATGTTTTATGCATCACCCTCTAATTAGGGTTCAGGAGGTGGTGCCCCCAGTAGATGAGTAAAATATTCTTTTAATTTGACATTGCACCATTGTTGAATTTATGGAGTTGGAGAAAGCACCAGAATAACTATTCACCATTCATTAGTATTCACTGCAGGAACTGACCTGCACTTCATGATTTTTAAAATAACCTTTTAAAGAAACCAGACATTTAAATGTTTTATTTTCATTTGAAAGGTACACAAACAATTTTTTCTGAGCTGGCAATTTGTCTTTCCTTTTGAAGTTTTGTTTTTTCTTTACTTTTGGAAGAGTTTCCTAGAGCTTTATAATCAATTCTAAATTGCCTGAAGAATCACATTAAAATGTAACAGGAAGAATTTAATCTGGAAGTTATTTTTTAAATAGAAAATGTAAAAGCTTTTACCATAAACCAGTTACATTTTATTTTCAGGTTTAACCATTTATCTTCCCTCTCTGTTGTTAGAAATAAATCATGTGAAATTAGATCATTATATCCCTTTATTTTTCATAGAATTTAGTTCATTTAGCAGTATAATCACCTTATTTTACAGAAATCAGTCTAGAAACAGGTTTCAATTTCAGGACTGTCAATTCCTGTTGATTCTAGTTAGTCATGTAGTTGTAGATTAATTAGCAGAAGGTTTAGATGTTTTGGACACTTTCTTAAATATAAAACTATATAGTCTATGTTTTCTCACCATCACACTAAATCTACTTATACATAGAGACAATTAATTCTGGTCATCAGAAAATAGTGGTTTAAAGTTTTTGCTAATTTTTTAAGCAAGCTTGTTTCCTCAAGTGTGCCAGGTCAATCTGATAATTGATTCTCTTCTATTTCATACCTACAAGAAGCCATCTTAATTGTAGAATAATTTTTATTTATTTATTTTTTCCAGTCATGTTGTTCTCATGCAAACAATAAGTGCATTTACGTTCAGTGTCGACAAGAACCTCCATATTAGATGAACCTGGCCTTTGGGTCATTCATCCCAAGCCAGTCTGATCTGCTCAAATCAGGGCTCACTGATGGGGCACCCAAAGTCTTCTTTAGTACAGCACCACTGGGACTCCATGACTCCTAGTAAAAACCATATAAAATGCTAAATCTGTTGATAAAACTAACAAAATTATTAGTCTTCTGTCTATATAAGATAATTTTGTTTTATTGCATGAACCAAGATTTTTAGGTTTGGTCACCAAACGAAATGGTACAAATCTTGGTTCTTAAGGGCAGTATAAAAACAGTAGCATCTGCTACTAGCCATTTTAGTGAAATCTCTGAAATGGAAGTCCTCAGGCTCTTTTTATCATTTTCATAGACAGGGGGTCATGGACCTTCATATGTGTACTGAGCATCCCTTATGATGGTCTTCTCCAAGTTTCATGGCTCTGATTACTGTTTCTCAACATTACCAATGAGAATTTGGCCACCTAACAGCCACTGAGGTCGGTGTCATAGCCATGATTTCACTCTAATTGTTGCCACACTAAAATGGTCAAGAAAAAAGAAAGAAAGAAAAAAAAAAAGATGGTGACTATGCCGTGTGTTTTCAACAGCTTCCCTAATAGTAGAGATTTTTTTTTTTTTTTTTTTTTTTGACTCACTCTTGAGCATTACACTTTCTCCACTCTTTTCTCTCCAGGAATTTGGAGAGAAGCTCTGTGAAGGCTGTGTCAGAAGATAATACGAATATTAC
Organism: Balaenoptera physalus; assembly: GCF_965194825.1. NCBI lineage: Eukaryota > Metazoa > Chordata > Mammalia > Artiodactyla > Balaenopteridae > Balaenoptera > Balaenoptera physalus. The sequence continues at coordinate 93,450,566 of NC_138888.1, read as the reverse complement.
TCAGGGCTCCACTCAGAATGTCTCTCCTTTCCCCCATTTGGGGTTGATGGTTTTACCAAGTGTCTTCTGAATCTCTCCCATCTTGAGCCACTTTCCCTTTTTATTCTAATCCTTTGTTCAAGAGGGTAAGAGGCACCTCTGTTTCCCCAGTTGATTAGGACACCTACTAAGGAGCCCGTTGTTTATGCCAATGCTTCTACTCATAATCTTTTTCAGAAGCTCATCAGATCCTTGTGCAAATAAAGCCATTGGCTACGTGGCCAGCAGTTGGCCCTGCCATGACGTGCCTGAATTCACAGTGCTGGCTGTACACTTCCATCTTTATTCCTGGACTCTTGTTGTATTTTGTCTTCAGAAGCTCTAGATGATGTGTCTGTCAGGACTCTTTCCCAGCTTGTAAAATCTAAGGTGCACAGTCTTACTTCTCATCTCTCTCCTACTAGAATATCATCAGACTTGTCTGTTTTCTTTGTGCTTATAACTCTTCTCTATGCTATAGCTTTGAAAAATACCAATTTCTTATCCTTTCTCTCTACATAGACACACTATGTTTCTCCATCGTCAGTCTGGCAAACCCTTCATCCTGGCTTTCAAAAACCTTCCCAAACCCCTGTCCCTGCCCTATTCCTCTCTGTCTGCAGCTTCTCCCCATCAGACCCACCTGCTTCAGCCTGGCGGATCTCCCCATTTTCTGGAGGGTACCTTTCTCCCACTCAATGCCAAGCCATTGCTTGTCCATTACCCCATCCAGAATGCCTTTCTTCCCCTCCACTTCCACCCAAACAGCTTTCAAGCTCCAACCCAACTCCTTCCTTCCTTCTTTAGGAGGACTTTCTTGACTACTTCTGCTAATTTGTAGCTCATTCCTTTCTGAATGGTTTCATAACTTGTTTCCAGAATTTCCCATTTGCCACTTGATTATCACCAATAATCTAATATGTTTTATCTCCTCAAGGAGGTTACATATTTTTTGGAGAATAAGGGCCAACATTTAGGCTTCCCATCCTTCCCTCCCATTGACTTTAGCACAAGGCCTTCCCATGGGAGGCACTAAGTAGGCATTTGTTGACCGAATGAGCTACAGATCTGGTGCTGGACTTTGCTGTATCACAGATGGACATTTGCCTGACGTTGAACTGATCCTCAGAAAGGTTAGCTGATTAATTGGTCACACAGTCTTCTGTTTATCTGTCCAATTTCCTGCTATCATTATGAATAAAACTCTAGCAGTTTACATTTGATGGGGAGGTCTTCTTTTCCAGTTAAGTAATTCTCTACTCCTCTCACCATCTCTAATCTTTTAAAAACTTCTCTTGTTCTGGTTTCCCATGAGGCAGCCATGTTTTAGTGCAACCCATTCCTGGACTCAGTGTTTTGTGATATCTGGTAGATCCCTTATCTCACTATTGATCATACAGTACAGGGGTTGGCAAACTTTTTCCATAAAGGGCCAGAGCATAAGTATTTTAAGCATTGCAAGCCCTGCGGTCTCTATTGCAACCACTCGACTCTGCCATTGGAGCACGAAATCAGCAATAGACAATACATATGTAAACAAATGACATGGCTGTGTTTCAACAAAACTTTTTATGAACATTGAAATTTGAACTACATATTATTCTCATATGTCATGAAAAATTCTTTTTATTTTTACAATCACTGAAAAGTGTTTAAAAAAAAAATCTTAGCTGGTAGGCTTCACAGATACAGATGGTGGGCCAGATTTGGCCTGACAACCACTGATGTAGTATATTAAAGGGCAGTTTAGACATCAGCCAGGGTAATTTAATTAGAGGCAAAATTGGCTTGAGCCCAGTTTCTGGTCTGTGGAATTTCAAAACTGTCCCTAAGGTTCCTGTCTGTTCTGGGTGGATATATGACCCCCTCAACTTCCTGGCTCCTCCTTCCGTATGTCTGCCTTCTGTTCTATATCCTGCTCACCCTCCTATGAACTACAGCCCCTTCACTGAGCAACTCGGAGAAGTCCCTACCCACACAAGCCTCCCTGAATAAAACAGACTTTACCGAAGATTTCAGAGGAGGCATTTGTTGCAAGTCTAAGCCATGTCTAATGGAATCATGACATTATACTCTTAAAAGGTGGTTCTATCACTTCACCACTGGGTTGTTTTCCTCCCAAATAAATATTATATCTTCTTTAAGAGGACTGGTTCAACTTTTTACAAAAGCGGTACCTTTTATCCCCTTTCAAATTTGGGGCATTCATTTGTTCATTCAATTTATTTATTGAATTTTATTTATTTATTGAATGTCTAATACAGTGCCGTCTAAAGAAACTCTCCGCCATGAGGGAAATATTCCATATCTGCACTATTCAACGCAGTGGCCACCTGTGACTACTGAGCACTTGAAATGTGCCTAGAAAGACCAAGGGAGTGAATTTTAAACTTTTTTTCATTTAAACTAATTTAAATGTAAACAGCCGTACACGGCTAGTGCTATCACCCCGGACAGCACAAATCTACTATGTACAGGCCGCTTAGATACCCTTAGAGGTTCCATTAACACTCAGTTCCTAAAACTTAGCACCAAGTTGGGACTGGGCTTTCACTGCCAGTGTGCAGGATTTAATTAAAATTTCATGGTTTATCATGGCTGCCTTGTAATCAATAACATTTAAAGCTTTCACTCTTCACTTCTGTCGTGTAACTGAAGATAGTCCCTGGCTTTCAAGGTTCCCTTCTATTTTCCACTTCAGCTGCACACAAATGCAAAGGTTCTTTTCCCCCAAGGGCATATTCCTCACACAAAGCACATCTTCAGCCATGTGTCCAAATGCTATATTGATTCCAGCTGTTTCTTTACCAAGTTCATAGACACAACAGCTGGTCTTTGTTTTTAACACCTCTCCATTTAGGCTAAATATTTCATTTTAAATTCTGTTTTAATATGTTAAGGTGGGGGTGATCCATATGGAAACTATCCTGTGGAAATATTGATGGTTTGCACACAAGAGGATTGATCTATCTGGATTAGGAAGGTTTTGAAATAGTGCTGGGACATTTTTCAAAAATGTCAATGAATACTTAATTTAATCACTGTAGATAAACACAGTCCCTTTGGAAATGAAGCCAAACTTTGGCACAGTCCCAAGGATGTAATTAACCTGTGTATTATAGCAAAGCTGGAATCATTGTTACCAAGCCACTTTGAACATTCTGCCAGAAAGTGTAGTGTCCAAATCCACATGGGTCTAGGAGAAGCTTGGATAGACAACCCTAGAGGCTAAATTAGTGGAATTCACTCCAAAATTATGGCTCAAAACAAGGTGGTATTTAAGAGGGCCAGCATATTCAGGAGACCAGTTATCTCTAGTGTTCCCTAGTTGTTTGAGTCACTTAGCAAGTGGTAGGAGTGCAGGGGTCAAGATGTGAGATATTGATAACTACTTTCCAGGTTAAAAGATAAGATTACATATAAAACACCCAATTTGGACCTTGTCATATTATAATCACCTGACGAATGTTAATTCCCTTTTCCCTCGACTTTGCTACCTGGCCTTTGAGATTTCAGTCACCAGGGAAGTGCCACATTGAAAGCTGCCCTCTCCCAGGGACGCTGTGGCCAGACAACCTTCCTCCATGGAATAGAGGTGCCCTGAAAGGATTGTGAGACAGTACAGAGGTGAGAACTAGCTCTGACCAACTGCTCCAAACAAGGTCACAACAGCAGGAAACGGTATTGTTCTCTACTCTAAGTGATGCAAACCCAGAACACAAAAAATTCTTACAGAAGATGTTCTGGGAAACATGAGCTCAAATTAAAAACCATTTAAATGCAAGAGGAAATAAACTACCATAACCAAGAGAGCAGAAACAGCAAACTGCAGAATTAGAGATTTCATACTGGAGATATTTGATACCAGAATGTAAAATAAAGTATTACTATGCTTAAAGAAGTATAAAAAGTATTGAAAATATGAGTGGAACAAAGATACTTACAAAATGACAGGGTAAAAAAATAAAACTTTTGGAAATAAAGAAATATGTAATTATTGAAATGAGAAACTCCACAGATAAATAAAGGAGATTTGTGAACTGGAATCTAGATAGATCTGAAGAAATTACTCAGTTAAATTAGAGATAAACAAGATAAGAGGTATAAAAGGAAGGTCTATAGTAAGAAGTTTTAACTATATTCAATCCAGAGTTTTAGAAGAAGAGAATAGAATGGAGGAAAGGCAATATCCAAAAAGACACTGAACATTTCCAAAATTGTAGAAAGATTCAAATTCCCAGATCCAGGAAACCCAAATAAATTCCAAACCAGATAAATAAAAAGTAATTTTTATTTAGACACATTGATGTGAAGGGACACAGAAAAGTTTATAAAAGAATCTAGGCAGATGATACTAAAATTAGGTTAACAGGTAACTTCTCAATAGCATCAATGAAACCTAGAAAGCAGTGGAATAACTTCAAAATGCTGAGAGAAAACAACTATCAGTTTAGAATTGTATGCTCACAGAAACTGTCTTTTAAGAATGAGAGCAAAATAAAATTTCAAACAAATAAAAACCAAGATTGTTCATTACAAACTCTCTAGATAGCCTAAAAATAACATGTAATGTCTAACTCTAAGGTAGTTGACAAATTAACCCCAATGAACATATACTATTTCTATAATCAGAAAACAAAACTACCACTTATACATCTAACACTGTAAGACAAAAGATACTCCCCCCATTTTAAATTCTGTGACCAGTGCCTAGCATAGGGCCTAGTACAGGATAGATGGTCAATGAATTTTTGCTGACTGCCTGACATCATTTATTGTTTTTCCATCTTTTTAACTTTTCCCATTTGGGCATTTATATAAACATGTCATTTTCTAAAGCTACCAAACATATCAGGGTTCTGTTGATTATCCTCTAATGGCTAATTGGCTTATCTCAGATTGGAGAACTAATAACAACTATTTAAAATAAACCCAGTGTCAGTTTACATTGGAAGATAGTTGCTAGTAATGCAGTGGGGAAGAGAGAGATTTCAAATCCCACCCTATAAATCAGAGCTCACGTCCAGTTCCAAGAGGGTCTATAAATACCCATGGAAGTATAGTACCAAGTACAGCTTTGCTGGGGGAACAAAAGAGATGATTTCTAACTACATTTTGGCATAAGCCCAAGTAAGACTTTGAATAGCAATAGAGAATGTGGTGGAAAAACACTACCTGGTAAGCCGGAGAACCAGGTACCAGCTCTAGATCTCTGTGAATCCAAGCAGATCACTTGGACATGAGTCTTCATTTTTCACTTATGAACCATGGGTCTTGAAGTAGGTGGTCTCACGGGAGTTGGATGCCTTTGTCATTCTATAATATTTTCCTACACGATTGATTTTGGAAATAGCTTTATTATGCCTGTTAATAAAACAGCTACAGCAACATCTTTAGCTGTGTTTTCAGAAACACTGTCACTGGAGTTCCTCAACTCTCTTTGTAGTCTGAGTCTACCATTAGGGCAATTGATCCTTTACATACAGTAGACACAATGGTCCATGATACTTTTAGAGACCCATGAAATATTTTAACTTTAATTTCTTCTAAAACCAGAAAAACAAGTGAACGTAATAATGATGAATGTGTAATAATAAATGCAGCCTTGATTATATCTTTATACCAACTCAGTCATAAAATATAATTTTTAATTTTTTTAATGGAGGAAAGGGCTCACCAGTCATAATGTGGTCCTATCCACTATAGGTCCTGATGTACAGGAATTTAGAACACTTCCGATTAGATGAAACCTAAGAGAAACTAGAAGAGTCTCTGTGTTCTAGCTCTAGTAGTTGGTACTTGGTGGTGACACTTAGAAATAAAGTTACATTTAAGAGTTAAACTAGTAAATCAACACAATGAATAATATCAAGAGTTCAGAAAAACTGCTTAAAATACAGGAAGGCTCCAGGAAGAGCAATGTTAGGAAATCTGTGATGTAATTATGACCATGATTGAGCATTTATGATGCACCAGGTGTTGTACTATATGCACTATCTCATTTAATCCTCATAACAACCTTGTGAAGTGAGTATTATTATTATGAGCCTCATTTTATAGGAAGAAACTGGGGCCTATACAGATGAGATTAACTTGCTGAATGTCAGATATTTGGTAAGTGGCAGAAATAGAATTCGAGCATGCAGTTTGATTTGGGACAATAAAATAATACCCTCAACAAAAGCCTCTCACCTTGTAAAAGCCTACCACACCTCCACAGCACTGATGCGTCGTTCAGCACAGGTAGAGTGTGTCTGCTTGGGGCATTGAGGAGAAGCCCAGACAGGGCGGACTCCAAAGGGATTAAACCTACACATGAGAGGTAAAACTTGCAGGTACTTAGTGGATGAATGGATGCACTCAATTATGAAGAAAATGTCATTTTATTTCATGACCAAATATTAGATAAAAACCTCTTAGCACACAAACCAGTGAAACTCTAGCTGCATATCAGCATGATTCTCAGGTAAATAACTATCAATGGGCCTTTCATGAGAAACTCCAGAAAAAAAAATTAAAGTTAATAACAGATTGACAAAGTTGTAGAAATACAATTGGAGAAAATTTGCCTCCCTAAAATCTAGGTTTTCAATGGTTACAGATCAAGACAATAAAAATTTTTGAAATTAGTCATGAGGAAGATAAAAAAAAGAGCATTCCTACAGACGGATGAGATCATAAAAGAGGGGGTCAGCAGATGAGGAAATATCAGGACTGAGGTGAAGAAGACAAAAAACTAAAACCTTCCTTTAGCCATGCTGCTGAGGGTTCTAGGAATTCGCAGTGAGACGACATTGGAGATTATAAATACCACTGTGCATCGTGCTTATAGTTTGCAGGGAAGGATTATGCCCAAGCTAATTTAGAGTAATGTGTTTATAATTCTTATTCCATATGGTCTTCATTAAGTTATTCTCAGTTACTCCTTTTGTGATCTTTATTAAGGGTTGAGTTAATGAGCTTCTCTAGTATTAATGTCTGTATCTGATTGATCTCAATTGGTGTATTAACCGTGCCTTTTACTTCTGATGCTTTGACACCTTGAGACCTTGCTGACCCTGGAGGGACTGCCCAGAGACAGCAAACGACTCACCTGTGAGCGCAGCTTTCCTAAGGAGACCAGCCAATCCAGAGCCCACACCCCTCGAGCACCTCCTTTGTCAGGTTCTCACACTTTGGGCCACTATCCACCTGCCCTAATCACCCCAAGGTCAGGTACCAGACAACCAGGGTTAGCCCCTGTGTCCCAGGGTCTGCTGATATTATACAAACTAGTCAATCCTAAACCAGTTTACTCTGCCTCACTGGTTTCTTCTCACAGGAACTACAATAAAGGCTGTTGCTCACATTTTCCCCTCCCTCCCTCTGCCTCCTGACTAAACCTGGTCCTTCCCCGTGTGGACCCGCATGGCATGGCATGCCCCCTCCTCTTGCGATCTGCAAATATAACAGACTAGCTCTTCTAAGGCAGATGTCTCTTGATCTGTTGACCTTGCCATACCTGAATAATAATAAAACCTATATTTTACAGTGATTGGTAATTATCCTTAAGATTCTGATAACCTGGGTGGGAAGAACAGGTTAGAAACTCTCTTGACTAAATACCACCTTGGCCAGGTTTATTCTTCTCTGGATGTGTGATACACATTTCTAAAGACCTTGAGAGTGTTCTTTCCATACTGCCCATGGAAGAAAAACACATGATCTGGTTAATGCTGATATTCTGGCTAGCTGACAAAGAATTCCTGTGGTTGGGTGAAGTGGGTGAAATATAACTGTACCCAAGCCTCTTCCATAGCCAGGGGAGGAAGCCAAGGAGAAGGTAGCTTTGGACACAACCTCTTTCAGGGCTGGCCAGTCAGTGGACGCTTAAGTATACACCACAGAGGTGGGAGGTGTGAATGCACTCAACAAATTGAAGTCAGAAGTATTACACAAACTAAGGGTAAAATATTTAAATAAAAGAAATACGAATCACTCTCATGGGCCAGATGGAGATTTGGAGGGTGGGACAGGAATCAAATTATATGTCACGGTGTGATGTGTGTTTGATTTTAGATATTTTAGGAGGAAAGGAGCCCCAAGCTAGATTGGAAGACCCCACTGGCCCTCCTCCCTCTGCATCACAGAACTAGAGTTCCCGCTTCCCTCCCAGACCCCAAACCCCACCCCCACCCCCACCCCCCACCAGGAGTCAAGGGATCAGAGGGCAGTTTTCTCACTTTTCCTCTGGGAGGCAGGAGAAAGCTGCAGAAGGAGCCAGCCCTTCGCCATGAAATGGAACAGTTACAAGGTATCACAGCGGGGCTGGTCCCTCACTGTTTCTGCAGGGAGCAGCGTGCCTTGGTTTCCTCATCCGTCACCTTGGAGGGCTGCTGTCGGTTGAGAGACGTCTGCAGAGCGCTGGGCACACAGTCTAGTCCACGGGATGCTCGCTAAGGGACAGCTATCGCTATTAACCACGTAACGTTTCGCGGATGGAGCTGCAGCTTTAAGAGAGGCTGCCTAACTCTCCCGGGGTGATTGTTGGTAAATGGCCCCTCTGAGCTCAAACCCAGATCTGACCGACTCCCAGACCCACCCGCCCATCACTATGGCACTTGGTCTCGTGCAACAGAGGGCAGGCATCGCCCTTGTGGGGCTGAGCTGAGACCTGTGTGATTCAGCTTTCTGACTCCCACCTTCCTTTGTTCCAATTCTACGCTCGCCAAGCAGCCCTCCTCATCCTTCCCAGGATCCTGGTGGCAGAGGGGACGCTCCCGTGGCGGAAATGTATGACCAGGGATTTTCCTGACCATTGATCTCAAGATTAAAACACTGACATTGACACATTTTTTTGCTTTTTGTTTTTTGTATCCCTCAAGCCTGATAGCGCTGAGAGCACGGGGAAAATTCAGTTCCTGATGCCAGAGAGCTGGTACACAGATGCTGGCAGCAGTGACCATAGCAAGGACTCGCCACACGGCACACTGCCCTTTGGCTTGGTCAGTCTTTCTACCTCATCCCTCTCGATCTGTCTCAGGCAGCACGAAATTCTTCTGACAAGGTCCCAGTTAATTTTGCTTTCTATGTCGTTCTGTGATCTTAAAGTGGGTCAGTGTTAGTATTCTTCTTGGCACTGAAGTAATTTTCCATCGCAACAGCTGTTCTTTTCATTCTGATGTAAAGTTTTAAATGTGGTCATTATTTCTGCCTTTTCACAGTGTATAAAATTTCTCAGTATTATTCATAGAAAACCAAAGCTACACTTCTGAGTGAGGGGAAGAGGAAGGAAGGGGAGGCCACTATGGGAATCCTCCAACTCTTGGGGAGGAAATACAGGTATTGAGTGAAATGATGTGATTTATTTGATTTCTTCCAAGTTTGTGAGAATATTGGGAACTATTGTCTGTAATTGGTGGCCTCATGGTGACTGGTTTTTCTCATGCACTTAAATTCAGGCCTCAGCTAGGATGTGTTGGTAAAAGGAAGACAGCATACCTGCTCAGTCTTCTTTCAGAGAAGGTTTTCTATCTTTTTTGAGTGGGGAGAGGCATTCTTTGCCAGTTGGCTCTAGCACTGTGCTTGGCAATGGTAGGCACTACATAATTGTATGTGGAAATTAAAAAAAAAAAATCTCTCTGTGGGTAAATGAAGAAAAACATTCTCACCTAACCTATTCTAAACGATAATAATATGCAGCTGTGCCCCAATCTAAATGAATTTAAAAATCCAATCTTTATGCAGATAAATGGGGTCATAATTTTCACTTTACAAAGTTAATTCTTCACAGGAAGATTCCTTTAAAGACTGGATATTGGTTTACACCTAAGCACAACCTTTGATAAATCTTCTTTCTTGTGTCCTATACTTATATTCTAGCCACACAACATGGTTTCTTGTTCCTAAATCCTCCATCCCGGTTCATGCCGCTGAGCCTTTGCACAGGCTGATCCCGCCACCTGGAAAGCGCTCCCCCCCATTCTACCTGTTGGAGTTCTGCTAGGATTTCCAGGCCCTTTCCAAACTTTCACACCCACATGGCACCTGTATTAATCAGAATTGATCTTTCCCTTGTGTCTTTTCACAGCTTCTGTTTGTGTTCATTGCGAATGTATTTTCTGCCTCCTAATTGTAAGCTCGATGAGTAAGAGGAACATGGCTAGACTGTTTGTACTTCTCAGTGCTACGTGACTAATCACTTATCTTGCATAGAATGTTCTCACATTTTCCCCCATGTACCACTTATAGCAGGGGAGTATATGCCTCCAAGACTGCTTTAGGATGAAATTTCTTTGTGCTTTGTCTTAAAAATTCAAGTAAATTTTACATTCGAATCTATCATATAGTATTAGTAATTTTCATGAAAAAATGTTTAAATTGACTCCTGTGTAAAATCTGGATTCCAGAAACTGCCCCAAAGTTTTTGCTTTTTAGCTAGCTAGATTTTCCAGCACATGGCCCTTGGGATATACATTTCTCGGTTAAAAAGAGTATAAGTAGAAGCTTTTAAATGTTTATTGAATTGAATTAAACACATGTAACATAATGGAAAGTGAGGTATTTGTTCAAAATGCCAAATAATTGAGAAAATATAGTCAAGACCAATAAAGGCCACTTGTCATGAAGAAGCCTAGAATAATATTCCAGAGAATTATTTAAAATAGCAAAAGACCCCCAAAATGCATTGTATTCATTTGCTGATATTTCCTCCTTCAGTTCAACTTGTGAAGTGATTATGTTAATATGTTTACATCCAGTTGTTCTGAAGACCCACCAACACAGAGCGTCCCACAAAAGGAAAATTGTCCCCACAATTTCTCTTTGGCAGGTATTTTAGCCTATGAGCATCTGGATCCATGTTTATTTTACGATGATATTAGAATAAAAGCTGAAAAAACTTTAAAAGTAACTGACACCTAGAATTAATACCTTATCTAGCTGCTGAGGAAATATAATTCAGTTTTTAATGGGCATGCCTCATAGAGATTTCTAAAATGGCCTGGGAGAATACCAGATTAACAAAAAGCCTTAGGATAGAAATAAATTGCCAAATTTGAACATATAAGTAAATAAAACACCCCTAACTCTTACCCTCTGCTGAAATAGGTCCTAATGCTCAGGCACTTGGAGAAATCACTCCCTAAACAACATTCTGATGGCCCCAAAGACGCTAAACACCTCCCAGAGTAAATGTCTCTAAGATGACATAATAATAATGGAATCTAGTATAATAGAGAATTCACTGGAGTCCGTGGGAAAATGTGTTCATGCAAGAACCAGACATTCTTCATTGTAACCTCCAACTGCAATCACATCCATAATGATAAAGGGTATTTTTAACCAAATAAGGCTGCCTGAGCACAGGTGTGACCTGTTCCCTTTGCATTCTCTATATATCCTAGCAAGACCCTTATTAATATCTGCTGAATGAAAAGGGAAGTGGACCAGTACAAACAACCCTGTGATGGAATTTTCTTTCCCTGTGGTCGTTCCTCCCTCTGTAGCTCTTAAATTCCTCTTCGAATTTAGTATGGTACTTGGGCCAGCTGTGAAAAGAGTGCTTTTACAGTTTTTCTCTTCTTGAATATTTGCGTGTAGTTTTCCTTCCTAGCCTGCTTACAAAGCCAGCAGAGACATGATTTTCTTTAGTCTGGCTCTGACAATGGAATGAAATGCCAGACGTCCATTGCTCCTTCCTTAAGGCTTATCAAACAGCCCTGTGCCTTGCATCTCTGAGAACAGCCAATCTGTCATTTACGGCTTGGCTGTCTTTCCGGGTCTGCCCTTACTCTGAGTATTTTCTGTTGCACTTGTCTGAAATTGTATATATGCAGTAAGATCACTGAACTGCGGAGGATCTACCTGCTTGCTGCTCTCTCCAGGCAAACAGCCTCTGCAAGGGCAACGCATCATGGATCCCACGATATTTCAGTCACACTGTGACTGCGCATGCAGGTTTAATCAACTTTGCCACAGACGTGATTCACGATGGATCCCTTTTGTTTCACTCATCATCGGAATGAATACACGCAGGAAGCTCATCTAGCCCTCAGCATTCATCATCGGCTGCCATATTAAACATTGATTTTTATATTCCCAGGTCAGAAATGATGAAATCAATATCTAACATGGCAAGTTGTGTTTGCTCGTGCCTTTTTGTTCAGATTCCCTGACAAACTTTAAACATTTTCCATCGCATTCATTTTAAAGATTAAATGTGTGAGCTTATAGATTTAAATGTCAGTAAAGGTTAAGAGTTAATTGCACATGAAACTGACTGCATTAAATTTTAATGTGAGAATAGTTATTATTAAATACACATGGAGGTATTGCATTATTTTATCGCTATGATCCACTGATTTATTCATTAGTTAATTTATTATTCTTTTGACATATATTAATGCAGTATTCAGTATTTTTCAGAGAGCTTGAAAATAAAAGGTTAAGTATTAACATATGAAAGGGTTTTCAAACCGTAAAACTTCATAAAACTATTATATCTGGAAGTACTTTTTGTATTTCAATTCATTCATTCATTCACAAAATGTTAGGCCCTCACTGTGTATGGCCCAAGCCCTGTGCTGCGAACTGTGGATTCACAGACAGCTAAGAACTAGCCCCACTCTCTATGAGCTCATAGTTGAGTGGGAAAGAAACAGGCACAGAAAAGAAGAAAATTGGCAAAGAAGTCACACATGAGGTGATCTCATCCATGGCAACTTCATAAGTGGTTTCCTGCTCCATGGGCTTCACAGAGGGGCAGAGGAAGCAGAAACCAGAGAGGAGAGAAAAGCCTGCTCTGAAAGGGCTTGAGGTGTTCAGGAATGTTGAAAAACTATAATGCCCAGAACAGGGTTAATAAGAAAAGTGACCAGAAAAATGTAAGGAGGAGCCAAGATGTGGAAGGCTATGGTGCTTAGACTTTGTCCTTCAGTCATGGGAAACCACTGGTGATATTTATGTTAAACAATTGCGTGTCACATCAAAAGTTTCTACCCTGTACCATAGTTAATTACATTACTGAATGTGGTTTATTTTATGGTAAAGTTAATAATAGTAATGACAAGTCAAGGGCGGTACCGTAGACCTCATTGATTTCCACAGGTCTTCCTTTGGTCTTGGACCTTACTATGCACATTACTATTTCTCTGAGAGTGCTGTGAGCACTGTTTTAGATTCAGAAGACTTGAGTCCAATTGCCATTCAAAGCTTTGTAACCTTGTGAGCTTGTGTAAGCCACTTGGCTTCACTAAGATCTGGTCTCCTTATGTAATAAATGGGGGTAATGATACCATACTCCCAAACTATCTCACAGGATTGTGATGAGATAGTTTGGTTAAATAATGTATGTGCATCATTTTTAAGACAGTGGAGCATGAGGAAGGTATTATCATTAACATTATAATCATCATCATCATTATTATTTTTATTACCATAAAAGCCAAGGTAATTCTGAATGACTTAGCAATTTGTCATCAGAAACAATCTTCTTTTCTGGAGCACCAGATAGGTAGTTGCTATTTTATAGACATGTGGTAGAGATTTCTCAATTATACATCAGTTCTTGGAGAACTGACAAAATCGACTCTCTACTAATTGACTGAAAATGAGTTGAAAATTAAAGGCTCATAACCTCGGGTGTGAATGGTGCAGCTAGAATTGTGCAGTGTGCTACCTGCACAACCTTTGCCAACATAGAAATTTGATAAGAGAGTAAGAAGGGAATAGTGGGAAAGCAGTGTTTGAAGAGATTTGAGCTGAGAATTTTCCAGAGTTGAAGGACACGATTTACTAATCCCGAAGCACAGTCAGAATACTAAGCATGAGAAAGATCAATACACGGTTCCAGCTCTACCACCAATTGGCTGTAGACTCTGACCAAGACACTTCAACTCTAGGTGCTCTGGTTTCCTTATCTATACCATGAAAATATTAACAATACTTACCTCAGAGGGTTGTTGTGAAGTGTCAGTTCCTATTTGTGCTTAGCACACTGGTACAGAGCAGGTACTCAAAGAGTGTTAGCTGTTATGACAAAGGAATCACAGACTGACAGCATATTTGTCACGGGCAGCAAAGAAAGACAGAGGGTAACACACTAATATGCTTAAAGTGCTAAAGGGACAAAAAGTATCAACCTAGACTTTTATTTAAGCCTAGGTAAATTATTATTCAAGATTGAGATTAAAAACTAGATATTTTCAGACCAAAACTAAGAAAGTATACAACCTATAAAACCTTTTTGTATACAAAAAGAAATGAATTCATAAGGCTTGAATTATAAGAAACAAAATTCATCACAGAAAGAGATTAAAGTCTTAGATTAGCTATTTAATATACAGCTTCTACTATTTTTTATGTCAAAAAATTTAAAAATTAAAAGTAGATAAAAATAACAGGAAGGAAGGAGTTGTTCAATGAATAGCTGAAGCATGCTATGGCCTGTATCCTATTCAGGAAAACAATTGCAATACTGAAAAACTCTAAGTATTGTTTGAAAAATATATAGTTAAATATTTATATTTAAAAATTGAAGGTAATTTGTCTTGCATAAAATACAAGCCATACCTTCCAAATTAGCAGGGGGAAAATTAAAGAAAATTACAATTAGGGTAAACAAAAAAAATGAAATAAGATGGTAGAAGCAAGACATCATTGTTTGCAATAGCATAGGTCAGGAAACAGCATTATCAAGAGGAGAATGGATAAATAAATGCTTGCATCATTGTTCAGTGGTTAACAATAGAGTAGGTCATGCGAATAAACTAGAACAGCAGGTATAAATCTCAGGATAAACTGAAGGGGAAAGCAAATTGCTAAGCATATATCGAGTATGAAAACATTTATCTAAATTTCTAAAGTGTAAAAACATGGGAGGAAAAGAGGAGAGGAGAACTAAAATGCACTAACAATTTTGTCTAAAATTAATATTTCCATGTGTTGGCAATTTTTGCCACAAATTCTCAGACTTTTCTGATTCTCATGAAAGCTTAGATGGTTTTGTAACATCTTATGTGCCTATTCGACAGTAAGAAGAAGATATTTGAATAATCCCCAAATATTTGGAAATTTAACACACACACACTTCTAAATAATAATACATGGGTAATAGAAGAAATCTCAAAGTTAGATAATATTTTGAACTGCATGAAAATCAAAATTTCCAACTGTAGCTAAAGCAGTGCTTAGGGGGGAACTTACAGCATTAACTCATATTAGAAAAGAGAGGCCTCAAATCAATGTTCTATGCTTCTTCCTGAAGAGACTAGAAAAAGAAGAGCAAATTAAATGCAAAGCAAGTATAAGGAAATCAGTACAGCAATCAGTGATGTTGAAAACAGAAAACAGTGAAAAAACATCAATGCAATGAAAATCTAGTATTTTTTAAAAGATGAATAAAATTCATAAACTTCTGGCCAACTTTCTCTCTAAGATTGGGAACAATGCAAGGATGTTCTTTCTCACCACAGTTACCCTACTTAGTATCATAATGTAAGTTTTAAACAGTGCAATGAAGCAGGAAAATGAAATAAAAGGCATCAAGTCTGGAAAGGAAGTAATAAAACTGTCATTATTCAAAGATAACATGATTGTTTTCTGAAAAATCCCAAGAAATCTACAACAGTGCTCTTAGAACTAATGAGTAGGTTTAACAACGTCACAAGATACAAAGTTAATATATAAAAATCAATCGTATTTCTATATACTAGTAATAATAGGAAATTATCCTTTCAAAAACACCAGATAATTATAAATTTAACAGAACATATGCAGTTTCTCCATGCTGAAAATTATAAAACACTGATGAATAAAATCAAAGAAGACCTAAATAAATAGATGTGCCATGTTAATGGAAAGCTCAATATCATTAAGAAGTAGATTCTTGCCAAATTGATCTTTAGATTCAAGAAAATCCTAATCAAAACTCTAACAGAATTTTTTTTAGATAGCAAAAATTTTATTCTAAAATTTATATATCAATATAAAGGCAAAGAAACTGGAATAGCCAAAACAATTCTTTCAAAGCAGAACGAAGTTGGAGGTTGGATGCTACCTGATTTCAAGATTTCCTGTAAAGCTACAGTAACTGAGATAGTGTCATATTGGCAAAAAGATAGACGTGTAGATCCATGGAGCAGAATAGAAAGTTCAGAAACAGACCCACTCAGATATAGCCAATTGATTTTTAGCAACAATGCAAAGGCAATTCAACAGAGAAAGAATAGTCATCCAGCCATAAACAAAGAAATGAACCTTGACATTATACACTTTATACAAAAATTAACACCAAATAGGTTATGAACCTAAATGTAAAATATGAAACTGTAAAACTTTTAGAAGAAAAGGTAGGAGAAAAGCTTTGTGACCTTGAATTGGGGAAAGAAATCTTAGATATGACTTCAAAAGCATGACTACAAAAAAATGATGAATCAGATTTCATCAAAATTTTAAAACTTTTGCTCTGTGAAAGACACTTTCAAGAGACTGAAGAGACAAGCCATGGACAGAGAGAAAATATTTACAAATCACGCATGAGGAAGAACTTGTATCCAAAATATCTGAAAAAATCTTAAAACTCAACAATAACAAAAAAGCAAAAAACCCAATTAAAAAATGGGCTGAAGGTTTGGATAAACACTCTGCCAAACAAGATAGATGGATAGCACCTAAAAAGATACTCAACATCATTATTCAATAGGGAAATTCAAATTAAAAACATAAGATACTGTTATACTGCTATTAGAATGGCAATAATTGAAAATAAAACAAAAACAGCTAGCAATATCGTGTTAGCCAGGATAAGGAGCAAGTGGAATCATCATGTATAGCTGGTGGGCATGCAAAATGGTATATCCCCTCTAGAAAATGGTTTGGCAGTTTCTTATAAAACTAAACATACAACAGCTATCCAGCCCCCAAATCTTACACCTGCATATTTTACCCCAGAGAAATGAATCTGAAGTTCATACAAAAACCTGTATGCAAAGGTTGATAGCAGTTTTATTCATAATTACCAAAAACTGGAAGCCATCCAAATGTCTTTTGATTGTTGAATGAATAAATACACTGTAGTACATTCATACAGTGGAATATTACTCAGCAATCGAAAGGAACGAACCGGCAACACGATGGAGGAAACTCAAGAGCATTACGCTAAGTCAGGAATCAGCAAACTATTTGATCTGCAGGCCAACTCTGGCCACACCTAGTCGTTTATGTATTGTCTGTGGCTGCTTTCATGCTACTATATCAGAGTTAAGTAGTTGCAACAGAGACCATAAAGCTCATGAAGTTAAATATTTCCTACCTGGCCCTTTATAGAACAAGTTTGCCAATCCCTGTGCTAAGTGAAGGAAGCCATACACAAAAGACTACATATTCTATGCTTCCGTTTACATAACATTCTGAAAAAGGCAAAACTATTGGAATGGAGAACAGATTGCTGGTTCCCAGGGGCTGGGCTTGGGTGCAGGGAGTGACTATAAAGGGTCAGCATAAGGGCATTTTGGGGAGTGATGGAATCGTTCTGTATCTTGTTACAGTGGTTGTTACACGCCTCTATGCATTTCCTCAAGCTAACATAACTGATATAACTGCACATCAGAAAAACAAAAAAGAGTCTTCCTGTATGTAAACTGAAAAAAAAAAATGAATGCAGAAAAATGGTACATGTATGAGTCTGGACTTTGAGGCTGCAAGTTGCAGAAACAAATGATTTTTTAAAAAGTTTTATTGGAGTATAGTTGATTTACAACATTGTGTTAGTATCAGGTGTACAGCAAAATGAATCAGTTATACACATACATATATCCACTCTTTTTTGGATTCTTTTCCCATGTAGGCCGTTACGGAGTATTGACTAGAGTTCCCTGTGCTATATAGTAGATCCTTGTTGGTTATCTATTTTATATATAGTAGTGTGTTTATGTCAATCCTAATCTCCCAGTTTGTCCCTCCAGCCCCTTACCCCCTGGTAACCATAAGTGAAACAAATGGTTTTTAAGCAAAAGAGAGAGAGAGAGAGAGAGAGAGGGAGAGCGAGCTAGCTGATTCACTGCTCAGGTAGCAGGGCGAGCTACTGTGGTAGATACCAAACCTAAAGGCAGGGCTTTGGGAACCAGGGACAGACCTGGAGATCACCGGGGCCAGATTCTTTCTCCACATCTGGCTTTCAAGTCTTCTACTTGTGGTCATCCTCTCCTATCGATCTCCTTGTGTCAGGGAACCTGTCGCCCGGCAGTCCTAATTTAGCAGAGAGAAAGCACTTTTTTTCCTCTGAGTGTTTATTTATCAATTCCGGGGAAAGAGTTGCCCTGTGAGGACAGAAACTCACACTTTGATCAATGCTGTTGCCAAGATGGAAAATGCACGAGGATTAGCTCATCCCAGCCCTGTGGCCAAAGGACCAGGGTCAGTTTTGAGAAGAATGGGATTGGCAAGCTTTTTGGGGCAGACAAAATCCAGTCACAGGCTCAGTCAACTTCATTAACCATAAATTAGTAAAATTTGCACAACCAGTATTCTCTTCCTACTCAGCATCTAGAGTTTCACAATTGTTTCCTTACTCTGGCAAACACTACAGGCATTAAAAAAAAAGTTTTGAGGCACCCAACCCAAGGGGTCTGTGACAGGAAGCCAATCTTAATTAATCAGGAAAATGTTTATTTCAGGTCTCAGTGTATTTCATTGAAGTATCACTATTTCAAAGAAAGTTAAAAAGGAAACGGCCTAATGCTGGTGGTGTAGCCCAAATTAAAAGGCCTTACTGTGTAGATCAAGACTGTACTGTCACCATTATGATTAAGCTTTATTCCTTTGAAGTCTCAGTCTTTAAACATTTTGGATTTTTTTTTTTAAATCAGATCTAGATAGCCTCTCTTGTTAAAAGATAAAAGACGCATGATTTTAAAGATTTTCTCAGGAAGCCATCAATTAGGTTGATTGAACTCAGCTTACTAATTTTCCTGCCTCTGTCAGTGACCTAGAACCAATATTCTCTTTAAATGGAGGACAGACATTTAAAAGCCTTCATTTCTCGTTACATGCAGTGTATATTATAAAGAAATCACTAAACAAGGTACAAATCCCCTTCCAAAGCAGAAGACACCTAAGCTTCACGATCTTGTTTTTCTCTTTCCCCTTCTGCAATGTTATACCAAGGGCTGTACCTGAAGGGCTTAGCTTACACAGAGAAAAATCAAATACACACTGATCTCAAGACCCTAAGTCACCAACCAGTAACAGGAGGAAAAGGAAACAAAAGCTGGCTTCCATTTGCCCAGGCTTCTTGCTCATCAACCAAGGAACACAGCCTGGGCTGCTCATTTGTGGTCCTGCATTGAGGACTTCTTCCCAGGAGGGAACCACACAGAGACTCATTCTCCCTCAAACTCTCATACTTGCAGCCTGGAGAAGCAAAAGCAGATGAAGAAATCGGAAAATGATTTGCCTGAGAGCAACTCTGAACAATTGCAGAGAGGATTTATGTCACACAGTCTCAAGTTTTTAAACCTAATTTAATAAGGATACATCTTTGCAAAATAACGCTGTGCATATCAGAACCATTTTTGCCTTTCTCACCTGGGAATAGAAGCAAAGTTTCCATTACTGGCAAATACTGTCAGTATTGCAGCAGCTGCAAAGATGATAATTCACGTGAATTTTTCTCCTGTGCATTAAAGGGGTATGATCACATATTTTAAATTTCTCTCCCGTTCTATTTTAAAACTATAAGTTTAAGTGATATAAGATACTTAAAGTTGAGAATTTTTAAAAAAAATTTTTATTATGGAAAGCCTCAAAATTATCCTGTTAAACTAAAATTATTTTATATGCATATTAAGCAATGCCAATCTGGTACGATCAAGTTCAATAGAAGTGATTCAAGAACTGATCTCCTACTTGTTTTAAAATGTCTGTCACACAGAGTGAAGTCAGTCAGAAAGAGAAAAACAAATACTGTATGCTAACGCATATATGTGGAATCTAAAAAAAAAAAAAAAAAAAAGGTACTGATGAACCTAGTGGCAGGGCCACATTTATTCCTGTGGCAGGAATAAAGACGTAGACATAGAGAATGGACTTGAGGACACGGGGAGGGGGAAGGGTAAGCTGGGGCGAAGTGAGAGAGTGGCACGGACATATATACACTACCAAATGTAAAATAGATAGCTAGTGGGAAGCAGCCGCGTAGCACAGGGAGATCAGCTCGGGGCTTTGCGACGACCTAGAGGGGTGGGATGGGGAGGGTGGGAGGGACGCTCAAGAGGGAGGGGATATGGGGATATATGTATATGTATAGCTGATTCACTCTGTTATACAGCAGAAGCTAATACACCATTGTAAAGCAATTATACTCCAATAAAGATATATTTAAAAAAAAAATGTGTGGTGGTGTGAGGGGTTGATCAAAATCTTTCCTGTTTTCCAGAATTGAAGATAAAAGCAATTTTGAGAACAAATGGTACTAAGTACCCCACATTCTAGCTCCAGGAATGATTAGAGGTGTGTGTGTGGCCGGGGGGTGGGGATGGGTTCTTGATTGACCTTTAATGGCGCAAAGCCTGCATTTCCACCTCAGCCTCCCTGATTGATATGGAGAGGCTGGGTGGGGTGCAAGTTTGTGGGGGGAGACTGAGGAAGGGGCTCAAGCAGTGGTGCCTCTAGAGGCCCACCTAGGGTCTTTGAGAGTTTCTTCATACCCCCCATCATAAGATTATTTCAGTAATTATCACAGACTGAAACAAGTACATAATAATGGACAGAAAAGAAACGTAAACAGTGAAGAGTGCTTCATTCATCTCTGTAACTATAATCATGCTAGTAAAAAAGCAATAAAAAATTAACAAAATGTTGCCGAAAAAGGTAAAAAGTAATGGCTTAATATATT
Organism: Balaenoptera physalus; assembly: GCF_965194825.1. Lineage (NCBI taxonomy): Eukaryota > Metazoa > Chordata > Mammalia > Artiodactyla > Balaenopteridae > Balaenoptera > Balaenoptera physalus. The sequence continues at coordinate 93,429,676 of NC_138888.1, read as the reverse complement.
TTAATTATATTAATACATATCTTGAAAAAAGGGAAAAATGTATTCCTTCATATTGGTCAGGCACAGTAATGAATAACATTACAGTTTTTGTCTTCAAACCTTAATTTTTTTCAAAATGGATCTTTTTCGCATATTCACATTTTTGCCAGCGTTGTCCATCTATCTTCCCTCATGGTTGGTTGAAGAACTACTTTTTATTCATTTTAATTTCAAAAGTTTTTTTCACACGATGCAATACATATACAAAGAGTAGTGAAAAGTCTTAAGCAGAAGGATAAGTTTGGCAGAGATTCGTAAAAATCCCGTTTCACAATGAATTCCAGAAATTGCAATACTGAGCATGTCATTGTTTCTTTGGGCTCCATTCTGGCAACTTTCAAAGGTCTTCATCAAAAAACTTTTCATTAGGACTTCCCTGGTGGCACAGTGGTTAAGAATCCACCTGCCAATGCAGGGGACACGGGTTCGAGCCCTGGTCTGGGAAGATCCTACATACTGCGGAGCATCTAAGCCCCTGAGCCACAACTACTGAGCCTGCGTGCCACAACTACCGAAGCCAGTGCGCCTAGAGCCCGTGCTCCACAACAAGAGAAGCCACCGCAATGAGAAGCCCGCGCACCGCAACGAAGAGTAGCTCCCCGCTTGCCGCAATTAGAGAAAGCCCATGTGCAGCAACGAAGACCCAGAGCAGCCAAAAATAAATAAATAAATAGAAGACATTAATAAAAACCAAAACTTTTCATTAGAATATCTTTGGTAAATTCAACATAAATTTTTATCATTTTTCATACAAACTTTTGGATCTTTTTCTTCTTCTGCAAAAATCAGAGATGCTATTTGATCCCTCACTTTAGAACAAGTATCCAATTTTGGGTAAAAACAATGAGGTGGTTCAATCCTAGCTGTTTTTCTATCTCCTAGTAATGTAAGATCAGCATCTCTTGTTTTATATCTTTTGGCATTCTTCTTTTTGATTTTTTTTCTATGTAAACATCCATTTTCTTATATCTTGTTGGGAAGAAAAACTTCTTCTCTATCAACTTAGGACTGTGTGGTCAGGGGCCTGTGAACTAATTGACAATAAACAGATTAACAGGACAAAAATGTATTATACATGTGGGAATACTTTACAGAGACATGTAGGAAAAAAGTTTTATACAGCAGCTTAATAAGGGGAAGGGGTGCTGAGTTAGAGCTTCAAAGGATGGAAGAAGATTCCAGTGAGGCTTGTTTACACAATTTTTTTGACTATCCCAGTGCGAAAGGACAGTTGCCTCTATGACAGCTGATTTTTGTAAAGGATAAGGAAAGTTCAGGTACAATTGCTTCCTGCGTCTGCTGCAGTTCAGTTGTTTTCAGTTTGGTACCATTTTGGTGCGCTTTTGGCCCTTTCAATGTTATGTGGCATAACTACAGCCTTCTTCAGAATTTCTCAGTGTTGATCTTCATGCAATAATTTTAAAGCTTGCTGTTTCACCGTACGTTGTTCAAGGCTGATTTGGGCTGTTTGCAAAAATTCTGAGGTTTGATTAACTTCATCTAACACTTCCCACCAGAAAAAAAGTAACTCAGAAAAGAAAAATTGCACGCAGCAGAGGGAAATTTTAAGCTAATCTTCTTGGGCCCACATTTTCTTTTGGATTGTATTGTACTTTGAAGATCGAAATCAACTTTTCAAACTTGTTTTGACTGTATAGCTCCGTAATGGGTGTGCCATCTGGTCTGGGAAGGTCTTTTCACTGTTAAACACATACTCTGTGGTGTTTTCCACCAATGAGATGGGAACTGAATAAATGAATAAATGTTTTCCAACGTTCCAGAAGAACCACACGTAAAACAACACCTCCAAAATAAATGAACTCTGCAAAGCTTCAAAAAGTGCTTCACACAAGACACACAGAAGGATTGGGAGTAGTTTTTTGATTGGTGCCTGACACCACTGTAAGTATCTATCAGTTTCAGCTTTGTCATACGATTGACCTTGACAGATGATTACGTTCATCCACTATCCATTGTTTCAATATCTCTTCTGCGGGCTCAGCAATGAATTTTCCAGAAATGGCAAAGAAGCCCAAGAATGACTCCTTTATTTCAACTTTACCATCTTCAGTATGGATGGATCTGATACGTTCCATGTTCAATTAGTGTATGAAACATGGAGGGTACTAGCAAAAATAATTCCTAAGCATTGTGCTTTTAAAATATCTGCCACTACTGAATGGTACCATTGATTTAATGTTTTATTTTCTTGATTCTTTTTTTTTTTAGGATTTTATTTATTTATTTACTTTTTGGTGGTAATGTAAGTATGTATATCCATTTGGGGGAAACAAAAATTTGGCATATTCTACTGGGGTTGAATATACTTATTTCCTATGAGCCAGAAATTCCATTTCTAGGTATATACCCAACAGAAATGCATGCACATGGATCCCAAAAGATATGTACAAGACATGTATAGCAGCATTGTTGATTCATTCTTTAGTTAGCAATTTAAAAAGAAGAATATATTTCAACTCTTTAAAGATAGCATTCGGGACTTCCCTGGTGGTCCAGCAGTTGGGACTTCACTTCCCAAGGCAGGGGGTGTGGGTTCGATCCCTGGTCGGGGAGCTGGGATCCCACATTCCTCACGGCCAAGGAGCCAAGACATAGAGCGGAAGCAGTGCTGTGACAAATTCAATAAGGACTTTGAAAGTGGTCCACGTCAAAAAAAAAAAAAAAAAAAAAATCTTAAAAAAAAAGATAGCACTCAAATTCAGTAAAATATTCCACATACAAACTGAAGTGTGCACAAACCAACCAGATATGTCATACCTCACAGCTTGTAACTTTACCCTTTTACATTTCAAACACAAATAAAAACTCCAAGTGGCCACATAAAATAACAGAACTGAAGTTCTGTAGTTCTCTTTCTTTCTCTTCACAATTGCTGTGCTATCATTATTTAACTTTGTTTTCTTTTAATTAGAGAATTAATGTTTCTCTTTTTTTTTGCTTTTTTAAAATTGAAGTATAGTTGATTTACAGGCTGTGTTAGTTTCAGGTGAACAACAAAGTGATTCAGTTATATATACATATATATCCATTTTTTCAGATTCTTTTCCCTTTTGGTTATTACAAAATACTGAGTAGAGTTCCTTGTGCTATACAGTAGGTCCTTGCTGGTTATCTCTTTTATATATAGTAGTGTGTGTAGGTTAATCCCAGACTCCCACTATTTAACTTTGAATCACTGTTGAAAAGAAGTAATATGGAGAAGCGCAGTGGTGGTGTCCAAATTGCACTGTTATGAACTTACTCTTGAAGGGAATGCAAGTTACAGAATCCCTGTGTGTTGGGAGCCAGCTGATTAATGGGGAGGTCTCCAAATTAACTTCCATATAGAATTAATATCTATTAAAAGATAAGCAATAAAAATGTATTAATTGGAAGCACACACACACACACACACGCCAATAATTGTTTAGAACTTAGACCAACAAAAGATAATTATAGGGAGAAGTATTTTATCACTGATGTTGTTTAGAACTGCCAGTGTATGGTGATGATAAAAAGCATACTAATTTATAGCTGGTTTATTATTGTTTTCAAATTCTCTACAGATAACGCACTGCCTTACTGCCTGCACTGTGGACCCCTGTCTTGGTACAGCACTGTTCTCTAATGATTCTCCAGCCAAGAGAATCATTTTGAAGATCTGTGGTCTTATTTTAATAAGGGAAACTGGTTTCTTGCTTCCTGATTGAGTGCTTGCTTGGCCATCGGGCTTGATGCCGTGCCTTGGTCTTTCCAACTGGGAGAAAGAAAGCTCACATAGTGGCACAGCCTGGTGGAGAGGGGACAAGACTGTCCCCAAAGTTCCGAGCGTATGCCTGTGAGGCCCTGGAGTTGGGTTATGGCACCTAGGGAAGTTGTTTGGGAAAAGTCTGGATAATGAACCCATATGAGCAAAAGAACAGGAAAAGCAACTTCATTACCATGGACAAAGAACTGCCCCCTTGATAGAAAAAAAAAAAGGAAGGCAACTTGCTCTGTGGAGCCTCATAAGGAACAACTTTTTTCCATTTCCACCCTCCCTGCCCCAAAACCCATCCCATGTCGTCCCGTCAAGCCTCTGGAGCCACAAGCTAGGTAATGGGTGGGCAGGGGGGAGAAGCAGGAGGGTAGGAAGAGACTTTAATTGAATAGAGGAGTGAAACTTTAAGTGGAGAGGATTAACTTTTAACAAAGAAAATGACCCTGTCTTAATAATCAAGCATGTTTGACTAATTATGGAATCAGACTAAGATGTCCTTGTGGGGGGGGGGGGGTCTGTCACCTACTGGGAAAATGCATGCAAGTGAGGTGTCAACAATGCCCAGGTAGTAGATGTTTTTGGAAGAAAATAGAAACCTTCATTTTTGTACTTGGATAAGTTCAGATTCTTCATGGGCCATTTGGTACAAGACACGTTGATGCACTCTTGTCTCCATACTGCTGTTTGCGGGAAACCTACACCATTTGCCTGTCTGGCCCGTGTTCTAATTGTCCTTTGTTTCTAGGCTTGTGCTGGTCTGATCCATGATTTTCTTTCAGGGATTTGCTCCCTTTGACATTAACCTCTGGGCTTTGACTTCATCACCATATCACCTAAGGTTTCAAGAACCCCAAGGGAGAAACATTTAGTTCTGAAGCTGTTTCCAAAAATATGTACCTGGGTCTAACATGCAGAAAATTCTCTCTCACTAACTAGCCAAAAGCTATTGCACGAATCAGGGCAACTTATCCTTTTTCAAATGACATGATTTCGTCTTTTCATTTTCCAAGTTTCCATTGTATTCTATTTCTTTTTCTTTCCATTTGTTCTGCTCTGTATTTCCCAGAGGAGTGTCCCATGATTTTCTTGTGGACTGGATAATTATCAAGTCGAAATGATCTCTTTTTGTAAACATCTTCTAAATTGTTAACATATTCAAGTTTCTCATTTAAATGATGACTAGAAATTGTTATATTTGAGTTTTGTATGCAGAAAGCATTTCATCATTGAAACACTGGAAAATCTTTTGAGGATATTGACTGTATTGGGCTAAGAAATTGCTTTTCTTGTTTGTGTTTACAGAAAAAAGAATCATGCAATTTCAAAAGTGTTTTAGCTTTGGGCTCATTTCTCTCTAAATGTGTAGCTATTGAGCACTGTATCTTTTGTGACAAAAACTGTAAGGATATGAAGAAAAAAAGATGCAAGACAAATTTTATCATTGCCATTATTAGCTTGGAAGTCTTTGACAATGCCTTTTTTGATTTCAGATTCTCAGGACAGTGTATTGGCCATAATTAGGAAGAATTGAGAATGATCCAAGAAAGACAGAGACTGTAATTCAATTCCTCATTTGCCATCATGAGCCAAACCCCATAAGGACTTTTAAGGTTCTGGTGTGTTTGTGTTTCCTGATTTAAATGCCCATCTGAGTTCTCCGCCTGGATTTTGTCAAAATCATATTTCTCTAAGTGTCCTCAGACCTATGTTAAACTAGGTCACATAATCTACCCTCTAGGAATGAGAGTCCTTCTCACAAATAAGAGATAAGACGGCTGTCCACAGGATAAGGCTTGAGATAGACAGGGCTTTCGGCACATCTCATGAGTCTGGGGAATGAAACAATTCCTGGAAATACATTACCTATATCTTCCAGAGCTCCTATTAAAATAGTAATAATAGTCTCATGCCTGTAAAGCCCTTTATAGTTTATACCATATGTCCACATCTTAAAATTTATTCCTCCTCATGGTAATCCTCTGAAGTAGGTATTATTAACCCCGTTTTACAAGATACTAATTTACTTTCTTAAATCATGGGCCTCAAAATTTAATCCCAAGGCAGGCAGTGTTTCTTTATTTGCTCATCCACAACTTTGGCTCCACTTCTCATGGACAAATTCTTCACTGAGAAGCCTAGACAACGCCCTAGAACACTCCTCAGCCTCCAGCACATAGAAACCTCCTCTGCGTGACTCATGGTATCACTGCAGTCGCTGTATAGGCAATTACGCTATGAAAAGGGAGATTCCCCCCATAAGTGACCCCACCTCCTATATGACCCATCTTTGGTTTTTGTTTTACATTGTATTTATTTATTTGTTAATTAATTTTTATTGGAGTATAGTTGCTTTACAGTGTTGCATTAGTTTCTGCTGTACAGCGAAGTGAATCAGCTATACGTACACATATATCCCCTCTTTTTTGGATTTCCTTCCCATTTAGGTCACCACAGAGCATTGCGTAGAGTTCCCTGTGCTATACAGTAGGTTCTCATTAGTTACTTATACAGTTTATGTGGTCGGCCATTTTTAAGTTCATACACTTAAATTTTTAAGGGAATCTAAAAGTCTAAACTTTAAGATGTAGAACAAATTCCATATTCTCATTTAACTTGAGAATTCCATATTCCCATTAAACATGTGTGCATGTTTTGGTGGCCCTTTCAGTCACCTTCTCATATTCAACGCATTCGCAGAGGACAGATTTCCTTCAGTTTTCATAAACTCAACAAGCTGGAAGCTGAGTGGCCTCAGCGCAATCTCCTGGCCTCCTACCTCCTTCCTAGAACCTATAACTTCTGGAAAAGTTCTGCCCCTTTCATTGTAATGCATGACATCCATGACAGCCCCATTTCACATGGGCCACATGGTGTGTGGACAGGGAAAAATCGTTTAACCCATATAAGCTGCCGTGATAGGTTTACATCCCTTGCCACGCGAACAGGATCAAAATTGTACATCTTTAATTATTTCATTACAAAATAACAACTATAATCAAATTTCAAACACTTCAGAGGGTATAAAATGAAAAGCAAAAATCCTACCTCCCCTCACAGATTCCCAGTGTTTCTTTCCAAGTGTGAATACGATTTTTTTTTACAGTATGAGAGTTATTTTATTTTATTTTATTTTATTTATTTTTTTGGCCACACCATGCAGCTTGTGGGATCTTAGTTCCCCAACCAGGGATTGAACCGGGTCGTGAGAGTGCAGAGTCCTAACCACTCGACTGCCAGGGAATTCCCTGAATACTATTAACAATGTCTTATGTGTGCCACCACGAAGCTGTCTTGCAAAACCAAGTATATACATATATCTTTTTAACAAAAAGCATTCACACTCAAAAACAATGCTGAATGAAGAAAACAAGCTTCAGGGTGATAGAGAAATAAGAAAGCAAGTTGAAGAGGCCATACATTTAAGCAAGTTTTAAAGGGCACACAAAACAATAATGCTGTATTCATGTTACTTATATATGTATGAAAAAGTATAAAAATAGGTGAATCAGATACACACTGAACTCATGATTCTCAAGAGGTGAGTAAGGTGCAAAGAATAAGGAATAAAGGACAAGGGACTTCACATTTATCTGGAGTTTTTTTACATACACACATATTGAAGGAAATACGACCAATGTTAAGAATTGCCACTTTCGAGAGTAGGTTCATGGGTGAAACTTATTCTCTGTACATTACTTACTTTTAAATGTATTTTAATACAAAATTTTAAAGCAAAGTGGATTCATTCAATACATAATATTCTACACTGTACTTTTTCCATTAAACCATATATCTTGGAGGTTTTAATCATTTTAGCACACAGAAATCAACCTGATATTTAAATGGTTGCATGTCACTGAACTGTACACTTAAAGAATGGTTAAAATGGGAAATTTTATATGTCTATTTTACCAGAATTTTTTAATCACCGAAAAATGATGGCATACATATAATTCTTTATATTTCAATCATTTTACCATTCTCCTATTGATGGGTATTTATGTTGTTTGCAGTTTTTGCCATTACAAATACTGCTGAGATGAATCAAAACGTACATGTCATATGCATCTCACTCTGGATAAAGAGATTTTCTAAAATGGCTTTAGCTCACCATGGAATTTTGATATGCATTTTTAAATCACCAGTCCTGGCAAAATTTTACATGACATTCGTTTATAATGACAGAATTTAGCCAAGGTATGTCATTCATAGATATTATTTACGCTTTAGGGCAAAATTGCCAGTCCCTTTCTAATATTTTTAAGTTTAAAATTTGGTTCTTATCATGATTTTGGTTAGAATTCTACTATCAGAATTTGTTTTAGTGTTGGCTTAAGGCTTAACCCCTGGGAGTCCATCTCCAGCTGTTTTTATACCTTATCACGATTGAATTTATCAGCTCCTTTTCTAAGATTAGTTTTTCATAAGTAAAAAAATAAAGCTAGAAGACAGAAGACATTACAGTGGTGCAGAGAAAAATTCCCCCCAAACAGAGGCTGAGACCCCAGAAGACAAACTTACCTCTTACAAAATTTTGTGTAGGGCAGACCCAAATATTTCATAAATGTTTTTAGTATATTGACACCATCTTGTCACTCAACTCTGAAATAAAATTTTAAAATTACATCAGTGAAGACTTTAAAGTCTGTGTCAACTGAGTGTAAAACTTTGAGATTTCCGTTGTTATTAAAATTGCCCTTTTCATGTTTGCTCTAATTTTTTTCTGGGCTCTATCATTAGAGTCATTACATTAAATAGTTCTATTCACTCTCATTTTTAGACTTTCACATTTCACAGATAACTGAAAATTATAGGAATAAACATTTGCCTGGAAATTTGGATGGATGCACTGTATTTGCTGAGGCCAATCACATGACAACGCCCATAGAGGAAGAGGGTGATTCACTTTGCGACTTACAGATCTCTCACAAAACAAACAACTCTTCTTGGGATGTCTAAATCTCTCCCATCCGGAGACTATGAGCTTCCTGTCGGTGTGCTGACTCGCCCAAGTTTTCCCGTGGAGGGAACTTGCCTTCACTCCAGACCCCACCTTCCTCACCCACAGAAACTGCAGCTATTTCTTTTATTTATGCTTTTGTTTTCATCTGAGCCATTGCGGTTCTACACACCCTGTCATGTGGCTCAGCTCAGTAGCCCTAACAGCTGTGATGGAAGCTGGATGTCAGTGCTGATGAAGAGGGGAAATGGAAAAAGAATCCAACACGTTAGTACCCTTTGGTGGAGAGGGGGAGGGGGACACTTGGCCTTCCTTTGCTATTTGGAGGCAGACGTAAGCTTGGGATCAGACACGCAGATATGATTATTGAACAGTCATGTTATTTTCGCATCACATATCTCTTCAAGGATTTTCATGCTACTCTCTCTTGCTGATTGAAGAAAGAACTATAAATTCGGGCTCTGATAAAATATTTTTTTAAAGTACAAGTAAAGAAGACAGATTTTAAAGTCTGGAGCAAATGAATTGATTTTTAGAAAAACTGGGTATATGTACTATTTACATATAAATAACGCACTCCACATGTAGGTATGTACACATGCGTGTATAATTTTAAAGGGCAGGCACCAGTTTAATGCAGAAGCTAGGGCTCATTAGTTCCCTGAGAAGGACTGATTCTCCATACCTGGAATGGCGCATACAGCTCCCAGATAAGTCGTAATGAATTGAACGTTCCTTCAGACTACCTAATTTTCCTTTCTTTTGCTACTTAAAAGAATCTAGAGATTTAAACAGATAAATGTTTGGAAATTCTGTTAAAATGTCAGAAAGGCATTAAGGCTTCATGTGCTTGGGCTCTGTGGGAAAAAGCATGGGAAAAGAGAACACTCCATTCGGGAAAAACGAAGTTGCATACATTTTATGGCCTTTTGCAGAATTACTTGGCAAACTCTACGTGAAATACGTCCGTCAATTTCTTTGGTTGCCTCTTGGCTTTGTACCTGGATGACTGGCTCTTTGGCGCCCCTAGTGGTAAAGAGTGGGAATCACTGGAAGACGTTTCTTTGCTCAAGGGTTTGCACACAGAGGTTTGCTTTTCATTGCTGACATACAGACAGGATCACTCCAAAGAGAGATGCTGGCTCATGTACTGGGAAGTGGACTAACAGAGATCTATAAATAAGTTTCTACTCTGTTCATAAATGTATTGCAGTCATTGACCCAAGACCCAAAATAGTCATTTCTGGCAACCCTGGGAAAATGAATGCTAAGTAATTCAGAATTCTGTCTCAGTTTTTCTTGGAATTATCAGTCATTTCAAAACCACACATGGCATAGATTAGATACTTAAAAAACAATCTAGTAATTTTTTATTACTTATTACTTATTACTCCATCTTGAGGTAAATAACTGCCCCGTTCCTGTCACCAACAGCACCTTATGTATTGAATGATGCCAAACATTAACAAATAATAAGCCAAGAAAATAGAGATAATTCAGTGGGCTGATGGTGCGAGGCAATAGATAAAAATTCAGCGTTTATAGCCCTTCAGAGAATAATGAATCCAGTTGCATATACCATGTCAGATGGAGATTAAATGCTGTGGCCAAGGGTGAGGAGTTTGAGGAGTGTTTATCAAGGGGTTTATCAAGTGGTAACAGAAGGGACCTGTCTTTCTACATTAAAATGATTTGGATCAATAGGAAGCAAGTCTATCAGTCCTGGGATAGGATAGGAATTGACCTCTGAAGACAAGATTTTTAAGAAATTTTACGATCTGAACTGAGATGACATTGGCTTTGTCTCTAAATTTCCCAGGATACTACTTTGAGCAAAAAAGTTAGTCTTCATATATATACACACAATATATATGAGTTGCAATGTTTTACATTGTGAATCAACTATACTTTAACAAAAAATATAATAAAAAAATTAAAAGAAACAGGTAAAATTTAAAAAATACATATATATGAGGTCAGTACATAGCCTATACATTAACCTAGCAACAAAAATTGCATAGTCTTTATTTATGAGAGAGGAATTCCACTTTCTTTCAGTAGTTTGATTGAAGGACATCCTTTCATGCTTTCTCTTTCATGCTGTTTCCTATGTCACAGTCTATGTTTTCAAATTTTCTTTCTCTTCCATGCTGTTTCCTATGTCACAGTCTATGTTTTCAAATTTGCAAGACTTAAAAGAGCGTCTATAATTACTGTCGATAGAACTGTCTAGTTATTAAGTGATATAGAATTCGAACCAAAGTTCCCAAAAGGATGAAACATGCAAAGCCAATGGAGATCAATCAGTGTGGGAAAAAGCGAGCAGCATGACTGAATGGACAGACCCACCTGGTGCCTGTCCTGCCGGGCTCAGTCTCAGGGGTGGCGCCCGCTGACACGTCCCAGTGCTCTGACCCTCCACCCTTCCCCCCACCCTTCTGCACAGTCAGCAGTAGCATTTCATTTCAGTGAAAGCAAATGATGCAGGGGAAGAGTTGGCATGAGTTTATCAAAGAGTGAGCATCAGACTTTTGGAGCAGGCCCAGGGGTGTGCTGGGAACAAGAATCGGCAGTCCAAAAGAAAAGTCTTGATTTGCAGCATTTGCCACTTTTCTTTTTTTTTTTTTTTAAGGTTTGCATTTTTTAAAAAAATTTATTTATTTATGGCTGTGTTGGGTCTTCGTTTCTGTGCGAGGGCTTTCTCTAGTTGCGGCAAGTGGGGGCCACTCTTCATCGCGATGCGCGGGCCTCTCACCATTGCGGCCTCTCTTGTTGCGGAGCACAGGCTCCAGACGCGCAGGCTCAGTAGTTGTGGCTCACGGGCCCAGCTGCTCCGTGGCATGTGGGATCTTCCCAGACCAGGGCTCGAACCCGTGTCCCCTGCATTGGCAGGCAGATTCTCAACCACTGCGCCACCAGGAAAGCCCGCATTTGCCACTTTTCATGGGGTAAATACTCCCACAATAGCCGGAGTCAAGCTGCATATGCAGCGTGACTGGACACGGATTTGAGAAATAATAACAATTGGATCTCCGGAGTTGATACAAGCAGTCTCCAGCTCACCTCCGGCAGGTCCTTCCTAACCCTTGCAGCGTTTCTCTGATTAATGTGTATGAAACACTGTATATAAATACGGGCCATTTTTCCAACCTTGTGCTGAGCAAGGCATAGCAATGGAACAGTGCAGGTGATATATTTTTTAAAGCTTATGAATACACTTTTAGACATTGATGCTATTTTCCTGGCTTATTCTAAAGAGGAAACATTCTAGGAAAAATGGCTAGAGTGGACATCACGTTCTATTGACGTCACGTTCTACTGATGGCTTTTTTGAGCCAGATATTTTCCCTTGTATTTTTCTGTGCAGTTGAGGGTATGTCTCTTCTCAAACCACAGCTATCATACTTAAACAACTTCTGCTCACCTGGGTTTCCCATTCTTTGCTGACCACAATCAGGGTTCCCCTTAGTCTGGTGGTTCTTAACCCATGCTGCTCATGGAAATCACTGGAGGTGTGGGGAGGGGGGATTTTTACAAATGCTGATTCACTGGCCTAACGGCAGATCCTTTGAATCATATTCTCTGAGGTGAGGTACAGCAAGTGGGATTTTGAAAAGTGTTGCCTGTGATTCTAATGCTCAGTCAGGTCTGAGAAACACTGACCTGTGATCTACTTGGCTGAAGTTCTTTCTTCAGGAATTTTCTTTTCACATTTAACAAGAAATACGTGAAGGAGGTCCGAGGCTGACTCATCCTGTCTGTACCAGTTTCACCCCTAAACTCTGGAATGGCCTCTGGGACTCTGGGCAGTGGCCTGCTTCTTCCCTTCTCAGCTTTGTCCTTTGTTCCCAGACCTTTCACTACTTTTGTCCTAACTAGAGATGGGGTATTGTGAAATGGGTCAGGTCACAAAGGCCAGAATGGGGAGTTCAGATAGACTCACGGGCAGGTAGAGACCATGGATTTTACCATGTCCAAGAACATCAATGAAGGACAGGCACAGAGGATGCTAAGAACAGTTGAAATTAGGAGATCAATTTGACGTAAAAGGAAATGTGGCCTATACAGGGCAAACTGAGGTTGAGGATGAGACGGAGATTCAGGATTTGCATCCAGGTAGGGCAGTGGTCCAACATCATCATCAGTCATTAGGGAGACGCAAATCAAAGTCATGGTGAGACACCATTCACATCCACTAGTTTGACTGGAAAGAGAGAAAGGAAGGAAAGAAAGAAGAAAGAAAGAAAGAAAGAAAGAAAGAAAGAAAGAAAGAAAGAAAGAAAGAAAGAAAGAAAGAAAGAAAGAAAGGAAAGAAGGAAGGAAGGAAGGAAGGAAGGAAGAAAGAAAGAGAAAGGAAGAAAGAAAGAAAGAAAGGAAGAAGGAAGGAAGGAAGGAAGAAAGAAAGGAAGGAAGGAAGAAAGGATGGACGGAAGAGAGGAAGAAGAAAGAAAGAAAGAAAGAAGAAGGAAAGAAAGGGAGAAAGAAAGAGAGAAAGAAAGAAAGAAAGAGAAAGGGAGAAAGAAAGGAAGAGAGAGAGGAAGAAGAAAGGAAGAAAGAAAGAAAGGAAGAAAGAGAGAAAGGAAGAAAGAGAGGGAGAGGAAGGGAGAAGGAGGGAGAAAGGGAGGGAGGAAGAAAGGAAGACTTGGCGAGGATGTAGAGAAATCAGGAGCCTCAGGCATTGCTGGCTGCAGCAGGGGTTGCAGCGCGGCTCTGGAAGTTGTGGAGGGGGGCTGCCCAGCCCCAGCCCCACCGTCCAGGCCCCCATAAGAGCTCCTTGACCTCCAGAGGCTAAGCCCTTTCACCCAGCAGTCACAAAGGCAAGGCCATTATACAATGAGTAGAAACCGTCCTTGGAAAGAGCTAGCTTTTACTGGACACGTATTCTGTGCCAGGCTGTGTGGCGAGAGGCTTATGTGGGCATCTCACCCAATGCTTACAAGAACCCTGTGACGTGGGACTGAGAAATGAGCAATCAAGATTAGAACGCATTTTGCACATCTTTTCTTCTTGTTCCAAATCCTGTTAGCTTGTTTAGCTTGGTTGAGATTCTGACCCGTTTTGTTGATTCTGATGAACAGCTGGGTCTTGGGAGAGTATCTGTATTCATATTTAATGGAGACATTGATCTATGTCTATATTTCTCTATATGCATAATTATATGTATAAGTTATAGAAATGCATATCTTACACATCCCAGTGCATAACACAGCAGCTACCATACAACAGAAGCTTCACTGAAGAGAAGAATATCATATATGGGCATGCATACTCATATATTGTTCTCACCTATTCAAAACAATTAGGCCATTAGGGAATGGACTCCATTTTGCCTTCCAAATTGATCCTCTTTATCAATGTTATACTTAAGTTAGAAAGCAGAACAGCTCTGACTCAGTTAGCAAGAAAACAAAGATAAATGAACTAGCTGTGCTGGTGAAAAAATGTTAGGAATTACTAGAGGTACCACACGAGGACAATGCCCCCCAAATCTAATATGAGCTTAAGGCACATAATTTATTCCTGCAGAGAAATATTTACTGCTCACTTCACTTTGTCAAGAACCATCCCCAGTTCAAGGGTTTCTGAATGAGATGCACAAGGGCCCTTCCCTCGTGAAGCTTCTAATCTAGAATGTAAACAAGTTAGAAAAATTTAGAAACTGGTCATTGCTGTGGCTGAAGTAAACAGAGTGATGAGACATGGGTCCGGCGGTAGAGGGGAGTGTCTATTTCAGGTAAAGGATGTCCAGGAAAGGCTTATCTGCACTGGGGACAGGCCCACTGAGATGTAAGAGATGGAGAGAAGCCAGCAAGGAGAAAGAGCTTTTGCATCAGAGACACCGAGAGCCAAAGAGGAGAAGGGTGATCTGGGAAGAGAGCAGAGGCTAAAGAATGTGTAGTGTGTGAAGGAAAGAGTGAAAAAGAAGTTGGAGGAAAGAAAATCATGTCATAGAGTGTGATATGACCATGGTGAAGAGTTCAGATTTCATTCCAGTGAACAAAGGGCAATGAAAAGTAATCAAAGTACTTTATATTGAAACATGACAGAGTCTTATTTATGCAGCTGTTCTTCCTTAAGAAAAGATCCCTCTAAGTGCTGTGTAGGGAAAGGAAAGAGATTTGGTGCAAGGGAAAGAGCTAGGAGTTGATTGCAATAGTCCAACTACATGAGGGTGGCTTAAAGTAAGGGCCTCAGGGGAGAGGCGAGATGGGGACAGAGTCTCCCAGTTCTTCGAGTATAGGCTTAAAGAACTGGGTGGAGAGATGAGGAAGAGTTGTTAATTTGGGGACATCTATTTGGATGTCTCTCCCAATGGATACGTTAAGTTGGCAGGTAGATGTCTGGAATTTAGGGTAAAACTCAGTGCTGGAGATGGAAATTTAGAATGTGATCTAAAGACTGTATGAGTGGCCACGAGACTGGATGAAATCCCCTAGGGAGAGAGAGAAGATAAAAACAAGGATGGGTCTGATCTGAGGGTGGAGGGCCAAGGGAGGGGATGTTATAGGTGGGAGATTCTAGTGCATGTTCATGGCTTCCGTAGAGAGGAGAAAGGGGTGATTCAGGAAAAAGAAAACTGCAAGAGGAGAGGAGAGGGGCAGGGAGTGTTCCAGGGGGCCGGACAGGAGCAGAAACTGCATGCATTATGGCAGGAGGGAGAATGAGCGAGTGGGCAGAGTTTTAAGCATTGTCTCAAAGGGGAATAAGAGCCTGCAAACGAGGATTTCAAAGAGGATGCGATGCGATGTCGTATGCATGACTGAGGCTGGGAATTTTGAAGGGGGAAAAAATGAGACAGTGACTTGGAAGCGGCAATGGGGAGTAAGGCAGAGAGCCTGGTTGTTCTCTGGAAGATGAGAAGGCTGTGTGTGATAGGACAGCTGTGTGAAAACATTTACAACAACATGGATGGACCTGGAGGGCATGATGCTAAGTGAAATAAGTCAGATGGAGACAAATACTGCATGATGTCACCTATAAGTGGACTCTAAGAAAATACAACAAACCAGTGAATATGACAAAAGAGAAACAGACTCACAGATATAGAGAACAAACTAGTGGTTACCAGTGGGGAGAGGGAAGCGGGGGGCAAGATAGGGGTAAAGGATTAAGAGGTACAAACTATTATGTATAAAATAAGCTACAAGGATATGTAGTACAACACTGGGAATAAAGCCACTATTTTATAATAATTATAAATAGAGGATAACCTTTAAAAATTGTGAATCACTATAAGTGATTCACAGTCGGAGATTGCTTTAGAAACAAGACTCAGATGTATGATTGTAGTTTTCAGTATTTAACTCTTTTACTGACAGTTTACTGTCAGTAAAAGAGTTAAATACTGAAAATCCCAATTTGATTTTTGTTACTAAGTATATTTAAACATGTTCTATTTAGTTATCCAAAAAAGAACTCATAAAAATACCTCCTGTATTCTCATAAAAATATTGAATTTTAATTAAATATGGAATCTGGCTTCATGTCATGAATAAAGGGATAAAGCCACATCATAGAAAATTAAAGGGCCAATTTAGAAAAAAACTCTCATGAAGTATTTTTCTTAAAACTTCAGCTCTGAACTAAATACCACTTAATTCCTTTAGATAACCGAAGAACAATTAAACAGAAATTAAGAAAATTGTTTTTAGGAGTTTGCAGTTTAAAGAATCCGTTACATGGATTTCACTGGTCTTCCCTTGGGTGTACACAGACTGTTTTAAATGTTATAGTTTAACTGTTGACTCAACAAATGGGTCCCTATTATCTACCAGGCTAGGTGCTAAGAACACAGAATGAGTATAGCTGGTCTCTGCTTTCTAGGCATTTACTCCTTTTCTGCTCCAACGAGGCAGCTGGGCAAATGGTTCATTTGGTTGGCTGTAGAGTGATTATCTGAGTCAAATTCCAGCTCCACCTTTCACTAGCTGCAAAATATTAGACAAGTTGTTCACTCATTCAGAGTTTTAATGTCTTCTTTGCAAAAAAAAAAAGAGTAAGCATAGAACCTCAAAAGAATGTTCTGGCTAAAATATTTGGAATAATGTTTAGAGTATGTTAAATATTTAGAATATGTTTGTGAAGGTGTTTTGCTGTGTCAGCTTGGTTAGGCTCTAGCCCCCAGTGATTCAACCAAACACAAATCTAAGTGTTATGGTGAAGGTGTTTTGTAGGTGTGATTAAAGTCCATAATCAGTTGACTTTAAATAGGAGAGATTATCCTAGATCATCTGGGTGGCTCTGATTCAATCAGTTGAAAGACCTTAAAATCCAGGCTGAGGTTTCCCTGAAAAGAAGAAATTCTGCCCACGGACAGCAGCTTCAGACTGTGCAGGAGAGACCCAGCCTGCCCTTCCTGATGGCCTGCCCTATGGAGTAGTGCCCTTGTAAGAAGAGACACGTCCCTTATATGAGAGAGAAAGAGAAAAAGAGTACTTACTTTCTCTTTCTCAGGAAAAGTGCTCTCACCAGAACCTGACCCTGCTGGAACTCTGATCTGGACTTCCCAGTCTCCAGAACTGTGAATAATTAATGTTTGCTGTCTAAGCCACCCAATCTATGATATTCTTATTATAGCAACCAGAAATAACAAAGGTAGCAGGCCACAAATTCTTCCCGGAGATCCTGGAGCTCCCTTCAATCCCATCCTCCCTGCAGCCTGGTTACTCAGCTATTCTGTGACCTACCCATCAGGCTTCCAATATGTTCTTTTGTTATCTACTGCCTACATTTATTGGGCTTGTTTTCTCTCCTTGTAACTAGAGAACTCTAAGTGATACTCTAGGATTTGGCCTTGAGTTCTCCTCTCTCCTCATTGCACATGACCTTCTGGGCATCCCACCCACTCCCATGGCTTCAGCCCACTCCTCGCTTTTATCTTCAGCCCAGAGCTGTCTCATGAGCTCTGTATCTGCACATGGAATTGCCTAACTGCCCTTCTTCTTCTTGGAGGGCTCCCAGACACCCAGAACCCAACATGTCCCAAAATGAACTCATGTACTTTCTCCCCAAATCTGCTCCTCCTCCTCCTCCTCAATTCTCTAATTCGGTGATTGACACCACCATCCACTGGGTCACTCAAGCCAAACACTTACTCTTCCCCTTTCCCCTCAATAGACTAGCTTGATTTCCATTCTTAGTATCTCTCATATCCATTTACTTCTCCCGACCCCTTATTCCTGTCTCAGACCCTCATGGTGGCCTGGGATACTGTGGTCGTCCCCCAACTTTCATCCATTCTCATCTCCCTCTCCCTCTTCATCTATTTACTACAATCATACATCTGAGTCTTGTTTCTAAAGCAATCTCTGATCAATTATCTCTCCTGTTTAAAATCTTTCTCTCCTATGACCCATATAAAAAGGCAAACTCAGCATGGCAAACAAAGCCTCCCAGAGCTGACCTCTGCCTGATTTCTCCATCCCTCTTTCCTCATTGTAATCCCTAAACTCTCATCATGTTGATCCAAGTGCACTTTACTTAAAATGTCACCCTATTCTCCATTGTCCCTCCAACCCACCTGTGCTTCTGCTGCGCTTTGCCTGGAAAGCAAAGCGCTTTTGCCCTCCCCCACCCGCCCCCAGCCATCTGCCTGGGAAACACCTATCCACCTCCTTATCAAAAGACTAGAAATGCTTTTTTTATTATAAAAATAACACATTTTTGTTGCAAAAAAGTCAAAAAGTACAGAGAAGTAAAGAAATAAAGACTACCTAAAAACCCACCACCCAGAAATAAGCCTAGAATTGGGGTGGGTAAACATATTCTCCCATCCTAGCTTTTCAGCAAAGCCATTAGGGGAGAACCATCAGGAGAGAGACCGGGCACCAGCCTTCTAGAGGACCTGCATGGATGAGGGGACATTAGGGAAGGAGGTGAGAATGATTTCAGGTAAGGATCAGGTATTCTGGACTCTCCTTTCTCCTACCCCACTTTTAACATCATCACTGTACACATGTGAGTATTTATATTCTGATCGATATCTTTCCATACCTTTTTCTCTGTAAGCACACACACGCACACCCTCTCACCAAAATACTGTTTGATAATCTGCTTTAAAAAAAAAAAAACATTTTAAGTAGTTTCCAATTTTTCACTTGTTTCGTAAAACTACACTGTAGTGAATATCTTCACATACATTCTTTTGAGCATTTGTCTATTTCCTTTTTTTAATTAAAAATTTTTAAAATTTTCATAGTTTTTAAAGGTTACTTTCCATTTACAGCTATTACAAAATATTGGCTATATTCCCCGTGTTGTACAATACATCCTTGAGCCTGTCTTACACCCAATACTTTGTACCTCCCACTCCCCCCCCCCCGGTATTGCCCCTCCCCCGGAGCTGGTAACCACTTGTTTGTTCTCTATATCAAAACAGATATAATTTTTAAATGCCAAAGTGAAGCATGTTGCTTTATATAATATTTTCTTTCTTTTTTAAAAATTTTATTGGAGTATAGTTGATTTACAATGTGTTAGTTTCAGGTGTACAGCAAAGTGAATCAGTTATACGTATACATATATTCATTCTTTTTCAGATTCTTCTCTCATATAGGTTATCACAGAATATTGAGTAGAGTTCCCTGTGCTATACAGTAAGTCACTGTTGGTTATCTATCTTATGTACAGTAGTGTGTGTATGTTAATCCCAAGCTCCTGAATTATCCCTCCGCCCACCACGTTTCCGCTTTGGTAACCATAAATTTGTTTCTGATATCTGTAAGTCTATTTCTGTTTTGTAAATAAGCTCATTTGTATCATTTTTTAAAATAAGATTCCACATATGAGTGGTATCATATGATATTTGTCTTTCTCTTTCTGACTTATTTCACTTAGTATGATAATCTCTAGGTCCATCCATGTTGCTGCAAATGGCATTATTTCACTCTTTTTTTATGGCTGAGTAATATTCCATTGCATATATGTACCACATCTTCTTTATCCATTTGTCTGTCAATGGACATCTATTTCCTTAATTTAAATTTTCAGCAGTGGAATTTCCAGTCAAAGTGTACACGTGCTCATTTAAAAATTTTAAACTTATTTGCACACAGCTTTTAACAAAGATTGAACCAATCCCACCTTCCTCCATAGTGTGAGAGTCCCTCTTCCCTCCTAGCCTATCTTTAATTGCCATTATCATTCTTTGTAATCTTTGCTAGTCCAATAGGATAAAAATGAATTTTTCGTGATTTTTTAACAGTTTTTAAAAACAGTTTTATTGAGATGGAATTGCATACAATAAACTGCACTTAAGAGTATATAAGCTGATAAGTTTTGGCATATATATACACTCATGAAATCATCACCACAGTCAAGATAATGAACATTTCTATCACCCCTTAGTTTCCTTATGTCCCTTTGTAATCCCTCCCCTTCACCTCTTCTTACTTCCTCCATCTCTAGGCAACCACTGATCTGCCTCCTGTCACTATAGATTAGTTGGCGTTCACTAGAAATTTATATAAATGGAATCAGATTATAGAAGTCATGCATTCTCATCGTAAAAAAAACACCAACACACAGGCTGTTATGAGTTGGATTGTGTTATCTCTCCCCAATATAGTTGAAGCCCTAACCACTGGACCCCGTGAATGTGACCTTATTTAGAAACAGGGCCTTCGCAGATGTAATCAGTTAAGACGCAGTCATACTGGATTAGGGAGGGCCCTAAATCCAATGACTGGTATCTTTACAAAGAGAAAGAAATTTGAAGACACAGACACACACAGGGGAGAAAGAGGCGGAGACTGGAATGATGGATCTGTACACCAAGAGATGCCAGGGATTGGCAGCGACCACCAGAAGCCAGAAGAGAAGGAAAGGATCCTCCACTAGAGGCTTCAGACAGAGCATGGCCCAGCCGACTCCTGGATTTCAGACCTCTAGCCTCCAGAACTAGGAGATAAGACATTTTCAGCCACCCCTTGGTGGTCGTTTTAAAACACCCGGTTTGTTGTTATTTTGTTAAGACAGCCCTAGGAAATGAATACACAGACCTGAAGAAAGCATCACATTGACAGTGCGGTGGATATCCTTCAAGAAGGCCCCTGCATCTCGTTTAAGATCAGCCTATGCCCTGACCCCTCCATGAAGCATCCTCTATGCGTCCATTTGACAGTGGTAGGAAGCCCAGAGAATGGGGAGGCCAGCTCTGTCTGCAGGGGCAGCCGGTGTTGTGGTGGCCACAAGGTGGTGCTGATTCTCCAGTGGCCTCGGGGAGGCGGGAGGAGGTGACGCTCAGTTGGAACCAGAGTCCTGGGAGGTTGCCGGCTGGCTCGTCTCCCTCCAACCCTCCTCCACTCCCACCACCACACCTCTTGTGCAGCTGCCACCTTAGGAGGAAAAGATATTTGGAGACCTAGATCCTGCCTCTTCCCCTGGAGCCTCTGCTGACTCACTGTGTTCAGGGGTGTCTCCCTGAGCAATCTACTACCCAAACCTCCCCAAGCACACGTTCACAGCCGTCCTGGCTGGGTCCAGGGATCCTGCTTCAGCGGCACAAACTCTGAGCCGCATGGCTTTGCCCTCTTCTTCTTTAGAGCTTCCCTCCCGACCCCAGAGTGCAAGAACGCCCCTCTCTGTCAGTTCTTCGCACAGAAAGAAGGGTGCCTCATTCAGGGTGCAAGCCCCACCAACTTGCCAGAACATTTATAGAGCAAGCCCTCCCTCCTACGAAATGGGGAGGGCAGAAGATGGGGGGGGGTCAGACTTTAAAAGGAGAGAAGGAGGCTGGGTGGGTAGATGCTTTTGGAGGGAAAGGACTGGGGAGAACTAGGGCCAGTTTCCCTCCATGTTTCATTATGAAACAGATACAGATGTCGTGTCCAAAAGTGAGGAGGAGAACAGTAAGTGAGTGTGAAGCGCTTTTGCAGAAAAGGGGGAATGTGGAGAGAGAGGCCTTGTATTATAAGAGTTAAAAAAAAAAGAGAGAGATGAAGATATATCAGTGAACGAGTAGAAAAAAATCCCTGCCTTTGGGAAATATTCTAGTTGGGGAGGAAAACTAAAAATAAAGAGTAAGCATGATTGATTAGTGAGAAGAATGGAACGCTAGAAGGTGATGCGCGTTATGGAAATAGATCAGGATAAAGGATATCAGACGTGTGGGCTGGGGAGCTGTGACTTCACATCAGAAGTCTTCACTGTCCTCGAAGACTTGAAGGAAGTGATGGAGGTGTCCATACTGCTGTTGGGGGCGGGTGTTGGTGGAGGGGTCGGGGGCCAGCGATCCAGCAGAGAGAGCAGCCAATCAGCTCCCTGGCATATTAATGTCTCCCTTAGAGTACGCGCGATGCTGGAACAGGAGGAGAGAGATAAAGGAGATGGTCTGGGCAAGATGGTGCAGTGCAGGTGAGGCAAAGGGATCACGGGGGAGGAGATGGAAGGAATTAAAAGTGTGGTTCAGGAGACCGCTGATAGGGAGCGATCCTGCATTCCAGATACCCAAGGAGGGTGGAAGGAACTGGGAAGTCTTGTCGAAAAGGAAAGGAGACTTAGTGGAAGTTGTTGGAGTGGGAGAGGTAGGGAGAGTCTGTGGGTAAGCAGCGGTGTCTGGGTTAGAATCTGAGATGTCGCTGGTAGAGTAGATCAAAGTGATGACAAGACCAAGACTCGTGTTTTGGGAGTGCACTAAAGATGGCCTGGCGTGGGCAGACGTCTGGGGCATCCCCAAGTCAACCGCGTTACCCCAGTGCTCTTCTGAAAGGGCGGCCGGATAATACTGAGCAGTGTCGAGAATTTCTCTCCTACTTCTGCCAATAGAATATTTTCTATACTTTGCACCAGGGAATTCTACGTTGTCCCTGAAGAAGTTAGGGATGCCTGAATGTCTGCTAGCAAATTTTATAGGATGAACAAATTTGCACTTACAAATGGTAGGAACCTTAAATTCCCCACCGATCCACCCATTTCTCTTGTGAGAGCTGGCTTATTTTGTTCTCTTCTAAGAGGGCGAGGCCTGTCTGTGTTTGCGTAAATCTCCGTGAGAGGCAGTGTGAGGGTACTGGGCTTGAAGCCACAGACAGACAGGTGAAGCAGGAAGTTGGGAGCTGGCAGCCTCCATATCTCTTCTGCCAACTCCTGACTTGAAGGAAGCGTTGCTGGAAGTGGCAAAGTGGAGGGTGGAAATCTCAACCAAGGCCTCTGTGGAGGGAGACGTGAGTCTAGTTTCCTTCATCTGGGAGCGGCTGCCCTATTGCAGGTTTCCTTATCTTTCTCCACCGTAATGCTGGCCTCTCCTCTGCTCTCTTGTGAAAGAGGGGTCATTGTTGGGAGGTAGTGATGCAGGCAACTGGGCGGAAGGGAAGTGAACAGTGATGACTCATTCACTCGTTGGCTACTTCAACAGACATATATATATATTTTTTTAATTTAATTTATTTATTTTTATTTATTTCTGGCTGCGTTGGGTCTTTGTTGCTGTGCACGGGCTTTCTCTAGTTGTGGTGAGCGGGGGCTACTCTTCGTCACAGTGCGTGGGCTTCTCATTGCGGTGGCTTCTCTTGTTGTGGAGCACGGGCTCTCGGCACGTGGGCTTCAGTAGTTGCAGCACGCGAGCTCAGTAGTTGTGGCTTGCAAGCTCCAAAGCACAGGCTCAGTAGTTGTGGCTCACGGGCTTAGTTGCTCCGCGGCATGTGGGATCTTCCTGGACCAGGGCTCGAACCCGTTTCCTCTGCATTGGCAAGGAGATTCTTAACCACTGCACCACCAGAGAAGCCCAACAAACATATATTGAATATTTCCTAGGAAAGTGGAGATGTTGCAGGTGTGAGCGACACATGCGTGAACACAACAGAGGCCCAGCTCTACGAGACTTACCTTCCTTTAAGGAGAAACAGAAAATACATAAAGGTGGTAGTGATGCTGAAACTTGGCCTCTGTGCACCAATGCTGAATTGAATCTTGGAGACAGAATTTTGGGTGAAGTAGAAAAGAATAGCTTTACTGCTTTGCCAGGCAAAGGGGGACACAAGGGCTCATGCCTTCAAAACTGTGTGTCCCAGCCCAGGGGGATTTGGTGAGGAGATTTATAACAATGGTTCAATGCGGGACCTGCATTCCTTTAATCTGGTCTCAGGTGGTCTTCTGATGAGCTTCTGTGGTCCTCCAGGTTATCAAACTGTGACTTTCTCTCTGGAATGAGAATGCTTCATCAAGTAATTAACATTGTCCATTTGTTGGGGGTTTTAGTTCAGCAGAAGAGCTCAGATGTTGTTATGTGTATCCCTGGAGGTTTCAAGTGAAATAAATGACATTAGCGTGGTTTATAAGTACCCCTGAGAAAACATCCTTCATTAGCAGGATGGGCTACAGAATTTGCACTGGGGTCCTGTGCAAAGTGAAAATACAGGGCACATGAAAAACTTATCAACTTCATTAATTATTAGAGAAATGCAAATCAAAACTACAATGAGGTATCACCTCACACCAGTTAGAATGGGCATCATCAAAAAATCTACAAACAATAAATGCTGGAGAGCGTGTGGAGAAAGGGGGACCCTCTTGCACCATTGGTAGGAGTGTACATTGGTACAACCACTATGGAGAACAGTATGGAGGTTCCTTAAAAAACTACAAATAGAGCTACCATGATCCAGCAATCCCACTACTGGGCATATATCCAGACAAAACCATAATTCGAAAAGATACAGGGCTTCCCTGGTGGTGCAGTGGTTAAGAGTCCACTTGCCAGTGCGGGGGACACAGGTTCACGCCCTGGTCTGGGAAGATCCCACATGTCTTGGAGTGGCTGGGTGTGTGCACCACAGCTACTGAAGCCCGTGCGCCTGGATCCTCTGCTCCGCAACAAGAGAAGCCACCGCAATGAGAGGCCTGCGCACTGCAACGAAGAGTAGCCCCCGCTCGCCACAACTAGAGAAAGCCTGCGCGCAGCAACAGAGACCCAACGCAGCCCAATATAAATAACTAAATAAATAAATTTATTTTTTAAAAAAGAAAAGAAATGATATATGCGTCCCAATGTTCATTGCAGTGCTATTTCCAATAGCCAAGACATGGAAACAACCTAAAGATGTGGTATGTGTTTATATATATATATATAAAATGGAATATTCCTCAGCCATAAAGAAGAATGAAATAATGCCATTTGCAGCAACATGAATGGACCCAGAGATGATTATACTAAGTGAAGTAAGTCAGACAAAGACAAATATCATATGGCATCACTTATATGTGGAATCTTAAAAAAATGATGTAAATGAACTTATTTACGAAACAAATGATATAAATGAACTTATTTAGATCCACAGACATAGAAAACAAACTTATGGTTACCAAAGGGGAAAAGGTGGAGGGATAAATTAGGAGTTTGGGATTAACATATATATACTACTATATATACAATCAATAACTAATAAAGACAGCACAGGGAACTATGCTCAATATTTTATAATAACCTATAAGGGAAAAGAATCTGAAAAAGAATATATATGTATGTATATATATATATATATATATATATATATATATAAAACTGCTGTGCACCTGAAACTAACACAACATTGTAAATCAACTATACTTAAATTTAAAAAAATAAAATGGAAAATACAGGGCTTCCTGTTAAAAAAGCAAGCGTTTCAAGATGGTGCCCACAGAGCATTACACCAGCCAAGGCCCAGTTGCACACCCATGAAGGCAGCCCCTTTCATCAGAGAGTGCCTCAACTCTATTTTTCTCTAAGGAAAGCCAAAGGCCTCTCAGTGCCTATGGACTGAGTCAAACCGAGTGGAGTTGGTGACACAATTTAATCATGCACCAGAATCACAGCCCACCACACCGTCCTGTTGTATCTCAGAGACTTTGCTCTCTGGCTCCTATAAATACCATAAAAAGTGCCTTACTCTTTTGTATGGTCTTGAATAAAATTAGAGCCTTCTAAATATATATGCTAAGCTGATAGAAAGCTAAAAGTAAGGAAATGAGGCCATCGTTTCCTTGAGAAGAAAATCCTACATGTACTCAGGATGGACAGTTACAGAGGCCCCACCATTTGGATGGTACCTGATGCGTTTGAAAATGCTCCACAAACCAGAGTCCTGGGAGATGAGTGGTATTTCAGAGGAAACAAAAGTTAAAACTTCACCGTTGGTGGAATTACTAGAATTGGACACCTGGTCACCTCAACTTCTGGTCCCGCATTTTAAACTAATTTGCAAGGTAAATAAAATCTGGAAATGATCTCGGTCTCTCTACTTGGGTTCTTGTGAAAGGTATTAATTTAAGAGTTATCTTTCTTTTGGATAGAGAAGAGTTGACAGTTGACCTTAGTTTTCTTTTGAATATGAAATACAATTCCATAATTGATATCGAGCAGGGCCCTGTGGCACAAAAGCCTTCCTGTGTCCCCCATTTCTTGATTACAGGAAATAGGCTTCATTCAGCCTCCATGACCTTCCCTGAGTTACAATGGGCAGGTTCAAGCAGTTGTTAATTAAGGAAGGGAGAGGATACTGGACCAGGGAGAAACAGTCAAGAGAAACAATAGTGCAGCCTTGGGGCAGGGTCCTGGTTCCCCATCAAGGGATACACACAACAATATCTTTGAGCTGTTTTGCAGATACTGAAACCCCCAGCAGGTGGGAGAAGTTAACAATTAATGATGGTACACTGCCCACAAGCACATAGACCCCAGACAGGTTGGAACAAGAAGGTTGATGATGCTGAATCCCACCTACCTCACCATCAACCAATCAGAAGAATGTCTACGAGCTGATCATGCCCCCTGTGAACCAGTACTATAAAACTCCTCACTACCCTCTCCAAGTTGGGACACACAGTTTTGAGGGCATCAGCCCACTGTGGCCACCTTTGCCTGGCAAAGCAATAAAGCTATTCTTTTCTCCTTCACCCAAAACTCTGTTTCTGAGATTTAATTCGGTGTCAGGATACAAAGGCTGGATTTGGCTTCATAATATCAAGCATTTTGTGTATTTTTATGTCTGTGTAGTTTCTTGTTTGAAATGTGAGTGCCTTGAGATATTGGCCTAGGTTGATCTTTTTCTTTCTCTCCTCCCGTCCTTCCTCCCTCCCTCCTTCCTTTCCTTCCTTCTTTCTTCCTCTCTGCTTCCTTTCTTCCTGTCTTCTTCCTCCCCTTTCCTTCCTTCGTTCTATTTGTTTTAAGAATGCCTAGCAAAAAAAACCAAAACAAAACAAAACAAAAAAAACCCTAGCATATGCTTTGCATATAAATGTGTTTAGCACGTCACTTTGGGTGTGCAGTCATGGTTCTTAGCTAGGGAAGCTTTTGCCCCCAGAGGCCATTTGGCAATGTCTGGAAACATTTTTCATTGTCACAGTTGGCGGGGGTGGGGAATGCTACTGACATCTAGTGGGTAAAGCCCACTACATCGTACATCCTACAATGCTCAGGACAGCCCTCCCACCACCAAAAATGATCTGGCTCCAGATGTCAGTAGTTCCTGAGATGGAGAAACCCTACTGTAGAGGAAGAGGAGGAAACATGGAATCAACGCTCAAGATCTGTCTCTCCGATTAAGAGGAGAAAAAAATCCCTGGCATCTGTTCAGCATCTGTTCTGGGACCTGTTCGAATCAGAAGAGCCGTGATGGAGTAGAGGGGGTGTTCCTGCGTCTCAGAGTCCCAGGGTGTCTCGCCCCAGGTGTCAGGAAAACACAGTGGAAGAAGAAAATCAGCTGGTGGAGTTTCAAAGGCAGAAAATGGTCATAAATGTGTACAGGTTTCACATATGTTTTGGATCACAGGAGGTTTACTTCCTCCTGTCTGCCCTGCTTGAGACTGGACACTCTCACCGAGGCAATGCCCTGGCTTGAGTTCCAGCTGACATTCTGAATGGAGAGACTGTATATGTGCATGAGTCATGGTTACAAGCAGGACTGCAGACTCAATATCCTACAGAAAGAGGAGACATAAACGTAAATTATTAATGACGGTATCATGGTTAAAGAAACATAAATTTCTGGGCATGTAAACAGTAACTAAGCCTTCACTGTTCTCAATCACTATTTATTAGTCTTCTTAATTAACACTATTTTTTTATTTGTGTCCAAAGGAAAAAAGAAAAGGGAAGGAAGAGGAGAAAGGAAAAGACGATAAAAGAAAAACTTCACAATGACATGGATTGTTGTAAATACACAAGATGATTTATCCAAGCAGCTGGTTCCCTGATGGTTAGTTTCATTAATTTCTTCTAAATGTACTCTCCTGTGTAATTATTTTAAGATGAAATTAAAGATGTAAATTAAGATAAAGATAAAATTAGGATTAAATTACTGCATCTACTAATAATCTCATTTTAAAATTTGACATATATTTGCCCTCCATAGGGGTTGTCCCAGTTTAAAACCCTGTCTGCCAGGAATGCAAGAATCTGCTTGCTTTTCTGCTCATGACAAAGCTGAATTTTATTATCAAAGTTAAAAATTTTTCCAACATGACTTTATAAGTAATAGCTCATATTGTTTTCACTTGCATGTTTTTTTCTCTTCAAATATTCAGATATTGGCCATTTGCCTTTCTTCTTTTATGAATTACCTACTAATGTCTTTTGCCCACTTTTTCTGGTATTATCATTCCCATTTGAAAGAGCTGTTTGTATAGTAGGGATTGTATTTTTTTTCCCCTTTTGTAAGTATCTTTTTTCTCATGTTGCAGATTTTTAATGGTATTCTAGATGTGAATAGAATTTGTGTATTTTTATGTGTAAAATTTCCATACCTTTTGCTTTCCTATGTGTTAGCAATAACATGTAAGAAAATATAATGAAAAACTGGTCAATTTATCACTCATCTGTTTATTCATTCATTCATTTATTCAAGAAGTAGAAATCAAGTGCTTTCTATGAGTCAGAGGCTGTGTTCGGTGCTGAGAATGTAATGATGAACACAACCAACTATATCCTCCCCTCATGGAGCTTAAACTCCATCAACAAAACCGCCAACACCACCACCGCAATAATAATAATAACAAAATAAAACAGAACAAAATTCTCAGGAATAGATGTAGAATAAAATGTGCAGGATCATTTCAAAGAAAACGCTAAAATTTAGCTGAAGTACACAAAGAAAGACCGAATAAATGAAGATACTCTATATTCCTGGATGGGGATAGTTACCTTATAAAGATGTTAATTCTAATTAACTATAATTTAAAAATTAAAAAATTTTAAGAATAAATAGGTAAAATATCTAAGAAAAATTTTATAGAAAATGATAATAGCAGATTTGACCTATATGATATTAAAGAAGATTATACTTTCTCAGTATTTAAAATAATTGGGAAAACAATGATTAAATAAATGGTATTAGGTCAACTGATTAATTATGGTGCGGAAAGCCTAAAATTTTACATTATATTTATAAAATATAAAAATATTACATTTTATGCCAAATTAAATTCTAGAAGGATTTAAGAGTTTTTACAAATATTGAAATTATAAGATTACTGGAAGAAAATATAAAGTACAATATCAAAGACAGAAAGAATGAAACTTACTATGTAAAAATACGCATAAAACTGCAAAAGATTTTTGTAACAGCAATATCGAATTCAAATCGAGTTTAAGTACAAAACACGTGTGGGTGTGTCTGTGTGTGTGTCGGTATGCGTCTGTGTGCAGAGGGGTGGAACAGAAATTTGCACTATCCCAAATACATAAAGTACTCTTCATATCTTCAAGGAAAAGGACAAACTTTTCACAGAAAAATGGGCAAACGACATGAATAGACAATTCAATAAAAAGAAATACAAATCAACAATACATATATATTTAAATATTAAGCTTTGGTAGTAATGAAAGAAACGCAAACAGTCCAGCAAAGACTAAAAACCAGCGTTGAAGAGCATGTGAGAAATGTACACTCATGTCCACCACTGAGGAGACTCTCAATTAGGATTGTATTTTGAGGGGATATATTTAAGCTGCCCTGAACTTAGCAGTTGAAAGCAATAAACCTTTATTATCTCACAAGTTCCTTGAGTTAGGAAGCTGGGTGCAGCTTAACTAGGTCCTCCAGCTCAGGGACTCTCCCAAGGCTGCAATCACAGGGTTGGCTGGGGGCAGAGTCATCTCAAGGCTCCATGGGGGAGGGTCCACCTCCCTGCTGGTAATCCGTTCTTTCTGGTTGTTGGTCAGAGGTGTCAGTCTAGGCCACGTTCAAGTCCACACATTTGAGGACATAAGAACCAGAAGTGAAGATTATTGGGGCCCATCTTGGAGGCTGCTCACCCCAGGAGACAGTTTGGCAATATGGGTCAAAGTGTAAAAACAATGTACATTTCATTGACACATCAGTTCTAATTCTCATTATCTAAGGAAATAATTGAACGAATGCACAAAGAAAGGAATGCAGGAAAGTTCTTCATGGAATGTCATATAATAGAATCCAAATGGGAACAACCAAATGTCAGTAGTCTTGTTTAAATAAATTAGGTTATAGCTTCAGAACAGAACGGTAGGATGCAGCAATTAAACTTATGTGGATGCATACATAGTAATATAGAAAGATGTTATTGAAATATGACTGAATTAAAAATCAAATTAAAAAAAATCCTTAAAATGTTAAACATATACACAGGAAAACGTCTGGAATGACAGACTCCAAAATATTGCCAATGATTATTTCTTTCAAACAATGGGACTATACATGAACTAAATTATTTTTTATTCTGACTAATTCATATGACTTACATTTTCTACAGTGGAGATATAATATCTTATAGCAAAAGTGAGCCACTACTTGTAATGAAAAGTAAGAAAACCAAATTTCCTTGCTAATATTTGTATTGTACATTTGCACTGTGTCTTAGTCAGCTCAGGCTGCTATAACAAAAACACCCTAGACTTCGTGGCTTAAACAACAGACATTTATTTCTCACAGTTTTGGAGTCTGGGCAGTCCAATGTGCTGGCAGATTCAGTGTCTGGTGAGAACCTTCTCCCTGGTTCATAGACTTTTTGCCATGTCTTCACATGGTGGAAGACTGAAGGGGCTCTCTGGGATCCCTTCTCTAAGGCACTAATCTCATTCATGTGGGCTTCACCCTCATGACCTAATCACCTCCTAAAGGCCCCGCCTCCGTACACCATCATGTTGGGGATTAGGGTTCAACATATGAATTTAGGGGGACGCAAGCAAGCATTCAATCCACAGCAGACTGCTCACGCTTTCAACAACACTAGAGAGTCCCCCCTTCTCACTGTCAGCCCCCATCTTCCTGAGGTCTTCCCCAGCCACCTGAACACTGTAAGATCCTTTAAGAACCAGACTCAGACTCAGACCATTCTTTCTCTCTCTGGGGAAGATTCTACATAAGCCTCTTCCGGGGTCTTCATCACAGCAAAGCTGCCCCAGCCTCACATCCTAGTGAAGGGGGTCGTCATTGTTTTCTAGGTATAGACCAACAGCTCATGGCTAACTAGCATGCATGGAAGGCCGCAGTGGAATGTGGAATGCTGCTCTCCAGAGCCTTCCTTGGACTCCTCAGATATTCGTTCGATGTTGACACTCTCCTGTCCTGTCAAGACGAGTCTACCAGTAAGAGTAGTAATTTTTCATTTTTACCATTCCTCTGAAATCTTAAACACATTATGTTTGTTTGGGGGAACACAGAGCTCTTACGTTCTATTAACAAATGAGAATTAAAATACTCTACATTAAGTTGTGCTGTTAGGACCTCATTTCCATGAGATTGTTTCTGCTGAAACATTTAATGGGGTATGGTTTACGCATTGACAATAATCAATATATTCATTCTTCAGGGAGCTGAGAATCACATCCCTGTGTTCGAAGGAATCATTTATATGTATGTTATGGGTTCATTAAATAAAACAAGTGAAACCCATAGGTGCACGATATTACCAGAATACTTCACAGAATGCATTGCGAGCCCTTTATTGGCTGGTGTAGTAATTAAATTCATGTGCTCTAAAGCAACACAGAGAGCTGTTTTATTCCTTTCTGAATGAAATTCATTCTTTTCAGGTTTAGAAATTAGAACTGGAAAATGCCAGTATTTAAGGCAAAGTGTTTTCAAAACTAATCCCAAGGAGGAGAATTCTTAATATGGCAGCTCGTTGGAAATGTGACGTGATTCCCTGCCAGGCCCTTCTTAAGCCCCAGCCCCCATCCCTTTTATCTGATTCTGAAACAGCCTCAGACATAATTGGGTTTCCTAAGACCTGTTTCTCTCCCTGGACATGATTGTGAACAAAGAGTGCCAAACTGGGAAAATAATTAATTTTAATGAGAGAGACACTGGGGAAGTGTGAGTGGTTTCCTCTGTTTTCTTTGATCTAAAATAATGAATGCTCATGCAGCAAATAGAGCAGAAAGATTACAAACATCTAGTCCTAAACAGAGGTGTCACTTTTATACAATCTAATGAAATCTCCTTCAACAAACCGTGTTCACAACTGAGTCTGCTCAAGCGTGACAGAACGTCCTGGGGCTCTGTGTTTCTAATCTTAGTTTGTGCTAAGTTGTACAAAATATGCTCCATCAAAGATACATGGAAGGTGTGCATGGTTATTTCTATCTCGTCAGGTTATGGGTGTAGGATTTTCTCCTTTAGGAGTTTAGAACCTTCTTTTTACAAATGTTTTCAACTTTGTTTGAAGACTGTCTTACCTGCCCTTTCTTCTGTCATATGACTGTGAGCTCCCTAAGGTGGAGACAGCACCATGCTTGTCACTGAACTGCTGCACCTGTAACAGCACTGGTGCACGCAGACTCAGGAAACCTTTGGTGAAATGAATGAGTGAATAAATCACTGATGAGCCCACCACTGAAATGTAGCTACTGTCTACATTTTGCTTTCCAGCTTTCCAGTCTTTTATAAGGATGAATATTTGTACTTGGGGGAGGCCATTCAAGAGGGATAAAAAACCCTGTCATCTTAGTGGCTCAAAATTTTTTTCTTGATAAAAAAGCCATTGTGGGCCCAGTGGCTCTCCAGGGCAGCTACCCTCCAAGCAGTGACTCAGGGACCCAGGATGCTTATGAAACCAAGCAGGACCCTCTGGGCCCTTCCTGGTGACAGACCCCCTCTCCCCAGCCCATGTCCTGGGCCTCTTGTTTGTAGAAAAGCTTTAGCCTCCTAGGCCTTCCCTGAGTTCCAAAAAGAAAAATGTAATCAGAGAAGTAAAAAAAATACAGAAACAAAAGAAAACAGTCAAGCAAGACAAAATAATAATAGTTTAACCATAAAACAAAGTCAAGGACCTTTAGTTCCTTCTCAAGAGCCATAGATAATATCCTGAGGCATATCCTTGAGTTGTTTTGCAGATTCCGAAACCCCTGCCAGGTGGAAGAGGTTAACTGCATGCTGACCACAAGCACATAGACCCCAGAACGGTTAGAATCAGAAGGTTGATGGTTGAGATTCCCAAAACATCACCCTGTTACCTCACCACCAACCAATCAGAAGAATGTCCAAAGCTGATCAAGCATCCTACAACCCTCACCCCTAGTTTTGCCTTTAAACGCTCTTCCCTGAAAGGGTCTTCTGAGCATGAGCCACCTGTACTCCTTGCTTGGTGCCTCTGATAAGCTCTGTACTTCCCTTCACCATACCCCATGTCAGTAGATTGGCTTTGCTGTGCGCTGGGCGAGTGGATCCAAGTTTGGTTTGGTAACGCTTCCGTCCTGTGCACTGTCACTTCTACACGTGACTTCCATGGTTGCTGCCAAAGGGGACGAGGGACATGGAGGAGGGAGAACACACTCCCTCCCATTCCATCATTGGTGGCCCGAATGCCCCCCACCTCCAGCCCCGACTGTCAGAGAGGCGGGAAATGCAGGCAGGCAGTGCAGAATATTCTGACAGTGAATGTGCCTCTGCAATGTAGTTTCTGTGCAGAACTCAGTCATCTGGCTGTGCCAGATTATTTTAACTCGTTATTGTTGGACATGATGGTCGTTTTCAATTTTTGCATATCATAAATCTGTTTGAGGGAAAACCCCAACAATGTATGCACATTTCTGCTTGTTTCAGGATAATTTGCTAGAAACAATTACCTTCCCCAAAGGAGGCCTTCTGACTTTGACAGTAGTAATCCGCAACTGGGGGGTGATTTGGCATCCCCCTATCCCACCGGGGGGATATTTGGAAATGAATGGAAACATCTTTGGTTGTCACAACTGGGGACGTGGGGTGGGCAGTATAGGTGCTACTGGCATGCAGCGAGTAGAGGCCAGAGATTTTGCTAAACACCCTACCATGCACGGGACAGTCCCGCATGATGAATAATTACCAGCCCAAAATGTCAACACGCCTGAGGCTGAGAAACCTTGTTTTAAACTACAAACATGTCCCTGTATGAATGACACAAGCCTTTGTAGGGTGTACATATTTTCTACCTCCTCATAGTAGTAATTTTTAACATTTTCATGATACTTTACAGTTTCCAAAGGGCTTTCATATATTTCATTTTTCTCCTTCCCAAAGCCTTGAAGGTGGGCCAGAGAAAATAGTCTTCAGTTAACACCACTTTGGCCTGCGAATACTAAGAATCGGAGTGGTTAAGGGATTTCTCTCTACTCCCATAAATGCTGAGGTCTGAACCCAGTTTTCTGGCTCCTAGTTCAGCGTGTATCCCGTAATGCACTGCAGCTTGTCCTGGGCCAGCGGGTTCCTCAGGTTCCCTTTGTGCCCGAGAGGTGAGAGTCACCTTGATTAGAGAGAGAGAGAGAGAGAGAGAGAGAGAGAGAGAAAGAGACCCTCGGCCCCTAGGGACAGAGTCGGGGTTGGGAGGTAGACCAAAGGAAAGAAAAAAGCAATAGAAACAGGAGAAGAAAGGCCACCCTATTGAAAAATACCATTTGGGCACAGCTGTCTCCTTAGAAATTGGGTTCAGGGAGTGTCTTGAATTTCAGGAAATAGTATTTCCTTCAAAGACAAGGAGGAAGAGGAAAGAAAGAGAGGTGTGTTTGAGATGTACACTCTCATGTAAAAACCGGTTAGCAGATAACTGCCTGGTGAGGATTTCCCAGACCGGTGGCCTGCCCTGCTGATTTTAAGTGGAGGTGGCTGGGACTTGGGGGTCGCGGTGGGAGGGCAACAAAGAAGGTTGAGTGATTCTGACCCTTAGTCCGTTAGTGGCACCTGGAACTCATTTACAATTGCTTCCTAAAACAGCATTTCATTGAACAAAAGCCTCTTACAACATTTGGCTTAGAAATCAACGCTCACATAACCC
Source organism: Balaenoptera physalus (assembly GCF_965194825.1). Taxonomy (NCBI): domain Eukaryota; kingdom Metazoa; phylum Chordata; class Mammalia; order Artiodactyla; family Balaenopteridae; genus Balaenoptera; species Balaenoptera physalus. The sequence goes on along the minus strand of NC_138888.1, from coordinate 93,394,721 downwards.
TTTACCGTCCTTTTCAGTTTTGTACGACATGCTGGTAGGCTGTCTCTGAACTTGCTAACAGTAAAACTTAAAATCCAATCATCTCACTGGCCTAGAAACTCATTTCCACTTTAACCTAGATAAAATCCAACCAAATGATGCCTGTTATGAATGACTGCTCAAATAATTTTAATCCCATGGGGGAAACTATATTGCAGATATTAATTTTTTTGTACAAATGGATTCAATTTATCCTTCTTACTTTATTTTATTTATTGTTTCATTTATATTAAATATGAAGAACGTAACAATATTTGAGGGGAATTTAAGTATTTATTTTTACCCTTACCTTCTCTTTATGGCAAGCAGTCTTGATTTTCCACACAGAGAAGTGATCTATTCTTTTAAAAATTATTTTTACAATAAAATTAAGTAAAACAGGGTCGATTGGAAGAAAACTACTTAATAATAGTGTAGATGACACACAGACGTGGTGAAAATTCCTGAAGTTGGAGTTCGAATGAACACTGTTGAGAAACGCTGATTTAGCACCCCAAGAGCCAAGTTTTAGAGTCCTTAGAGCTGACTGTGTACATTTCACTCACAGAAGGTGGTTCTCAACCACGGCTGCGCATTAGGACTACCCGGGAACTTCCAAAAAACAGTGGTGCCTAGACTCCACTTCAGACCAATTAAATCAGAATCTCTGAGTGTGGGACCCAGGAATGGATATTTTTTCAAATTTATTTATTTTATTTATTTGTTTGGCTGTGCCAGGTCTTAGTTGCAGCAGGCGGGATATAGTCTCCTGACCAGGGATCTAGCTCTCTGACCAGGGATCGAACCTGGGCCCCCGGCACTGGGGGCATGGAGTCTTAGCCACTGTACCACCAGGGAAGTCCCAGGGATGGATATTTTTAAAGCTCCCTTTCCAGTGTGTGGCCAGAGCTAGGAACCACTGATACAAGATCTCCTGCCTTCTCTTCACGATGAGTTCCAAGATGAACTTTTGAGACGTACATTCTAAGTCAAGTGTACCACTTAGCTAATAGGCCAGGTGAAGAGTGAATTCAGTTTCTGTACACTTGATTTTGAGAACCATGCTCAGTTTTTTGTTTTTGTTTTTTAAACAGCTTAATTTATTTATTTATTTATTTATTTATTTATTTATGGCTGTGTTGGGTCTTCATTTCTGTGCGAGGGCTTTCTCTAGTTGCAGCAAGTGGGGACCACTCTTCATCGCGGTGCGCGGGCCTCTCACTATCGCGGCCTCTCTTGTTGCGGAGCACAGGCTCCAGATGCACAGGCTCAGTAATTGTGGCTCACGGGCCCAGTTTCTCCGCGGCATGTGGGATCTTCCCGGACCAGGGCTCGAACCCGTGTCCCCTGCATTAGCAGGCAGATTCTCAACCACTGTGCCACCAGGGAAGCCCTCATGCTCAGTTTTGACACCTTGTTCTGGGCCAACCCAGCCCCTACACTGACACTCTGCTCAGGTCCAGCTGTCCCCTCCCCACGAGGATGTCCTCCTCATCCCACTCAGGCTCTGTGATCTCGCAGGAGGCTGGAATGTTGAACAGTGGCAGTAATAAGAACAAGGTTCTATTTACTGAGTTCTTATTATATACTATCTTTTGTTGCAATGCATCAATGAATATTATTATACACACATTTTGCACATGTGAAAGTATGTATCTGTAGGACAAAAATCTACATATGTAACTTACAAAACTGGGATTCCTATATGCATTCTTTAGCTTTTTATTTGGAAACAATCTTAAATTCACAGAAAAGTTGCAGGAACAGTGCAAAGGATTTTTTTTTCTTGAACCATATCCAAGTAAGTTGCTGACAGGATGCCCCAGTTCCCCAAATAATTTACTATGTATTTCCTACAAACAAGGACATTCTCTTGTACAACCGTAAACTTCAAAATTCAGGAAGTTAGCATCGATACACCATTCATCTTAGATTCCATTCAAATTTCACCAGTTGTCCCAAATGTTCTTTATAGCAAAAGGATCAAGTGCAGAATCACATGTTGCATTTAGTTTTCTCTTTAGCTTTCTTCACTCTGGAGGAGTTCTTCAGATTTTCCTTGACCCTCACAACCTTGGTGCTTTTGAAGATTTCAGTTATTTAGCAGAATGTCCCTCAATTGAGGTTAGTCGGCTGTTTCCTTATGATTAGATCCAGGTGTGAACCCTTCCAGCTTTCACAGGGGCGTTGCTGCAGTCTTCTCTTTCATTCTATCAGATGGCGCATGATTTCAATTTGGCGTATTAGTGCCTATTTGCTTGATTAAGGGGATGTCGACCAGGCAAGTGACTCTTTTTCCCCTTATAATAAATAAATATTTTGTGGGAGGTATTTTGAAACCATGTATGTATGCCATTCCCCTTCAAACTTTCAATTCAATGCATTCATTCATTCATTCATATCATCATGAACTCATGGATTCCTAGTTTATTCAATAGGTTACAATCCATTAGTATCAATACTTATTTTGATGTTCATATAATCCAGATTTGGTCAATGGGAACCCATTTAAGCTGGCTTTCTATTTCATACATAACCCCATCATTATTTGAGCACTTCCTTGGTTTTTTTGCATAACAAGATGTTCAGGATCAGCTTTTACTTTCTCTGCCCCAGCCCTGGTATCAGCCATTTGTTCAAGAATCTTTGGTTCCTTTGAGTACAGACTGGTGTTTAGAAACCAATATCTAGGCACCAGGTGTGTTCATTGCTACTGAGGTGTTGCAGCTCCCAGACCTCCCCAGCAGACAGAGCTGGAATCCATGTGTACCCACACACACACACACACACACACACACACACACACACACTGACGTATATTCATGTCATACTTATTTCTATAACTATCTTTACAAACCATGAGTTCACACCAATATCCTCCATTATAACCCAGCACCACAGGATTTACTCTAGTCTTCTCCCTTCCCACGTCTGTAACCCCGTTCTCCAACAGTGAGAGTCCTGCCTCATGTTATACTCAGTATATTTACTAATTTGATGCTCTGCCATTACCCTCTCCCAACCCCCCATGTACCGACTCCCTCCTCAATTCATAAGGATGCTGACACTCTGCACCGGATCTCCACTGGGTTTTAATGACTTTTTCTGGGCTACCCCTCCCCCACAGTATGGCCCCTCACCCTACTTGGGCTCTGAAACCCTGTACCAAGCTGCCCCACACCATGCAGATGTTTTCCTCATCCCTCTTGGGCTCTGATGCCCTACAGTGGGCCGTAGTTACCACTGTCCACAGACTTGGACACCCTTCTCACCCTGCTGTGCCCTGACACCCAGGGTCTGGTCACCCTCTTTTATGGACCTCCTCCTTAACTTGCTCAGGCTGCCCCAGCTCCCTCACCCTTACCCCTGCGCATTGAGGCTTACTTTCCTCAGCCCCACCTAATGCAATACAAATTTTTTTAAATTTTGAAGTGTTTTGACTAATTTCTACCCAGAGAGATTCCATCAATTCATATCCTACCATTAATGTAAGAGAGCCTATCCCCCTAACACTCAGCAATGGAATGTGTTATTGTACTTTTAGATCTTTGCTAATTTGAGAGGTGAAATGTTTATCTTATTGTAGCTTAAACTGTATTTAAGGAACAATAAAGTATTTCTACAAAACAATTAGAACTCACACTCTCATTAAAACTCCAAAGTATGATTCCAATAGCACTCTTAATCTTTAATAGTAAACCCCAAACTTTGTAAAAGAATGAAATTATCTCACTTATGTAATAGCCTATTTTCCCCTCTTTGATAACTAAACTGAGTTCTAGAAAACATATTTTTGGTCCCAGATATAATTGAAAGGTCTAGCAAATTTTAATTTCTAATGGGACCAGAAAAATAACACACGAACAGTCTGTTTTGACTAGAACAGTTGTCAAATCAATAATTAATTGTCACTTGATCTGAGAAAAACATCGAATTAGAAGAAACAAAAGCCCTGTCACATAATAATAATAATGGAAGGTCTAGGTCATTTGACCTTGTGTCCTAAGGTTTTGGAGGAGGTCAGCGTGTCACAGCTTGCCCTTGATCTCAGAGCAGCTCCCAGCTGACACTTCATGGTACCTGTGGTCGTCTCTATGGAGCATTAACGGTTTATCAGGAGCAGCATCTTTCACTCGGGAGCACCTGGTACTGGAAGCACCGACTAGAAGCTGTGCTGCATTTACCCTCACCCAGGGAGCACCATTGACACGTCGACTCAGATTTCCCTGTAGAGGTCCACGGCTGGCTCAGAGCCATCTGATGCACTAACCAGGCCACTCTTCTCCTTTTCCAGGGTGTAGTAGAGGTAGACATGTAAATGTTAACAACCTCTAGAAATGAAATGTAATATGGTCCAAGGAATTATGCCACTTATAATTAACAGACTTCTAAGGAAAAAAGAAAACCTTAATGATAGCCTAAGTTTTGTATAACTTCCCACGTTTCACCGGGTATCCAGAGATTGTCCGGCATCATCTGCCATAGGGTAGGTGCAAAAGATCTATTACTTGGATAGTTCAGTAAGTCCATGAGTGAAGGATAAACCCAGGAACAATGAACACACACTGTGTCACGATTTAAGGTCATGTTGTGAACCACAGTGACCCGCCATAGGTGGGTCGGCCCTCAGGATGGCCTCTTTCCTTCACCACTCAGGCGCCTGAGCTTTGCCTGGTGCTTTTGATTCCATCTCATAATACTTTCCTCTCAAACTCCCAGGAGACCAAGCTTATCAAAATACTAATCATCATACTTGGAAAAAGCAGCAACAGGATTCATCAATTCCTGGGGAAAAAAATGATTGATTCGTTTATTTTCACCCAATATTTATTGAGGGTCTAGCATGTGGCTGGTGCTATTATAGGTCTTGTGAATTCAACAAAGTTCTCACCCTTGTGGTTTTTACATTATAATGGGGACCAGACAATAGATAGAGGGGTGCTTAATAAACAGTAAGATTGTGATGAGAATGATGAAGACAAAGCAAGGTAGGAGGCTTGAGGGACAGGGAGGGATGAACATTTCAGACAGTCCAGACAACGTCTGTCAGAGGAGGTGACTTCTGAGCGGAAGCCTGCTTTGTCCCTTGTGTGTCAGACCTGCAGTTTCTATGATTACAAGTTGGGTTGGTCCAGAAGCCATCTTCTGGACTCCGCTGAACCCTCTTTCCCGTAGTCATTTTACTGCCTGACCCAGTCCATTTTTAATGTAGTGGTGATGGCCTAGACTGCCAGGGCCTGAAAGCCATGTCCTTTCCTAAATTTCTTCCATCAGGTAAGGCAGGACCCTCTATTCATTCATTCAGTTGAAAGATATTTGTGAGAATTCACTACATCCTAGGAACTGGCCGGGCCTTGGAAATGCAGACCAAAATGAGTAAGTCATGGCTGCAGCCCTGGGTGAGCTTCCAGATCAGTTGGGAGAGTACACATGTAAACAGATCAGTGCAAAAAAGTGTGCCAGGTGCCTTGAGAGCAGGATAGAGTGAGGTCTCCTTATGGAGGTCTTCAAAGTTATTGTGGAGAGGTTAAATAGTATATTTGTAAATCATACTTGATATATATCAAATATTATATCAATATCAATGTTACATTCACATATATGTATACAAGCGTACAAGGTTTACAAGGCAGTATGGAGTCACTGAAATTGTTAGTGCCCACTGAAAAAAATGCACAACCTAAAATTTGAGAATTATGTTTTATTCAGCAGATGTACTGAGGACTTAAGCCCAGGAGCTAGGCTCTCCGATAGCTCTGAGGGACTGCACTGACTGAAGAGGTAAGGGAGGAACCAGGATATATAGGAATTTGGGAGGGGTGGGGACGGGAAACCAGGAAGTTGAACATCAAAACATTACTGCTAATTAAAGAAAAAACAGTCATCTCAAGTGAATGAATTTAGTGCTTTCCTATGTATGGGAAGATGCAAGAGTCTGGGCTTAATGAAATCATTCCTTTGATATGCACCTTAACTATCTAGGGCCAGTATCCTGTTTTTCTTTTTCTTTTAATTTATTTATTAGTTTATTTATTTTTGGCTGCATTGGGTCCTCGTTGCTGCGCACGGGCTTTCTCTAGTTGCGGCGAGCGGGGGCTACTCTTCGTTGTGGTGTGAGGGCTTCTCATTGCAGTGTCTTCTCTCCTTGCGGAGCACGGGCTCTAGGTGCGCGGACTCAGTAGTTGTGGCACGCGGGCTCAGTAGTTGTGGCTCGTGGGCTCAGTAGTTGTGGCGCACGGGCTTAGTTGCTCCGCAGCATGTGGGATCTTCCTGGACCCGGGCTCGAACCCTTGTCCCCTGCATTGGCAGGCGAATTCTTAATCACTGTGTCACCAGGGAAGCCCCCAGTATCCCGTTTTTCTCCATCCTGAATCCTCTCAGGGTGCACTGTGGTGGGGGGCTGCAGAAGCTGATAGCCTGATGGCTGCAGCATCCTTTGTTTACTGATACGACAGGCAGCATTCTTGGAAAACTGAGCAGGTAAGGGTAGGCTGCATGAAGTGGGGACAAGGTGAGACAAGCAGCAGGAAGACATGATAGTTGAGTGGATAATGAGGCTCTGGACCAGGATATGGTAAGAAAATGAAACAAAAATCACCATCATATAAGAGTGTCAGGGCCAAGGTAGACAAGACAGATTGCATCCGACAAGCAGAAGTGAACAACGCCCCTTTCAGAGGGCTTTGTCTTCCTCTTCCTCATCCTCTCAGCTCTGAGAAGAATAGTACATCCTAGCTCGGGAGCTTCAGTTTACATGATATTAGTTGGAATTTTTATTAACCAACCAACCAACCGTTTCCAATTCTACCTCACCCATTGGGCAATGAATTTTACAGTGAAAAAAGGAGTTTCAGAGACCAGTTCACATCACTGCTTTAATTTCTTGTTTGTCAATTTAGATAGATTTCCAAAGCTGCAGCAAGGGATGGCTACTGGACTAATGAACACAGGGACACCTGTGATTCCCTCTAGGCTTTTAGATGAATGTTTTGCAGCGACACATAATAAACTAATTTTCTTTGCCTACCCAACGGGTGGAAACAGGGATTTAAGATTTAAGTATTGCTGCCCAATTCTGTCCTCTGGTTCCCCGACCCCACCCCTGTCTGCCAAATCTATATACTTCTCTGAAAAGGCAACTATGTCTAAGGTAAAAATATTTTATGTGTCAACAACAACAAAAAAGCCACGCAATTTGAAATGCTCTGAAATTATTTCGGAAGCAGTAGACCCTTGAATGAATTTAGACTTGTCTCTGAGTCTTAAGCACCAAGCAAATGATCCAATAAGGTAAATGAAGGAAGCCAGTGAAAGCAATCGATCTGTTTTACTGTCTACGTTTTGAAAATAATTGTGCAAACGTGGTTAGAAGTGTTAAGACTCCTTTCTGAGGGAAGTCACATGACCCTCTACCTCCCACAAAGGCAGAAATGGCTTTTTATATCTAGGAGCCATTAGTTTGCTCGGAACAGCAAATAGCACAGTCCATCCTCCAAATGGCCACCTGCACAAGTCCAGCATTTAGAGGAAAAAGCTGTATTAGCCGGTGATAATGCAAGAGCTTTCACGAGGCTGATGGGACTGGATTCTTTCAGAATAACCAGCACTGGAGTGTCCATCTCTTAAATGAGTTAGATTGGGTTGGAGGCTGTATTACAGCCTCCTCGTATTCTGGAACAATCTAAGCCATTCCAGTATTTCCCATGATAAAGCTTCGTAAGTAGACCTTTGAAAGAAAATGAAGCGCTTACTTACTAAGTGCAGTGTACCAGCCATCAGCCAAAATTCTTTATCCAGCTCTTCACTGCCCAAGGTCCACTCCACAAGACACTGAAGATGCAAGGGCGGAATGTTTGCAAGTCACCTTCGATGTGGAGGGCCTGCTCTCCACGTCCATTGCTCATTCTTTGGAATTTTTCTTTCAGGCTGACGGAAGTGTGTTTGAGGTGTGAATGCCAACCAACCTATGCTTGGGCTGCCGGTGGGAGGGGGCACCTGCCAGAGTGGGAAGAATAGGTGGGAAGAGGGACCGTCTTGCCACCCGCTGCCCAGTGGTCCTCAGATGTTATCACGTATCGGAATCACCTGGAAGGCTCCACCCCCGGAGTTTCTGGATCAGTGGGTCTGGGGCGGGGTCTGAGAAGTTTCCTGTCCAACAGATTTCCAGGTGATGCTGGGGCCGCTAGTGTGGGACCGCACGTGAAGAATCACAGCCCTGCAGCCTCCTTTCCGGATGGTTTCAGGAGGAGGCTGGTGGCCCGCTGGCTCTAGCAGGCTGGTTTCTGTCTCTCCAGCCCCATGGGTACCATGTCCTGTAATTCTTACTCCGCACGGGCTGATGTCCTCGCCACCCCCTGCCTTCAACACAGTCGTTGTCACGTCTAGGCCTTGGCTTCTTCCTGCCCCGTCAGAGCACCCTTCCTTCTTTTTCTCTCTTCATCTTCCTTATTCTCTAAAGCTCATATCGAGTCCCACTCTCTCCACAAAGACCGTTCTAATTAGCTCAAGCGTTCATCTCCTCTCCTTTTAATTCTTCGACTTTTCGTGGTCTGCAGCAAGCCTTAATTGTTCTCAAAATGATTCAATTAGATTGTAAGCTGCTTGCAGGCAGGGGCTATTCACAGATAAAGCATAATGGTATTTAAATGTACTGAATGTTTAGCACGCAGAAAGCATTTTCCCTATATTAACCCACAAGGGGCTGTGATCGCCCCCTTTCATACGTGAGGAAAACCAAAGAGAAGAGAGCGTGCATAACTTCCTTAGTAAAGTCACACACACCTAGAGTACCTGGTGGGGTCAGGTTTCAAGCCCTGAAAGCACTCAGCTGGCACCTGAGCTCTCTGTGGGTGGCAGCCTGACCCCAGAGGGTGGGGCTGGTTACTAGGGGGCTGAGCAGACACAGAGCCTGGCTTTTCCTCTGCGGGCAATGCCTTCCGCACTGTCCCGAGCACAGAGACGTGGGTACAGTCTAGGCTCGCAGAGCTGCTTTACAAAGAGCTCGATTATCGTTGTGCTGCACGGCCCACCGTCTATCATTCTCTCCATGGACTGTGGCCCTTATCTGAACAGCTGGGACAGAGCTGTAAGGGCTTCCCCGTTCCCCAGTCTTTACGTTGTAAGATTTGCCGCTCATTTGGCCCCTTAAAAACTCTGGATGTAGCACAGCAGGGCAAGAGACACATACCAGTCGCCAGATATGAAATTAGAAAATAAAATATAACACAAAGATACATATTTATGACTATCTTCATAGTCATGTCTTTAAAATTAAACCAACTAAGGCAATACAAAGCATTGATACTCACTATCAAAATATTCGCTTTGCAAATTCTACCATGTAGCAGTTATTGTATTGCTATTTTCTTGGCTCCAAAGCAATCTTTTTTTTTTTTTTTTTGCAAATCTCTTAATTCCCCGCAGATGAACATGTTTATTGGTGCACTGAGGCCCTAGAGGATTATTTGGATAGAGTGCCCTCTTTTAGCATAAGAAGCCCTAACATTTGACGTAGCAAAGAACAACACACCTGATTTCTCACACATCAAAATTTTGAATACACTGTGCCGTCATGCTTGTCAATATACTAATTTCTCCTTATAGGGCATCTACTTACCTTACTCAGACGTCCCCCATTAAGCCCTGAGTGTATGCACTCAGCTCCACTGGGCCAGATCCAGGGACGGGGGCGGGGTGGGTGTGAGAGAGGGCCTACAGGATGCCAAGGGCGTTCGCCTGAGCTACTAGAAGGACCGTGCCTCTCAGGGCGCATGGGTGGAAAGGCAGGCCCGAGCCTCACTTGCAGGAGGTAGCTTGCCCCACCCCGGGAGAGGGCAGCAGAGACATCCCAGGACCGCAGCAACACAGACCTGATGGAAAGTGCTAGTTTGAGCAGAAGTCTTGCTCGAAGTCTGGGGCATAAGCCCTGAGAACTGGGGCCGCAGCTCTGAGGAGGACTTGCTGCTGGGCAGGGAAGGTGGTTAGAATGTCATTAGCCCCCTCTCAGCCTACCGCTGCTTGGACCACATACATATGCAGATGATCCTTTCTCAGTGCTCTGTGCTAATGTGTGGGAGGGGTGGGGAAAAGGTGAATAATTGACCACAAACTTCATTACCATGGACACTCGCCCTGTTCTCCTCCCACCCAATTATTTTACCACAGGATGTACCCAGATCTGCTTCTCTGGGGCTCTGACTTCCCAGTGCTTTTTTGTGTTGGTGTGTTTGCCCCAGGACACGCAAAACCTAGGAAGCTTCCAGAACCCCTGCGCTAAAGGGACTGCGGATTTCTCTCTGGGAAGCTGGGTCTGTAACTGGGTTTCTCTTCTTAACCAAAGCATCGGGCTTCCGGGCTTCCGCAAGAAACACCAGAGTCTTTGGTCCATGAGTACAAAGGCTTCTGTTTGGCTACATTTAGCTTCCGGTCAAGTAGCTGTTCTTTCTCCCTTTATCCCAGGCTTCTCGTAGAAAACCCAGTGAGCTCTAAACACGAGGATCATCAGGAGAAAACTGTAGGTGTGGATGCGTGTGGAAGTTTAGAAACATTGCCACTTTCTTCCAACCTTATGTCTTCCCTCTTGAAACAAGAGGAGAAAGTTTGCTCATTTCTTGGTGGAAACTGTGTCTGTCACTTTACCATGGACTTGAGCCTGCTGCAAGCCGATGAGGAACTTTCCTGTGATCTGTATGGGTTTTTAGAACCTCACATTTTTAGAAAGCTGCTCCACATCTCAAGCTTCTAAAGAAAGTGCCAGTGAGATCCATGCTGCTATATCTGGCTCCAGCGTCATATCCAGGCACCTGAGTGAGATGTGAGCAAGAAATAATTTAATAGAAAAAAAACGTGCCCCCGCTTCTGCACAGCAGACATTTACCAATTAACTGCTTAGCAAATGCTTTTTGCCAGAGTGATCTTACCCTTGGCATAATTTAAAGACAGTTGTTTCTCAACTGTTCTTTGCTTTTGTTTTGATTTTCTTTTCTATGCATCTGCGGTGTGGGCCGCCGGGTGGTCTGTAGACAACTTGGCTTCATTGTGATACATACGCCTGATGTCGGCAGGTGAGAGGACCTCGGTCCTTGTCTTCTTTGGAGAAAGAATTCCACAGAGAGACATTGTAAAGCAAGCACAGAATTTATTGGAAGCACAGTATGTGCAAAGAGAACAAAGAAGCAGTTTATTTAGAGCAGAAGCAAAGCAGAAATACACACCCAGAGGAGAGTGTGGATGTCCTCCCTAATGAGGAGTGTGCCAGAGAGGTGAGTTAAATCACTCGTACGGGGGCAGTTTTTCCGGGTCTTTGTTTTCCTCTGGCCAGTCATCTTTCTTCGTTTCCCACATCTGACCTGACCCAGGGCCCTCCCCGATAGGCATGCGCACCTTTTAGCCAGGATGTATTCCAGCGAGGGGGTCTCTGGGAGATTGACGGAACTTATTATGGGGTGGCGCCCCCCCCCCTTTGACCCCCAAGGAGGCTTTTTGCACATGTGTAGTTGGGGAGGTCTCCTTGACCTCAAGAAGGAAAGATGGGGTCATCTTTTTACTCCAGCAGAGCTCAGCTCCCCTCTGCTCTTGCCATTAACTTTGTCCTTGGAGTGTCAGGGAAAACAAGCTCCAATTTACTCCACTTGACAAATTCCAGCTCCCCAGCCCAGGAGCCCATCTACCTCCTACCTCATTCTTCTCTGTGTCTCACAGGAAAACCAGGAACCTCCTTCCGCAGAAGTTCTTTCCCCACATGGCTCCAGGTTAGATCTGGCCAGTGAGAGGCGCCCCCACGTGAGGTCCAAGACAGTAAAGAAGGTGAAGCCAGTGTTCCTTGGTACCAGCTGCAGGCAGTGGCTCAGATCCTGGGGAACACCCACCCCGGGCAGCCCCAGTTTCCCTTGAGACCCTGCCCTGCCCTCCCAGATGTGCCCAAAGAAACCTTCTGATCTTTAGTTACCCAGCTGGAAACCTCAGTCCCTCTAGCAACTCTAACTGAAAAACCTAGAAAGGTTTCTGTTTTCTGGTTGACTTCTGACTGATCCAGGGACAAAGCACTCATTTTCTCATGCTGCTCTATCCGTATACTACAAATGGGGAGGGATATTAGTGAGAAAGTATTTCTTGAATGCACATAACTTACAGTGCAGTGTCTTACACACCAGGGACGCATGTCAAAGATAAAGTCCCACCTCCCAGTTGTTCCAAATAGAATAGAGACATATGACGGCCATGCATACATGAAACCATACGTGTAAACACAATAACTAAAAGTATGTGTCAAGGGAAAACTCCATCTGGGAATCTGTTGGAAGCAAGAAATTCACATGAGGGCTTCCCTGGTGGCGCAGTGGTTGAGAATCCGCCTGCCAATGCAGGGGACACAGGTTCGAGCCCTGGTCTGGGAAGATCCCACATGCCGCGGAGCAACTAGGCCCGTGAGCCACAACTACTGAGCCTGCGCGTCTGGAGCCTGTGCTCCGCAACAAGAGAGGCCGCGACAGTGAGAGGCCCGCGCACCGGGATGAAGAGTGGCCCCCACCTGCCGCAACTAGAGAAAGCCCTCGCACAGAAACGAAGACCCAACACAGCCAAAAATAAATAAATTAATTAATTAAAAAAAAAAAAAGAAAGAATAGTTGGCAACCACGCATTTCCATTAAAAAAGAAAAGAAAAGAAATTCACATGAGTATCTGTCTTTCCAAAATCTTCTGCAGGGAAATGCTCCATGGATGGCCTTCCCAGACAAGTGCTGTCCTCCAGGACCACATTCCCGAGCTGCTCCGACATGTCACCTTGCGGGGGCAGCAGTGCCACTGTCACTGTACACCCGGGGCACAGGGGGAGGCAGGCCTGAGAACACGGAAGTGCAGGGTTTCACCTTCTGCTGCTTCCTGCACGTTCATGGGGGATTCCTGGGAAGGATTTGAGAAAGAAAATAATGGCCACGAGTAGTTCCGTTAAAAGGGGCGTCTGTCGGAAAGGTTCGAGCTTCAAGAGACAGAAAACACCGGCTCAAACTGGCTTAAACTTCATGGAAGGGAACATACGCACAGTCAGAGGCTCAGTGATGCCGTCTGCCCAGTTCCTCCCACCCTCTACTCTGCTGTCTTTAGCATCAGTTGTGTTTTCAGGCTCTTCTCCCTGTGGAAGCGAGATGGCTGCAGCACGGCCAAGTGAGACACCCAGAAACGAAACAACATTGAGTGGCAGAAAGGGAGCACAGCGCCTGATGTTCATTTTCTCACAAACAAGGACACTTTCCCCAAAGTCCCTCCAGTGCACCACCCCTCTTACAGGTCCCACTGACCAGAAGAGGGTCATAAGCCCACCCTGAAACCTGTCCTTGGAAAGAGGATGGGGCCGTACAAATTGGCTTTGTTCGGTCAGGATTTACCCCTGGAACTGGGGATAGGTCCCCATGTTTGTGCCACTGGAGTGGGATGGCCTGATACTGGGGCTTCGGCAATAAGAATAAGGTGAGGATGTATGTTGGCTTTTCTGGAAACTGACCAAGGGGGTAACTACTTATTGTAAAGGGAAGCCGAGAAGGACCCTAAATCTTGCCAGGAGCCTTTGCTGTGCATGACAACTATTGACCCATAGGGGAGTTTCTGTAGGATTTACACCTTATTTTGCATCACCAGACTCAACTGTGCTCAGATGCCATTGCACTCCATCTCAACTTGCGTTCAGCTATTTCTGGAATCCTACTTACAATCCTGATTTTAATGAGAGGATTGCTTCTTTACCATGTTAAAGTCACAGCCAGAAGGGCAGCTCAGCCTCAGACTGAGGTCACAGAAGGAGAAGTCCATCTTCCATAACCTCCACAAACTGGCTTTGGTCCCCTGTTTCCCACTTGTATCACCCACTCCAGGGTGCACGGGGTGAGGATGAGGAGGAGTGGAAAGGGAGGGAGCCTGTCATTGGAGGGTTTTTCTTGAACCTCTGAGAGCGAGCCTGGAGCTAGGTTTTCACCATTAATGTGCCTGGAGTAAGATGACCACCATGGGTGGGCGTGTTTCTGCTTTCAGGGTAGATAGAGACAACCGGCAAATATTCCCACCATTGCTGATACGCATTCAGAGACCTTTCCATAGAATGAGGCAGACCCGGAGATGACCTAGTCCAGAGTTCACTGGATGTTACTAGGTGTTCTGCAAAAGCTGTGGCTCCACAGGGATGTCAGGGAAATGCTGAGCTAAGCAGGCTTATGACTTCACAACCTCTCAGAGCTTTTGCTATGGTGCCATAAATTGTGGTTCTCCAAGAGGGGACATTATGTTCTGTGTTTCCCAAACGTATTTGATCACAGAATACAAATCAAAATATGGTGAGACGGACATGCAGAAACCACTTTGAGAAATGCTGCCCCTTCATTGTACAGCTAAATAAACTGGGGACCTGTACCTTCAGGGAATTGTCTCAAATCACCCTTTGAGCCAGGATCCCTTAGGAAACAGAATAATCAAAAGAGTTTAATAACGAATGGAGCGTGGGAAGGATTAGAGAAACCAGCAAGACTGGTGAGACCCACCCCCTCGGGGACTAACAGTGACAAGAAGCCGTTGTCTTCCCAGCCCTGAAGGGGAAAGAGAAGGAACTTTGCTGCTGGAGCCCAGCTGAGGGCTGGAGCCAGGGCGAGGGGCTGCCGATGACCTGTAATATGGCAGGGAGTGGGGAACTGCATGATCCCAGCCTGGCTCTCCCCCGTCCTCCCATTTCCCCTTGGGCTCTCCCATTGGCCAAACCCGGAAGCCGGGGGGCTGGGAGCTGGTGACGCTGCCTGTACAGGTCAGCCTCCGGGGCACAGAAGTGGGCAGAGAAGCTCTGACAGTGCGTCCAGGGGGCGAGGAAGGGATAACCAGCACCATCACGTAGCTGGGGTTTTGTGTTTCTCCTTTTTAATAATGTTTACCTCATCTCTTTCATAAGCTTATTTGAGTTTGCTTAATACAATGTAATTCGATGTGATGTGTCAACTCTATATCAATAAAGCTGAGAAAAAAATTAATACTATGTGAAACAGAACAAAGGTTAAAACTGACAATATAAAGCAATGGTTCTCAAAGTGTGGTCTAGCGATCTCTGGCGTCCTCAAGAGCCTTTTAGGTTTGCATGTCCATTTATAATAACATTGTGATGTTAGTTAGCTTGTTACTTTCGTTCTCGCACAAGAGAACAGTGGGGTTTTGCAGACGTTTCATGGGGAGGGATGGTGCCATTGTTGTGATGGCTAACGCAATGTGTGCTTGTGTGTTCTCATGTTTAAAAATCACTCCATTTTAATTTCAAATACAGTAGATGATAAACATTACCACCTAAGCACAATCTCTTTGGGGTCTTAAATAATTTTGGACAAAAAGGAGCCCTGAGACCAAAATGTTCGAGAACTGCTGATGTAAAGGGACCAGAGGGACCAGATGTGTCCAGGTACTTGAAGGAACTATTCCCAATGCTGGGGACCAAATTCGCCTTTCGGTTATCTGGCAGCAAAGCATATAGGAAACATGAGGGTTAAATATAAGTCATCTTTGGAACCTGGGGTGTGACTTGGGTACAGAGTGCAAGAAGACCTTGTATGTAGTCCATGGGTTAAGGTTTATCTATGTAAGCTATGGTACAAGGGATGCTGGGTAATAAAAACAATACAACATCTTTATTGCAAGGGTGGGTATTAGCTTCCTATTACTGCACAACAAATTACCTCCCACTTAGCAGCCTAAAACAACACTCATTTATTATCTCACATGTTCTGGGTTAGGAATCTGGGCATGGTGTAACTGGGTTTTCTGCTCAGGGCCTCCCAAGGATGAAATCAGGCTGTTGGCTGGATTGCATTTTCATCTGGAGACTCACCTGGAGAAGGATCTGTTTCGAAACTCCTTCAGGCTATGGGCAGAATTCATTTCCTTGTGGCTGTAGAATTCACAGCAACTTGCTTCTTCAAAGCATGCAATGGAGAGAGGACAGTCTCTGCTTCTTCAAGTCTGTAACTTCAAGGAAGTCATGGAGCCTCTTGTAAAGGGCTCACCTGATTAGGTCAGGCCCACCCTGGATAAACTCCCTTTTGTTTAACTTAAAGTCAGCTGATTATCAACCTTAATTATACCTGTAAAATCCCTTCACCTTTACCATATAAAATAATACCATCACAGAGTGATATCCTGCATCTTTGCCATATTCTATTGGGTAGGAGCAGATCACAGGTTGCACCCACACTCATGGTGAGGGAATTAAGGGTGTGGCTCGGGATCACCCTGTGGTGTGTCTGCCATAGGTGGGGAACAGATTGGACCATAATAAGAAGGGTTTTGATACAAAGACACCTGAGAGTTAGCACAAGAGCATGACTGAACCGCCAAGCAAAGACCTGGGAGAGAATATCCTTTCCAGCAAGATCCCACATGGGTGAACAACATTTCAGACTTTCAGTCAAAACAGTAGGGTGAAAGTTCAGAAACACAGACATATGGAAGCATCACCTTCCTGGGTAAATGAAACAGTAACAAAGAAGATGATGTAAAAGATGATGACACAGAATTGTAGGATGTACAATACTCCTAGCTGGGTTGGTGGATTTGGCTGCTCTAATCTAATCACCACTGGCTAATACAAATCACACTGTAAAAGCTAACTAGCGTTAAGAAGCGTTATTCTGAAGGGCAAGGGGATGTGTATGAGGTTTCTTAATCTCTGATATATGTCTTTGAATCTGTTAGACTGTGTTTTGGAATTTTCCTAAACTTTATTCCTGAAAACGGTTGAGGGAAAAGCTGATAGGATTTTTCAAGGAATATCCTACGGATATCCTACAGAGGAGATGACCTACTGAAGGAATTTTCTAGAAATAGACTAGCCTGTAATTTGGGGGTGATAAAGATTTCCCTCTATAAAGATGGATGGATGTGGCCACCCTTTGCACCCACGATGCAGAAACAAAACCTGTAGAATTAATCAGAGGAGGTAACCCAGTAAGAAAATTACGACAGGGGTCGTAATTTAGGAAGATATAACTCTGATAGGCCCACCAGCCTCTGTACACAGTCTGCTCTCAAAATTGTTGACTGAAGATGATGATGAAGATGAAGATGAGAACCTTCTGAAAGGATCAAAATCCTAAACCTTAGTAGCTGGCTTTGCTAATACCTTGGTACCAACCAAGGCCATTTGAGATGTGACACAGGCTTGGCCCCCCCCAGATGGGTAAGGGTAGAGAACAGCGTGTAGGAGAGGTTACTGCCAGGTTTGGGGTCCCTTGCAAGGAAGGTGGAGGGCCTCAGAGGCAGACTTCACTTATTTTAAATGTTTCCCAGGGTGGTTGCTCATTTTTGTTCTAAAGAGTTTGCTGAGGGCAAAAGTGGATCTTTCCCCAACAATCTTCAAGGAGTAGAAAACACAAAATTCCATCTTTGATTTTCATTATATCCTGTAATGTACATCAGTCGGGATGCATTTATCACTTCCTCCTCCTCCTCCTCCTACTTCCTTTCTCTTCTTTCTTGTATTGCTTAAATATAATCAAGCAAATCAATACCCGAGTACTTACCAAATATTAACAGGGCCATTCATTAACAAACTCAGTTATAAGATGAAACTAAATCCTGGTAAAATTTTTTTAAAAACCTGTAATAAAATCAATTAATGACAACAATCATTATTTAAAATCTGAATTCATAGATATAGTAACAGGATATCTCAAAAAAATTTTATGTTAATTGATTGGCTATTTTAAATGTTAATTAAATGTATAAATTGCAATAAGTGGTAATACAGTACAATTTTTAAAAAATGAATCAAAACTCGTTTTTCTAGTACTTTTTAAAAAAATTTATTTATTTTTGGCTGCGTTGGGTCTTCGTTGTTGCGCGCAGGCGTTCTCTAGTTGTGGTGAGCGGGAGCTACTCTTCGTTGCAGTGCGCGGGCTTCTCATTGCAGTGACTTCTCTTGTTGCGGAGCACAGGCTCTATGTACGTGGGCTTCAGTAGTTGTGGCGCACGAGCTCAGTAGTTGTGGCTCACAGGCTTAGTTGCTCTGCGGCATGTGGGATCTTCCCAGACCGGAGCTCGAACCCGTGTCCCCTGCGTTGGCAGGCGGATTCTTAACCACTGCACCACCAGGGAAGCCTCTAGTACTTCTATATAGAGTTAAAAATAATCTGTTAATCTGTTCCTCTCTGTCTTACATACTTTCATTTGTTTCCATGCCTATCAAAAATTTCTAAAAGCTGCTATAAGGTTGGTCATCTCAATGATTTCTGCTCTTCCTCCGTTTAAATGTGTTTTTTCAAAACAGCAGCCATGGGGCTAAAGGTAGGTGAGTCAGTTATAATAAGGCAGCTACAGTAATTAAACTCATAAGCTTCCGCCTCTTGAGCTGTAATTTGAAAGGATGAAAGCTTAATTTTTCCATCAACAAAGTCAGTTTCATCCAAGCTGTTCTTCAGAGTGCATTAAAAAATTACATGTTTAAACTAATCGGGAGAAAACGGAATTTCAACCCCTCATCACAATAGCACGGATGGGCTGTAAATGTATGGCCCATTTTCACTCTAGAAAACTAAGTCCATTCCAAACGTATTCACAAGTAATCAGGCAAACAGAACAGCAGAGACGTAAAAATACTCACTGTGTGAGCTTGAGGCAGAAAGGTATCTAATAAATTAGAGTAAATAGCAGCGGGATTGTCCTCACCAAGGCTTATCTGTTCAACCTAGCAAGGAAGAAAAGTTAGCATTAATTGGCAAGCTCCAAGCTGTCTCAAAGGAAATGGCACTTAGAGCAATTAAGTCAGATGTGGAAAAACAGCTCTGCATTGAAAGCTGACAGCAGGACTTTGGCACAATACGCGCAATGAGCCTCTGAGGATTTTAATGGATGGAACCTTGGAGACTAATGGACAATTAATGTAAAACAGATGACTTCCCTTGCAGAGGACAGTCTTTTGAAAGACGCTTTACCTGCTACTCAAACTAATGTGGCTAACGTGAAATAATAAAGGGAAGGCGGTCTTATGTAGCTGGGCTAGTGTGGGTATTAGTGTCCCTGCTTTCTCCTTGAATATTTTCAAAAACCAGGTCAGGAATTGAACAGTTTCCTGCAGCTGGTGGTGCAAGCCTCCTCCCGCCACTCTCGATGTCCAGAGGGGCCCGGACTGGCTGTGTTTCTGAAGCCATTTTCCACAGAGCTGCCCTGGGGGTTCACCTTGTTTTACAGGGGAAAGAAGACAGGATACATCATGGTGTTACAGCCTAGCTTTTATTTTATTTTATTTTATTTCTGAAGTATAGTTAATTTACAATGTTGTGTTAGTTTCAGGTGCACAGCAAAGTGATTCAGTTATGTGTATATATATATATAAGATTTCAGATTCTTTCCCATTTTATGTTACTACGACAGCGACAGCAGGTCCTTGTTGTTCACCTGTTTCATACATAGCAGTGTGTACCTGTTAATCCCAAACTCCTAATTTATCCCCCCACCCCCCGTTCCCCATTGGTAACCATAAATTTGTTTTCTATGTCTGTGAGTCTATTTCTGTTTTGCACATAAGTTCATTAAAAGCCTAGCTTTTAAAATGACCACAAACCACCCCAGCACAAGAATTGTAGTAAATACATTTGAAACCTCTCTTAGAGATTTTGGAGCATGGTTACTTCCTGGTTCAGCCATTCTAGTTGTACTTACTAAAGTCCAAAAGCCAGGGTCCTTCAAGTTTGAGCTTTTAACCACATAACGTATCGTCCAAAAGCATATACTGAAATCAGTTGTTTGGAAAGAGAAATCCATCCCCCGTAGAAACAAAACTGCAATGATATCTAAATTTCCATGTGATCCCCCAAAGTCTGTTTAACCCATAATGGGGCTTAACACACATCACCTGAGCCCTGGGTTCCAAGGAAAAGAAAGTGGGTGTTTTTTCCCTCGTTCTTGGTGGGAAATGGGAATGGACTGACCTATAATTTTGAGATGCAAGCTAATCTTCAACAATTTTCTGTCTTCTAATGCCCCTGTGTTCAACCCTCAGGAAATCAGTGCCTTTATGTAATTTAAGTCACTAAGCATTGCGCCCTAATCCCTACTCCAAATGTACCTATTTTAGTAATTCTCCACTCATTCTCCTCTAATTTTTCTTTCATTTGCTCAGGACAGTGTATCTCAACTAGAAATTAAAGGAAAGCAACCTGCGTGGGCTAATTTACACCCTTGGGTGATGGCCCAAACACTCTCAGAAGTTTTTGCATGTTTTTTTTAAACCAAACTGCTTTTCATATCACATGCATCTCTAACGGGCAGAATGTCTGTGAGAAAAGTCAAGTGAAAATGTCGGGTGGTTGAGTAATTCCATTTCTAAGTATCTAATTTGAAAGTATCTACAACGGCAGGAGAAATGCACAGGGATATTTGTTAAGGCGGTGAAAGGTAGAACTCATGTGAAAGTCAACAGGAAAATGCCTAAAGTGTAATATATTCATGATGTAATATTATGCAGGAATTGTGTGTGCACATTAGAAAATTAGAAAACGTCACCTTTTTCTCACAGCCTGACTGGATTTCAGCCCCCAGTGTTGGGCCGGGCAAGATTTGCACAGCTGTTGGAAGAAGCCCGGCTCCTCCCTCCCAAGTGGGACCCAGAGCTTTGCAGGGGCAGAACTTAGTTTGAGGCCTCAAATACTAATGCATGTGGATTATGTGTTATAAGTCTGAAACTTGTGTAGTGGGTGTGGAATGGACTCAAAGTTGGGTAGGCAAGAAATATCTAATTGCTTTCTTCAAATCAAATCAAATCTGACTGCCATTCCCTATGCCACTGAATTTGGAACAGAGAAGAACAAACCTGACTCCATATTGAATCTATTCCTTTAGCTCTAACCCTTGTGCTCTGCAGCCTGTGCTTAGTCATGCTGGCTCTGCACCTTCTGTAAAAGAATGTTGCCTCTAGCCTGATATATACATGATAGAAAGGTGTAACAATTTTCCATTCATACAGAGATGAAAAGTTGCAGAACAGAGAATAACATTTGTCTTGTTGGAGGTTTCCAGGAACATTGTAACCAGACCTACTTGGACAGCTGCAAGAACAAAGGATTCTGGCACCAAAGAAGTTTGCAACAACAAGCCACACCCCTTCCCCTCTGAGTATAAAAGAAGTCTGAATTCTAACTCAGGTGCGATGGTTCTTTGGGACAATAGTCCAGCATCTTCTAAGTCTGCTGGCTTTCCCAATAAAGTTGCTATTCCTTGCCCCAACACCTTGCCTCTCAATTTATTCACCAGTCATGTGGGGAGCCGTATGAGCTTAGACTCGGTAACAAATTGGCAAGAAATTTAGTTATGTCCTCCTCCTCCCAGGGTTTACATCAAAATCTGGAAGGCTTATTTGGTGGCCAGACAATAAGCAAATTTCTCATTGTGTCACAGGTGCTCTGGATCATCTGGTGCTGGGCAAAGCAGCTTCCCATCAAGCCCCATTCTCACCTGACCTCAGTCCAGCCCTGGGGCAAGGCTAAGGAAATGGCACTGATCCTCAAGAAGTTCAGGATCTACAGACCTCCATGTTTTCCCTGAGCTTTGGGAATGTCCTGTCCCTCAGTTTCAAGAGCTTCCATGTTCCCTCAACAGTCACCTTCAACCATCCCTTCCCCACATACGTGCATATGCTCCTCAGTACAACCCTCTCAAGAAGCTCAGGTTCCAGGCTTCGGAAAGAAAAGGGAGGTTTCTAGGCTGCTGGGGCGAGAGGTTTCTAGGCTGTTGAGTAGCTCTCAACCTGTGGTCCTGGCCGGCAGCATCTAGTATCCAAGGGAGGCTCGCGGTTAGAAATGCCAATTCCTGGACTCCACCCTAGACTTGCTGAATCAGAAACCCTGGGAAGGGGCCCAGCATGCTGTGTCTTAAGCCCTCTTGGTGCCTGAAAGTAACCTGGGCCTTCTGTTCCGACCTCACCACCACCACCCAGAAGCAAGAGATCTTCAAGTCCCAGCCCCCTCGTTTAAATGGGGGAGGAAAAAATGGAGAGGTAAACACAAAACTGCTCTCATTCTTTCAGATCCTTCTATAGCAACAAAATAAAATAAATAGTGATAGCAAACTGCAATGATAACGCAGTGATCACACTTCAGGCAGACAAAAATGGAGCTGGGCGGCTATTGAGGATCTGGTCTGACACGTCTCTGCACCACTGAGAACTTCAACTTTCTTTGAACTGTACCAGACCCAAGGACACCACCAGCCGTATTCAGAACAAAACCTGCCAGCCGCAACCTTATGGTCTCAAGGTCTCCTCCTGTAAATATGCAACCATTTCGGACCCCAACAAATCCTTACTTAACAAGCACCCTTACTTCTTGCCAGCTCCAATGATAATTCCTGATAAACAACTCATGTAACTAATTGTAACCTTGTGGTTTTTGCCTTTATATGGGTTTCCCCCCCCCCCCCCCAGTTTGTAGTCCAGTGGACACAGTGCTTCTTGAATCTGTGTCTCCCGGGCTACAGTCCTAGCAAACCCCAAATAAACACCTTTTAATTTCAACCAGGTCTCCGTTTCTGAAATTTGCGTAATGATACCTTAGTTAATTCTCTTTCCCCTTTTATGTGGCACTGTGCAAAGCGCAGTCTGGATTTATAAAAAACGAAGGAAACCTGAGAACACATCTCATCCACACCTCACCAACAAATCCTCACCCCCACCTGCCAGGTTTAAGAAGTCAAGAGGCTTCATCCTGACAAAGAAGCATGCTGAGAAACAAAGGTCAAGTGTTCCGATGAGGCCATTCCACGTCTCCACGGAATGCACAATGTGTGAACACCCTTAGAATTTCAATTGGGTCTCCCTTTTGCAAAGATTTTTATACTAACACGGATCCAGCACATAACTTCCTGTAGTAAAGAACTCTGTGTCCAAAAAAAGTGCAATATCCTCCCCCAATATATTATACCAGGTAAATGCTCATTTTTATCACATCATCTTATTCCAACTTTGTCATAAGGTTTGAGTCATGCAAAAGTGGAGTCAGCACTTTCGTTCTTCAGCCCAATTAAATGTCACCATTTTCGATTTCTCCTGCTGCCACAGATACTTCCAGCATATTTCAGACCTGAAGTTTTCTGAACTCCTTCTTTTCCAAGTCATTTTAAGAACCTACTATTAAAACACAATTACGTGACTGGAAAACACTTTTGAAGCCCACTCAACGTGACTTTTTTAATAGTGAGGTTTCCGAATTGCAGGCCTCGTAGGAGGATTTTCCAAGCTGTTGTATAACTCAAGAGCATCTCTGCGGGCCCATTAGTCACCTTACAGAATTACATGAACGCTTTCAGGCCTCCCAGGGTAGCAGAAACTTAGCAATAAATGAAGGGGTTATGCTTCATGCAGTCATATTTTTAGACAGTATATGTTAACAACCAAGACTCCTGAGCAGTTTTTGGCTTCTGAGATTGTTAGTATGAAATACAAGATTCACTTTTTACAGAAACAAAAAAATGTTTAAAGCCGCATGGAGAATTGGTCTCCAAGTTTTACTCGAGGAAATTCAGGTCAGAGATCAATTCAGACCTTGATCAAGGTCACAACGGCCGGTGTCAGGGCAGCAGCAATTGGACCCACAGTCCCCACTGCTTTCCTCCAAGTGCCAATCACCATTTCAGCCAATTCTTAATTTTCACTGACCAAAAAGCCAGCTCATTACCGTCCAGCACACGACTGCCACCTACTGGTGACAATGGTCATTGCTACTTGTGCAAAGCCTGAACTCTTAACTGCCAAAAAGGAAACGGAATAAGAATTAATTCGTCTTCTGATATCACTTATAGGTGGAATCTAAAAACTACAGCAAACTAGTGAATATAACAAAAAAGAATCAGACTTACAGATATAGACAACAAACGTGGATACCAGTGGGGAAAGGGGGAGGGGCAATACAGGGGCGGGGGAGTGGGAGGTACAAACTATTGGGTTTAAGATAGCCTCAAAGAGGGGCTTCCCTGGTGGCGCAGTGGCTAAGAATCCACCTGCCAACACAGAAGACATGGGTTTGATCCCTGGTCCGGGAAGATCTCACGTCCCACATGCCACAGAGCAGTGCAGCTAAGCCCATGTGCCACAACTACTGAGCCTGTGCTCTAGAGCCCGCCCCTGCTTGCCACAATTAGAGAAAAGCCCACACACAGCAACGAAAACCCAATGCAGCCAAAAAAAAAAAAAAAAAGATAGCCTCAAAGATGTATTGTACAACCCGGGGAATATAGCCAGTATTTTGTAATAACTGTACATGGAAAGTAACCTTTAAAATTCTATAAAATGTTTAAATAAAAAAATAGAAAGACTTTACGAAGGAAAGAATTCAATTCGTCTCCAAAAAAAAAAGCATTGAGTCTACTGTCCTTTTAGGTGCTTTAATTATGTTATCTTATTCAGTCCTTCCAATACTATGAACTAGGCATTTTTCTCCACGAGGAAACGAGGCTCAGGTGAAGAAACTCACCCTCGGAAGAAACAAGTCCACACAGCCTTGCTCGTACCAGCGGCAGCTGCGGCACGTGCTTCCACACACCCCTCACTCCGCGGGCTGAGTCTGGGTCCTGTAACTTCGACCTGTGCCTGGCTGGGTTCTCCCAGCTCTTCGCAGCGCTCTCTGATTGGTGCTACTCCATGGGCTGCAGGGATGGGTTCGGGGAGAGCCAATAAGACCCCCTGACACGTTTGCCAGCCTGGGTGAGGGAGAGGAACATGTTCTTTTCCACTCACGCAGCTAGTGGTGTAAACCGTGCAAGCGGAGCCGAGCGTTGTCAGGTCACTACAGTGCAGGAAAAGCTGAGACACATCAAGGAACTGAGCCAGTGACACCCCTTGTGCCCCCAATTCCAGCTGTGTTTGAAACCAGCTCTGCTCCTGGTGTTTCAGTTCTGAGAGCCAATAAGGGCCTCTTTAAGGATTAACCCAGTTTGCTATGGATCTGAATCTAGTGCTGAAAAGTCCTGACTAATACCAATGGTTTGCCCTTTCTGCCTTCCTTGTTTTTTCCTACTTTCAGCTGTCAACAAATCAATATTTGTATTGTGCCTATGCTTACAAGGCATGGTTCCGTTTTCCACTACCTATCATTCTATTCTTGCAGTTACAGTACTTAAGTAAAAACATCATTTGGAAATAAACGTAATTTTTAAAATTGAGGTATAATTGGTTTACAATATTGTGTTACTTTCAAGTGTACAGCATAGTGATTCAAAATTTTCATAGATTTTACTCCATTTAAAGTTGCTATAAAATATTGGCTATATTCCCTGTGCTGTACAGTATATCCCTGTAGCTTATTTATTTTATAGAGTAGTTTGTACCTCTTAATCCCCTACCCCTATCTTGCCCCTTCCTGCTTCCCTCACCGCAAGGTAACCACTAGTTTGTTCTCTATATCTGTGAGTCTGTTTCTGTAAAAATCATTTTTAAATGAAGTTTTTACATAAATTTGAAAACATAAAGAACTTCAAAAATCTTTTATTTCTCATCCTAAATATCAGCTTCTCAAGAGTAACCAGGAAAAAAAGAAAAGGAGAAAAAAAGAAAAAAAAAAGAGCAACCAGGAAATCTACTATCTAAATTAATTAGTTCTTTCACTGAGGCAGGAATTGAAAAGAGCTTTGGGGTTTGTGAGGGAGGCTAGCCATCTGTCCAGGATTCATGTCATCATGGCTTAGAGGAGTGTAGTGGTCTTTCTCGAAGGAGACATATTCCCTTGATAATATCAGAATATCATACATTTATTTAAGGTAAGGTCAATACACATAAATACCTTGGGAAAGGTAGCCCTATGAATCAGTCTTTTTCAAAATGTTTGTTATTTATTTTTGGATGATAGGAGAAACTAACTTCTTGAAATTTTACATCTCATTCTTAATTTATTATATACTCTCTTTGTTAATGTTTAGATAAGAAATTTGTTACCTGCAATTTTCTAAACCAGAGAACTTCTTGGGTGGTGAATTGTTGACAATGTCAATGATAAAATAAATAACTTGATCCCAGAAGACAGTACCATGATCATAATTTGCTTCCCCAATGTTATTGACTGACTACCAACTTTTGGAGACTGCCTTCTGATTGGTTAAGGACTGGTGACCCGGCTGACAGCTGCCCCAAGCAATATTCAAATACTTATCATAGAGCTATCTACCAAAAATGTTTTGGCTGCAGCAAAGGGAGTTTTGGGGTTTTGCTTTTTATTATCTGAGGCTGCTATATCAATGAGAGAAAGACATTTTGCAAGTAATGTTTGGAGCCATGAATAAACACTGAAGTTAAGTGCTACTATTTTTACTGATTTATTTCAGCAGTGTTTTAAAACTCTTTTAAAAATTGTTGACCAAGACAGCTCCAGCTTGCTGGCTCCTCCCATCCCCACACCACCCCTGATTTTCACTCTGTTTTTCAAGCAGCCTCAGAAGCAGCTGGAATAGGGCCAAGTAAGGGTCCCTCTACCACCACCACTACCACTAGTTCCCTCTCCCAGCTCTTCCCATTCAACCAGAGCAACTTTGCTCTGAGCTCTGTTTTTATGTATTGGGCTTCCTTGAAAGATTTTCTTTCACTCATTCAACAACTGTCTCTTGAAAACCAACTATCTTCCAAGCATCATGCTGAGGCACTGTGATACTCCTGGAACAAGAAAGTCAAACTACCCTATGTTTATGTTCAGGGGGGAGGGGGTGGGAGGGTACAGACAATACACAAACAAGAATAAACAAAATAATACTGATAGGAGTATGATAAAGAGAATAATGTGATCATGTGATAGAGGGTGGCTGGAGGGGTCAGGCATCATTAGAAAAGGGGGTGATATTGCAGAAACAGTGATATTGGGTGATGTATTTGAGCCATTAGAAGGTTTTAAACAGAGGTGTGATATACCCAATTTTTAAAACATCAGTTTTGTGTGCTTGGTGGAAGGAGACGGAGAGAGAGTAAAAGCAAAAGCGTCATGGGGAAGCAACTGGGATCATCCCAGCAAGAAATCATGGTGGTTAAGCGTTAAGATAGTAGCACTGGAGATGGAGAAAAATGGACATTTGGAGGCATATTTCAGAGGCTGACAGAATACGTTGGTGGTTTGGATATGATAGATGAAATAAAGAAAGGAATCAAGGATGACTCCTAGTCTTTTGGTTTTGAGCAGTTGGATGAATGGTAATGCCTTTTACTGAGATAGAAAGATAGGAGGAGAAAAAAGTGTGAGTAAAGACTATAGAAATAAAGTTTTGTTTTGGATAGTTCTGATTTAAAACCTCTCTTAAATATTCAGGCTGAGATGCCAAGTCAGCAGTTTTCTATGGAGTCAGGAGCTCAGAGAAGAGGTCAGGCTCTAAAGACCTAATTTTGAGAGTCATGGATGATGCGAATCATTGGGGCAAAAGGGATTGCCAAGAAGTGGACCCAAGACCATGTTCCAGGAACTCAAGGAATTAAATTCGGCAGAGGAAAGGAAGGCAAGATAGAAAAGGTGATGGATTCTTCTGTAAAAGAAATCTGCAGCTATTGCAGTGAATATTCCCAGGACCAAGCCCACGGAATACTCCAAAATCCCTGGTTGAGGAAATCTTGGCCAGAAATTCAGGAGAATTCAACGAATTCTGCTGCTTTTAAAAAACCTACAAAGATGACAATAAGTAATCTAGGGAGAATAATGCCATTCCTTAAGTGCCACACTTTGGGGAAAAAATGCCCTAATCTTGGGCACCACAGCTATGGCCCTGTTATTTATATTCACATGGTCATTGTTCCCAAAGAATGCCCCAATACCAGGGTGGCTAAGATTAGAAGGTGCTAGTCTCTGCTACTCTTTTCAGATCAACTCCTCTTCCATGCCAAACTAGAATTTCTGTATTGAGCACAGATTTCCAGGCCAGGAGACCCTATGGTTAGTTTCCCTTCAAGAGTCCCTCCCAACTTCCCTTGCAGAGAAGCTCAACTAGAGCCATTGGCCATCCATCAGGTAAAGTTGAATAATGCTGGACTACCACAGGGAAAGAATGGACTTCTCCATGATTTTGTTCCCAAGTTCTTTTGACGAAAGAAATTTTCAAATATGCAAAATTTCTCCAGACACTAGATTTATATCCTAAGAGGTATTATTACTAACAATAGAGATAATACCAGACCGGTGGCCAGATTTGGTCTGGCCACAGAGGATTTTATTGCACACTTCCCTTACGTTAGTGGAAAACATTTTTCCTAATACCTATTTTCCTTTCTTGTTTCAGCTCTTTTACTGTAAGCAAATCGCCCTTTGTGGTCTATTTGGTCCCATATTTTTTGCATTTTTGTGCATTTTATTGGTGATTTCTCTTTTTGTTGGCTATTTTAAATGCCCCCAAGTGTAATGCTAAAGTGCTGACTAGTGTATCTAAACACCAGAAGGCTGTGCTGTGCCTTACAGAGAAGATTCGTGTGTTAGACAAGCTTCCTTCAGGCATGAGTTAAAGTGCTGTCGGCCGTGAGTTCAATGTTAATGAATCAACAATGTATATTAAATAACTTTTCTTTGAACAGAAACACACATAAAAGAAAGATATGTATTGATCAGTTAATGAAAATGTTGTGACCAGAGGCTCTTAGGAACCTAACTCTGTACTTCCCCTAGGAGCAATTGTTGAATCTTCACTAATACAGTGTTTGCAGTGACTTTGTAGAACTACCATGAATAACGAGAACCATTTGTATTTACATCATCAAAGGGACACCACTCAATTGACTTTCCTGAAGGAAGACGCCTACATCAAGGTGACCAAGGTCTCTGTAGGCAGAAAAGTGCAAGGCAGGCTTTAAATGGCAGATCTTCTTTTAAAAAGACAAAAACAAAACAACAACAAAGAGAAAAATCAAACAAAACATTTAAAGCATTGCTTAAGCAGTCCCCATGGATCCCTCAGTGTACATATGTACTTATATATATCTATATCTATATAAAAAGGAAAAAATACATAAATGAAAAAACTACACACCAACTCTACAATAAAACTGATATGTAGGAAAGCACTTGGAGCAAATCCTGGAAGATCATATAAATGTTAGTGCAATATGTTCAAATAAGGAAATTGCACAAACACGGAGATAGTTATTTTGATACTAAATATTATTAAGAATTACAACTAAACATATGCCAAATATTAATATATCACTTCACTCCTACCTCACATAATTAGGTGAAACATTTTCTCAGACTGAGATATAGAAAAGTTTATATTTTCTGTTTCTTCCTTGGAATATCAGTTGGAGATTGTTAATAATGATACAAACACATGATAGGTTATTATATAACTATTCATGGTCATGTTTTAGAAGAATACTTAATATGGGACAATGTGGATCTAGAACGAACCTACAAAGTTGTACACATACTGTGATCACAATTTTAAAAAATTATCTAATGCTACAAATATAATGAGAAGACAATAATATTTGAAGTTGTAAACTTCAGCTCTGATGTTAAAGGTAATTTTTATTTTTTCTATACTGTTCTGCATTTTCTACATTTTCTCTAATAAGGATATTACCTTGTATAATAAAAAACTATCATTAATTATGATTTCTATACTTTCACACTGTTTTTATCATTCAAGCCTAAGAAGTATTCACATATGTTTTCATATTAAAAAGCTACATTTTTGTCACCTAACAGCTCAAATAATTAACATTTCTTTAAGCATTCCAAAATCTGAGTGAAATGCAACAATTTATATGGTCAAGTCTCCATTTTTCTGATAATGAATGACAACATGAACAAGGCCGTGCAAACAGTACAAAAACTCTTTTGGGTTTGGAAGCGTGATGCAATTTTCATGCAGAAAATATATCTTTCCAGTGATGGACGTCAAAATGAGCCTGCCTTCCTGGTGTACCCTCCCGCTAGCAAGAGGCTGTCAAGCTTCCAGGTGACAGATGAATGCTGGCAATAACTTGCAAAGTAGATAACCTTCTTAGCCTAAATCATAAATTATGGTATAAATTGAAAGGAATAAAAAATAAGGAGATCTCTCTAGAGAAAATGGTCTAGACCCACGTGGCATGAAGACAAATACATAATATCTCAGTACCCATAGCACACCCAGCAGCAAATGGTATTCAACGGTTATATGAATCATGTAAATAGGCTGAACGATGTTATTTTTAACGACAAAATGGTACATATTTTGGCATTTGTTTGGAACTCAGAGTTGAGCCTCCTAGGGAGGAATAAAAGATTTCATAGTGAATACTAAGCCTTTGTTTTTACACTAATTATAAACTCACAATTTGTAATAGACCTTTAGTATTAATCCCTTAAACTGTATACTTTGAGATGCTCTGGGTTCATTTTGAATTTTTAAAAATAAGCATGGGCTAATTTTCTCTCACTCTTTATTTATAGACAGCTCATCTGAGACTTCGTAAGCCCATCAATTTGGGGCCATTGACTTTTGTTTCTCTGCTACCTTTTGTTCCTACATGTGCTCTCTGTTTTTGTTCTCTATGATGGTCTCCTTGTGTTGTATTTGTTTTCCTCTCCAGGGCTGCTTTGGTTCGATGGACACACCAGAGGAAATTCTGACTCAACAGACCTCTTCTATTCTAAGGGGTTGCAGAAGGTAAGTGAAGGCAACTCAGACAGCTTTTGAGGACGGATATTATGTGAGGCTTTGAGATGCTACTTGGCAGGACCCAGCACCAACATGAAATGAAATCCTCAAGCCAGAGAACACAGAAGTGGTCCCACAGCTCCAGGCCGTGACCAGAGACCTGAAAGATCCCTGACACTGCTTCCTTCTTCCTTCCACAATCCCAGGCTTTATCTGAGATCCAGGATCAAGGGTGAAACAGTAGTTTGTGCTGGACGGGATTAGTTCTTTCCTCTCATACTCATTTTCTGACCCTTTTGGAAAAGGTAATCCTCTTACAGAGACCTCCCCATGGCTGTGTGGCCACAGAAATAAGTCTCCCAACTGGGAGTATCTGTGCTGACCCTGGGGCATCTGTTGGTTGGGTGATAATTATCAGCATCTGTCCTGACTTCTGTGGTGCTACATGGAGGAGAGAAGACTCACAGATTCATTAACAGGCCCAGTTCCTCCCTATGATACCCACCAGGGTTCTTGGCCTTCCCCAGTAAATAGAAATTGATTACCTGCCAGACAAGAAAGCCAGGCAAGGCTTTACTGGGGCCCCTGCTGTAGCAGGGGGGAGCGAGAACAAGTAAGAGAGTTTCCCTTGCTCACTCCCCAAGTGGCGGGGTGGGGGCGAGCTGGTTCCTTATATGGGGCGAGGGTAGGGGTATGTCCAGGGGTCGGACCAGAGGGGTGGCTTAGTGGTTTGCCCACCCGTTTGGTGGGGTTGAGTGAAGTACCCTGTTTTTGCTCCCAGCTCTTCAGAAGTGACAGTTGGGTTTTTTGGGTCTTTTTGTACCTTGTTGTCCATAACTTGCCCCAACTGTGCATGCACGCAGTTATTTTTAGTCCCTTATAGCTTCTTTGTATTTTGTTGCTCAAGGAGACGTGTGTCCAGGTGCAAGCATTGCAGCAAAGGGTCCCAGGTCCCAGGTCCCAGCCTGTCTCACCTATACCCAGCCTACGGCAACCAAACAGTCTGGAACTAAGGTAAGTGATTTCCCTGGGGAAACTGAGAGTAATTGTACTTAAGGTCTCAAGTAGGCAGAAGACAAATGCTCAGTAAGGTAACGTATGTGCTGGATGTTCACCTTTGTTTGGAAAAACTTTTATAAACCTTTATAAACGTCTACATGGACCTAAGTTTCTTGTAAGCTAAAGGTTGACCTCTAAAGTTTTTTCCTCTCTTTTCATTTTATTTTTAAATTTTCTGGTGTTTCATTAGTACTCTGACATTTAATTATGAGTTGTTAGAATTACCCTAGAAAGGAAATATCTCTGTTCAGACTTCAAATACTAGTACAATAATGCCACTTGCTTCGTTAAGTCTTGGGCGTTTTAACCTCACAGCATAACTGGCAAAGAACCAACAGATTCACTACAGTGACATGCAGTCTCTGTTGAGATAATAAACAATACCCCTTTATATTTGAAGAGTCATTGATCATGCCGGGCCTAGGAAGAGTGAAAAGGGGAAAAGTTATGGTTACTTTTGAAGGAACGAAGTAATGGTTTAAAAGATTGCTCAAGGAAAGACATATATTTTAAAATCTGGAGTCCCTGGAGAGTTTTGCTGAATGCCACGAGCTTGGGAACTGGCAAACCCTTTTTACTTCTGTGTAAGACATGCTCTGGGAACAAATTAGATAGTTTGCCGGGGAGCTGCAAGACAGTTTGATTAACTTTCTTTTCTAGGACGAAAGGCTACCATTTAACACGTAATCCTCAGGAAGCTATGCGGAATTGAGTGATTCAGGCAATGATATTTATTCCATTTGAATTCCATTTGAGTTTATTGATTCCTTCATCTGGGAAACAGACAATCAAAAAGAAGCATGGAACAGCTGCAGAGGCAGTAATCCAGGTGTTCCAGATTTTTGCTGTAAATCAGGGGAAGGGCTATGTCTAAATTGCTCCCATTTGTAAATGCTTCTAGGCTGTTCTTTATGTGAAAAATGACTTATCTTCTAACTCCTCTTTCTGTCTTTTGTTAAGCTAAGACAGAAGCCTAGTGGCTAGCAATAAAGAAAATTGTATTAAACGATTAGAAAAAATTCTTTCCCAGGAGACGAGCTACATCAAAATACGTTGGGTTTTGTAATCAGCGTGAGCTGTGTTCTTAATATCTGAGGGATGGGCTTTGGGACAATGCAGACCTGGAATGCCAGCATTTGCTAGGAACCCATAGCTGTAGGGAAGACAGCTATGACGAATGATTCCCCAGCACCCCAGGTCTGTGGAACAAGAAGTTCACTTGCATTTCTGTTTATAAAACAGATGCCTGCAACCTTGATATATTTTCTCCAAACTAATTCCATTCGTTAATCAAACTAAACCATTATACTAAACCCCAAGGCTAATATGCTATAAAAATTTCCCATATGCAGTGAGAACGGGTTGATTTGTGATTGGGATGGAGAAAAGAAGGATTATCTTCTGTTTCCTTTATTTCTCCAAAGCTTTGTGTTTAAAACACATAAAATTCATAATTTAAAACCCTCAGTTTCTTGAGTTCGTAACACCTGATTGCTGTTCAAATAGCTACTGGTAGGTAAAGGGCCACTGCTATGGTCTGAATGTGTGTGTCCCCCCCCAAATTCATACATAGAAATCCTAACCCCTAAGGTGATGGTATTAGGGGGTGCAGGCTTTGGGAGGTGATTAGGTCATGAGAGTTCTATCGTCAGGAGTGGGATTACCGCCCTTGTAAATGGGGCTCCCTTCCACCATGGGAGGAAACAGGGAGAGTCTGCGTCCCAGAAGAAGTCCCTCCCTCAACCATGATGGCACCCTAATCTAGGAGTTCCAGCCCCCAGAACTGTGAGAACTAAATTTCTGTTGTTTATAAGCTACCCAGTCTATGGTGTTTTGTTATAGCAGCCTGAAAGGACTAAGACAGCTACACTCCAAAGAAACTGAAGAGAAAGTCAGTGTTTCCATTTCTAAGCACGTGAAGAGAGATGAGGGGCTGGGAGTCCACTGAGAACAGAACAACCTAACCTATGCATGTGGGAAACCTCCCTCTAGCTGAAGCCAAAAGGTGTACCGCTATCACCCAATTAACCTAAAATCCTAGAAATTGTAAGTGGAATTGAGAAAGGAAGGAGGTTCTGCTCCAGGTCTAAGCTGCTATATAAGCTTCCCTGCTGCTTGAGCTGTGTAATTGTCAGGGTTCAATCAGAGGAGCGGACGACTACTCGGCATGTACATACATGTATGTTTTTCAATATAAATAATATATATAGTTAAAAGTTAAAACTCAGAATCTTCTAGAAGAAAACATAGAAGATCCTTGTGACCTTAGAGATGGCACATTTCATAGACAAAATATAATAATTATAAAATATTGTCCATCAACATACAAAATTTCCGTGCATCAAAAGCTATCATTAAGATGATAAAAAGGCAAGCCACAGCTGGGAGAAAATATTTGCAATACAAATATCTCATAAAAGAGTCATACCCAATGTATATAAGAATGCCTACTAGTGAGTAATAGAAAATGAGCTGATTTTTTTATAAAACTGCAAAAACTGAAACACACTTCACAATATAATTATAATTATATTATAAATGTAAATGATTATGTTTATATAATTATAAAAGTGGCCAATGCACACATGAAAAGATGCTAAACATCAGTGAAATACAAATCAAAAGTATAATTTACACTAACTGGAATAGCTAAAATAGAAAAAACTGACAATACTAAGTATTGGGGAGGGTTACAAATGTAACTCTCATGCATTGCTGCTGGCAATGTATGAAGATAAGTACTTTGGGAAACAATTCGGTAGTCTAAACATATACTTTCCATATAACTAAGCAATTCAACTTCTAGGGAAATGAAAATATATTCATTAAAAAAAAAACCCTGGGGGGCTTCCCTGGTGGCGCAGTGGTTGAGAATCTGCCTGCCAATGCAGGGGACACGGGTTCGAGCCCTGGTCTGGGAAGATCCCACATGCCGCGGAGCAACTAGGCCCGTGAGCCACAACTGCTGAGCCTGCGCGTCTGGAGCCTGTGCTCCGCAACAAGAGAGGCCGCGATAGTGAGAGGCCCGCGCACCGCGATGAAGAGTGGCCCCCGCTCGCCGCAACTAGAGAAAGCCCTCGCACAGAAATGAAGACCCAACACAGCCATAAATAAATAAATTAATTAATTAAAAAAAAAAAAACCTGTACGAGAATTTTCATGGCAACTGTTCCATAACTGTCAAAACCAGAAGAGAAAAACAATTAAGGAAATAAATTGCTAAATTATATGGCGGCGTATCCATTCAATGGAATTCTACTCAACAAAGAAAAGGAACAAACCACTGTGTATCATTGTATATGGTGCTATATAACAAATCACCTCAAAATACAGTGACTTAAAGCAACAACAATTTATTATTTGTCACAGTTCTGTGGGTTGAGAGAGTGGCACCTCTGCTGGCCTTGCCTAGGCTGACTCCTGCATCTGTATTCCGCTGTTGCCTGGACAGGGCCGGAAGGAGCCAAGAAAGCCTCACCCACCTCCTGGGGCCCTGATGCTGGTGGCGGTCTGGGCACCTGCCTCCACGTGGCCCCCTTATCCAGGTGGTCTTCCCATCCTCTAGGGCTTCTCTCTCTCTACATGCAGTCTGTCTCTTTAGCAGGCCAGCCTGGACTTCTTTATTTGACTGTTGGTTTCCAAGACATAAAGTAGAAGCTATAAGCTCTCTTAAGGCTTAGATTCAGAAGTCAAAGAATATCACTTCCGTCACATTCTGTTGGTCAGTCAAGTCACAAAAGCAGCCCAGGATCATGCGGTAGGATATAAATCCTGTCATTTGACGGGAGAGGTAGCAATTTTACATTATAAAGGGACAAGGTACAGGAAAGTGGGAGTCATTAGGAGGGTATTTTCACCTCTATCCCATTTCATACATACAACAACATCGGGTAATCTCAAAAATAATACTTTGACTGAAAGAAGGCATTCACAAAAGGTAAACAGTATATTATTCTATTTATATTAAACCCTAGAACTAAGGTTCTAAAACTAAGCTATGAGTCAAAAATCAGAACACGGTTGCCCCTGGTTATGGGGGTAGGGGTGGGGAGGTTGTCTGAAAATTGGGACAAGGAAGCTTTCTGTAGTGATGGAACTGTGCTATGAATTGTAGGTTACCTTCACTGATATTAGTGTCTCTTGTCCAATCAGCAAAGCATATAAATCTTTCTTCATTGTTCATATGATTCATGCTTTTCCATTAGTTGGATTAGCAAACAATCAAATATACTATTTATTACTTCTATTAGAAGTTTATCTCTTAATGAATTACTACTTTTATTGTGCTCTGAAAATCTTTTGCTACAGTTTGCTTCTCAGTGCCCCAAAATATGTCTATTTATTTCATTGTTCATCTTTATTGCTTTTCTTATAGCCCATCAGCTTTTGAGCACAAAATCTATAGAAAAGCAAGAAATGACTTAAGGTTTTCCCCCAAAGTTTGATGAAGCTTCTGCTAGAGGAAGTGAGTCAATAAATAAATCTGGGTCTGTACATAACTTGAATGAACAGAAAATCAGTTTTTTCCTTTTACCACCAAACCAAAAAAAACATTAACTTTTTTAATGGGGAATTTTCAATATAAATATTTAGTAGTAAAGAGACCAGTATAGGGAACGCATTCTCCAGCCCTAGCAAACATAAACAGGCCAGTCTTGCCCCATCTATATTCCTAGCCCCAGTGTTATCAGGGATGGACCATCTTGTTACACTTTTACTCTTCAAAAGTAATCCAAGATAGCATGTGTATTTCACTTGCCCCATCAACCAGATGAACCTGAAAAGAAAACAAAACTGTTATAAAATACCAAAGTAATTAAGAATTTCTGGTCCTTAGAGGAAACTTTTTGCCTGATGGGGTGAAGAGAAGGAACAACACATGTTACATTTTCACACAGATCTTCGTCCTCGTCTCCCATAACTGCTAGGTTGCCACACAACTGATGGCAAATGTTTTCCCATGACAGGTTGCAATTGTCCAGAAAATATTTTATTGGTTGAAGAAACTCACAAATAGATGATTTTCATTTGGCGAAAAATACAATACAATATAGTAGCTTAAAACTGCTCATAGGATTTCCTTTCACAAAAATTGTGCATCACTATTACCCAGTGACCAGGGTAGAATCTACAGTAATGGAGTGGTAGGTGGTATCTGGTCTACCACTTCATTTTGTACATGTTCTTCCATTATTTCAATTATTTTTTTGTAAAGTGTTTGGATAAATAAGTCACATTTGGTTTTTTTGCTGTGACATCTTTCCAAGTCCTGGTGCAGCAATGAGCAATGAATTAAATTCAAGAATTAGATGATTTCCATTAAATTTCTATCATTTAAGAACTTCACTTTTCATTATGACCCTTGAAGGACAAAACTCTTTCACTTAAAATTTAACAACTGTAACTACTTTTTAGCACTCCAGGAATAAAACTGAATTGTCTTTGTTCTTTAAGACCCTGGTCCAGTGTGTTTTGTTTGACTTGCATATAAAACAAGTAAACACAGCATCCTTGAATTCTGTGTCATCTCCAGGACTTGAGAATTCTCAATATGGTCATTCAGACTAAGTACTCATCTTGTGTCAGTTGTGTCTGTCTCATTGAAAACAGTTTACAAACAATTAATGCAATTTTAGTGTTGGGCTAGGCTAGCCCATATCTCAAAATAATTTAACCACTTACAATTTTTTTCTTC
Source organism: Balaenoptera physalus (assembly GCF_965194825.1). Taxonomy (NCBI): domain Eukaryota; kingdom Metazoa; phylum Chordata; class Mammalia; order Artiodactyla; family Balaenopteridae; genus Balaenoptera; species Balaenoptera physalus. The sequence goes on along the minus strand of NC_138888.1, from coordinate 93,357,346 downwards.
TCCAAGTTTGAGACTCACCTTTTTGCTTATTTTACATTCTGTTCAGTTCTCTCTATATATTATTGGGATCACAATTTGGAAAAAATACTGTCATTAACAATGTTAAACATTTTATTGCCTTTTGTAACAACATGAGGAAAAAAGACATGGTTCCTAACAAAATCAACTTATTCCTCAAGATGAGCTGACTGCTGACCATCTGGAGTGTTCTGGTGGACTTACAATTTCTCTCCTCTTAGCTTTTCTTTTCCTTCACTGTTTTTCCTTCTGAAAGTATTCTCATTCTCATGAACATATTTATCTTTTCTGTTGTCATTTTTACTACTCTTGTTTGTTTCTTTGGGCTACTTTGATCCTTTTCCTTATCTTCATGATTTTGGTCCTGAGAGATTTCCATTTCCTTAAGACATAGTAAGAGAATTTGGACATTTTAAAGCTCGTGCAGTCTTCTTTCTTCCAGAATAGGTTTTTGGCTTACAGTAGAATACTTCTTTCCATTTTATTTAAATTTTGATGTAGTCAATAATTCATAAAAATGTACAAAATTAACCTGAATTTAAGGTTTGCCGAAGTGCAATTCAAATACATTTTAAATTGCTCCTACATTGTATAGAACTATATAAACTGGTAGTTAAACAACTTTTCTTTAAATTGAAGTAGAGTTGATTTACAACGTTGTGTTAGTTTCAGGTGTACAGCAAAGTGGTTCAGTTATACATATATATTAAATATCTATTCTTTTTCAGATTCTTTTCCCTTATAAATTATTACAAAATACTGAGTATAGTTCCCTGTGCTATACAGTAGGTCCTTGTTGGTTATCTATCAAATAGCTTGTATTCTACATACATTGACTTGTTGATGGATATGTGTAGGAATTTTTATCACTCTTTTCTTCAGGTCCTTTAACTGCATTTGGGCAATTTTGTGTGCGGACTCACTATATCAGTAACAATGTTATAAGTTGTTTCATCTGGAACTATTGTCAGGACAAGATGCATTGGACAAGCTAATGCATGATCCTGTTGCTGGAATGCAGAAGACATGCAATGTCGCACACAGACATTCCAGATGCGGTGGTACTGCCACAGTTTTGCTCTATAAACACAAGAATTCTTGCAAACTCTCATTTGCATGATTCCCATCAAAAAAGAAAGAAATGTATAGAGTATTTAAACTTGTATATTCTGAATTATTTCATTTATCTCTGACAAAACTCCCATTTGGGTAGGTATTGTAGTGAACCAAATCTTCCACTTACAGTTTTGCTTTGCGTGCCTGATAATTGAAAGAGATTTCTGCAGACTAACTGCGGTCCATAAATTCCAAACCTTGTTTCTCCCGCGTGGCCCTCATATCGAGGGCTGGGTGGATAGGGTACTTTCACGTTGCAGCACCATCCCTAACCTTACACTTCATGTTACCATTGGTTGAGTCAGCATGGCAGACAATGGTGGTATTCCTGGAAGCCATTCATATACCTGGACACCTAGCAATAAATAACAATGCCAGAAGTGACCATAAGCTACATAAATATGCCCCATTAAACCAAAAATAAATGTTTCCTCAACTCAACTCCCTTATCTGTATCTCCCCAAACCCAGGCCATTCTAAAACCCCTGATACCCTAGGGTAAGTATAACAAAGGAAAAATTGGAGTGGAAAGAGACAATTGTCTTAACTGGTGAAAATATCTTACTTTGACAAATTTTAGAAAATCATACCACCATGTGAACTCATTTTTAGGGTCTCTCCCAGGCCTTGGAAATGGTCCATTAAAGTGAGGGGCTCTGACATTTTGTTAATTTCATAATAAATCTGCTTCTGACCCCACCAGCAAATTGCATCCGTAAATTATAGTTTATTGATTACTCTTGACCTATTGCTGATGATATTATACAATGACGAAAAATCAGGTAGAATTCATAACATGTAACTATCATATGATTTAATGATTTTAGATCAGTTAACAATTAATTAATTATATAATTATATACTTATTTAATAATAAATTAACAACAGTAGCTCACGCATGTATAGCACTTTTTCAGGGTTGTGTGATCTTCAGTTCAACACTATGAGGTAGGTGTACTATTATCATCCCTGTTTTAGAGATGAGGAAACAGAAGACAAAGAGGATAAATGATTTGCTCATAGTCACACAGTTTTAGTAGAGGCTCTAGGACAACGTCTGTGAAGAATTCAAAGACAGAGATGCAAATGTCTCCTTGTCCAGGCAAGGAGGATAAATTGGAGGAGCCATGCTTGGAACGGGACCAGTCGTTTACCCCCTAGGGCCTGGGGAGACTGTCTTGAATTGCAGAGCTCAAGGCCATCTAAGGATCACTATTCAGACCTGGGGGATTGAGGCCCTCTGGTAATACTAGCCCAGACTTTCTGATTTTTTCAAGAGGATATAGAAATATAAAAATTTGAGTGTGCGTGTGTAATCTCCTAATTGTAAGATATTGAATCAATTTTAAAAAAGAAAAACCAGTGGGCCAAACAAAAGGACTGTGGTTCTAGCCCTCCTCCAAGGCCAGGAGTGCTTACCCGCACTTAGTTCTTTGCAAAATTGCAAAGTATAATTTGTTTTTCTACACATCTTTTTCCTTTTTCTACTCAAAGTTTTGTAGCTTGTTACTTTCACTGCCTAGCCTTGTGCTTTTCCCAGAGCAGATGCTTAAATAAATGAAGTCAGGTTTGTAAGATTCCCTGAGTCAGAAGCAGAGCTTGAGCTGTCTAATCGGGATGCTCTGGGGGGCCGACATGAGAAAAGGTAACACACAGCAACATCTGACCGTTCACTGCAGGTGATAATTTAGGTGGTGCTATCTATCTTTAAAAATATATTACTTTTCCCTCTGGTTACTTTTTTGGTCAAGTATCAGGTCGACCTAGGAGCAAAGAAATATAGAGAAGGACATAAAATGCTGATCACAATCTGTAATTAACAGTCATAAACATTTCAGGCCCCCAATGCACCTGTCCCACTTTAACCTCCACCATACAAAATATGGAATTGCTTTCTAAAAGGACACAGCCAGCTCATTCAGTAGGATCCCTAGCGACCTTTGCCCCAGTTATCTTGCAGCCCAGAAATCAACATTGTTAGCAGTAAACCTCAGAAATAAAACTTCAGTACTCATGCTATAGACAGGTGTAAATTACTGAAAGCACAGTGAATTCGGTAATTTGATGGTTTCCAGCCATTTCATTTTATTTATTTTATTTTTCTTTAAAATTTTGGTTTATGTTTCAGACTCCAATGACTAAAGGCTCATGTCAAATGGTTGAGATTATTGGTTCCAGAAATTCCAATAAGCTGGCTTTACTAACATCTGCCTGCTCTGATTTTTGAGCTCATTGGATCTGTGCATATCCCCGGGGTTCATAAATATCCTATCTAAAGCCAGCCTTTCAGACGTGGAAGACAGAGGGAGACTCACCTCCTGTCTACCTCCTTTCCTGCCCCCAGTGGCCTCAGTCTCTGCTTCTGTCATTTGCATATCAGTCTGTTCTATTTCTTCAGCCCAAGTGTGTGATTACACACTTCTGCAGCCTTTCCAGCCAACTCAGGAGTTTCTGGCCTTTGGTGTCTATCCCCTAAGGCAGCAAACTCAATCTACTTAGAAAGCTGTTAATTAGTGAATTATGTCTGGTCAGGTATTTATGAGCAAAGAAGACAGGAATGGAAATGACACAAAAAGACTGAGTAAGCTATATGTAAATTAAACAAACAAAAAAAACCCAACCCAACCAAAAGAACCTCTTTAAAAGGATTTTTCCTCTAGTCTTCAGTTTAGGTTTTCTCCTTAACCCAATTTGACAGAATACACTTGTTCTTTAGTGAGATCATTTTCATCCCAAATATGCTTGTAAACTTGGGCAAAATGCAGAGAAGCGCTGAGAGGAATAGAAATACTGTGTATTCTCTTTATAAAACTGTTCAAGGAAACGCTGTTTACTTCAAAATAGTGTTCCAGAAAGCACGTCTGCCATCTGTAGTCCAGATGATGATGGTTGTGGTGATGAATTAAACATTTAGGAATAAAAGCTAACTGTTGTTTCTGTTTTCGAGGATAAGGCAACTGAAATATTGTTTCATTACTCTTAATGCGCAAAATAGCTAGAACTTGTTTATGCGTTATATATTCATAACTTAGAAGACATTTAAAGACAGACACAATGATTGTGGATTTTTGAGAGTGTGGCTTGGCACAGTTTCTGCATAGGCTATGGCGCAGGCATAGTGTGCTAAGACATGGAGACTGCCAGAAATTTGAAAGCATTCCTATCCTCACCATGACTTACTCTTCAATGAGGGATACTGCTCTAAGATAGATTGATCGTTTCGTATACTGTCACTCACAAGCATGATTCTACACCTATCAATCAGTTCGTCATAAATGTCCCCATTCTTGAAGCTATGATAAGGCATTTAGAAAGCTGTTCATGATTCTTTACTAAGTGAGCTGCAAAGAAAACTAAACGGGTATGATTTCCAAGCGCTGCCCATCAAGAATAGGCAGTCTAAAAGGGACTTGTAAAAGAACAGGGCAATGCAAATAGTCAATACCTTCATAAGATAGTCACAAAATCAAGGCCCATACATGTTTTTTGATGTTATTTTTTTTAAACAAAAGAGCAAATTTGATTTGGTTGGTGGAGGCAGAAGGAGTGGAGTAATGGTGGTAGAATCATCACCTTTCACCCAAAAGTCAAGAGACAATTCTGGTATGAATTGGGATTTCAAAGGTTTTTTGCACATTCAAGAAGGCTGAGAAGGAGACATATAGGCCAGAAAATGAGTGACTGAAATCAAGCTGGACTCGGGAGGTGGAGAGGCATAGAAATGGCCGATGGAGCCAAATACAAGAATATTAAATTGAAGCAGGCTCTTCACCTGCAACTCAAGATACAATACTTAGTAAAAGTTTCTAGGTTTTGAGGAGTTAAAGAATGTCCCAATCTTCTTTCTGGTCTATCTACTCTTTCTTACAAACCTTTGAACTTCTCTGCCACTAACCAAAACAGCTAGTCATTCCAATGAAACAACAGATGTTCCTGGTTGAAGATACTAGCAAAGAAGTGGTCAAAGCGATCCTGTGTAGGTTCAAGGCTGGATGGGGAAGCTTTGCGTACTGAAGGCACGTTGAGAAAAGCATCCTATCCAATGGTGTCTGAAGTCAGCTCCTATAATATCCTGGGAAAAAATTATTAAATGATCAGGAATTTTGCAAGCCAGTTGTGACAGTCATTACTAAAAATTATATTAAAATAAAATTAAATAAATTATATTAGAAACAAAGGTAATTTTTTAAAAAGCCGCTACATTTTACTGTTATCTATGCTCTTGAGGTCATTTTCTTACACTGTAGCTGTATAATGGAAGTACCACAGAATCGTGTGCTGCTGGGCCTCTCTCCCCAAGGCTGCCCTCAGCGCTAACATGCTGGTAGCTTGAAATCAGCTACATTGATAAACATTTACCAGCATGTCACTGGTCCTTGCTACAATGTACCATCCCCAAGAGTGAGCCTGCTTTTTACATCAGAGCTGGTTTTAGAGGCAAAATAAAATCCCATTAGAAAGTAGAGTCACAGATGTAGAAAACAAACAAACTTACGCTTACCAGGGAGGAAAAGGCAGTAAGGGTGGGGGGAGGGATAAATTGGGAGACTGGGATTGACATATACACACTACTACACATAAAATAGATAACTAATAAGGACCTGCTGTAGGGCACAGGGAACTCTACTCAATACTCTGTAATGACCTATATGGGAAAAGAATCTTAAAAAGAGTGGATGTATGTATAACTGATTCACTTTGCTGTACAGCAGAAACTAACACAACATTGTAAATCAACTATACTATACTCCAATAAAAATTTAAAGAGAAAAAAAGAAATAAACTTGGAAGGTAAGAAGAAAAAGGAAATAAGAAAGTATAGGAAAGGGATAAGTAGCATTGCCGCTCAATTGCTGATAAGATGTTCAGTTGGTCCCTGAGATGGGCCTGGAGCTCTGAAATGATGATTAAATTCTCATCCAATTCCCGGACAAATACTTCTAATATCAGGAAACTGAGAAGTAAATTGAAATGACATTATTAGAAATAAGTGTCTATGTGTAATAATTTGCAGTCTCTTTGCCTGAAAGAAGAAACTTCATCATCTGTATTCATTGCTTTTGAAACTGCTAAACTGAATCTGATATTTCTTCATGTTAAATTGAAGGCTGTAGTTATCAAAATGCTGACAAGTTGAGTTATTGGCTATTTTCAGGGCCCATGCAAAGAGTCTCCCATTAATAACATTCACTGTGTACACTGATAGCAGAGAATTATTTAGAGCTATCAAATGTGTTATTACAACTTATCCTGTATGCCCTAAAGAAGACATTTTTGACTTGTGGGGGAAAAGATGGATATTTGCAGGGAGTTGACAAATGGCAAAATATCATTGCCTATAATAGGGGAAAAGATGTAGCAGTGCAATTCTGTAATAACTCAGTTATAATCTGCCACTCCCTCTTTTTGTTGTTGTTTTTCAACAAGGTTTACCATGCTCATCTCACAAAAGAATAAATAAATAAATAAAAATAAAATAAGAGGTGAAACCAGAAAAGGAGAACTCAGAAGAAGAAATTTGTTTAAAATGTTGATTTATCATGTGGGCTTAAAAATCCCTACCAAGAGAAAAAAAATTGACCATTTCCTTTATTTTCTACTAAAAATATCGCGAACTGCTAGTTTAAGGATACAACAGTGTATTATGTGCCGTTAAGGAAAAAAAAAAAGAAGATTTTTTTTAAAGTTCTGATTCTAAATATAAAGGCAGGGACTTCCCTGGCGGTCCAGTGGTTAAGACTTCACCTTCCAATGCAGGGGCTGAGGGTTTGATCCCTAGTCAGGGAACTAGGATCCCACATGACTCGTGGCTAAAAAACCAAAATATAAAACAGAAGCAATGTTGTAACAAATTCAATGAAGACTTTAAAAAAATGGTCCACATTAAAAAAATAAATAAATATAAAGGCACTGGTGCAGAGGTAAACATGGGGTTATTACTACAGGGTATGGAAGCCTTGAATGCCGAATAAGCAACTCACACTTCCTTTTGGGGATGTGATTGTCTGCAAAAATAGTTCTCAAGCCTATTGTATATTTCAGCCCATGAACTGTTTTGACAGATTCACTATGGACCATTTTGGACACATCCCTTCATACGTGATGCTACACAGATATAACTATATTCCATGCCCCCGCAATAGAGAAACACACATGCACAGCCCAAGAATGAATGGAGAAATGATGATGCCTTTCAATGCCCCTCGTCCACATGGTTGACATGCATGGTATTATTCCTACATTGCAAGTACGATGCTGGGCACTAGGAGAGACACAGGAATAATATACCTAATTCCTGTCCTCAGGAAGGTATCTTCAAGTAACGGGAGAGAGACATAAAAAATAGCAAATCACAATATAATGCGGTAATTTTGATAGGGAGGACGGTGCTGTGGAATTACCAGAATGAGGAGATTCATCCTGCCCAGAGTCAGGGGAAACTTCACAGAGAAATTGACACTTAAAGGAATGGATTTTTCCAGGCAAGAAATAGGAAATGCCTGGAATTAATAAATTTCAATTAATTCTAAAAAATAAACACTATTGAAACACACTCAAAAGTTTTCCTGAATACCAGTACACAGACCACACAGAAGACCTTTTCAGAACCCTGAGCCATCCTTCTGAAGTCTTGGGTTGTTTGTTACCACAGCAAAGCTTATTTTATTCTATCCAGTACAATTGGGTGATGGTCTTGTTGGAGCCATAGATCAGATCATGGTACATGAAGATGAGGATGGAGTTTCCTCAAAAGGAGAAGCAGCTCCCAGAATCAGTCATCTTGGGAAATAATCAGGCCTGGGATAAGACATAAGGATTTTGTAAGCAACTTAGGAGAGAAATTTTTCCTTCTATCTGGGGCTAAGGGTCTAAAGGCAGGGAAATTTCTGGAGCCTTTCTGATATTGGGATGAGTGTATTAGGGGAGCATAACAGGCATAGAACCAATAAAGGAGAGAGCAGTGCCCCATCTGGGGGACACCAGTAACAAACACCAGCCTCTGCTGAAGGCCGGAGAACAGAGAATGGGGACAAGATATCACAGAGCAGCCCGTCCTTGATTTGGTACCATTCTTTCCTGTCTGAAGCATAAGTAAAACTAAAGATGTTAAGCACCAGAAGAAGCGTCTGTCGCTGGCCTACCTTCCTGATCTCAGTGAGTTGCAAGCCGCAGTTTCATGCTGCAAATGTTCCACGAGGGTTACCCAGTAGGAAACATGTCATTCTGTCTGCCTGGTTGTCATCAGGTCCTGTTCTGTAACAGCTAGGCTACAACGTTAGCTGCAGTAACAAACAGCCCAAGAACCTCAGTGGCATAAAACAGGAAATGTTTATTTCTTATCTACATGCTTAATGCATGCATGTGCATTGGGTGGCCTCTGCTTAAAGCCGTCCTCTTTCCAGGCCCTTAAAGCTCTCCGCCACCAGCAGTGGTGTATGTGACTTCCGCTGGTCCAAAGGATTTGACACACGGGGAAAGGCAGCAGAACAAGTGCGTGTGTGCAGCCTGATGGTTGCCACGGACCCCGCACATACCCCAGGAAATCTCTTGAGTTTCTTGCTAAAGGGTATATGGTTTTAACTGAGCAAACGATAATCAAATTTGAAATGTGCTGAGCAGGCTGTTAGCTTTCCTAACAGAAGAAATTCTGTAAGGATGGCTTGGTGGCAGGTAGAGAAGACAAAGGAAGAGAGGTAAAAGAATAAGCGAAGAGGAGAGGATGAGTGAAGTTTAAGAAGCAAATAGAGATATAAGAGAAATGAAGGCAAGAAGGAGAATCAAGACAGTGGGTACCACCCATCCTTGCTCCAGGTGGCTTTGGTACAACTTTCTCCTCCTCCGATGCTCCCTGGATGTTCCTTTCTCTAGGTCCTGACTACTTAATCAAACAAAGAAAGACCCCTAGGCAAGAGGAGGCAGAAGGGAAGAGGAGGAGGATGTGGGGATATCAAAGGTGCCTGAGTCTGGGCTCTCGAAGAAGGGTAACTGAAGAAAAAACAAGGAACAGTAAGGGGCCAAGGAAAACGGAAGCGGCCTCGGAGAGTCTAAAATTAGGAATCTGCTTAAGACGGGGAGACACTGCAGCGGACGAAACTGCTAGTCTGTGTTTTCAGCCTTGAAATATCAGATTCTTCCCCTGCCGCTCTCTGCCTGGTGATGATGGCAAAGCACAAACTCTTGAGATCGTACCTGGGAAGAAGATTACTGCTTGGGAATCGGTCATCCCAGAATAAATACAAGGGACCCTTGGCGTGGTGCTTTCGGGGTTGGCCTGCCCTGAACCAGGCGGGCTGGTCGTGCACCCAAGCACAGTCTCTCTCTGCCCATCGTTAGACACATGCCCAGTCTTATCACCTCCACATGGCCCAGGGCTTTAGAGAACATGCTGGGCCTGCTGGGGTGAGGTGGGATGACTGTATTCCAGAGAAAACCTTGCCCTGACCCATGAGAGAGAGCTTAAGTTTGTGTAAAACATAAAGCTTTTACAGCCTCACAAACCTGGTACTAAAAAACATCATTTTAATGTAACCAGAGCTGGTTTCTGTAGCACTTTGGTGGCAGAGACTATCAGACTATCACACATCTCTATGAGATGTCAGACTGTCTTTTCACGTAAAAACCATGAAATTGTTTAATTGAAATCCACTGCGAGAGAAGTTCTGAATGGATGTGTATTTGCCTGGAAAAGTAACAAGCCACTCCCCAAGGTGCTGTTAGACCTCGAAATGGTAGTTGGGTTTTGCTCACATCATAGCCTCTATTTATCACCTTTCCGTGACTTAATTGTGGAATTGTTTTCTAAAAAATTTGCATGAAATAGAAATAGTTTCCTATTTCTATTTCTACTCATTGTTCTAAGCAAGAAATCTTAGAGTACAACCAATGGCTTAAATTCCCCCTCATCGTTTGATTATCTTCCCTTTTTCTGAAATTAATACTTCCCTTTTCTTCCTCCATCCACAAATACAGTATTTCCTTATAAGCTGTCATATTTTACGCAAGGCGGCCATAAACCTAATCAATGTTGTTGTGTGAAAAAAAGGGATGAGGGCTCATTCTTAGATACAAGAACAGATGAATGGTTGCCAGAGGAGGGGCAGAGGATGGGTGAAATGGATGAAGGGGGTTTAAGGTACAAACTTCCAGTTATAAAATAAATAAGTCCCGGGGATGCAATGGTGACTATAATACTAATGCTGTATTGCATATTTGAAATTTGCTGAGAGAGTAGATCTTAAAAGTTCTCATCACGGGCTTCTCTGGTGGCGCAGTGGTTGAGAATCTGCCTGCTGATGCAGGGGACACGGGTTCGAGCCCTGGTCTGGGAAGATCCCACATGCCGCGGAGCAACTGGGCCCTTGAGCCACAACTACTGAGCCTGCGCGTCTGGAGCCTGTGCTCTGCAACAGGAGAGGCCGCGATAGTGAGAGGCCCGCGCACCGCGATGAAGTGTGGCCCCCGCTCGCCGCAACTAGAGAAAGCCCTCGCACAGAAACGAAGACCCAACACAGCCAAAAATAAAAATAAATACATAAATTAATTAATTAAAAAAAAAAGTTCTCATCACAAGAAAAAATATTTATAGCTATGACAGTTATAACTAGACTTATGGTGGTGATCATTTCACAATATATGTAAATATCAAATCCTTACACTGTATACCTGAAACTAACATAATGATATATGTCAATTATACCTCAATTTTTTTTAAAAAAAGGATTCAGCCCAATGGGTGCCCAGCTTGACAAGCCCCAGTGTCTGAGAGAAACAAAGGACATCCCTTCCTTTGGGACGGTTTCTACTCCAGGCTGCATGGCTTGGTGAGCAGAGTATTGGCTTGATTTCAAGCCCCACATGTCCTTTGGGTAGACACCTGTGTGAAATACACAAACTGCACAACTGTACATGCCAATTCTTACATGTTCTTGCAGGATGTGTCTCCTTGGCTACATTTGATTGGTCCAGGGATGGCTTCTTATATAAGCCAGGCCAATCAGAGCTCTTCTGTGGAATTTTTTCCAACTAGACCCAAGAGAGTCAGACCTTCTCTGTTGGTGAAAGTCAAAAGATGAATTTCATGAGCTATTGGAGACTGAGATTCCTGCCATTTGTAAAAAGCCACCGGTAGTGAAAAAGAATGAAGCCAATGCACAAGGAAACAAAGGCAAGAGACGGCAAACACTCAATCAGCACTGAAGTTCCTGGTTCCAGCGGTGCCTGAGACCAGTAGTATCCCTGTCCTTCTCGTGGTGGGTGGTTTGGTTGTTCAGCCGTCGCTTGGATTCCATGAGTCAAAGACATCCTTTTTTGCTTCAGCTTCTTTGACTTGGGTTTGCAACATGGCAAATTGAGAGTCATGAAAAAATGCAGCAGGGCTGCAAAGAGCAGCTGTATATCATGGCAGCCACTGCATCCAGACGTGCCTCCAGCCTGCCCAGATCACCTGTGGCCAGCTCCTGCAGCCTGTGCACAGAGAGGTCTGTGCTTGTTACATGATTAGGAGCCAGCAACTCCCTGTTTCTAGCAGTATGAGCTTATCCAAGCCTCTAGACCTCAGTTTCCACATCTGCAAAATGGGAATTTTAATAATTCCTGTTTCATAGATTTTTTTGAGAAGATTAAATGAAGTAATGCGTGTAAATATTTAGGACAGGGCCTGGCATCTAGTGCTCAATAAATGTTAGATCTGATTATATTATTTTATTATTTCCAGTGTCATATGGCGCTTGACATAGGATAGGCACTCGTAAGAGCTGCAGTGGCTATAACAATCTCATTTTAGCCTTAACCCCATGGCTAACATTCTGTGACCTTAGGAAAGTTATTTATTTATTTTTTTAATCTCAGTTTTCTCATCTATAAATGGGAAAAATAATAATATTTTTGGCAGGTTATTTGAAAGATAACATGAAATGATGTGTATAAACAAATTTCATGAACTCAAACTCTATCCAATTATAAAAGATGAAAGATTAGAAAGATGAATCTAAGTTTGCTTCTTTACAGTGACGCTAATATATCAGTATTTTAATAGCTAAAAAAGAAGTGAGAACTAGTAAACTGATATCTTCTATTGAATGCAATAGGTACCATATGTCCTAAAAATGGAGACTTTTTTCTCCATTGGAATCAACAAAACTATTTTTACTTTGGGGAAAAAATATGTCCTTTAAACATTCTTATTTTTCTTCAATTAGCCCTCATGCACAAATTCTGCTTTCCCCTCAGGAAGACTATCTGAGAATTTTGATAGTACCCCAAGCTCAGTCTGGGAAAACAACAATTTTACAATTTCAAATCAAATCTTGGCATGATGTTTAAAACATTAGCCTGCCTACAACAAAAGAAGCCTTCGATCAAACCATCTGTTTTCCTAGCATGCTAGCCTTTGATAAGTGGAGATTTTGAAAATAAAACTGAATATAATCATCTCTGGACCATTTTGGTGAGAGAGTAGCCCAACCAGCAGAAAAAAAAAATCTATTGCTTTTTTCTAGCAAGTTTGCAGATCTGAATGAAGAAGACGGTTAGCAGGGTAAATTCAAGTTAAAGAATTAAAAGTATGAGACCATGTAAGAACAGGCAAGTTGAACACAATGCTACAACATCTCGTTTCTGTTTTAATTTAGAACATCACTGTCTGTTCTCTGTCACAACCCCCTTCTCTCTTAACCTGAACATTGGCAAGAAAGAAACTGGGAAGTGTGGGGATTGGAAAGAGCCCAGGTGTCTGACAGCTATTTTCAAGCCTGGCCATAGACCTGCTCAGGGCAGCTCCTTGGTGTTGTGGTTACGAGGTTGAGGTGGACACCCTCCAGGTGCACTGCCTTCCAGCAGCGCTCTCCCTTGCTTCCTTGCTAACAAAATCTCAGTTTTGCTCAGGTCTCAATATGACTAACCCTAGGCTATAACTCAGGATTGGTGTCTGTCAACTCTTTGCTACTAGAGGGGGCGGAATGACGCAGTCCTGGCCAGTGTGATGTCAGGGGATCTGCTGGGGGCTCTGGGAAAGAGTTTCCTCTCAGACAGAGGGCGAAAGGCCCTTGAGTCCAGCCCTCTGCCCTCCCCTTCCCCTTCCTTCTTTGAACACTTTCGTGTAGATCTGACGCCTGGAGCTTACAGCAGACCACTGGGGAGCCGCGATGGGAAGACAAGACAATCAGAGAGACTGAGGCGGTGGCCAAGCTGTGTTGAGCTGCTGACACACTCTTGAAACTCCCACCTCTAGACTTCTAGTTACATGAGTAATTAAATGACTTTACTGGTTAAAATACTGCTACGTGTTTCGTTACTTGCAAGGAAAATCACACAAACAGAGAATAGGGTTTTCCCCAAAGAATTTTACCAGCAATGTTACCTCTTCCTTGTCCCCTTAATGTTGCTATACATTTAGAACCACAGAACATCAGAGCTGAAAGTCACTCTATGTCTCCAATTAACAGATGGTCAAGAAATTCAGACGTGATTCCTCTTTTTTTAAAAAAATAATTAATTAATTTATTTATTTTTGGCTGCGTTGTGTCTCCATTGCTGCACGCGGGCTTTCTCTAGTTGCCACGAGTGGGGGCTACTCTTCATTGCAGTGCACGGGATTCTCACTGTGGTGGCTTCTTTTGTTGCAGAGCACGGGCTGTAGGTGCGCGGGCTTCAGTAGTTGTGGCATGCAGGCTCAGTAGTTGTGGCTCACGAACTCTAGAGCACAGGCTCAGTAGTTGTGGTGCACGGGCTTAGTTGCTCCACGGCATGTAGGATCTCCCCAGGCCAGGGATCAAACCCATGTGCCCTGCATTGGTAGGCGGATTCTTAACCATTGTGCCACCAAGGAAGTCCCCCAGACATGAGCCCCCTTGATTGAAGTGATGAATCTTGTTAGCGTAAATGCTTATGGAAAAGGAGAAAGACGCATTAGACATTTGAACTTTGGTGTGAATGACTCTATCAAAATCATTCCCAAGAAGCAGGTTTGCCTGTGGACAAAACACATTAAGCATCAGGAAACTGAGGAGGTTATCTTTTAGAAGGAGAAAGGTACAGAAAGGGGAATCAGAGGTTCCATGATCAGTATCTTCAATTTTTTATTATTTTTTAAATTTTATGTTGGAGTATAGTTGATTAGCAATGTTGTATTAGTTTCAGGTGTACAGCAAAGTGATTCAGTTATACACATCCATGTATCTATTCTTTTTCAAATTATTTTCCCATAATATCTTCAATTTTTTTAAGGCCAGACCTGAAGTAAATTTTTCCACAAATGTCATGTGAGATGAAGAATGCATTCTTGCAAATTGCTTTCCAAAAATGCACAGTAAGCAGTTCCTCCATAGGGCATGAGACCTCTGGCCTCACCATTCCTGGGCTGCTGGGCCTTGCTCTTGGCAACAGAGGCTCTGGCGCTGGCAATGAGGAGGTCACTAGGTTCATAGAACCTCATGAAAGAGATTTACAAAAAACCACAGAGCTAAAATAAATACTATTATAAGGGTATGAGAGACCAGTTTCAAAAGCTGCAAATATTTTCTGAAATTCTGCCATCCGATTCTCCCATAGCCATGTAGATGCAACCCAACTATTCAGTTCATTTGAATTGTTAGTTTACAAGATTTTTCTTGAAATGTTGACAATCCCTTCTACTTTTTCCCTCAAACTTTTATGAAACTCAAGAGTATTTTGATCAGAGAGAATATAGTCTTCTAACTTAATTATAAAAGTAATACACGGGTACATCCCTATCTGTCCCCTGCATTGCCTAGCCCTAGCTCTATTTAGCAAAGTGTGTGGAACATAGTAGATGCTCAATAAATATTTGTGGGCTAAATGCATGAAGAAATGCAGGAAACTTAGAAAAACAGAATTTTAGAGAAACTCCCTCTTTACATAGGGATTTGTAGACAGTCAAATCTTGTTCCATAAATGTATTTTCTATTTATATTTTAAGTTGTCTGTTTCTTTTCCTATAAAGGAGGAAGCCTATGGGACTTGTTATTTCCTGAAAATGGGAATACAGTGTTTGACTGTATTATCCTCCACTATAATAAGGGACAGAAGGATGGCAAGCTGCTTCCACAAGTTTACACATTGTTGGAAACAAATCTAAGTTTTCTAACTGCCACTACAAATTCCTCCACTCTGCTATGTAGGTCAGTCTAAGACATTTGGTAGAGTTTTTTTGTTTGTTTTTTTAAATTTATTTTTTGTTTATTTATTTTTGGCTGTGTTGGGTCTTCATTGCTGCGCATGGGCTTTCTCTAGTTGTGGCAAGCGGGGGCTACTCTTTGTTGCGGTGCACGGGCTTCTCATTGCGGTGGAGCGTAGTTGTGGCAGGTGGGCTCAGTAGTTGTGGCTCATGGGCTCTAGAGGGCAGGCTCAGTCGTTGTGGCGCATGGGCTTAGCTGCTCCGTGGCATGTGGGATCTTCCCAGACCAGGGCTCGAACCCGTGTCCCCTGCATTGGCAGGCGGATTCTTAATTACTGCACCACCAGGGAAGCCCAAACATTTGGTAGAGTTTTATAGTTCAACTAGAACAATTTAAAAAACTAAAGGAAACAAAGTAAGTAAATAATAAATGTTCTCCTTCAATTTCTATTACATAGGGCAAATGTAAGTCATGACATATTTTCTTTGCTCACTTGAAGAGTGATTTATGCCCTGATGTTACCAAGCTTGTTTCTGGGGCTGTTGGAGTTGGACGTGCAGCTCTGAAAGTAAATGAAGAGTCTGTCATTGAAACTCCCTGGAAATGTCCTCATTAGCAACATAATTTGGCAAATATGATACTGACGCCGCTGTACCAATCCCAGGTTGGTGTATACACCGTTCCAGTAAATCACCTCCTGCAGACCCTCTGCATGGTCAGGGCTGGGATTGTTACTCAGAAACGTTAGGGGAAAAGAACTTAGAGTTTAGTTTTAAATTGCGTCTGGCAGACTATTATAAAATGTCATTACAACAGTCCACAGGGAGCCACAAAGGGATGCAACAGGACCTGAGTTCAAATTACAGTCAGTTTCTGAACATGGATGTCCCCGTTATTTGTACACTGGATTATCCTTACCTTTGGCGGAATTGTCCTTGGGAAAAAACAGAGAAATAAGGACAGTTTGAAGTTCCAATTTTCCCATCTAATATGATACTGGGTCACCATAAATGATATGATAAAAAATAAAGAAGGATGAGGTGATGGGAGTGACATTTTAGATAGAGTTGTCTAGAGGAGAGGTGTCTCTGAGCAGGGAAGTGGGTGAATTGAGGATCCAGGTTTGGGCTGCCTAGAAGAAGAAGCTCCAGGCTGTGGGAACAGCAGGTGCAAAGGACCTGGGGCAGGCTTGTACAAGAGCAGACACAGGCAGGGGAGTCGTGAGGACCAGCCAGTGTGACAAGCAGAGTGAGCAAGGGATTGAGTATGTGAATCATGTCAGAAAGACACCTAGAGACACAGTTGTGCAGGGCGGGGAGGCCCCAGAAAGGACTTCTTTGGGTTGGTCAGTGCATTTAGAGCGTATTGGCAAAGAGTGACACAATCCAAATTGCCTTTTAAAAGGATCCTCTGGCTATAGTTTAAAGACTAAACTATGTGTGTGTGTTTTGGGGGGTGGGACACTAAAAATAGAAATGGGAAAACCACATAGGGGGTTATTGTAGAAAACCTCCCCAGAGATGACTGGGCTTGGACCAGAGACAGGATTTCTGGCTGGGTTGGATACGGGGTGGGAACAAGAGAAAAATGAAGGATAACTCTGGTTCAGGGCCTCGTCAACTGAGTAGGACTATAGTGGTCCCTCTTATTTGGGGGGATCTGTTCCAGCGCCCCCCAATGGCCCTGCGAATACCTAAATTCGAGGATCCTCAAATCCTTTATATACAATGGCATAATATTTGCATATAATCTATACACATCCTCCTGTATTCTTTAAATCATCTCTAGGTTACTTAAAATACCTAATATAATGTAAATACTATGCAAATAGTTGCCAGAGTGTGGCAAATTCAAGTTTTGCTTTTTGGAACTTTCTGGAATTTTTTTTTCTGAATATTTTCAATCCACGGTTGGTTACATCCACAGAGGCAAACTC
Organism: Balaenoptera physalus; assembly: GCF_965194825.1. NCBI lineage: Eukaryota > Metazoa > Chordata > Mammalia > Artiodactyla > Balaenopteridae > Balaenoptera > Balaenoptera physalus. Next base: position 93,340,141 of record NC_138888.1, on the reverse strand, counting down.
ACAAGTGTAGAGGGCTAACTGTATTTATTAAGACGGGAAAGGTTGTGAGAGAAGCAGGTTAGGTGGATATGAGCAGGTCATCCAGAGGCCAATTTTAGACAGGTGAAGTGTGATATCTTTGGAGAACCCCTCTTAGTGAAGGTGATTGCTGTAGATAGGCACCTTGGACCCTGCTCTTATAAAAAAATGACATCAAGAGGGAAAAGGCCTAGTAGGATGATCTCATGTGGCTTTCTGAGGCCTCACAGTGTGGGACGCTTGGAGGCCCAGCTGCTATCATAGGCATGCCAGGCTGTTAGTGCCGCTGCTTCGTTGAGGTGCTGACGCCAGGGGAAGACACGTGAGCTCAGCCTTCTGCAATAGTACAACACCCGGGGGATGGTGCTGAAGGCTGACACGGTGACTGTCAGGCAGTCTAGCAGCCCGAGAAGGCCGAGACCAGCTATGTGGTCTGGGAGGCTGGAAAGGAAACCAACGCAGAGAATCCCACACATTGGAGTCTATCTTATTCCTACTTAATAATGTGTACTTTCCTCATCCCGCTGTTCATGTCCTACTGCAGCCACCGAAAATATTCCCATGGTTCGAAGACCTGACTGGAAAGACGAACTTGGATATCTCGTGGTGAAACAGCGACATTGACGAATATAGACAGACACGCCCCCTAGAAATAGGTCTTTGGGGATCTGCTAAAGTTAAACGAGCAGCAGATAAAGGTTTAGCAGAAGCAGAGGAGCTATGAATTGAAGATGAAGAGTGTGTAACCTTGATAGAGATCGGCCCACATAAAAAAGAATGAAATAGCAGCAACACGGATGGACCTAGAGATGATCATACTAAGTGAAGTAAGTCAGACAGAGAAAGACATATATCATATGTTATCACTTATGAATCTAAAAAAAAAAAGATGCAAATGAACTTATTTCCAAAATAGAAATAGACCCACAGACGTAGAAAACAAACTTATGGTTACCCAAGGGGAAAGTGGGGAGGGATAAATTAGGAGTTTGAAATTAACATATACACACTACTATATATAAAATAGATAAACAACAAGGACCTATTGTATAGCACAGGGAAATATACTCAATATTTTGTAATAACCTATAAGGGAAAAGAATCTGAAAAAGAATAGATAGATAGATAGATGACTGAATCATTTTGCTGTACACCTGAAACTAACACAACATTGTAAATCAACTATACTTCAATTTAAAAAAAGAAAAAAAAGTCCTAATCCAAGCATTCATTTTTCTCATCCTTAAAAAAAAAAGAGAGATCGGCCCAAAGTATGGACTGTACACACAGAACAGGTGAGGTCTTTGTCTGAAGCTAAGTCTGTGGAAAATATTGCTGCAAAGTCAACATTAAGGCTAAGAAAAGATCTCTAATCAAGACTGATGTAGATGATGATGTACTGCCCTCAATGAGAGGTAACCGTGACTCAAGATATTTTCAGCAGGGGAGAGAGGAGAATCAGAAGTACAGTAAACTGTTTCTAAGACTATCTCTGCAATTCTGTAAAGGCCAGAGAAGAATGGAATGTACCTGAACAGTGGACTGGCCCAAATACAGCACCTGTGGATCCCGTGTTACCAAGTACCCTTTCCCAGCTGCCCGCAACTCACAGGACCAGGGAGGAGTCCAAGGAAAAGAAGAAACAGAACGCTTCAAAACTGACGCTACACCACCTCCCGCAGGAGGCCACTGAAACCAGCAACACAGGAGGCTGCCTCTGCCCGTGGGCCTCAGGGTCCTGAATGTGGTCAGCTCCGAGACCAGTTTCTCAAGCCAGGCTTCCCTCAAACCGGAAGAAAGGATCTCGAGCATCCACCATGCTAAGTCAGGCAGCGATACCCCATGGATACCCATGCTTAATGCAAAAGACTTTCTACAGGATCTGAAATTTGTCCCATCAGATGAAAAGCAAAAGCAAGGCTGCCAATGAGAAAATGAAACTATAACTCAGAGAAGGAAAGAGAGGATGCGGCCAGAGGGCAGGACAATTACTGTTCCAGTTCCTTATGGAGTAGTAACCAGCCCCTTAAGTGCATTTCTTTTTTAATTAAAAAAAAATTGTTTTAAAAAATTTTTTTTGGCTGTGCTGCACATCTTGCGGATCTTAGTTCCCTGACCAGGGATTGAACTCAGGCCCTGGCAGTGAAAGCGCGGAGTCCTAACCACTGGACCGCCAGGGAATTCCCTAAGTACATTTCTTAAGAGTAGGAGGACCAGATTGTAACAGTTTTGGTTCAGGGTCCCTCCTGGCAGTTAAGAGATTGGCTGTGGCTTTTGCCTGATGGTTCACTAGTTGATACATTTGCTAAAGCTAAAGATGGTCTCAAGGATGACGAAGTTTGTCTGGACCCAAATGTTCAGCAATGTGATCTAACGGTATTAGAACTCTCAGCTATCACAAACATCCTTTGGATAGATCACTTTTCTTACAGCTCTGAGAAACCTTTACAGCTACACAGTAAAGCACACATCCCACTCGAGATTCTGAATTAGTTGGTTTCTCCTTTGTCTGGAAATTGGGATGAAGAAATATGGATATATTTTATACAGGGGATATATGTATACGTGTGGCTGATTCACTTTGCCGTATTGCAGAAACTAACACAACGCTGCAAAGCAACCATACTCCAATAAAAAAGTAATAATCAAATAAACGTTTAAAAAATTAAAAAAATTTGGGAGGGCTTCCCTGGTGGCGCAGTGGTTGAGATTCTGCCTGCTAATGCAGGGGACACGGGTTCGAGCCCTGGTCTGGGAAGATCCCACGGGCCGCGGAGCAACTGGGCCCGTGAGCCACAATTACTGAGCCTGCGCGTCTGGAGCCTGTGCTCCGCAACAAGAGAGGCCGCGATAGTGAGAGGCCCGCGCACCGCGATGAAGAGTGGCCCCCGCTTGCCGCAACTAGAGAAAGCCCGCGCACAGAAACGAAGACCCAACACAGCCAAAAATAAATAAATAAATAAATAAATAAATAAATAAAATTTTTTTAAAAATTAAAAATTTTTAAAAATTAAAAAGAAAAACACGGATATACCTTGACCTAAAGGCTAAGAGTCAAGTTTTATAAATTGACTAAAAACCTAAAAACGATGAAGTTCACAGATTGCTCTCTTACAAGACCTAATTTAACCCTTTGTGGAGAACGCTGACGAACACACTTATGTTCTAGAACTTTCATCTTTTCCCGTTTCCTCCCCCAACTTCTGCTAGTCTTTATTTCTTCATCGTCCCAGAAGTCCCTCCTCTCCTCCTGCCTTGGGTTCCGGGCCTGGCACAGAGTAGACGCTTCTTCCAAACTACCACCCCTGTGATGATATGGGGCAGGGAAGCGCAGCTTGAGAAACAGGATATTGTTTGTTGTTCTTATTGCAAGTTTTGTGATGACCACGATTGCCATTTAGAACATGTTGGCCTCACCACTGGCCCGTAGAGCCCGACCTCTGAATGATCTGTGTCTAATCACAGAGCGGAGTGGCAGGGCCGTAAATGTCACCCCACTCCACGGCTCTGATATATGCCCTCGTTAAGGTCGAGCAGAGGAAAGTTAAATATCAGGGTTGAGCTCCTGAGCGATCATGTCATTTCTATTGATCACCTAATGAAAATTTATGGCATTTAACAGTGAAGAGATAAGTTTACCTGGGGCTGCCAGCTGCCACAGCTGTCCTGAGCTGGCCACAGCCAAGAAAGGCTTTCACCGTAACTTTCATTTTAACTTTAAGATTCTTCTGTTACCAGGGGGAAGGCGGGCGGGGGTGGGGGGAGGGATAAATTGGGAGACTGGGATTGACATATACACACTGCTGTATATAAGGTAGATAACTAATAAGGACCTACTGTGTAGCACAGGGAACTCTACTTAATACTCTGTAATGGCCCATAGGGGAAAAGATTCTAAAAAAGAATGGAGATATATATAGGTATAACTGATTCACTTTGCTGTAGACTGAAACTAACACAACATTATATATAAATCAACTATACTCCAATAAAATTAAAAAAAAAAATAAGATTCTCCTAATTGCAGAAAACACAAGAGGACTGAGGAAAAGTTGGGCACTTTAGTTCTGCAATTTCTTTACCAAGCCCTATAAGTAAAAACGTAGACACTGGTAAGCATCATGAGAACCCTGACAGATGAAATGTAGAGGCCAAAGTAAAGGGAAGATGAAACCTTTGCTTAATCTATCTGGGTAGATAATGCCTATGATATTTTCCTGGGGTCCTACAGATGTGATGTTTAGTAGCAACTATAAAAACATCCAAATAGAGAGTGTAAATATGAGCATAGAAACAGTCACATAGTGATAAACCTGTCACACCTTAAAAAGAAGCAGAGGTGTGTATCACATATTTGAAAAGGGTGGGAATTAAGTCATTTATACAATCTAAGTTATAGTCATGAAAGGAAATAAAAATTCCCAAGAGACCACGGCAGTCATTCCTGGCAGGGCAATTGTGGACACAGCTCCTGACAACTGTGGCCTTGAGTAGTTTAAGGAGTTTGACATCACTTGTTAAGCAAGAAACTTGCTATTTCTTTTAAAATCAATCAAGAGGGTGGAACAGGAGAAGAGACTTCCCTCGCCCCTGAGATTTTGCAGAGGACATTGAGCTACAGAGCACACGGAGAGCCATGCAGACATGTCACCGAAGACACTCTTGTCCAGAGGGACGTGCACCCCACATGGCTCTCCAGCCCCTCCGTCTGCCCAAGGAGGGCAGGCCAGCCGCTGGGAAGGTGGCAGCCTTCGTGTGCAACCTACATCTGTGACTTGCCAGCTGTGGGACCTTGGACAGGTCCTCACAGTTTTCTTTGCCCCAGTTTCCTCTTCTGCTAGAGATGTTAATAGCGCCGACTTTATAGGATTGTTGGGAGGAGTAAATGAGTTGCTCTAAGTCCTTGAAGTCCTTGAAGCAGAATGTAGCACATAGTCATATTGCATGTTTGTGAAATAAAACAGGTGAGTGAGAGGTTTGCTTGTTTAGTGTCTCCCCTCTTAGAACGTAAGCTGGATGAGGAAAGGACCTGCTTTGCCCTCTGCACATCCCCAGTGCTAAGATAGTGGCTGGGAGCGCCCTGAGCTTCCTCTGTGCAGTCCTCCTGGGTTTCCCTCTAGTGTTTCACTGCCTTCCTTGTCCAATGACCTTATTTGGGTGATTTGGCTTCTGTGTGTAATTATGGACTCATAGAAATATTTTAGGCCAACAAATTCTCTGGGAATCCAATCTTGTTAACATAGGAATTCACTTCTTGAGATCTTATATTGATAGTTTAAGGCCTAGAGCCCCTTCTGGCCCAAATACATAGTCCAGAAATAGTACTGATAAAAACAATTTTTACACATTGAGATATAGGGAAGGCATTCTGGCTTATCCATGAGTTAACGTGAATTTCACGCTAACTGAATTAGCCTGTTTGTGGCCTGTCAAACATATGTCGTACATCTGCTTTAATTATTAAAGAAAAGGGCACACTGACCAGAAGTAAAGAATGTCCATGTTAAAAATAAATATTAAGTGCCCCTCTTCCTGGGATGCCAGGGCTGGTCCTCCTTTGACCGTAACTCCCTTCCCAGTGCCAAGGCCATGCTGTACGTGTTGTTCTGTTTGTTTGGTTTTTTTTTAAACCTTGAAGAAATGTATCCCTGACTTGTTTAATGTTCCTTGTTCTGAGAAGATATAAAACTGTGCTGAAAACCCTGTTTCTCCGGAGCAGTTTCTCAGAGTCACCTGGGAAGTGGGCTCCTGGGCTAGTCCTTGGTTTGGCTCCAATAAAACTCTTTTCTATTCTTTTGTTTATTGATTATTTTCATCGACATTACTCAGCATGTATTTTAACTATAAGATCATGAGGTGAGGTTGAAGGAAGTACTTTAGGCGGAGCCACGGGGCACACAGGCCAGTGGGGGTCGGGGGTGTGGTCAGTACGGGCAGGGTGGGGACCAGGAAGCAACTCTGCCACCGTGGCCGCCTTGGAAGGGGCTGCCCAGCTTCCCAATGGTGGAGTGAAAGAGGTCCAGCCAAGCAGGCAGCTTGATCCCAGGGTTTTCTCTGGTGAACAAGAGAGCCACACACAGAGCACTCTGCAGACGGGGTGATAGTTGTGGTCGGATGAGGGTCCCGTTCTGAAATGGGGGGGAAGGAGGAGCGTCTGCATCGAAGCAGGTCCTCAGACGGCAAGTGAGCTGCAGGGGCAGCTCCGGCTCTGAGACAGAACTCACGGCTGTCCAGCCTGGACCCGCGGCCTGCAGTTCAGAAGAGTCCAGTCCCAGCAGGAGCCTGGAGGACAAATGAGAGATCGGGGCTCACACCCAGCTGGGTGGTCACCGGGCACTCTGAACAGCCTCTGGGAAGCCCTTGGTCGCGGGCTTTTCCCATTCCCAGGGCTGGGCTGCCACGTGCATCTGAAAACCAACATCCTTCCATTCCTGAAAATGTCTCACGACTTTTATTTTTTTAATTTTTATTTTATATTGGAGCATAGTTGATTAACATTGTTGTGTTAGCTTCAGGTGTACAGCAAAGTGATTCAGTTATACATATACATATATCTATTCTTTTTCAAATTCTTTTCCCATTTAGGTTATTACAGAATATTGAGCAGTGTTACAGTAAGTCCTGGTTGGTGATCTATTTTAAATATAGCGGTGGTCTCATGACTTCTTTAAGTCATTTCCTCCTTTCCATGTTCTCTTTCAGAAGTTCTAATTATTGAAGTTTATTTTCTAGTTTGATCCTCCAATTTTCTTATGGTTTCTTTTCTATTTTCCTATTAGAACTCTTTAGGGTATTTTTCTTTTTTTTCTTTTTTTTTTGTGTGATGGTGTTTTTATTTTGTTTTACTTCCTCTTCTATTTCCTTAAATTTATCTCCTAGCAGTTTTACTGACTCTTTCCATTTCAGTTTCCGATTTTGACTTCAAGAGCCCTCCAGTTCGCATTCTGTGGATGTAACGTATCCTCTTGTCTCTCCCTGAGGAGTTCAGTTGCAAGATGTTTGGGGGAGTTTGTTTCTCCTCCTCTCTGGATAGTTCCCAGCTCCTTTGGGCTCCTTTTCATCTTTTTTGTCTCTTTCACGTTAGCCGCATCGATCCCATCCTCAGCTGTTCTTACTCATCCATATGAGAGCAGACCCTCGGAGTCGAGGGAAGCCCTGTGCAGGGCTGGCCCTCCTGTTCTGGTGAACCTCGCTGTGGGGTTGTGGGCAGAGGTGGTCATTTTGTCAAGTGACCCTCAAATATTCGTGTCTGTACATCTGTTTCTCCAGAGGGGTGGCCTCCCCTTCCCACCTGGATAGGATAAGCCCGGTTCCCAGTGTTCCGGGGAGAGAGATGAGCCTGGGGCTGGGGAAGGCTACACTCACCACCAGATGCTGGACTTCCACTGAGTCCTCCTGCTTCTGGCCTCTGGGCCCCGACTCCCACCTCCCCCAGCCTGGTGTTCTTCAGACCCTTCCTTCTGTGGGAACTCCAGAAAGTTCATCCAGTCTGTCCAGCAGATTCTAAAATTCAGTAGGCTAGTTTTTTTAAAGGTTGCAAATCAGACCTGAAAACATTTTTTCTTGTATCCCCTTTGGAGGAAAACGGTGAAAAGTGGCTCTACAGTTATAGTCTGGTTGCATAAGGGCTTGGTCGGCCGGGCTGGCGTTTCCACATGCATGTTCACAAGGCGCTGCGTGGGGCAGGAGTGGGAGGTGGCCCAGGGACACCTGTGTGCTCTTGTCCTGGGCCCATGGGGAAAGGGTGCTGTGTAACCGAGCCGTGCCAGAATAGACGCCCACCCTTGTCCTCCACCTGCCTTTTGTCTGTAGACAAACTTTAGTGAAAGAGTACATTTAATCAGAGAGGTGAGAAAATGCAGAAAGAAAGGAAGACAGTCAAGCAAGACAAAATAATAATTGCTTAGTCATTAAACAAAGTCAAGGACCCTTAGTTCCTCCTCAAGGGCTATGGAGAATCTTCTGAGCGGTATCTTTTGAGCTGCTTTGCAGATACTAAAACCTCCACCAGGTGGAAGAAGTTAACTGTATGCTGACCGACAGCACGTAGACCCCAGACTGGTTGATGATGTTGACCCCCGATTACCTCACCACCAGCCAATCAGAAGAATGTCCAGGAGCTGATCACATCCCTCTCCCCCGCAAAACCCCTCCCTCACCCTTTTTAAAACCCTTTCCTTGAAAGCCTTCGGGGAGTTCGGGTCTTTTAGGCACTAGCTGCCCTGGACTCCTTGCTTGGCACCTGCGCCTGCGATAAGCGCTGCGCTTTCCTTCACCACAATCCGGTGTCAGTAGATTGGCTTTACTGTGTGCAGGCCAGGGGACCCCAGTTTGGTTCAGTAACAGTTTGCGTTAATTACTTTGCCTCCGCCAGTACCATGGGGGGTGGTGAGGTTCAGATCTTTAGTTCCCTTCCAACTCGAAGAGCATCTATTCCACTCTGCAATAAAAAGCCCACCTTGTTTATCTCTCTGTGGATACCTAGGATGAGTCATACACAGACATCATAAATTCCACTCCAGGACATTAAGGTGATGTGCTATGAAGACTTTGAATCACGAGTAACTGTAACGTCTCCCGATGTGGTAGGTGTGACAGATGAACAAGCGGTGCTAGTTCGGGTGAAAAATGAACAAGCCTTGTTACCTGTGCTCCGTTTTGGCAGTGATTTGAGCTTTTCTTTCAGGCATGAAGAGGCGATGGCTGTAAAAATGTTTCTTTTAAGGCTTGTTAAGATTGGAATGTCACATTTCAACATCCGTATGATTTATTTAAGAAATGAGAGTGAGACGAGCCAGTTTGTATGGCTGAGGATGAATTTGAACATGTCAAAAGACACATCACTTCTGAAAGTCAGATGCAGAAAGCAGGTTGATACAGTGTGTTGGGGGTCTGTGATGTGTGCTGCCAATGTTTCGTCTGCACACACATGTTTACACACACACACACACACTCAAGACCTTGGAATCAGTCCTTGCCAATGCCTGGGGATGTACTTCGACACTACCTTTGTATGCAAGGAAATGTCCTTGTAATTAGTCTTATGAGACACTGGGAAATATTTCAGCAAAAGATAAAACTCTAGGGCTTCCCTGGTGGCGCAGTGGTTGAGAGTCTGCCTGCCAATGCAGGGGACACGGGTTCGAGCCCTGGTCTGGGAAGATCCCACATGCCGCGGAGCAACTGGGCCCGTGAGCCACAACTACTGAGCCTGCGCGTCTGGAGCCTGTGCTCCGCAACGAGAGAGGCCGCGATGGTGAGAGGCCCGCGCACCGCGATGAAGAGTGGCCCCCACTTGCCGCAACTAGAGGAAGCCCTCGCACAGAAATGAAGACCCAACACAGCCAAAAATAAATAAATAAATAATTCCCATTTAAAAAAAAACAAAAAACAAAAAAATATAAAACTCTAAACAGAACATATTATTCCTCTGAAAAACACGTGTCCTTTAACAAGCTTAAGTGCTTCTTCCCGTGCTACCCTGGGTTGAAAACTCTCTCAATCAGAAGGGCTTTTATCTGCGGTTTGTAGGAGGCCAGCTCTGCCGTGGTTCCCGCACGCCAGGTCCTCACACAGGCCTCGGAGGCAAGGCCCAGCCGCAGCCTGACTTGTCTTGGTGAACGTCTGTCATCCTCTTAGGAACTCAGCAAGAGAGGCAGTTTTGAGAGGAAATGTCACCAAGCTGTTTTCCATCCACTGCCCTACCTGTGGGAGATGCCACAGGCAGTTTCTCATCTGTCCCCCTGGTTCCCGGGAGGCACGGGACTTTTCACCTGTCCCCTGTCTTCAGAAACAGATGCAGACTCTAAAACTGCTTGGCTGTGGTCCTCAGGAACAGAATGTCCCACTGCTCGTGTCCCCATCATCGCTGGGCCCTTTCGGTTTGGTGTAGTCCTGTGGGACTGGGACACAGGTAGCTGACACACGCTGATCTTAGATTATCTAAGTCCACCTGGGCTAGATGTCTCCTTCAAAGTGTGGCAAGCCAACCTCATCACATTCTAAGTGGCCACCACACTGCTGCTTGACCGCTTGGTAGAAAACCTGATCAACAGGTTTTCTGATCCCTCAGGAGATAAGCTATGAGAACTTAACCTGATCAACAGAGAGGGAGGATGTTTATTTTCCTCACATGCTAAGAAATCTAGACATAGGCAACTGCTATGTTCAGTCAGCAACATGATGTCAGGGCTGACGTCCCTGCAAAAATTCTGCAAGTTTCTTGATCACAAGATGGCTGCTGCAGTGGCAGGCATCACATCTGCATTCAAGGCAGGATGAAGCAGTGAAGGCAGGCACCAGCTATCTTGTCTTTTTTTTTTTTAGGAAGCAATAGCTTTCCCAGAAACCTGCCAGCAGACTTCCCCTTGTGCATTATTGGCCCTAACAGGGTCACACCACCCTGAACTTCAATGGAGGCCAGAGATCCAGTTTTGAAAGAGAGAAACTAGATTGGCATGATTGGCTTAGACTAGACCAGACTAGTCAGAGCATACTGCTGAGCGGGTCTCCTTGCCTCTCTGAACCAGAAAGGAGCTCCATTGGTGAGACAGAGGGGAGAATAGGTTGGGTAGGCAACAACCGTGTTGCCACTTGAATCAACGTGGTGAGTCCCAGCTTTCCCCACTCCTGAAGACCAGTCAGCATCTGAGTCCACTCTCTCTCCCTGCCTGTGATTCAACTTTAGCTCATACTTGAACTGGCCAGTGAAGAGGTGATTGGGGGCCTTGTGAAGACAATTTCCAGTTCTGCAGAAACTGTGAGACTCACCTAAAAGAAAAAGCTATTAGAGTTGCCATGATCAAAGACTATAGACACACCAGCCCTAAATGCCTTTTCAGGCCTTTTTTCTTTTCTTCATTCTAGAGCTGAAATACCAGATTTCACATCAAATGGTTAGAAGAGAGTGACATTAGGTGGACATCGAGAGTCTGAAGCCACCACAAGCTTACTCACCTTTGCAGAATTCTAAACATAGTAAGTTTCCTTCAGGTAAGAGTACTATATCCCTTCTTATTTAGTTAAGAGATAGTTGGGATTATTACCTGTGTTTTGGCAAATTGATACAAGAAAAATCAAACTATCTTGTCTGGAGGGGAGAGAGTTGTTCAAATGCTACCAATGGACCTAATCCCTCAGGAGATAAGCTATGAGAACTTAACCTACCCTTACCTTCCCTTTCATTTGTCAAACTCCTACACATCCCTCAAGACCCTGCTTAAAAATAACTTTCTTTATGAAATCTTTCACAAATTTCTCAAAGTTAGTCAAACCATCTGTAATTTTATAGCCCCTTTTCATATTTCTCTTGTCACCCTTACCACTGGCACCCTGGAATAATTTACTTATCCAACCGTCTCACCCACCAGATTAGGAACATTCCCAGGGGAGCAGTTTTGTCCCAAACATTTAGCACAAGGTGGGAAGCACAGCAGTAAGCTCTCAACATATTTTTATTGAATAAATCTATTTTAACTTTGAATAATTATTAACTTATAACATAAAAACCCTACCTTTTTTTTAATTGAAGTGTAGCTGCTGTACAATATTATATAAGTTACAGGTGTACGATATAGTGATTCACAAGTTTTAAAGGTTATACTCCATTTATAGTTATTATAAAATACTGGCTATATTCCCAGTGTTGTACTATATATCCTTGTAGCTTATTTTATACATAACAGTTTGTACCTCTTAATCCCTTACCCCTATGTTGCCCCACTTCCCTCTCCCCACTGGTAACCACAAGTTTTTTCTCTATAACTGTGAGTCTGCTTCTTTTTGTTATATTCATTAGTCCGTTGTATATGTTAGATTCCACATATCAGTGATATCATACAGTATTTATCTTTGATAAAGTCCTATACCTTAATTCAAGCACAGAAAAATTAAAAATGCACTCACAATATCAAAATAAAAAGCAAATGCAAAACAAGAAGAATATTTGCAACTCCTATCATGTAAAAATGGTTTCTTCTTCTAATGTATATAAACTTCTAGAAATTGAAATTAAAAAAGATCAACAAGCCAAAAGATAAACAGGCAAGGACATAGACAAATCACATAAAAAGAAGTATAAGTGGCCCTTAAGCCAATGAACACATGCTCAAACTTACCCATAATTTTTAAAATGCTAATTAAAACTATGCTGAGATGCTGTTCTCACTTATCATATTGGTAAAAATCCAAAAGTTCAACAACATACCCTGTGAGTGAGACCGTTGGGAAACGAGCAATCTCAGGGTTTCTGGGGGCAGCGCAAATGGTACCATCTTGGGAGGGAACTGTGTGGCGATATCTATGCAATACATATCTCAAATACTGTCCTCTTTAAACCAATTCTCCTCCTTCTGGAAACTCATCTTACAGAAGTCTCTGCACAGTTACAAAAGGATACACACAAGGCACGTATGGTGGAATTGACTAATAGTGTAGAAGCAAGCCACTTCTGTAGGTGGAGGGAGGATGGTTAAATAAACTAGGGTAGGTTCTCACAATGGAATACTATACAGCTGAACGTGAAGGAGGTTGCCTTCTCTGTCGTGCTCTGGGAAGGTCTCAGGACAGATGGTCCAGTCGAAAAGCAAAGTTCAGCGTAGGGACCACAATTTGATGCCTTTTGTTTCACGAAGGGGAGGATAAGATTTTGCCTTTGTTTTTGTTTGTAACTGCAGAAAATACTGGATGTGTGTACTGCAAGGGAGAGAGCAAATGGCAGAACAGGGCGGATGGCGTGGAAGCAACACTTCTCACTGTGTACCATTTTTGCTTTTAAAACCTGTGAATTATGACTTATTCCAAAAATTAAAGTTTTAAAATCCTACCTCTTGCCTGTAGGTTTTAGAGCCAGATTGTGTGTCTTTGTATCTCTGCTGCATCTTTTACTACCTCAGTGAATCTGGGCAGGTTTCTCAACCTCTCTGAAGAAGAATCTGATGAGTTGAAATATGCAAATAAACCAAGCCTGAAGCAGAGTAAGTTCTGTGCAAGTTTGGGCTGTTATTAGTACTGCATTTACTAATAATAATTTTAAAGAGCTCTTAGTAACCCTTTCGTGATACGGTTTTGGGAATCTTTCCAATATTCTTGTGTGATAGGGATAAGCTGTTTCTGTTTGCGAAGAAAATAAAATTAACGCCAAGAGAAACAAGGTGATTAATTCAAGATAGCACTGAGTGCAGTACAAGTGCAGGAGCTGACAGCGGGGCACTGCATGCCACACATATGGGCACAGCTACGAGTCAAGTGCATCGATTCCTGTTCCTCTTTAGCACATCAAAAAGAGAATATAGTCAATCTGATTTGGAGGTATTACAAATATGCAAACTGTTTCAAAATGTGCAAGACAGCTGCTAAACACAGCCCCTGCAAGTAACTGCTCCAAATCTTGACGAAATCAATCATCTGAAATCTTCCTCCTAATTTTCTAGTGGCCCAGAGAAGGGGCGGTCACCATCAGGCTGGGAGTTTCTAGGGAGAAGCTTGAAATAAACATGGGCAACAGATACCCCTGCAGGGCTTTGCATGTACAGTCCTGAACATGCCCACTCAACGATTGTTTATTTTTTTAAAATAAAGAATTACTGGTGCAGAAATAATATCATTAGCAGGGCACTGTCTGTACATTCACCTACCCCTTTTAGAGGGCTTAGTTTGCCTTTTTTCTGTGGAAAATGAATATGTGCGTGACATTTTGAGATTTGGATTATTTATCATGGGGTAGGGCCAATTCAAAACAGCACAAAGAAACAGCTTAGGTGTTTTTCTTTCGAATAAAACAACAACAACAACAAAACCCCCCAAGCCTAATAAATACATTGTGAAGAAATTGTGCCCCCTGCTGATTTAATTTGGTATTAACGTCATCAGCTTAAATTTTTTGGAAAAATCCTCAGCGTCTAGGACTGCAGGAAGGTGTTGTGAATTCAAGGTCATTTAAATATCCTCTCAGACACAGCCTCTCCCAGCAATTAGGACCTCTGCTTGATATTGACCTTCCATGTACCTTTGTCGACTCTGAAGAGGAAACACGAGCAAGACGAAAAGCTTGTGGAGACGTGCTGGCTGATGGTCAGCACAAAGCCCTCGTGTTTACTTTCAACTTTATTAGGACGCAAAGGACATTAGAACTCTGTTCCAGCTACCCGGAGAAATGAAAATGCTCCTTGAGATTGATTGAGATTATTCAGTCTGAGAAGACTATTACCGCCAATGACCAGTAATCATGGCCATGCATTCGGGGCCTCAGAAGTCACTGTTAACTTGCCATGAGCCACCGATTCAGATCCTAAATGCTAAATCCTCCAAAAGGGCTCCAGCCCTGGACAAAATGAGCAACTGGAAATGTAGCAATTGTAACACTGGTCCCCCCCTCTTCTTGAGGTCCTCATTTTTGTCTTGACGCCTCCCAATCTGGGCTTTTAAATCTATACCTTTTTCTGGTCTGGTACTGATTTCCCACGGGTTGCCAAGCACTCTTTCGGGAAGTCCATTGACAAAGCTTATATTCTTTTCCTCTGCTATGGACTAAATGTTTGTGTTCTCCCCAGCTCCATATGTTGAAGGCCTAACCCCAACAGGATGGTATTTGGAAATGGGTCTTTGGGAGGTGATTAGGTTTTGATAAGGTCATGAGGTGGGAGCCCCCATGATGGGCTTGGCAACTTTATAAGGGGACGTAGAGAACAGGGCTCTTTCTCCTTCATGTGAGGACACAATAAGAAGGTGGCCATTGCAAACTGGGAAGAGAGCCCTCACCAAGAACCCACCCCTGCTGACACCCTGATCTCTGACTTCCAACCTCCAGAACTGTGAGAAATACAGGTCTGTTGTTTAAGCCACTCAGTCTGTGGTATTTTGTTATGGCAGCCTGAGCTGAGACATTCTCCTAAAAAGATATTTACATCTTTTGGAGAAACGCTAAACATAGGAAGGACTTTACTGGTGCATTTGGCCTTGGAGAAGATAATGAAGGTGTTCCGGGGTAGAGAACCACTCCTCATGCTTCTCCTAGCCACGGCCACAGGCTGCATCTCTGCTTTTCTGCCAACAGCAGAGAGAACAAGGCCTTCTAGTCTAAAGGATGCAAAGCTTTGTTCTAGAGTCAAGTAACAGGAAGGTAGTAAAAACAGTCTTTTTTTCCACATCCCCTAGAAAGGCTTTCATTCTTCCCAGGCCCCTTTGATCTTTGGAGAGTGTTGCCAGATTTAGCAAAGAGAAATATGAGGCACCCTGTTAAATCTGAATTTTAGGTAAACAAGGAATGATTTAATATTCGTATTTGTTGTTTGTCTAAAATTCAGATTTAACTGGGGTCCTGTATTTTGTCTGGCCATCCTATCTTTAACTGTTTTCATGGTTTCTGTTTCCAGGGCATTCTAAACACACCGGAGTGACTCCTGAGCCGGGTCAGGGTAAGTGGGCCCTGGGCTCAGGTGACCACAGCGGTCCCTCAAACACTGCTGCTGTCCGGGGGCTGATCGCCCTCTAGTGGCCAACAGGGACATTAAACCCGCCGAGCGGGGAGCGGGTCTGGGGAAGGATCTCAGAGCCCACATCCTCACGGTGGTCCTCGAGGGCTGGGGAAGGGGCCTGCTGAGCTCATAGCTGGCTAAACTGAGTTCTCTTTCCCCCAGGACCTTTGCACAAGAAAATCGCCCTATTCCCAGTAGCAGAAATGGAGATTCCCTTCTTTCAGTTAAAAGTACCCCGGAAGAGTACCCACCTGGAACAGCCTAAGCTAACGGCGATGATCTAACCTTGGACGGCACTCACTTCGTCACTGATGACTGTGGGATAGATGTTGTCATCTCCTGCTGGGGAGAAGTCCAAGCCCTTCTCCCCACTGACCCCAAGTGATTTGTCAAGGTGTGTTCTTTTAGACAGCAAGCTCCGGGAGACGCTTATCTGTAATGTGCTTGGCACTCAACAAATATGTTTAAATGAACTGACGTTGAAATCCACTAGCAGCTCTGAATTAAAAATAAAGAAACCCACTCTTACCCTCCGAGAATGACTGCTGTATCAGGAGAAGAGAAGGCAGAAGTGCTTACCCTCAGCGATGACTGTAGAATTAGGCCTTAGAATTTCAGTTCCACTCTTCACATAGTGACTTGATGGCTGGAGTCGGGCCAGCACTGAAGGATTGATAAATGTGAGATGGTTTTACAGGACATGGCTTGTAATGTTTCATGAAACACGTGTAATGTCTAGGGTAGTGGAATTGAGCTAGAGCCTGGGTTCTAGAATCCAGAGGTGACTCCCCGATTATACCCTGAGTTCCTTGAAGGACAATTTCTTCAGTATAGTTGCCCCATGATTACTTGTTGAATGAATGAATGAATGAATGAATGAACCTGTATCTATCACAACCTTCTCCACACCAAAGATTATCTGTCACAGAGCATGCTCACTGGCTTTAACGGGGTCAAGGCAAGGCAGGTATAGACTAGAATGACAGAAGTCTCGTGCTAGTAGCCCCGACCATCAGTGGCAGTACTAAGGGGTGACTGGGGACAAGGGTGACCTTTAGTCTCCATCAGTTTTCCTCAATCCACCCAAAGAGCACAGAATCCAAGCAAAAGCAATCATCTTGCTTTGAATTTTCAAGACAAATCCCCTAAAAGGGAAATCTGGTTAAAACAGTCATTACTATATTCTGGCTCCAAAATATATATATATATAAAACGGAATCACTGCTGTACAGCAGAAATTAACACAACATTGTAAATCAACTCTGCTTCAATTAAAAAATAAAATAAACAAAATAAAAAATAAAATTAAAAAATAGAACCAAAAAAGGATAGTTTCAAGTCCTTTGACTAAATATTCCTTTTCCTCTTACCAGCTTTTGCTTTTCCTCATTATTTAATTCTTGAGCCCTTCAATTCTATTCGTCCTTGGCTATTTGCACCATCATACTCTTTAAAAATTACTATCCTTCTTTAGTCATCACCCACAATACGTATACTTCATTATCTTATCTTGGTGTGAGAAACTCATCTAGTACACCGATACACTTCCCTCTGAAGATGGTATTATCACGTTAGCAATTTGTCTCTCTTGTAATTGAATAAGCTACCTAGAAAGTGATTCTTACATCTTCTTTTTCTTTCTTTCCTTATAAAAGCTCTGTCTATACTGCTGACATGTCATCTGCTTAAATACCCAAGATTAAATCTACTGGTTGCGCAGGAGAGGAGTTGACGTATAACAAAATGGCACTTCTCCTTCAGGAAACTCAAGATTGTGTAAGTATGCCTGACTCACACCTGCTGCAATGGCGTTGTGTAACAACAGAGGGGCAACAAAGGCTGGCGATGATGACAGCCCAGCCCGAGCTGTGGCGACTGGTTCTCTAACTTCATAAGCCAACAGGGAAATTATGACCTGGCGAAACAGGTCTCACAATCACTCCAGAAATTCCAAGGAGTGAGGTGATTTTTCATCTCCTGCTTGCAGTGAAGAGACTAGGTTGTTCGATGCTTTTCTTCGCTTGCTCCATTGTTTCTGTACTTGCCTTACAAGACTCTTCACTATCATTTAATCCAATTTGTGTTCAACAAAGATTTCTTGGGACTTCTCTGGTGGCGCAGTGATTAAGAATCCGCCTGCCAATGCAGGGGACACAGGTTCAAGCCCTGGTCTGGGAAGATCCCACATGCCTCGGAGCAACTAAGCCCGTGTGCCACAACTACTGAGCCCAAGCACCGCAACTACTGAGGCCCACACACCTAGAGCCCGTGTTCCGCAACAAGAAAAGCCCCCGCAATGAGAAGCCCACGCACCGCAACAAAGAGTAGCCCCCGCTCGCCGCAACTAGGGTAAGCCCGTGCACATCAATGAAGACTCAACGCAGCCAAAGATAAAATAAATAAAATAAATTTATTAAAAAAAAAAGACCCAAAGATTTCTTAAGCCCTTTGTACATGCTAGCCACTGACCTAGGAGCTGGGAATGCAGCCATAAATATCAGTAAGTGGACAGAGACACTAGTGTCTTCTGTTACCTTCTTCTATTCATTTAATCAAATTCATCTGTCTTTAAGGTATTTTGATAATGAGTCAGAGCATACAAGTATGGAGTTAAAGTATGGGCTCTGTTAAGACAGATTTGAGTATGAGACTCAAGTTCATCACTGCAACCTGTGTGTTCATGGATGTTGTTAAAACACAAAATTCAACTGAGTAAATGTAAAGATCTACTGGGCTTTTTTCAACAATTCATGAATCAGGCAGCATCCCATCTAGCAAAGAGAAAGGAGCGGGACAAATGGATAAAATTTCTGTGCAGAAAGAGGGGAAGACCAAGGAAAGAGTGGATCTTTTCAGGCAAGGTCACCTTACTTTAGGGGACAAAAGAGGTCTATCAGGTGGATTTTCTCACTAGTGCTGACCAGGAAATTCCAGACTGACTAGTGATTACATTCTTGGGGAAGGTTGAAACTTCGATTAGATTAGGTATTAAGTCTCAGTTTGGTAATGTAGGCTGAGGACAAGTGACTCTATTTGGGGCGTGTTGTCTCTTTTTTAACAATTCCCCCTTTGATCAGACTCAGCTCAACTGAGAGCTGTGATCAAAATTTAAGGCATTAGCACTCAGCTACTGCTCTGAAGTTCTTAAAGTCTTTGTTGATCTTTTGTGTTGTATTCACAGGTCATGACTTTTTTTTGCTTAATTTCCATGATAGTCACAGGCCATGACTTCAGGTTCACAATTTTTAAGTCGGGCATTCTTTTCATTCCTTTTCTGATATTCCAGTCTTAGGGAGATCATTTTCTTGGTGGTTATTGGCTGTGAACATGCACTTAAAGTGTGAGAATACAGCACATTAGGGAGACTACTACGACTGTTATAAGCAGGGTAATTCCCGACGACTGGAGGACTTTTTGGAGCCACGGTCCCCAAGATCCAAACCAATCAAAATCAAATAAGTCAAAGGAAGACCCTGTTGAAGGAGTCACCTTTTTAAACCAAGTGGCTTGCTCAGTGATCTTGAGTAACTGAGTTTCAAATTCCCGGGAAGAATAAATCCAAGTGCAGCAGGTGGTGTTGGCCAGGGAAGTAGGGCCCTACCAAAGGAAGAAAATCCTGAACTATAAATGCCTCCTGATAATTCCTGTTTGAATGTGTGGCTCAGGACTGAAAGGATGACAAGCATGGATGCCAGTAAAATGTTAAGTGTCGGTAGACCACACACGTGGTTTTATTCTGGTTACCCTTGTTTTGTGTCTCTTTTTTTGGTATAGAGTCTGGATGCAACATTCCCCAAGTTGGGATCATTAACCAGAGACAGGGAAATGGGTCAGGGGTGTCTAGCATCGTAAACAGATAAGGGTTTTTGTTGACAATTCCAACAGTCTGAAAGGTTATCCCCCTTAGCAATGGCCTGGGAGATACAAATGATGGCATTTCCAGGCCAATTCCAGAGTAAAGGAAAGAAAGAGAAGAAGAGAGAGTTTTAAGTTTAGTTAAAGTATGAGATCTTGATCCAGCATCTTCGGAGGAAGATGTCTGCCTCAATGTTGGCTACTTCTCTTCCTAGTCAATTTGATTTAGAGATCTCCAGCTGGTGTACAGGACCAGATATCAGGTGGAGACTTCTTCAGCTGTGTGATATATACCCTAGGCTCAAGTCCCCAAAGTTTGGCTGCCATCTGGGTAGTGTAGAGGACCTGGTATAGTACCTTCCAAAGGAGATTCAAGTGCTGTCTTTGTTCTTAGTGATTCCAAATCAGAAGGATGGGAGAAAATTAGAAATGCTGGTTTGGAGAGTTATAAACTAGAAGGAAACTAGAAGAGTTCAAGACTCAGTCCAGTTACAGGTATATAACAAAACCTCAAAGACAATTGACAGGATTAAAATCTAATATAGACAAAGATGCAAACCTAATTTTTCTCTCTGCAATTACCTTATTTTTTTTAACAAAAGATAATCACAGTAAAACTAATTTATTCATATTAAAGTTGGTCTGATTATTTACATAAGTGCAATGAGAATAGTGAATAACCATATAAGCTCATATAAGATTTTTTTTTTTTAAGACTACTTTGCTGGAACATTCTAAGCAAGGTACCAGGTCGATATTTCCAAGGGGTTCCTTAAATTAGCTGTCTGGTCATAGCTAAGTCTGTATACGTCTCTCTCAAATATGAGATTTCAGGCAAAGCTGAAGAAAAGGAAGAGAGAAAACAAAAACAAACAAGCAAAAACAAACAGACAGAGCCCTTTATGGTATAGTCAAGACCCATACCCCCGAGTGGGTGACCCACAAGCCAGAGAATAACTACAATTGCAGAGGTTCTCCCCAAGGAGCGAGGGGTCTGAGTCCCACATCAGGCTCCCCAGCCCAAAGGTCCTGTGCCAGGAAGATGAGCCCGCAGGGCATCTGGCTTTGAAGGCCAGTGGGGAGACCCAGAGGCCTATGGGAAATAGAGACTCCACTCTTAACGGGCAAACGCTCTGGGATGCAGGGCAGAAGCAGTGTTTAATAGGAGCCTGGCTCAGATCTACCAGCTGATTTTGGAGAGTTTCCCAAGGAGGCAGGAGGCAACTAGAGCTCACCCTGGGGACATACACACTGGTGGACGCCATCTGGGGGAGCTTATTCTCCCGCGTGAATGCTGGTGCTGGCAAGTGCCGTTTTGGAATCCTCCCTCTAGCTTATTAGTACCAGAACCTGGCTCCACCCACCAGCCTGTTGGCACCAGTCCTGGGATGCCTCAGGCGAAGCAACTAGCTCGGTAGGGTCATTGGCCTACCCACCAGCAGGCCTGCTGCCTTAAGACCTGGGGAACTCATAGCCGCCCTGGCACATAGCCTTGCCCACCAGGGGGCCCAGGACCCAGCCCAGAGTACTAGCCCCAGGACCCCGGGGCCATGACCACACCCTCCATCATGCAAATACCTTGGGCTGCAGCCCCACCCTCCAGCAGGCCAATACCAGCTCTGAGACACCTTGGACTCCTCAGCCAGCAGCTCCAGGATCCAGCCCCACCTACCCATGGGCCAACGCCAGCTTTGGGACCCCTCCCAGGGCCCTGCAGCCAGAGACTTTTGCACCTGGTTCTGCCCACCAGTGAGCAGGCACTAGCCTTGAGACCCCCTGGACATCAGTTCTGCCCACCAGCAGGCCAATACCAACTCTGAGATATCTTGGTCCCTTCAATCAACTACCCTGGGATCCAGCCCCACTCACCAGTGGGCCAGTACCAGCATAAGACACCTCAGAACCCACAGCCACCCATGTCAGGAACCGACCCCCCTCACCAGCAGGTTGAAACTAGATTCGGGAACCCCGGCTCTGCAACCAACCACCCCAGAAACTGGCTCTGCCCAACCGTGAGCCAGCGCTAGCCCTGGGGCCCCCTGGGGTTCCTCAGTCAACCACCGGACTGGGGGAGAGCCACGCCTACCAGACTGCAGTCCCCATAGGGGGCACCCCTAGAGCACACAGCTCTGGGGACCCCAGGGGAGTGCACTGCTACAACGTCCTCAATACCAAAAAAAACAAACAACCCAATTAAAAAATGGGCAGAAGACATGAATAGACATTTTTCCAAAGAAGACATACACATGGCCAACAGGCACATGAAAAGGTGCTGAACATCACTAATCATCAGAAAAATGCAAATCAAAACCACAATGAGATATCACCTCACACCTGTCAGAATGGCCGTCAGCAAAAAGTCTGTAACTGATAATGTTGGCAAGGATGTGGAGAAACAGGAACTCTTGTGCACTGTTGGTGGGAATGTAAATTGGTGCAGCCACTGTGGAAAACAGTATGGAGGTTCCCCAAAAAACTAAAAGTAGAACTACTGTATGATCCAGCAATTCCATGCCTGGGTATATATGCAAAGAACGTGAAAACACTAATTTGAAAAGATACACGAACCCTAATGTTCATTGCAGCATTGTTTACAACAGCCAAGATATGGAAGCAACCTAAGTGTCCTTCGACAGATGAATGACTAAAGAAGATGTGGTATATATATACAATGGAATACTACTCAGCCATAAAAAAGAGAATTAAAAATTTGCCATTTGCAATACCATGGATGGACCTGGAGGGTACTATGCTTAGCAAAATAAGTCAGACAGAGAATGACAGATACTGTGTGTTATCACTTACACGTGAAATCTAAAAAAATAAAACAAATATAACAAAACAGGGGGGAAAAAAGAGCTAATAAGAGGGACTTGTAGTACCTGGCACTGAACATTATAAACTCGCAGTAATTAAATTAGCTTCCCTTTAACTCTCTTGCGCTGGATACCTAGTCAGACTCGACCTGGCCTAGTGACATTTGTCCTTCTTTTGATCTACATCCTCAATAGCAGCACTGAGCTCCTTACTGGGTACCTGATTCCCTTAATCAGAACTGGTTCCCCCTAAAAGATTTGAAAGGTAATCATGGAATGATGGCAAGGGAAAATAATAATGGAAATGGCCAAATTTGTGTAAGCTGTAGTAAAGTCCCCCGGTCTTAGGGGTGCCTGTCTAAACACCTACTACTTAAAGTGTAGTTACTGACTGAAGCATCAACATCACCTGGAATCTTCTCAAACGTGCAAATTCCTGGGCCCTGCCCAGACCTACTGAATCAACAGTCTCTGGAGGTAGAGCCCAGCATCTGTGTTCAACAATCTCTCCAGGTCATGGTTATACCTGGTAAAGTTTTAGAACTACTGCTCTGACCTATTCTTGCCTTTACAACTCAGCTTCGTCTAATACCTATCCAAGTTGGTTTTCCATTCATGGGGCCAATGTTTTCTTTATATAATCAACAGGTGTGTGGGGTTTGATTGTTAGGTGCAGGAATGGGAAAGGTGGAGGTGGTGGTCATAGGAGATATGATTCCATATTCCTTCTAAGGGATAACATCTTATCCTTCCTGTCTCATATGAATGGAGAAAACAAACAATTTTAAACAGAATTTAAACCTAGCATTGAACCAGGTAACCAGGCAAAGGACAGAATCTCCAGCGATTATCTCCCAATTGCACCTAGCTTATGTGATCTTCCTTTCCTCTTCTCTTCCTCATTCTGGCATCTGAAGATTACTATCATGAACGACATTGTATTATGGCTTAAATGTTTCTTCCACAGAGTGACAATTTTCTTGCATTAGATTCCCAAGTTCTGTGGAAGAGAAAACATTGTCCATGACACTGGGGACCACCTACCCATATGTTCTATAGGACCATAGCAGCCACGTGAGCCCACCTTCTCAGAAAGCAGATGCTATTAAAGTAGTCTTATGTGCAGGGGATAAATTAGGAGCTTGGAATGAACATATACACACTACTATATATAAAATAGATAACCAACAAGGACCTACTGTAAAGCACAGGGAACTATACTCAATATCTTGTAATAACCCATCATGGAAAAGAATCTTAAAAAGAATATATATATATGTACATATATATATATATAACTGAATCACTTTGTTGTACACCTGAAACTAACACAACATTGTAAATCAACTATACTGCAATAAAATTTTTAAAAATAGTCTTGTGTTATGTTTCCTACAGTACTACAACCTTTAAAAATGCCCATCTCAAGACTGCAAAATACACACCATCTCTTCTTTTAAACTATGGAGAGAACATGAGTCATTCAAGGCAGGAGTGTAGATCCTAACACTTCCCTTCAAATGGGATAGACCCATCTTTTTTCAGGAATGAAGCGTAGTTGCTACTCAATCTGTGACAAAACAATTCAGGTAGGATTCCTAATATTTTCATGAGGAGTAGCCAGGCTTTAGGAAATCTGACATTGCTAAAGTGATGTAGTAATTTTGCTAGAGGCTTAGAATAATTATTTCGAACAGGTCAGTGGAATTTAATTTGTCTTTTGGGTGGAGTCCAGCAGAAACAGGCTAAGTATTTACACAAACCAGAAAAGAGTTGGTGTGCTTCTCAGTGTGTTATAAATACTCAAGGATCAATGAGACTTTAGGAATGACTTAGGGACGATGCAGATAATTTTATTCCCTTAAAAATCATTGCTCACAATAGATAAAAGATGCCATTTACCTTTAATTTTTGAACTATTTCTTTGTGTGCCGTGAGATTATTATCTCTTATCATATTAATAATCTTAACATGATTATTAAGCCAAATTTCAGTCCTCTTACTCTTACTTTTCATAATTTTTTTCCATTTAAGACTAATGTCCATAAAAACTCTCTCACTTGTCATTAGAGCACACGTTGTACTAGGTAAAAGCTAATAATTAGGCTGAGGAGTCACGTATAGCAATAAGGAATTGGGTGGAGCTTAGCAAAAGTTTTAATTTCATGAGAATGAAGACATTTAGAGAAGGAATTTAGTTTATTACCAAAAAAATCCTTTTTTCAGGTGCTTTTCTTTAGTTTCTAAAGTAAATTGTTATACAACAGCCATATCGTTTTAATGTAAATATCGTTTTCAAAGATAGTTTACTCATAACATAAATCACTAATTCTTACATCATGGTTTCCCTGTTTTCACCTTTGCCTCTCTGTTAAGCCAGTGTCTATGTACCACAGGCAAAACCAACCAGAATTGAAAAACCTGGTCAGTCGAAGTCATTGTAATTTGTCTGCGTGGCCACGCCTCATAATGGGAGCCTGGAAACGCCAGTTTTGCTAGTGCCGGGTGAAATTATCCACACCTCAGACACAAGACCTCTCAGTCTCCCATCTCTTCTCTCTCCCTGTGCACCTTTCATTTTTCCTCTTTCATTAAGGACATGAATCTGTCTCTCCTTTTCTAGAAGGACCTGTCCTGATTCTACCCTGAATCTGATATCTCCGAGATCATAATTAGAGGAAGAGGAAGAGACCAGCAATGTAGGGGTAGGGAGGGGGAGGTACAAAGTATTGGGTGTAAGATAGACTACAAGGAGGTATTGTACAACCCAGGGAATAGAGCCAGTATTTTGTAATAACTGTAAGTGGAGTGTATCTTTTAAAAACTGTATAAAAAAAGAAAAAAAAAGACAGAGCCCAGGACCTAGCTCAGTCTCAGCAGACCTGTGTCCTGCCCCACCTCTGCCACTGTTTACCGGCCTGAGGTAGGGCCTCAGGTGTGCGCAAGCCGACCTCACTTTCCCCACCATCAGAATGAGAGGGCTGGCCTGGATTATAGCCAAAATGCTGTGACTCTGATTCTTTAGTTGTTCATTTCACTCTGTCCCCAGCTCACTTCTTCAATGGGTACTTTACAGTTTACAAATGTCTTTTGCCCTTTTCCATTTAAAAACTTTTTTTTTCGCACTCTTGCTCTCATTAGATCTCTGAGGGACAGGCAAGGCAGATTTTAATAACTTCATTTTAGGGCTGAAGAAACTGAGGCCAGTAGAGGATTTCTGACTTGCACGTTGGTTCACAGCTTCTAAAGGGTGAAGCCAGGGCCAAGAGTCATGTCCTTAATAAAGAGGTCCTATTTCATGCAGCTACATTTTACGGTCCTACTCCCATTTCCAATAGTTGAAAACACAAACTCCAAATTGTTTGTTTTTTGTTTCTGAAATATCTTCCTTTGTTCTGACGCTTCAGAACATTAAAAAAAAAAAAAAAAACCTCAAGGGGTAGATTCAAAAATAATGAATGTACATGTGTTTAACAAGAATTGTTATAGTAATTGATAGGCAGGGCCAGAACTAGGGGAAGGCAAGTGAGGTCTTTGCTTCAGGCACAAAATTTAAGAGGATACTAAAAAAAAAAAAAGTAATCAAAATTAACATTTTAATGCAACATTTTTAAAAATCAGAATTAGTGCAAAAACTACATGATGAACAAAATATCAAAATTTTAAATAAATTTGAGATCAGTAGAGAAAAAAGATAAAAATTATTTGATGAATGACATGAATTACATTCTTCAACCTGTTAAGAAATGGCTACTGCACCAAATCTGTACTCTCAGCTTCCAGACTTCTGATTTTGTAAGAAAAAAAATTAAGCTATTAAACTATTAATTCTGTTTTTTCTTACTTGCAGCCAAACATGCTCCTTCCTGAATCAGTAGTTTTGAGTTTCACTGGCTGAACATACCAGTTCCCTAGGATAGCATCTGATACCAAGGAAATGCACAATAAATGTTTATTGATCTGAAAGAAATTTTCCTTTAATTGAGAATATTTATAAAATAAAATGCTGATAACTTATGTGGATAATTTGAAATTGCTGGCATAAACAGAGTAATGAGGCAATGTTGAGAAGGCCATAATAGGTATTCAATCAATAGAAGTAATAATAGTAGTTAATATTTAATAGCAGTTAATAATAGTAGCAATAATAATCATTATGTTTCAGGGACTGTTGATTTTATTTCCAAGATCTGAAGCTTTCTGAAAATGGGACACCTATTTTTCTTTTGGTCCATGGATGCAGTGCAAGCTCTCAGTTTACTACTGGGCTGAATTGTATATTAATGACTTTAGCCATTATTAGACAAATCACAGCAGCCATTTTTAAACAGTTGCTTTTGCCAAACCCTAAGGCTTCAAACATCTTTTCAAAGTAAGATGCCGCGGAGCAAATAAGCCCGTGCGCCACAACTACTGAGCCTGCACTCTAGAGCCCGCAAGCCACAACTACTGAGCCTGCGCTCTAGAACCCGCGAGCCACAACTACTGAGCCTGCAATCTAGAGCCTGCAAGCCACAACTACTGAGCCCAGGTGCCACAACTACTGAAGCCCGCGTGCCTAGAGCCCGTGCTCCGCAACAAGAGAAGCCACCGCAGTGAGAAGCCCGTGCACTGCGACGAAGAGTAGCCCCTGCTCACCACAACTAGAGAAAGCCCGCGCACAGCAATGAGGACCCAATGCGGCCAAAAATAAATTAATTAATAAAACAACAACAACAACAACAACAACAAAAACAAAGACAAGTAAGGTACAGTCTCAGCCCTCAAAGAACTTGCAATCTTATAAGAGGCTTATTACCCAGTGAGGTGTTTATTTCCCATTGGTCTATTTCCTCCCTGCCTTACTGCCCCTTATACCCAGACCTTGACCTGCTCTAAGCTGTTAGACCTGCCAGCGATGGTTTAAACCTCTGTGGGTTCCTGTTTCCATCGTGGTGGGGTTGTTAGCTGTGGAACAGGCACCTCCGTTTCCCAGATAAATGCTGCTGATTTTCTTGGTGGTTAAGTTTCAAATACAACTTTTAATTTCAGATGAACTTTAAATTCAATAGGCCCTGGTATTAGGCCTGAAGTTTAATATCTATGTATGACATTGTTTCAGCTAGAGGACCAAATAAATGAATGACCAACACATTTTTGAAACACAACCCAACAATAACTAGGAGACTACTGATACAGATGTTTAGTGCATTGTGTAATATCACTACGCCCAAGGAGCATTCTCACAGTATCAATTGAAACTCGTAGCAATGAATCCAAACTTGCTTAGCAAGGCAAACTCTGTCGTCGTCCTTTATGGATAGTAAACACCTAGTTAGTTACTCTTGCATAAATTAATAATTACAGCATGACTTGGTTCAACTTGGTCTCAACTAGATCTTATTTTTAACATGTTTGAATTTTTCCTTAATGTTCTTGAGCATTTATTATGTACCCTCTTGTAGTGGTATGTTGGCATTTGGCCATTTTACCACAACTATGTGTTAAAGGAACTAATGAAAATTTAGTGCACTCTCCAGCACCATATCAGCAATCTTATTTCTGCAACATTAACTCTAGAAATGTGTAACTCATAGTAAAAACCCACTGTGCTTGTTTTAAATATTCTTTTCTATTGTACCGTGTTCTTATATTAAACCACTACTGTGTTCTTATGTTAAAAGAATATTTGTTTTAAATATTCTTTTCAATTGTACCGTGTTCTTATATTAAATGTTTCATATCATTTCCAGTAGATATGAAACTAGCTGGCAAATTACCTAGTTCTTTGAGCTTATTATTTTATCTACCTCTTTCACATATACTGATGTCTTTTGGTGTTAAAGATGACAGTTACAGACTAGGAAAGAGGAAACGTGAGTTCTAGTGCAGGCTCTAGCTGGCTGTAAGAACTTACTCAGAGTTTTCTAGTTTGTATCCTGATTATTTTTTAATACATGGTCAAAATAAGGTGATTTTTAAATTAAACATCCTCCCAGATTCATGTTTCCATGAGCATATGTTTCAGTCAATGAATTGGTCAATTGGTTTATGGAGAAGTGGTATGTTCCATTTACATTGTATCAAGAGTTTCTAGGAGAGGCAGATCAAGATGGCAGCACAGGAAGACCCTGAACTCACCTTCTCCCACAGACACAACAAATCTACAGCTACATATGGAAGAATTTCCTCTGAAGAAGATCTGAAAACTAGATGAACAGCACCTCCACAACAAACGATTAAAGGGCCACAGCTAGACTGGTAGGATAAGAGGGGACACACTCTCTCCAGAAACCTCACCCAGGCAAGGTGACCCACAATTAAAAGGAATCTCAAAAATATGGAACTTTTCCCTGAGGAGTGAGGGGTTTGTGCCCCACATCAGGCACCCCAACCCTTGGTTAGCTCACTGGAAAGACAAGCCCCCAAAATGCCTGGCTTTGAAAACCAATGGGATTACTTTCAGAAGAACCACAGAACTGTAAGGAATGGAAAACCTGCTTTTAAAGGACTCAGATGCAGACTCACTCACCCCGAGACCCAGTGCAAAACAACAGGCTGAAAAGCACCCAGACCACAAATGAAGAAGACCCACTTGCTAATCTTAAAACATCTGCTGGAGAGGCAGGAATCTGCTGAGGCTCTCTCCAGGGATGGAGGGGCTGGGGGGAACCAGTTTTGTGATCTCATTCTACCTTGCTAATGCTGGTGCTGGCAGGCATCATTTTGACACTTTCCTTCTAATCTGCTAGCTCCAGTGGGTATGATCCACCCACTCTGTGCCTGGCCACAGCTCACCCACCTGTGCTGCAGATGAGGGCATGTGCAGCCCACACAGGGGATGCCCCTTGAGTTCCTGACTCTGGTTGACAGGGGGGATTGCACCTCTGGGCCCCATGAACCATCTCTTACAAAAGACTACTGCTTCAAGACTGGGAGAGGTAGGCATTTCACCTGATACATAAAAGACAAACTCAGAGAGTCAGGCAAAATATGGAGACTGAGGAATATGTTCCAAACAAAAGAACAAGACAAAAACCTCAGAAAAAGACTGTAATAACATGGAGATAAGTAATCTTCTGGATAAAGAGTTCAAATTAATAATTATAAAGATGCTCACCAAGCTCAGGGAAAGAATGCATGAACACAACGAAAACTTCAATAAAGATGTATAAAATATACAGAGATTGGTTCAAGATGGCGGAGTAGAAGGACATGACTCACTCCATCTTGTGAGAGCACCGGAATCACAACTAACTGCTGAACAATCATCGACAGGAAGACACTGGAACTCACCAAAAAAGATACCCCACATCCAAAGACAAAGGAGAAGCCACAATGAGACGGTAGGAAGGGCACAATCACAATAAAATCAAATCCCATAACTGCTGGGGGGGTGACTCACAGACTGGAGAACACTTATACCACAGAAGTCCACCCACTGGAGTGAAGGTTCTGAGCCCCATGTCAGGCTTCCCCACCTGGGGGTCTGACAACAAGAGGTGGAATTCCCACAGAATCAGACTTTGAAGGCTAGCGGGATTTGATTGCAGGACTTCGACAGGACTGGGGGAAACAGAGACTCCACTCCTGGAGGGCACACACAAAGTACTGTGCACATCAGGACCAAGGGGAAGGAGCAGTGACCCCAGGGGAGACTGAACCAGACCTTCCTGCTAGTGTTGGAGGGTCTCCTGCAGAGGCGGAGGGTGGCTGTGGCTCACCATGAGGACAAGGACACTGACAGCAGAAGTTCTGGGAAGTTCTGGGAAGTACTCCAAAGTCCACCATTAGCCCCACCAAAGAGACGGGAGGCTCCAGTGCTGGGTTGCTTTAGGCCAAACAACCAACAGGGAGGGAACTCAGCCCCACCCATCAGCAGACAAGTGGATTAAAGTTTTACTGAGCTCTGCCAACCAGAGCAACACCCAACTCTACCCACCAACAGTCCTTCCCATCAGGAAGCTGGCACAAGCCTCTTAGATAGCCTCACCCACCAGAGGGCAGACAGCAGAAGCAAGAAGAACTACAATCCTGCAGCCTGTGGAAGGAAAACCACATTCACAGAAAGATAGACAAGATGAAAAGGCAGAGGGGGCTATGTGCCAGATGAAGGAACAAGATAAAACCCCAGAAAAACAACTAAATGAAGTGGAGATAGGCAACCTTCCAGAAAAAGAATTCAGAATAATGATAGTGAAGATGATCCAGGACCTCGGAATAAGAATGGAGGCAAAGATCGAGAAGATGCAAGAAATGTTTAACAAAGACCTAGAAGAATTAAAGAACAAACAGACATGAACAATACAATAACTGAAATGAAACCTACACTAGAAGGAATCAATAGCAGAATAACTGAGGCAGAAGAACGGATAAGTGACCTAGAAGACAGAATGGTGGAATTCACGGCCACAGAAAAGAATAAAGAAAAAAGAATGAAAAGAAATGAAGACAGCCTAAGAGACCTCTGGGACAATATTAAATGCACCAACATTCGTGTTATAGGGGTCCCAGAAGGAGAAGAGAGAGAGAAAGGACCCGAGAAAATATTTGAAGAGATTATAATCGAAAACGTCCCTAAAATGGGAAAAGAAATAGCTACCCAAGTCCAGGAAGCGCAAAGAGGTCCAGGAAGTGCAAAGAGTTCCAGACAGGATAAACCCAAGGAGAAACACACCAAGACACATAGTAATTGAATTGACAGAAATTAAAGACAAAGAAAAATTATTAAAATCAACAAGGGAAAAATGACAAATAACATACAAGGGAACTCCCATGAGTTTATATAAATTACGGTTACAATTAGGAAACCTCTGACTTAAAATCTGAATACAAAAGGGTAAAGGTTGCAGAAATTGTTGAAATTTTCACCTTTATCTCAACCTTTACAAACTTTATAAATTATTGTGATTTTAATCATCACCAAAGATGTTCAAAATTGTCTTTGAAAGACGGTTAATTGCGGGTGGTGGGATTGATACAATTCTATAGCCATGTTGAAGTATCTTAAGAGGAACGTACACCACAATGATACATATATATGTATAAAACTTACATATCAAGATTTATTTATATTTAAATAAAAGTTTCAGACCAAGATTAAAGCAATGTATTAATTCATACTGAATATTTAGTAAATCTATGAGAAAAACATTAAATAACCTTCATATCTGTCTTATTTTTTTACTCTTCTCCATGTCACTCTTGACGCTTTCAACTCACCAGAAAATAATTACTATTCTACACCCACAGTGGTAAGAAGTCCCATTAGGTCACGGTGACCCACTTCTTCTAATTCCATGAATAGGAAAATCAGACCTTTCTTCTAGTTGCATATAATATGTGTATTAATTGTTCCTGATGCTACTGCCTGAAATAGGCTCCCAGCCTAGTGTATAATGAAGTTAATCCCTTTCCTAAACTGAGCTGGCCACGTGGTGCTGTGAAGTCCATAGCAGGTGAGCACTGCTTCCCAAAATTGTTGATAAGTAAAAATCAAAATGAGACAAGTTATTAGTCAAGAAAATTATTATGTAATATTACAACTATATGACAGTAATAGTAAGATTCTATCATTACTACACTGGCAACAATATTATGGAAACCCTGTGATAACATTGACTATTTATTGAACATTTAGTATATGCCAGGCCCTAGGCTAAATGCTTTTCAAGCAGTATCTCATTGAATTCTCACTAAAACCTGAACTACTCGATTGTGATAGAGAAGTGGGCAAACTAACATGAATTTTAAGTACAAAAATAAAATATGGGATGAACTAAGCCACTTCAAATTCTTATTGGAAAAAAAGAATTCCTTCTTCCCCTTTGCCTGCCCGGGCTACAGCACAATGATAGCAAAAAAAAAAAAAAAAAAAGATGATTCATTTAACAATATCTAAATTAAACTACTTGTATTCATGAGAAATATAAGTGGTAAATGTCTGTGACTGATTATTCCAAGAAGCAAGTGGTGTTGCCTTCATGATAGTCTATGATTGTGATGACATAATATATTTATAAAATCATAATTTCTGTCTAACCAGCAAGAATGAAACAAATCTAGAATATGTTTGCTCTAGTTTGCTTGCCCTGAGAATGATAACTTAATAAAAAATAATGATTCTTCAAGACAGCAGAAGACAAGCCATGGACTAAGAGAAAATATTTGCAAAGGACATATCTGACAAAGGACTGCTATCTAAAATATACAAAGCACTCTTAAAGCTTAACAGTAAGAAAAATAAACAATCCAAATTTAAAACTGGAAAAAGACTTGAACAGACACTTCGCCAAACAAGATAGACAGCTAGCAAATAAGGATATGAAAAGAGGCTCCCACATCATATGTCATTAGGAAGCTGCAAATGAAAACAACAATGAAATAACACTACACACCTATTAGAATGGCCAGACTCCAAAACACAGCACCAAAGGCTGACAAGGGTGTGGAGCTGCAGGAACTCTCATTCGTTGCAGGTCGGAGTGCAAAATGGTACCCCTCCTTTGGAAGACAGTTTGGTAGTTTCTTACAAAAGCAAATATACTCCTGCCACATGAACCAGCAATTTGTTCCTGGGTATTTACCCAAAGGAGTTGTAAACTTATGTCCACATGAAAACCTGCACACGGATGTTTATAACAGCTTTATTCAAAAATCATATTTAAGTTCAAACTGCAGGAGATTTATAGATGTATACAGGGATCGGCATGGTATTAGTAATGTTCCTTAATCCAGGAATCCGTGGCAGGCCCCTCTGGATTTAAAGTCATTAACTTCTATTATTGTCACAGTGCCTGACCAGGAGTCCCTAATCTGATTACCTCTCCTGCTATTCTAACCAGATCTATTCCAGCACTGTCTTATAACAAGTGAAAATTAATTCCTAATATAAAACAATAAAAGCTAATATAGACAGTTCTTTGAATTTATTGTGCTATTAAATAAATTTTGAAGTGCTTCAGTACTTGGTTAAGAAATCACGCTCTTTCCTTTCGTGATTTTCTTTGCCTGAATTCAGATTACTAGTCTATTAGTAGTAGTCTATTAGTCCACAATCAATAATATCAGGACAGAAGAAGTACAGTTAACACCACAACAACTCTTTAATTTGAAGGTTTCCCTCTGCACTGGAGATTTTATTTCCATCTCCTTATAAATATTTTCTAAGGAGGTCCCAAATTCAGAGCATCATTATAAGTGATTTGTGATGAATCATAATACACTAGCTAAGTGTCAATACACTGAATGCTTTACTAAGCAGTTAATATATACAGAGTATTATATTATCTTTAAATTTAAAGATGCATAATACAATCAATTCACAAGAAAGCTTCTACTATTTTCTAACTATAGCAAAACCACTTCAGAAGTAGGTTTTAAGCTATGAAAAGAAAACAAGAAGAAAATCATGAATTGTCTTAAATAAGTAAAATAATAGTTTCTTTGGGAGGGAAAAATTATCTTTTTTTGGAGATGACCATAAAAACAGATTGTGGATCACTTGCAACTAGAAAAAAAGCCCAGGGCAGTGATACTCTTTTTATGGCTGTGGAAAGAATAACAACCCTGCAAACTACCTAACCCTCCCCATTACTACCACAAAATAAATTAAGAAATAAAAATAAAACAATTCTATCATATCTGAGGAAGAATGAACTTTTAAGGAGATGCCAGGAAAAATGCAAGGAGTTCACATTAAGCAATTTCTATGAGCTAGACACTATACTAAATATTTTGGATACATTCTTCTATTTAATTCTTATATATTAACTCTTCGAGTTAGATATTATTATCTCCATTTTATAGATGAGGAAACAGAAAGATTGAGTAACTTGTTGAAGGTTATATCAGTAACACAGCTCAGATTTGAAATCCCCCCTTGTTTCAAGAATGTTTTCTTTTTTAGAAATATTAAAAAGCCTTCTGATTCAAGATGGTAGATCAAGGTCACCTGTTTATATTCATTCCCTCTCAAGGCTCTATTTCAAAGATAGTGAAAGATTGGTAAAATGTCCAAACCCACAACAATGGGGAGAATACGAAGGGGCCACAGCAGGTGAGAGATTTCAACAATTTTCTGGAAGATGGAAATTGGGTAGTTAAATTACGGAAGCATGAAGCAGAGTAGAGGAAGCTGTCGCCAAGTCACAGGCAGAGGTGGCTCTAGTGAAGCAGGGAGCTGGCTTTCCCTCCGTCACCCCCAGAAAATGCCACACTGATGGAGGCTGGGGATGAAAAGTTGAGTTGAAAAAAGGGGCTTGGAAAGCCTGCATATGGAACAATCAAAACCCCCATTCCTTTCTACCACTCTCATCCATAAAATTCATAGTATTACAGCACCAACTTTCACTTCTGATACCCTCACTGAAAAAAAGGAAAGCTTATCTCTTGAAAAAAATTATGGTGAGAACTAATGCAAATAATATAGGTGTTGGTGCCTCAAAATACCGTCCTCCTCATTCTGGCATGGGGAGGTCCCCAGCGTAAGAGCCAGCTCCTGTTCCAAGTATGCACCCATATCACGAGGTCAGCACTGGTCTCTGCTGACAGCAAGCTGGGCACTCAGCAGTGGTCCAGCCAGACCAGCCTTGCTGAGAAGTCCATACCGTTTAAGCCCCAGAACAACCCTCCTTTTTGTAGGTATTGCTTTCCTGTGGCCGCTGGAACAAATGACCACAATACTCTTGACTTAAAACAACAGAAATTTATTTTCTCACAGTCTGGGGGGACAGAAGTCTGAAATCAAGGCGTCAACAGGGCCATATTCCTTCTGGAGGCTCTAGAGGAGAATACGTTCCTCGCCTCTTCCAGCTTCTAGTGGCGTCCAGCATTCCTGACCAGCATCGCTCCAATCTCTGCCTGCATCTTCACATCACCTTCTCCTCTTTGTGTGTGTCGCATCTCCCTGTTATCAGAACGCCTGTGATGGCATTTAAGGCCCACATAGATAATGCAGGGTTATCTCCTCATCTTCAGATCCTCAACTTAACCAGATCTCCATGGACTCTTTTATCAAACAGGGTAACATTTACATGTTCCGGGGTTTAGGCCCTGATTCCTTTGGGGGCCACCATTTAGCCCATTGCATTGCACCTGCTCGCTTGGTTTACAAGCCCAGTGAGCACATACAGCGTGGCCAGGAAAAGAGGCTAATGTCCATAGAACATCCAGGACGCCCTGTTCCTCTGTTTATTGAGAACCTCTTCTACAGTGGGTGCCTTTGGTGAGCATTTACAGAGGATACCAGTAATGTCACACTCAGAGCTTCTCAACACTTCTTGTCATCAATCCTCAATTTTACTCCTTACAAGTTACTGAACACCTGGCCAAACCTTTATCAACTGCCCAAAAGCCAATGTAAATTCATAACTTTGGTAATTTCTAGGAACAGTGGACAACCAGATGTACTGCCCAAAGTCCTTTCATTGGGAAGATCTTCCTTCCACACATCTTTCAGGGCCAGTCCTAAATGAAGCTGTAACACTGCCACAGTGCATTTCCAGCTTGTTTGCATATATTATGTGGAACAGTTTGTAACCAGGCTCAGTTATTTTCTTTTTCAGTTTCTCAATCAGGGTTCCAGCATAAATTAAAATTTATCCCAGATGGTTTAAATGAAGAGCCTTTAATAAAGAGATCGTTTATAGAGGTGTAGGCAAGGTTAAAGGAACAAACAAAGGATGGTGAGGTACCCAGACACTAGCAAGGGTATGATGTTACTATCACCCCTCGACGTGAAGAAACAAGAGAAGAAAACAGTGCTCCTGGAGCTCCGTGAGAATTAAAACTATGGTAAGAGACTTGCCAGCAGTAGCTGTGGCTGTGGAGAGAGGTAGCTAGGGTCAGAGATGTAACACCCAAGTAGGGAGAAAGCATGGAACGGATGTTCTACCCACTCTATCCATCCATCCACGTATTGATCTCCTATTGATTGGAACCAACTGGAAGCCAGCTGACAAGGGAGACAAAGTGATGCAGTGTCCATATGGGTCAGTATCCTAGGACACAAAACAAGGCAGAAGGGATCAGAGGTGCGCAAACACAATTGACCTACACTTCAAAGGAACTTTCAAGAGGTCAGTCATGTGGGTTGAGGGAAAAGTGACAGTGCAGCAGGAATGATGCTGTGGTAGCCTGAGGCACTGCCCATGCCACTTACCTGTGGCTTCATAACCTTCCACGTGATGAAAAGACGCTGCTGTGCATGCCTTAGTTTATGACATGGTGACTCAGATAATTCCCAGTCCATGACAGGCAGCTCGGCTTACATGACCATGTGATAGTCTGTGATCAGATACACAAATTTCTGCCATGGTCCAAAAGTGGTCCAGGATCTGTTTCTTTTTTTTTTTTTTTTAATTTATTTACTTATTTATTTATTTTTTGGCTGAGTTGGGTCTTCGTTGCTGTGCGTGGGCTTTTTCTAGTTGCAGCGAGCGGGGGCTACTCTTCGTTGGGGTGTGCAGGCTTCTCATTGCGGTGGCTTCTCTTTGTTGCAGAGCACAGGCTCTAGGCACGCGGGCTGCAGCAGTTGTGGCACGTGGGCTCAGTAGTTGTGGCTCACGGGCTCTAGAGTGCAGGCTCAAGTGGCACACGGGCTTAGTTGCTCTGCGGCATGTGGGATCTTCCCGGATCAGGGCTCGAACCCCTGTCCTCTGCGTTGGCGGGCGGATTCTTAACCGCTGCGCCACCAGGGAAGTCCCCCAGGATCTGTTTCTTAAAAGAAAAGTTATTTGGAGACTAAGTTGTGGCTTTGCTCTAAAACCCTAGAGGACTGCACTGTAATTCTAAATCAAGGCTAACTAGAGGCCCCTGTAGGACTGCTTTCTGTCAGATTTTTCAAGAACCATTTGATCTGCTGGATCTTAAGGCTCAAACAGCAGAGTAACTTGCACTGCAGTCCATAGTAGGAACAAAGCCTTCTCTTACTCTGGCTCCGTTCAGAACTGGCAGCCTGATGGGTTACTTGATAAGCGGGTCAAAGCAGCTCCCTCAAATGTATGTATGTTGGGCTTCCCTGGTGGCGCAGTGGTTAAGAATCCGCCTGCCAATGCTAGGGGACACGGGTTCGAGCCCTGGTCCGGGAAGATCCCACATGCCGCAGAGCAACTAAGCCCGTGCGCCACAACTACTGAGCCTGCGCTCTAGAGCTCGCGAGCCACAACTACTGAAGCCCACGTGCCACAACTACTGAAGCCCATGCACCTAGAGCCTGTACTCCACAACAAGAGAAGCCCCCGCAATGAGAAGCCTGCGCACCGCAACGAAGACCCAACGGAGCCATAAATAAATAAATAAATAGATGGATTAAAAAAAAAAAAAAGAGTATGTATGTTGTTTCAAAGGTCCAGTGAAATTTACCCATCTAAGAAATTCACCTCTTTAATAGTGATGGGTAACAAAGTATAGCAATTGTCTTTCACTGAGGAGGAAATCTCTCAACCTGCTACAGACCACTGGCCTGCCTCAAACTATTGATGTCATGCCCCTTGAATTTACATGCCTCCCTCCCCCACCACCCCTTGGGCACACCTGTTCCTCACCAAGGAATCATGGTACTCTCTACCTCCTACTCACCATATCTAATAGTATGATGGACCAAAGCAATATCTTATGGCGTGATGAGACCAACAGGGTTCCTAGATTATTACAGGATACTGGATAATTGACACTCTCCTGCAGTAAGATCACAAAGGAATAAAGGGGAAAGAAACGACTTCTGTTATCTCTGTACTGGAAAGGAGAAGAAAAACATTTAATAGATTAATAGCTAAATATCAGATGCCAAAATTATACTGATTTGCTTCAGTTAGTTGACTACGTCTAGAACAGCCACTGAACTCAGAGTTACATGATGAAGTTAATGATAATCCACTGTCATTCTCCAAGACTCTCCAATTTCTGGTCAGGTCGAAGAGGAGAGTTAAATGAGTGTATGATAAAAATCATCACTCCTGAACCTTCATGCCTATGATGCTGGCATGAACCTCTAACATTCACCTAGAAATGTGGCATTGCTTTTGGTCCACTGTTTCAGGAAGGAGGGGATATTTTAGGGGCTTTGACTTGGGCCTTTAATCCGTATTAGCTCTCATTCCATGAGACAGTGAACCAATGTCGAGATTCAGACAAAGACTGAGAATGACTAATCCACTATACGTTCAGGAACCAGAGAGGATAGGTTCGGGGATCCTCAGGGCCACTGTGAGATGGACTTGGGCCAAAACTACATTTACCACCTGGCATCCTTAAGCCCCTGTTTTGACTGATGGTCACAGTAGCAATTTGGGTGCCCGGTGACCAGCATCTGCTCAGTGTCCTAGTAATTCGCCCAAAGTCTGCTTATTACCCTTCCCTTTTGGCAAAAGCTAGTAGAATTTACAGTGCATCCTTGTGACAACGTCACAGGGCATCTTCTCAAGGGAATCCAACATTCCCTTCATTTAGGAAGCTCAGGGTCTCTGAATTGACTCAGGAAATGAAAATCGGTGAGGGGACTCTATTGTGGTGACTCGAGCCATGCCTGTGTTCACTAACTTTAGAGTGAGGAATAGAAATCAAGTAGGTTGCCTATTTCAGGCCTAGGGACATCCTAATAAATTAGCTGCCGCCATAGATACTCATGGATAAAGCCATTTTAATAACCACTGAGGGGACTTCCCTGGCGGTCCAGTGGTTAAGACTCTGTGCTTCCACTGCAGGGGGCACAGGTTTGATCCCTGGTCGGGGAACTAAGATCCAGAAAGCCACATGGCGGGGCCGATAATAATAATAAGCACTCAGACTCAGCTGCCCATTACTGTAACCATGTCCACTTTGTTTCTGGCATTTAAGTACTGGCATTTGGCCTCTGGCAATCTGCAATACCATCATTCCTACTGAAGTCAGGGAATGCATTTCAGA
This sequence comes from Balaenoptera physalus, assembly GCF_965194825.1. Taxonomy (NCBI): domain Eukaryota; kingdom Metazoa; phylum Chordata; class Mammalia; order Artiodactyla; family Balaenopteridae; genus Balaenoptera; species Balaenoptera physalus. Next base: position 93,301,095 of record NC_138888.1, on the reverse strand, counting down.
GACAGCACCTTCCCTCCTTCATCATCCTGAGGGGGATCAGAATACGTCACCCCAAAATATGCCACTTTGACATAAAGATTATTTTGAGCTGAAGGCAACTGAGAAAAAGCAGACACAGGGAAGAGCTCTCTGCCCTCCCTCTGACTGCCTAACAGCAGGGCATCAATTTCCCTTGTGAAGCTGTCCCCTCCTCTCCTGTATCAGGAAAAGGAGAACAACTCTTATCCCTGAAAACAGAGAAGGCACAGAAGTGAGTCTGCATTAAAAAACCTTATGAAATAACCCTTATCTACCACGAGTTTCCCCCATATGTCTCCTAGTTACTTTCCCACAATGTATCAGCCCTAGAAGCCCAGACTCCCTTTCCTTTGTCTAGTCACTTCTCCACAATTTATTTCCTTTTGTTAAAATGGTATATAACCCCCAAGTATAACCACTTCTTTGGGTTTTTCACTTCTTCACCTATGCATGTAAAATTTAAAATATTAACAACAAAAGCTATAAACCTTTTCTCCTGTTAATCTGTCTTTTATCAGTTTAATTCGCAGGTCTCAGCCACCAACCTAAGAGGGTGGAGGAAAAGTTTTCCTCTTTACAATACACAGCCTACAGAAAATAGCCACTACAGAAGCTTTCAAGGACATATCACCAATGTGTATTTACCAATGTATTTCTCAAATACAGTGAGAGAGTTATCAAGTGGGCTGCACATGATAAATAATCTCCAGCACTCCTAACACCCTAAGCCTTTGGAGTCTCTCCTCCATTATTGCAATGAATTTCTAACATATGTCTCACTTTGACGTAGGCCATCAATGATTCCAGGTTTTCCTGATTCCAGGTTAAACAGTTGACAAATCATTAAAGCTACTCCTCACTGTTGAGCTATTTCCTCAAATAAAGAATTTCTGGTAAGTGAAACCATATTAATAATTTCAGCCCCTAAAAAATTTTTTTTTAAATAATTTCAGTCCAACCCAAAGATATGTTTCTTTCTGCTTGCTTTGGACTCATAGAATCAATTCTTACATATTTCTGCAGGGGAAAATTAGCCAAATCCTATCATTCTAAGCTATCTCTTCCCAGGATAGGTTCTGTATTTTTCCCCCTGGGGCATGCTGTGATCTAGTTCTCCTTATAGATCGGATGACACTGAAAGATCAGAAAGCAGACACAAGGAAGATCAGCATTGCTTTGGAAGGTAACTACCTTGGTTGAAGTCCTTACAGGATCTCAAGCAGCAAAGGACTAATATCTGACAAGGAAGAAAGTGCTGCTTTTCTTGGCTAGAAATATTCAATGGGATTTAGAGATTCAGGTTCTCAGATTCATCCAAACCCATCCATATGTCCCCATTCCAATCCTTTGGGTCCCACTCTTTCCCAGTTAGTACCACAACTTTCACTTATTGCGGCTGCGAACTTCAGTGGTAATTCTGCAACCCACTTTGGATCTCATTTTAAGACGTTTCGGATCTGTCGCTGAAAGATATGAGAGGGCCTCTCAGGGCAGCCAAGAATGAGCTAGTTTCCTTTCTGTAAAGCTCTGCAGGACAATCAGAAGCAACCATCTCCCTCTGTATATTCCTCATTTCTATCATAATATCTCAATGCTGCAGCCACTCAGTCTGCCAAAGACTTTGCTTTCAACAGTTACTTCGTTCTAGGTGACCGTAGGTGAAAAAGTCAGCTATTTGCTTCATGGAAAACAGTATCTCGTTTCCCGCTGGTCATGAAGTTGTCACTGCCTATAAACTCAACTAGGTCAGATAACCAATTCCATATTCTTACCTTAGGCAGTCCATTTCCTGAGTACATTTTGGTGCTGAATACTTAATTAGGTAAGGTTCACTGCATGAAACAGATACCACTCAAGGTATTTCAAGCAGAAAGAGCTTTAATTCAAAGGATTAGAAGCTTACGTGATTACTGGTAACTTGGAGGAATAAAAGTCAGGAGGCCACTCCCTAAGTCTCTGACTTCAAATTCATATGACCACATCTGCCATGATTGCTATCACCATTACCACTTCCTGCCTTCACACAATCGGTGCCAAGATAGTAGAACACGTAGTTCAGCTGTTGCCAACACTTATTTATCTCTGTAAGGGGTCTATTTATATGATTGCATTATTACAGAAGGATGGCACCCACCTCCAAATTCTGCCTTCCAAAAATTTCATGAGTGCCTCACATTGACAAAACCTAAATTCGTGAGTCTGAGAGATGTAATTTTTAGTCCTCCAGACTGTAACACCAGGAGAGGGAAAGAGGAAGAACATTTCAAAGGGTTAGGAATGGATTCATAGAGCCAGTAAACATCTAGCACACTAACCTAAAGATGCGGCTGGATTTCTGAAGTAGTTAATATGTAGGGAAGACTCTAGGATGTAAACTCCAAATCTCACCTCTAAGTTAGAAATTTGTTCCCCCAAGTCATCTGGCTGCACTTTTGCCTCACAAGCTACCATACTCTTTTTTTCTGGCAAAAAAGACCAGATACAACTTTTACAAGGGTTGGCAGTAATAATTCAAGCCCATTGAAAACACGTAAATGTTGTTGAATAAATATAGCTTTGATGTGACCATGTAACATTTTTATTAAATTTTCACTATGAGAACTGAACTCGGAAAATATTTGAAATCCAACCGTATGTGTACAGTTGATAAACCCTCTCTCTCTCCCCATATGTGTGTGTGTGTGTGTGTGTGTGTGTGTGTATAACCTGCTTAGAAAAATTTTAACGTTGTATTTGATTCCCAGATTTATTAGTGAAATTAGAACACAAGTCATATTCAAAGGCGAGGTGTGCATGTCACTTACATAATACTGTGCAAGACTCATAAGCAACCCACCCTCTCATTACCAAATAGCTTGGTAATCATTATTCTTGAAAGACTGGTTCTTAGGATAGCTTTCTCACAGGGAGGAGAAACTCAGTTTAAACTTGATGCATCAGGGAAGACAAAGAAGGAATCTCAACTGGATGCTCTCCTTTCTCCTCGTCGCAAATTCAAAGAAAAAAAACTTAAACTGAGGAAAGGAACCACCTAACCGGCTTCTCTAAAATTGCAGAAAAGGGATTCAGGGATACGTGTAGACTGCCAGAGGATACGGAACACTCCTGTGGGCTGACAGATACTCTGCAGCCCACAGTCTTGTATTTAAAGTGGGATATCCAATAATTTCAAGACACTATCTATCTTTTTAGAGATGGCTGTATTATTTAAAACTTCCAAGAGTTTTTAGTCTTACAGTGGCTTTTAAATGGGACATATTCTTTGTGCAGATGTTCAATTACAACATGATCTTCTGATAGCGGCATTAGATTATTACAATTAGGTAGAGAGATATCAAGTGATTTGTTTCAGCATGCATTTATTCTTAAAGGAGATAATTGCTTTAACATCACTTTTGCTGGGAAAACCTCACCTATGAGAATGGAGAATATAAAAAAATTCTAGTTGAATTTTCAATTTAAGACCAGGCATAAAGGTGGGGAGGAAAATGTGTTCACATGTGGACATGTAAATATGTCTTTATGTGGTAACGTGAAAAAGACAAAGAAAAACGGAGACCTAAGTTCTGGGCTTTTTTTTTTTAACGGGTAGAAAAATGTTTAATTTCTCAAAGGATACAGCAAAACTTAGACCTATAAGTCTAAAAGGACACCAAGAGATAATTCAGATCATCCCTTGCCCACCTAAAATTCCTGGTAATTAATCACCATTTAAACACAGCTATTACCATCTCTTAATATGTCACAGTGCTCTTTTAGTGATATATTCCAAAACCTCAGTCTTCATCTGGTATTTGTTCTGTGTATCAATTATAACTTTTAATTCAGACCTCTGAGTCCCCTTCAGGAATGTAGAGTTATGTTACATCCTCCTATTTGAAAAACTTAAAAAAAAAAAAAAAAAAAGCTGTGCCTTTCAATTCACGGCCGTGCCTTCCCTCTGTCATTTATATCAGGAAAACCGACTTGAAAAATACTTGTGTGACTTGTAGTGTTTTGAAACAAGAGAAATGTTCCTACATCTCTCCCTTTTCACAATGATTCTTCTGGTTCAGGGGTCCTCTGTCTAAAATACTTAAGATTAAGGATGGATTCTAAAATACACTGTTAAGGACTTGCTTTCCAAGGTTACCTGTCAAAATTGCTTACATGCGGAGTGGCAGGTGACCAATCTCACTACGCAGGTTTTGCGTTTACTGCTCAGACACTGGGCGCCCATGCAGCTAGCTAGCTCAGCATCTCGGTGCCCCTCAGCTCTGTGACCCTATTTACCATCCAGCAGGATCCCAAGTCTGGGTCACCGAGTATTGTACGGAGCATGCCACTTACATCCTGTACATCTGTAGTCATCTTTTTCTCAGTAAGGACAGTGCTACAGGTAGGGCTGGCTGAGATTAAGGCTATAGCAAGGAAAGAGCCGAGAGACTGTGAACAGCTCAGTGTGCCGTTACATTCTTAGGAAGGTGGGATTCAAAAGCGATGCCCCAACGGTCAATATATAATGCCTGAATTATATTATCAAATGGATAGAGCAGCAGAAATCACCTCCATCTCTAGGTTCTCTTTCTTATTGACAGGGTATCCCTATATGGAGCAAGCCTGTAAATTAAAATATTCCTGATAAATAACAAAGCATTGCTAGATTCCATGTTCTGAAATGTGAATATAATAATCCCTATGGAAGAAATTTTGAATGCCTCAGAGTGTGTGTGGAAAGAGAGAAGAAGAGAATGACTAAATTAATAATGCTAAAACTGAAACTAGTCACCAGGCAACATCCACCAGCAGAACGGAGCCAAGAGTAACACAGAAAAGGGAAAAAGGCAGAGCCACAGTTGTCGATTCTACTGGAAAACACACTGCTGACATGCCTCAGCTATTTCTAGTCAATGCGAATATTTCATAAGTTCCCTATTTTCTACAATAAGAAAACGTTTCTTTAGTTAGTGACAAAGTTTTACCAAAAAGAGGATGCAATCCTCTTTCACTGATTTTTACTTATGAGGCATGCATATTTAGCGGGGTGATAGAGAAATTATGAAGGCTACCAGAAAAGGCTACATTTATCACATCTTAAAATCATCTTTGGTAAAGAAACTTGAAGTATAGTAAGGATCGAAGGGTTTAAATATCAGAACAGGAGGGCTCCCCAACTTAGTTTTGGAACAGAAAAAAAGCACAGCATTAAAAATGTTAACATGTACACACCGCTATATTTAAAATGGACAACCAACAAAGACCTACTGTACAGCACAGGGAACTCTGCTCAATATTATGTAACAACCTAAATGGGAAAAGAATCTGAAAAAGAATAGATACACGTATATGTATCATTGAATCACTGTGTTGTACACCTGAAACTAACACATTGTTAATCAACTCTACTCCGATATAAAATAAAAAGTTTAAAAAGAAAAAAGCTTACATTTGAAGTGACAAATGTAAAGAATTCAGAAGAAAATGATATGTTTTATGTCTGGATCAAAAAGTTCTTCCAAAGACAACTAAGTTTTAAAGTATAAATATGCTACCATAAAAAAATAAGCTTTTTACCAGAAATTGTTGATACCCAAGTTCTAGTTTCTTTTCTTCATTAGAAACTGGCAGCAGGGAAGAATTTAGAATATTAACAACTGAATCAAATAAATATCTAGCAGGTAATTTACATTATAATAAACTGGTTAACCAAAAAAAAATAAAATCATTTTTCCCACAGCAGTAGTATATTTATTGTGCTGAAATCAGGTAGCAGGGAATGAATAGCTCTGGGGAACCAGTACAGAATGTTCACAAAGATTTACAAATCTCTAGTCATTACACACTGAGCAGCAAAAACAAAAGTGTTGAGTCCTCTTAGACCAAACTATTATATGCGTTGCAAATTTTCTGTAATTCTCATGTCTGCATGCCTTGGGGGAAAGAAGTGTGTAATTTTAATGCACAATAAATATTTTCTAGCTTACAAGATATTCTGAAATACTCTGCACAAACAGCATTACATCCTGCACATGCAGTTTTGACATGTTAAAGATACTTATACTTAGAAATATTCATGCCTTTTTTTTTTTTTTTGGTCACATTTTCTCTAATGATCCCTGTGCAATACCCATAGCAATTTAACCTATGTAATGAGACACAGTGCAAGTTCTTTCCTAGTGAATTTCCAGTTTTTTTTTATATTACATGAAACACTTCATTTGTAAATAGAAAATTTAATTTTCTGATTCTGGCTACTCTCCCTTTTGTGTTCATTTTATGTCTTAGCAATTAACACTTTGTAACAATCAAGCACTGAATTTAATGATCTTTAGCACCAAGGAGTCAAGACTATTGCACCAAAATGGGTTTACACTTCATATCTAGTTACAAATAAGATCTTGCAACTTTGTCACAAGAAAACTATCACTCCAAAATTAAACACTTTAAAAGAGAAGGATAGTTTCACAGAAAAGCTTGCTGGACACTACTTGTAAAAAAAAACACAAAACAGTGTTAGTGAATTTGAAAGTTAATATTAAAATCTACATTAGAGGACTCCTTGATTTTTTAATTAAAATTTATTTAATTTTAAATGTTCTTTCCAACAGAAGAGGTAGGTATATTTCCACATATGAAAAATCAGTAACAGCCACAAATCAAAACAAGGAAAGCCTGATAAAAATCAACATACCCTCTTCTAACAGCACATAAATATAAGTACTTTATGATGTTACTAATAGAGACATGAGTTGTTTCATGTTCTAGACAATAGTCTTAATTTTTATAATATATATCTGGTAGTAACAGGAGTATTGAAAGGCTGCCTTTTCACCCCAAACTTGTTTCCCACAGTGATTTGTGCTGCAGGTCACGGTGACCTTTGACTCGCCGGGCAGGAGTTTACTGTACTTCTTATTTTCACCAACACCATCAACATCAAGCCTCTAAGAGTCTACAGAGATCATCAGATTTTAAAAATTTAATTCCAACCAAAAGGGTATCTTCAGACTAGAGGTGGAGAGATTTGACCACTCCAGTCAGCAAAATGAATTCAAATGTGCACGTTTTAAAGTATCTGCATTTCCAGTCTGGGACCAGAAGATGGAAGGTAACTGATTTTCATCAGTAGGTAAGGAGCAATTTAGCCAAAAAAAAAAAAATGCATAAAGACCATGTTTTTGTGATTATCAGTCTGAAGAATGAAGAGACATGAAAACTCTCATACAATGTACACACGAATATGAATAGGGGGGAGGGGCCTCCAAAGTCACGTGATGATTGCTTTGGTCTGACAACATCAAGGCTAATAAAAAAAAAGTGTTTAAGATAAAAACTTCATAAATAAAACATCCGGGTGTTGTATTTAACACTTTACTCAATCTAAAGGTTACTAATACATAGAGCGCGTTTGTCTTTTTCTCCCCATCCCCAAACCCTCATTTACTTCTGGTTTCCCTGAAATCTTTTATGAAGAGGGAGCTTCCTCGCTGTCGACACCAGGTGAGGCCCAGTTCACTTTACTCTCCTTTTGCTTTTCCATTTTTCCGCTTTTTTCCATTTTCTACCACTAGGTGGTTTTCTGATTTGTTCACACCGTTTGCTGAAATACCGTTCGCGGCTGTTTTTCCAGTTTTTGCTTTCTTAGGCTCTTGGTACGTCCGAACGTAGAAGTTAAGGAAGAGACATATGAAGCTGACTGCATAGGCAATGAGAGCCCAGTGCATCCATTTGGGGAAGGGGCAATCGGTGTAAAGGGACAGCGCTGTGTGCCCAATGGTCACGTGGAACTGAACCTGAAAAACAAAACAGCGCGGGTACGTTTACCGTGGGCAGCAAGCAGCTCGTCGCCACCTCAGCGTCTTCCGTGCAGCTAAGACAGGCCCACGCTGTCGCCCCACGGTCCAAGGCTTAAGAGTTCTCTGGTTCCCCCTCGCTCAGGCTGCTGCTCAAAGGACATGTCCTCAGCTAGGGCTTGCTGCTAAGACCCAGGCACCTCCACCCAGAGGGTACCTCCATCCCTTTAACCGAAGGGCTTTGTTTCGTGTGGGTTTTTTCGTTTCGTAGGAATTATGTCTTTTGCATCTGCTGACTTCTGGACTGTCCACCTCTCCACTCGTGTACAACCGAGGGCGGGGCTCTGCGTTGGTCTCCATGATTCCCGAGCCCTTGGCCTGGTGTCTGGGCTCAAGGAATTACTTTTTGGATAATGTTGAATAATTTTACCTAATGAGAGGGAATATCAATGGCCTAAGAGAGTAAAGTAATGGTACTATCGGCTCTTCAACTTTTGTTTTCCTCCCATATTTTAGACTGATTTCTTTCCACAGAGTTGTCAGCAAGCCGGTACATATACTTCTAAAAATGAGCTTAACAAAATGGTTCATTACTTGTTTCTTACAGAATAGCAGACAGGTAAATATGCATTTGAAGGGACACAAGCCTTTAAAGACTAAGATTTTTTGGTAAAATTTTGTAGATATTTGAGAATAAGTGTAACAAGAGTGAATGGTTCTCAACATAAGAATTATGAATTCCACGGTACTAACAAGGGTTAGCTTTTTACAAGATTAACATACACGATTAACTGTTGTGAGAACTTCTCGCTTGGAAGTACACTACCCTTCACGAAATTAACATCCTGTTTGGAAAGGGCAATTGTGGTTTCTCTTTAAAGGACAGCATTATCAATATTAATTACTATATTAAATATTAGTTTTAAAATTTATCCCATGTAAGCCCCAAATTTCTATCAGACTGAAAAACTTTAAAAGTTTTCCATGGCAAAATCCAGACTTTAAGAACTTTTGATTTCACAATGGTTTTTAGGAGGTGCATCACGGAAGAAGGGTGAGTGTGAGGGGTGGCATCGCTAAAGGACAGTCAGGTGCGGGCTCCAGCAAAGCAGAGATGGAGAGTTCACATGAGTTTTGTCACCTCCTCATTTTCTTGGGACCATCTACTAATTACTGAGAGAAACGAATTACACAAGCTATATAAACGGCTTACACAAAAACTGGAGGAAGGTTCCTGCAGCATTTTACTTACAGATGAATCCTGCACACCCAGCATTTCCCAAAGGTTGTGCTTCCTGTTTGGTTAGCCTTTTGTTTAGAAACTTAAAGCAGAGATGAATAATGTTTCCAAATGTGATTCCACTGATAAAACTGTGTACACGCTATGATTAAGGCAAATTATAATAAATTCCAAGGCTTAAGGATAGCTACCAGGTTGGTTTTGGATTTCCAGTTTGGTTACTGGGCTAGTGCTTAGCTTGGAAGGTTGCACTGACGCACCCAGATGCTACAAGAAGTCCTACTGGGGGTAGGTGCTGAGAACTGCCTGCTCTGAAGACTAGCATTTGAGAATACCGAGCTCTGCTCTCTAAGGACTGTGTGTCGGGGAATTAAGAGTTCTCTGGTCCTTGGTCCCTTCCTTTTTTTGAATTTAATTTAATTAATTTTTAATTTTTTGGCCGTGCCACGAGGCATGCAGAATCTGAGTTCCCCAACCAGGGATGGAACTCACGTCCCCTGTAGTGGAAGCGTGGAGCCTTAACTGCTGGACCGCCAGGGAAGTCCCCCTTCGTCCCTTCCTTTACCCCACACCTTCCTTGGCTCTGTGCCTTTCCTACAACTTCCATATTCTAAACGTATGGGATCTGTTCACAAGGATGGAAAAATGGAATAGACAACAGAAAATTTATGTAAGGGCAAGATGAAGAGAGGCAGTAGTAACATTTCAAGTGGAAAAAAAAAAAAGCCTAAGAAAGAAGTTAGATTATTTTTCTAATCATAAATGAGTCTGCGTACTTTGTGGTGTGCTTAGGTCTTTACTCATCCATTTCACAGATATGTTTAAAGGATATTTCTCTTAGACAAGAGCTGAGTCTGGTCTTTTAAGGACATTTAAAAAACGAGTGGCCATGACCACTAGGTCTATGAACAGGTAGCTCAGAACCAAACAGTCTCAACTCCTATAGCTGGAGCACAGAGAAAGTCGACTTGGTAACAGAAAATTGCCGAAAATGACTCAGCACTTTACAATTAATTACATTCAAACATTCTCAGCGTTTCACCAGAAAAAACTTTAGAAGCATTTAACTCACCAGCTGCAGCATGGTCAGGTATTGTTTCCACCAAAGATACTTCTGAATCCATGGGCCAAAGGCAGTTAACCCGTAGTATGAGTACATAATCACATGGATGAAGGAATTCAGCTGGGCTCCGAAAAATGCTTTAGAGAAACAGAGGTAATTACAAGATACAGAAACCTGTATTAGGTGATAAACGATTTGGACATAAAATAAATGAATCTACCTTATTTTCCAACATTTAATCTTGAGTACAGATGAGGAATAAAAGTTGTAAAACAGTTCTAATGGAAAAGCCTTCTCTTCAGATCATGCCAAGTATTTTTAAAGTTTAGACTCAGGCTTTTACCATATAAATAAAAAGGGGTATCCTTTAGATGCAAAGGACTTTCAAAGTGGCCAGTTTTCAAATGAGGGTATTCCAGTGGCTTAAGTAGGCCCCAATACAGAACTATTGCCAGTATTACTTTGCACTCTATGACTCTTGGGGAAAAAAAGTCATGGTACATATAATTGTTTAAGCAGATTTGTAAATGTTTCATTATTGCCTTTACACGTGCTGATATACACAGCTACAACAAAACAGTACTTATTTCTTAGTTTTCTAAATAGTCTTCAATGGAAGGTAGCAAGGTGAACTGTACTAGTATATACGGACTTGTACCCTGGGTCCCCATCAGAGGAATGGTCTGTTTACAGCTCAGTGATGTGAAGCATCTCCAATGTACAGGCGTCTGAAAAGCTGGAGGCAGATCTTGGCCAAACTGTGAATTCAGATTCTCTTCAACACTGAGAAGGCTACACACAATTTCCTTTGAGTAAGAACCAACGGGTGCATTTGGGCCTATCTGAGAGCAGGAGTGGGCTTTGGGCTTGGACAGGAGACAAAGCCTTCAGATTGAGAAGCTGCATCTTGGTATCCTCCGGATCAGAACCACAAGAACTGCTCCCTATCAGAATATAACTTGCTATGTTTGGGATTCGTTTATGCTTATCTCTGGGGCAAATCTTTAGGTGTGAAAGTCGTCACAGATAAAAAGCGAAAGCTCTACTTTCTTCAAGTTTCTTTAAAGTGAAATTAACAGAGAAATAATTAACCATGAAAGTAAATTAAATTATAGACCAAGTCAAATTCTCACTACTTTCCATCTTACGTATTTACATAATTTACTACCTGGGGATATGTTCCTGAAAATGCTTACCCTGTCCCCCTGCGACCCACTTAATTCCAATCCACCACAATGTAAACATTGTACAGTGATGATATACGTGAAGGAAGGAGACTTGGTTGTTCTTCTTCCTCAGGATAAAAAACACTGTGTCCAAATACTCAATGCCTTTAGAAATAAAGTACCACCACAGAGCGGCAGCTATCTGTAGAAAGAAAGGGAAAAAAGCATTTTACTAACACCAGAATGACACTATCACATGGTTTTCTACACATTCTAAGTCCTCAACAATCTTCACTGCACAAAATGTAGGCGGCATAGAATCATTTCTGTCTAAGTGGGTGTGAAACCTAGGCATCTATTCACAGGGAAGATAATGGGAAAGAAAGAGTCCAAATCTATATCTACACGGTGCCAACAATTCAGAGAAAATTTTCAGTCTGTTCCATAGCTGGATGTCACCGGTACCCAACTGCTGAATGCAGAGCTGTAAACACTTGCACATTGCTATGATTTTCAACATGGCATAGAAACTGAGATATTTACTTTGTAAAGGTATTTCACTTGTTCATGCCTAGCCTATATCATACCTCAGAGATTCTTGAAAGTGTGCTTGGGTATCAACTGGGCTCTGTGAGTGTCTGTTTCTCTCTCTCTCACTTTAACATATGCAACAAAATACTTAATCACAGTAGTTTTTATTAGGCAGTAAAATCTTTAAAATGATAAATTGCAACAAACAAACACATACAACAAATATTTCTTAGGTCATAAATACAATCCTGCTTACATAAATAAGTCTTTTCTTTTCCTGGGCTCTAATTAAGACACCAGATGGTGCAGAAAGATTACATTACATGCTGAGATTAGAGATCCAAGGACCCAGTGAGAGGTGACCTCTGTATATATGTTTCAAAATATTTTCCAAGAATCCTACTAAAATAGTAACCTAAATTCATCTTTTTTATGCCAAGTATTTTCTATGACATGTGTCCTGTGCACAAATACCAAAGGCAGCGGTACATAACTGAAATCTGTTCATACGCCTCTGTGTGTCAGGGGTTTGGCAGATTCACTCACAGCCAGGCTTAGGCGTTTCGGAGCTGATAGAGACCTTCCTCATTTTATACCTGCACCTGTTGGATGCCATGGGTTTTTGTTTGTCTGGGTTTGGCTTTTTGCTTTTGAAAAACAAAGTTACAATTTTAAAGTGTAGGCAAGGAAGAAAGAGAAAGGCCAAAGAAAAAATAGTATTGTATTTACAAACTGAGAATTATTTACTGAATTTGCTTGAGTGATACTATTGTTGAAAATGATAAAGTTGTTTGAAAATAGGCTTGAAATAGGGAATTTCTCACAGCAACACTATATTTAATATTCACTATTATGTTAGTACTTTAAAGTATAACATTTTGGTGCAGCAAACTTTATCTAGAAGGGAAGAGATAATGTCTTGTTTCTCCCCCCATCTGGGCCTCTAAATTAGCCACAACTCATGAATAGTAATAAATAATCCTTCTCTTTAGTTTGTAAACTGAATAGCTACATCAAAGTGAAGAGATCCTTCTTGGCTACATAACAATGGATACAAAAATGAGTCTTTGGGTAAAACACTTATTCTGCCACATCTCATATTAGAGAGGAGGAGAGAGCCAGGAAATTTTCAAATGCAATCTGCTGCCACTCTGGTTCTTTCACCTACTTGATTTCAGTTCTCACAATAGCTCAATTTTTAAAGAACTGACCGTTTATGCATACCAGGATGGTAGGCTCACGATGACCAGAGTGGTAACCAAAATGTTAGCATGTTGTTTCGTCCAAGGGGTTTACCTAAGTTCACTCCTCACAGAAAGCAAGCCCAGCGCTTTTCCCTTTCCTTCCCCCGACCTGAGCAAGACCAGAGTCAGCGCTCCACCCAGGGGGACAGTTCTCTAGCAAGGTTACCGTAGCCAAGAAATCTATATAAAGGGGCTCCTCTCATTCTCTCTCAGTCGCATCACGGGTCTTAGGTTCTTGTTAACCATTTGTTTACATGACTAGTGTCTGCCTGTCCACCTTTGCTAGAATGTCAGCTCCACAAAGGCAGGGATCCTGTCTGCCTTTCCACCTGGGTCCCCAGGGCCCCTCACACTATCTGCATACAGCAGATGTTCAATACACATTTGCTGAATGAATAAAACCAACATGACAACCAAAAGGGGTGATTTCTCTTTCATCGGCACGTTATATCTCCTAATAGGGAAATGAAGACAGAGACATAAAATGATAACTACATTAAAGCAATTTGGTGTTGGGTCTTGATGAATACTGCTACTTATATTGTCCAACCCCAATGCTAAAGAGCTACTTTTTTCCAAGGGCAGCTACTACAAATTATATTTACATATATTACATGTAACATAAAACACATACATATAACATATGTTATATATGCTATATAAATATTTCATGTATATGTAATGTTCAATATGAACCATAGTACACAAGAGGAGTTCAATAAATAGTTATCAAAATAAGATAATTTACTGTTTCTTCGACTTGAGTAAAATGGTAATTTTACTGATGTAGGTGACTGCAAAGTAAAATATGATAACATTATATCACTAGTCTACTTTTCTGCAAATGTGATAAAAACTGAGTTTATACCTATACAAGTTGTGCTATGCTTAATTTACTAAACATTACATAGCTTATAAGACGTTCGTTCTCCTCAGACTTTCTTAACAAATGAATTCAACTTTCTTTAAGAGTTTCTATTCTTGACCCAAAAAACAAAAGTCTAAAATATCATCTTTATACTAAACATAGAACTTCTTTTTTTATTTTTTTGAGTACTGCATTTTAGTAATCCCACACACCTTCACTCTCACATCACCAAATGAGAGAAGATACTGGAGGGATGAAAACAGATTTTCAATTATGTACTTTTAAAAAAAAAAACATAGCTTTATTGACTCAAAACAATCCAGTACACTTTTAACACTATACTGAAGAATGTTTTTCACAGACTAGGGACTACAACATTAAACCAACTTCTACTGATTAACAGTGTTTTTAAGGTACTTACCCTGACTTCGTGAACGTTATCTGAATAATCCACACTCTGGCAAATATAGCTATATCCTGCATTATATGATCCCATGAGTAACTGGAAAAAGGGAATGATATTTGGAGTAAAGTTTTAGTAGACACAGCATTTATAAGCACTACCTACAATATGCAAACTTCCAAAATATTTTTAGAAGCAATACTGTCTTAAAATTTTTCAATGCATTAAGCATTTAATATGTTGGAATTTCTAAAATTTACTATCTGTCAATTTATTTTAAAATTGAAATCTAAATTTAAAATGACATGTGACATTTGGACTGAGACAGAGACTATCTTCCTCATAATATTAAGAAAAACTGTGATTCACCATGCAGCAAGAGTTGCATGGATTTCTACTCTTGAACCAGAGTGGGTTGCATCTAACAAATTGGGTCAAGTATCCAAATAAGTTAAAGTTTTTTATGAAGTTGAGCTTCTGTAGGTTAAGTTGTCAATTAAAGAAAGGTTTTTAAAAGGAGATACTGGGGCTTCCCCGGTGGCGCAGTGGTTGAGAGTCTGCCTGCCAATGCAGGGGACGTGGGTTCGAGCCCTGGTCTGGGAAGATCCCATATGCCGCGGAGCAACTAGGCCCGTGAGCCACAATTACTGAGCCTGCGCGTCTGGAGACTGCGCTCTGCAACAAGAGAGGCCGCGATAGTGAGAGGCCCGCGCACCGCGATCAAGAGTGGCCCCCACTCTCCACAACTAGAGAAAAGCCCTCGCACAGAAACGAAGACCCAACACAGCCAAAAATAAATAAATCAATAAAATTTAAAAAATAAAAAAGGAGATACTATTCTTTCTCCTAGCATCACCAGTCCAGTGCTCTGGGTTCACACAGAACGTTAATGAAGAGGCTCTTGGAAAACAAATTCCTTTTGCTCTTACGACCTAAGAAACGGCTGTGCCGATCTAGCCTTTAGGGTTTCCTTTCAAAACGCCATGCACGATTTGCTGCTGCCCAGAAAGGTGGACAGTGGTTAACAGCAACAGCTGTGTAACAGTTAACTCACTTCACGTCCAACCTAAAATACAATGACACCACGTAACAGGCTTGAAACTTGAGATCGGTATTTCACATCTGCATATTTTCATCAGCTACCAAACCTGAAACTGCTGAGTAAGAATTATAAACATACAGCTACAACTATTTACTGAGTGCTCAATGTGTTCCAAACACTATGTAAAAATTATCTCACTTACCTCTGATACCCTAGAAGTTAGGTATTATGCCCATCTTACAGATGGGGAAAATGAATCTCAAAAAGGTTAAATAACTTCCAGTGTCAGAAAAGCTAGTAAGGGTTATTTTAGAATCCAGTCTGTCTGCTTCAAAATCCCACTTTAAACAACTGTCTTACACTTTATATATGTTTCATATTTTTGTTATCCAAAAACGAAAACTGTCAATAACATAAAATTTACTCTTAGAGTAGCTAACATTTATCTTAGGGTACAACATTACCATGATAGTTTTACACATTCTCATTTTTTAGTTTGCAATAGACCTGGGGAATAATACAGTGAACTTTAGTAAACCTACCTCTCTGAAGATAAAAAGGTTGAGCAAAACCATCCCGAAATTATAGATAATGAGCGCTAAACGCATCTGGAAAGGTTCTCGGTCCTTCATCCATTTTGGACCCAGCCACACGAACAGGAGGTAAAGGGTACTTATACAAAGCGTAGGCAATGGGGACTGCATCAGAGGCCAATTTTCCACACGTTTATCTACAGAGAGAACATAAAATTCCTTATACAATAAATGTTCTATAAAATGAACTTATTAGGAAGCATAATGTTTCAATTTAGTTTTCCTAATTTGACCAAATACAGATTCTTAGAGGCCCAACAAAAATACATGACGTAAAAACCAAAGAAACGAGACCAATTCCTGGGAGTACCTTTTGAAAATGAAGTTTCATTACATAAGGCACACATTATATGTTTTACAGAGAACCTCGAGAACAGAAAGAAGAAACAAAGCTCATTGAAAATACAGAAGAGGCTTGGGATGAAAAGTTAATCAAAGGTTTCATAGATAGAAAATAAATACTTTAAGGAGAAACCTGACTTTCATATTAAACATCTGAAATTTATTAGCACAGTTTGGAAGCTGCTCCATCCTATGCCGAAGGCAGGAAAAACTTAGTAAACTGAAGAGGTCTGGAGCATGGAAGCCGTTCCCCGGAATATTTCTGGATACTGAAGACAAGAGTACAGTTATATGTGTATTAAGTTGAGGATTAAGTTAGAGATCATTCCTGTAACTCATTTAAACAGCAACCACATATTCAAGACATTTTTCTTTTTCCTTGAGAACATGAGTCTACCTTTTTTCCCATGAATATAACCAACTTAAGTACTTTTCTCTAAAGCTATAAATCATTTACCTTACATATCTGTGTGTGTGTATATATATATAAAATGTAACATATTATTTCATTTTAAATGAATCAACTGTTTTTAAATTCAAATATGCAACCCTACATCAAATTTATAATAGAATTTTGCCACAAATAAAACATTTCTAAGAGAAGCATGATGATGAAATATGAGGTTGACAAAAATTTACATTACAAAGACAATGAATTTTATATTTCTAAAAGCTAAACAGCATTTTAAAGGTTGTGAATCTAATGTCTAGTTTATTCTTGGTAATGTAAAACATTTCTAAGAGAAGCATGATGATGAAATATGAGGTTGACAAAAATTTACATTACAAAAGGACACTGAAGTTAATTTTTATATTTCTAAAAGCTAAACAGCATTTTAAAGGTTGTGAATCTAATGTCTAGTTTATTCTTGGTAATGCAAAACATTTCTAAGAGAAGCATGATGATGAAATATGAGGTTGACAAAAATTTACATTACAAAAGGACACTGAAGTTAATTTTTATATTTCTAAAAGCTAAACAGCATTTTAAAGGTTATGAATCTAATGTCTAGCTTATTCTTGGTAATGCAAAACATTTCTATGTTCTATTTTGAGGAAAATAATATATATTTTTAAAAGTAAAAAAAAAAATTTATCTTTCAGCCATTTCCTAAAACCTAGCCTAAATGGATTTAACTTAATTGCTCATTACAATGTCCCCCTATTTAAACTGTCAGTTTTACTAAAACTATATATGCAAAATAGCTCTGGGTAAGTTAACTGTCTTTCAATATACTTTACCTAAAAATAAATTAGTCTGTTTCTATATGCTGTCAAAAGAAAATAAGATACAAGACATGAAACACAAATACAAAAATATTTAATCACATAGCTTCCGAAGTTGGGGCGTGACACAATAACCATGGTTTCTATAAAATAAGAGTTGTTAGAAGGGTGGGATAGTGACTTGAAAAAAAACACATACGAAAACAACAACAACAAAAAAAACAGAAAAACTGAATTTACTTTATCATTTACAGAGGAGGCCTACTCTCTATCTATTCATGGAAATTATGGTTCTGTCATTCAAATGAAAACATATTCCAGAAATAAAAATAAACTAAAGTACTTAAAAGACAGGAGAGAGAGTAATCCTCTTACAAGGAGGGAGTGACTTAAAAGATGGGGGGGCTGATTTTTGTTGAAGGCACTGTGCCACTACGGTCTTACCAGTGATTGTTCCCTTTTCTTTACTGTTGTCATATTATTCTTCTGTGACCGTACCTTTCTATGCCAAAAGCCAACCTAAAACATAGGGTATTCATCGACTTAGATCTTTATTTTTCTATATTATAGAAAAAAAAACCAAAACTAATACAAACCCCCTAAATCCTAAAGCTTGGCTCTACTTCAGGTCACTAGGGAAGGAGCTGCCGGGGTGTTTCACCCCCATCCACAAACCTGACAGAGGGCAGATGCTGCTTTTCCCATAGATACAAAGAGCAAAAGGACTCTGTTATGAGAGAATCTATGTAACAAAGACAGGAAGATAAATTCACCTGTAAGGAGACTCTAATTTCTGACATCACGGATTATGTCTTACTCTTATACACACAGAATTCCTCTTGACTTCAAAGGCAGTTCTGAGCAGCAAGCAGGAAAAAACTAGGGAAATGGGGCCAAACTTTCCCCTAAATCAAGAATAAATAAATAAGCTCCTTCTTTCAGATGCACAGTATGAGTAACTCAATCAACAGAGGTATTTAAAGAGACACGAGTAAGAAGCTGCAGGTCTGATAAGATGAAACACTGAGAGAGGCCAAGAGAAGGGTAAAGAGGTGGAGGGGAGCAGATAAGGAGTAGCAGATGTATCCGAGAAGGCACAGGAGGCTCCATCAGTAAACAGTCGGGCTGAGTTTCAATGCCAGCTCTGTAGCTGTGGGTAGGACCTTAAGGGCATAATCGGTCCTCATCTCCTGATGGAGAGATGAAGGGGAACTAGATTAGTGCTTCTCCAACTTTAATGAGGAGAAGAATTACCTGGGGGCACAGTTACAATGCAGGTTCTGACTCAGCAGCTCAGGGTACAGCCCATTTTTAAGAAGATTCTACATTTTCTAGGAAGTTCCAACTGACTCTACGCCAAGAGCGTCATGGACCATCCTTGAGTATCAGAAAACTAGGGGATCCCTTGGGATTTTTTTTTAAACTTTTGAAAATTGTTACTTTTTAAAATAACCATTAGGAGGAAGAATGGAATTGAAGGTAAGGAAAACTGGATCAAGAAAATAGGCAGTTTCCGCTGGCCAGGGGACCCACTTCTCACGGCCAGAGTCCCTGCACGTGTGTTCCCTTACAGGGCATCACACGGTCCTGTAAACTTCCTTAAACTGCCATCTCCCTCACGGCCGGGGCTGGGTACCTCACTCTTGTATTACCAGGCCTGTTGAGGCGCCTGAACATTTATTTGATGAATAAATGAGGAGTAGATCATTTTTTTTTCATATTGGTCCTTTATTGTCTATCCCTTCAGTGAAACCCAACAGTACAGTTATTGATAGTCGAGGTTTCTTCAGAGTCCAGCAACCCGTCCCAATCTTCCTCCATGTCGGCTCACAGCTTTAACCTGAACTCAGTCGACAGCACCTCACCCCAGTACTGAGTGAATGTGTGCTCCATGGGGCTCAATGTCTTTACCACATTGCTTTCTCCAGGGAAAAAACACAACACCCAACAATGCAAGTCACGCCTTCACTTGACAACCACTTAACAGAGCCCTACGCCCAGCCTATAAAAGGCCACATTTCACACCATATCCATCTCAAATTAGCCCTCCAGTTTACAAGGGTCAGAGAGCTCTCAAAAATTCCACCCCCAATGATTATCACAGAAGTTGTAGCCATTGTCAGCAACGTGAATCACAGTACAATAGCAACTTCCACTCTGTGATAACATTTGCATGAAATTTCTCCAGGTCTTTGCAGTTATCTGTGTCTTTCTGAATTTGTGTGCATTAATATTTCTATCTGATAAGATAGCCTACACTTCTTTTACATGTTCCCTTTTCCACGAAAAAGAAGGACTGAGTAGGTCACAATACTATCAAACAATGATACGAAAATTCACCATTACTAAACAGTCCCCCAAGTCTTGAACCAAAAACAAGTGATGGCAGATTAGAACAGTAAAGAAAAACCACGAGTACTGAAGCTTTACCTATTTTATGTTAATAATGAACTATTTTATATAAAATAATGAATTGCCCAGCTTTTCATTAACACAAATGTTTAAATGACATTTTTTATATGTTGCCTTTCTTCTAAGAAAGATGTGTGCACTTGCTTACCTTTTTCTTTTGGTTTTTTTCCAGTTTTATTGAGAAACAACTGACATACATCATCACTGTATAAGCTTAAGGTGTGTAGCATGATGGTTTGATTTACATAGACTGTGACACGATGACCACAATAGGTTCAGCTAACATCCATCTTCTCATATAGAGAAAATAAAAAGAAAAGAAAGAAGAAAAAAAGGAAAACATTTTTCCTCCTTGTGATGAGAACTCTTGGATTTACTCTAACAACTTTCCTATATACCACGCGGTGGTGTTAGCTACAGTCCTCACGTCGTACACCGAATCCCTAGTGCTTATCTCATAACCAGAAGTCTATACCTTTTGACCACCTTCCTCCAATGCCCCGTCCCATCACCTTCCACCTCTGGTAACCATACGTCTGACCTCTCCTCCTGAGTTTGGTGTTTATTTTTTTTAACAACCTTTTGAAGGTAAATTAAATCCTCTATTCATTTGAGTTACACTGACTCCAAATGTAGATTACGCATATTAGAGTAAAAGAAGATATATTTCTGGTACACTGTCAATACCCTGCTCCTACACAGCTATGGGTGGGATTCCATACCATGAATTTATTAGGAAAAAAAAAAGAAAAATTCTGTTGAAACCCTATCCCTCCTGCCACCACTGAAGTCAAATTCTGTCGTCAAGGAATACCAAGATTCAAATGGGTTTCATGTAACACTCTTGGGAATTCTCTCTTTGAAAAGCTCTTCTTTTTGGTGGGGGTGTGGGGGAATCAATATGGTAGAAATATAAATTGGACTCCAGTCGATCTGTTTGCCAAATTGTCTTCTTTCTATATTTTATATTATTAATATGTTTATTAACAGGTCTATGCCTTTATATCTTGATGATTTTGCTCTCATTTTTGGGCCTATTTACTAACAATATTAAGCCTTTCATGTTGCATGGAAGACTTGATCTAAACTAGATGTGAAGAATTTTAGATTTAGAAATGATCCCTTTATCTCAGAAATGAGATTCAGAGAGGCCAAGAGACTCCTGTGGCCCAACAGCTCTTCCAGGGCCACTCAGTCACCACACCCACTCATTTTAAGGGAGAAATGCTCCCATCAATTTCTTCCTAAATTATAGGTTTAAAGAAAATTTTCAAATAGAATTGTGACTATCCATCATGTTCCTTCAGGAGAAAGAAAACAAGAGGGACCTGCAAAAGTCCCCTTAGCAGAAAGAAGGACAAGAAAGAAACAAACCAAGGCTCACGCTTTCATGGGTGGTGCATCTGGCAGACCTGGTCGGGGGTTCGTGACGTTTTGGAAGACATGACACTAAATGCTGGGGAAGGACCGAGGATGTCTAGCCTGGAAAAAAGGAGGCCTCAGCAAATACTAAAGAGATATCAGATTTATGCTCTATTGCCAGAGAACCAGTGAGAAGAGCTTTGGGGAAATAAATTACACCTGAATTCAGAACATTTCTAACCATGAGGTCTCTTTTTCTGTAAGTAGAAAAGCTGTCTCCCTTGGTAATGAGTTCCCTCTCTGAGTTTTAATGTTAAGCAAACCTAAAGCTAAATATTATAGCAAGTCAAGTTTAGGAGCAAGAAACTTTATTTCAATAATAAGAATTCCTAAGACACATTACCTTAACCTTCCAGACCCTTAAGAGTTAACTTCTTTCTCAGGAAATAGTTTCCATTTAGAACATTCTGACTGTTTCATAAAGCTCATGCCGAGTGGGACTGATTTATTTACAAACATTAGTCTGGTCAGCAATCACAAAATTTTATCCATGTTGAAAGGCCATGGAATGGTTACACAACTGTATGCGTCTGTCAGAACTCACAAACTGATCCTCGGAAAGAGTTCATTTTATCATGTGTAAATTATACCTTTATTTTTAAAATGGGAGGAAAAATGGTCCATCTGAAGTGGGGCTTCCCTTGAACACCCTCCACCAATAGTCTTTTATTCTTTTCCTGATTTATATCTTAAAATCATCCAGCACGGTATATAGAACAGCTTTTCAAGTCAGACCCTCCATCCCTTTTGAGCTAAGTGATTTGCAACAGGTTATTTGGCCCCTGACCTCTCAGAATTCGCCAGCTATTAGAGGAGACAGACATGAAAAATCAATTGCTTTGCAGGACGATGACAGCAATGTCAGAGGCCAGTCTGAGAACAGTGGCGGGACAGGAGAGAGGCGACGAGGGCAACTTCCAGAGCTGACATCTGAACTGTTCCTTGAAGAAAAGAGGAGGGACTTGCCAAGCAGACAGGGAGGGCGGAAGGCTTTCTTGCAGAGAGAACCATATGTATAAAGAGCCCCAAATCAAGAGATAAAGCACTTATTTTGTAAACTAAGCAGGCCTGAGGTAGAGCATATATACAAGGAAAGATGGCAGGAAATGACTAGAGATTTATAGGTCAGATCAGACCTGGGAGAGTCTCACAAACTATGCTGAAGACGCTGGAACTTATCCTGTAGATAATGGGGAGATGCTACATTAGTTAGAAACAGAAGACCACATTCGGCTTTTAGCAGATCATGACGGAGACAGTGGGAGATGGACTGAAGGGGAAAGGCAGGGAAGCCAGCTGGATCAGTGGTTCTCAGGTATCTGTCTGTTGCTAGGCTGCCCACAGAAGGATCATCTGCTTGTTAAAAATATAGATTCCTAGGCTCCACCCCAGTGTCTACTGAATCAACATCTCTGTGGGTGGGGGGGCCCAGCACTACGACCTCAGAGTTCCCCTGGTGATGCTGATGGGCAGCCAGCCTTGGAGACCACTATAATGCAAGAAATGAGGGAAACCTGGATTCGGGGGCTGCACTGGTGATGGAAAAGATAGGCAGATATGAAAGTCACAGGGGCACAATCTACAGACGTGGTGGTTGACATGGACGTGAGAGGTGAGAGTGAAAGAAAAGTTCAGGATTACCCCCAGATTTCTGACTTGCCTGGTGGCACAGATGGTAAAGTCATGGATCCAGGACAGAGCATAAAGTAAGAGGAGCAGATCTGGAAGGAGATGATAAGGTGCATTTTTTTAAAATTAATTAATTTATTTATTTTGGGCTGCACTGGGTCTTCGTTGCTGCGCGCGGGCTTTTCTCTAGTTGCGGCGAGCAGGGGCTACCCTTCGTTGCGGTGCACAGACTTCTCATTTCTCACTGCAGTGGCTTCTCTTGTTGTGGAGCACGGGCTCTAGGCGTGTGGGCTTCTGTAGTTGTGGCACGCGGGCTCAGTAGTTGTGGCTCGCGGGCTCTAGAGCGCAGGCTCAGTAGTTGCGGCGCGTGGGTTTAGTTGCTCTGCGGCATGTGGGATCTTCCCGGACCAGGGCTTGAACCCGTGTCCCCTGCATTGGCAGGCGGATTCTTAACCACTGTGCCACCAGGGAAGTCCAATCAGGTGCATTTTTAAGCAGCTTGTGTTTGAAGCACTCATGGGACACCTAGGTGGAGGTATCCAGTAGGCTCTGGAGCTGCAGATGACTGCCGGGGCTGCAGACGCACAGGGGAGTCACCGGCAATGAGAACCCCAGCAGAAGTTCAGGTCACAAGGGAAAGAGCGCATAGAACGAGAGAATAAAAGGAACAAAGATTGAACCCTGGGGGACACTTAAGGGAAGAGTGGGATCCATGGCTGCGAAGCAACCAGAGAGGAAGGAAAAGAGAAAATGATGTTGTGAGGACCAAGAGAGGACGGTGTTTTGAAAGCGATGGGGTGGGCGACAGACTCTATGGATGGAGACTCAACTGTTCTCTCCTCTTCTTTTTAATGAGGAAATAATAACCATCTCACAGGGTGGATGGGCAATAGTTAAACGGGAGATTTCCCAGCACACGTGGACACCGCAAAGCCCTTCCTTCCGCTGCATCCCTTTCCCTCTGCACCCGCGCCTCCACGCAGGTGTGTCCTGCGTCAGGGATCATCTGAGCCCCTCCCGCTAAGAGTCAAGCCCTTCGATGTCTTCCAGGTCTTTTCTTCCTGACCTAGAGGAGTTCCCTAGGTTCTGGATATGGGCATTCAAGTCAGACCAGCAGGCTGACAACCCCAGCTTCCTCATTTAGCAGCTGCGTAAGCCCCAGCAAGTCACCTAGTCTCGCTGGCCTTACGGGTGATGACAGGGCTGTCGGGAGGAATCAGACTCTGCATGTAGAGTGTCTGACGCAGAATAAGGGCTCAATACGTGTCAGCACTGTCATTATTACCGACGATAATCAAACCACTGAATCCTCCTCTGTCCCAAGAGAAGAGTTAAACCAAATTAAAGAAAAATTACCATCAGTAATTCATCTTAGAAGAGTTTAAAGTGAGAAGACAGAATATTTTTTAACTTATATACTGAGAATACAGCACATTTTGTAATTTATTCAGGAGAGCAAATACATAGCAAGTCTAACTCTAAATTTTTAATTATTTGGAAAAAAAGGTGTTTTTTAAAAAAAAAAATCTCCTTTTTAAGAAAATGTAAACCAGATTTTAATAAATAATAGAATATTTATAGTCCAATAGTTTTCAAGTAACCCAAGTCCTTAGAAACGTCTACTTATATACAAAGAAGAGTAATTGATTCTTACAACAATCACTATATATATTAAAGCAACTTCCTAAAAATTGCTATAGGCCTCCTCTTTCTTTGAAAGGTTTATTTCTTTTAAAGCTTTTTAGAACTCAGGATTTCTACCAGTGAGAATGGACTTTCTTCCCCAAGTAGTCTAAGCTGGTCATCATCTCCCAAAAGAAAAATTAGTAAAAATTTTAATGTTTAGAAGATCCAAATTCCTAGAATTAACAAGAAAGGGCACACGAGTACAGGAGGAAACAATGCCAGGTGGGTGATGACCTGGGGAGTCACACGAGGCAGAGGGAGCGTGGCACAGGGCAAGGGACAAGACCGGAATGAAGAACAGCTGGATTCCAGCTCTGTCGGTCATTTCCTAGCCCATGACACCTATGAACCTGAAACTCTCTGAGCCACAGTTTCCTCCTATGTATTAATAAAATGTGTGGGGGCGGGGATGATAAGATTCCCCAAATCATAGAGCTGCTTTGAGCTTCCAAGGAAAAGACCCTCTGTAGGAAGCCTCTCCAACACGAACCCTTTTTGCACGCTTGAAAGTATTAGATGTGTATTTCTTTTGAAACTTTTAAAGCACACTGTGATTGCCTCTATATGCCATGCGACTGTGCTGTCACTGTCTGCTTAAGTGTGTCCCACACCAGGCGGGACACGGGTTGCATGTGCTAACTGCACAGCTACAAAGGCTCCCAGAGTGGCTGCACCCAGCAAATGGCCGAGGCCGAGCGCAATGGAGGCCACCAAGTGTCTAGAAAATAGATGCTGTTATTGTGGCTACTGCTACTGTGAGCGTAGCGATGCAAGACATTTCTTCTTCTTCTTTTTTTTTTTTTTACTGAAGTAGAGGCGACGTACAATGTTGTACCAATCTCCGCGGCACGGCACGGTGAGCGTCACACGTGTATACATTCTCGACATTCAAGGCATTTCTAAACTGCCCTTTTCATTCTGGGAAAATGAGCAAGAGTTATTGATCAATATCGTTCTAAAAGAAATACAAAGTCCCTGCTGGGGTAAATAAATAAATAAATAACTAGGGTTCTCTTAAGTAAATTTTAAAATCAGTAGCTTAAGAATATTTAAAAATTCTTCTTTTTCCATCGTAGTTCATAGTAGCAGATTACCCAAAACATTAAGAAAACTCCATTCTCCTGCTATTCAAAGTGTGGTCCCTGCAACAACAGAAAAGCACCTCTTGGAAGCTTACTGGAAATGCAGAATCTCAGGCCCCACTCCAGACTTATTAAGCCAGAGCTGTATTTTGATTAGATTCCCAGGTGATTAACACATTAAAGTCTAAGAAGAACTGCTCTAGCCTACTCAGAGGTGTGGGCCTACTTTATATAATATATAATCAAGTCATGTAAGTTTGATTTATTTGTTCCTAGAGCCTACCTGAATAAATCAGCCACTTCTTTTTTTCTAACAACATCTGCCTCTATTTAACCTCCCATAAACAAAAGAAAAACACAAGTCCAACAACCAACTAGAGACATGGAGTAGCTTTGGGAGTACGGTCAAGACATCAAGAAGTATATACTATACATTATTCTCTATAACTAGTCACCCCTCCTTAATAAGTTAGAACTAACAGTTGCAAATCAACTCCATGTTTTTTAACACCTGGCAGCTAATCACTAATAGTCAGGTGATAGTGTTATAAATCCATTTGTCTCTACTGACTATGCAAAAACAACAGTGATTCCATGTCACGCTGTACACTAAAAGCACCCCAAAGAGAAACTGCAGTCTTTTTCTGAAGGAGGTAGTCAATGTCTTCCTCCATTTATTATAAATATCATGAGGGCCGGGGCTACAGCCTTTATTCCTTGATGTATCTTTATAACAATGCCTTCGAACATTTGTTAAAAGAAATTTTTTTTTTTTTTTAAAGAAATTTTTAATGAAAAACATAGATTACTGTTGTCAAGAAGAGTTTGATAAAGATCTTATCTCTGTGACAAGGATAAACTAAATACCACCGTGAGGTCTCTTCTAGGTCCTAGTCGAAAATGTGATGCTTAATATATTCTCCAAGCCAAGGGAGAGCTGGGGTATCAGTGAGGTGAAAAAGGCAGAAGCAGAGGAGAAAGGTCTTCACACAACTGGATACAAGGGGACAGGTAACGATCTAAGACTTGCTGTAGAAATGAAACATTCTGAAGGTGCTGGAGGACTGAGGGATAGTTTCCTACTGAGTCAGGGTGGTGAACCGGGGGAATGTCTGTCTGCTTTAACCCCCCGTGTGCTCAGGGAAGAGGACGCTGGTTTGAGTTTAGAAGAACACCTGGATGAATGGAAGGAAAGGGCAGCTCTTGCAGAATTCAGATGTAAACCAAGCAGAGGCTGAGCTAAAAAAGACCGAAGGTCAGAGTGTGATGGGCAGACAGGACGGAGCAGAGGTCATCACCAGTAAGGCCAGGGTGAGTTGCGGGGTCTGAGGAAGCAAATGGCCAGCACATAGTTTTATGAACTCAGCTGTATAATACTCACCCAAGAGCCTGAAAGAATGGAGAAAGGAGTTAAAAAGCAGAAAAAAAAAAAAAAGAATTTTGATTCGAAGTTCACCTGAACAGAGAACACAATAAAGGTAGAAAGCGAGAGAAATTATAAAATTTCCCATAGGCTGCAGATAAACAGGGACAGATCCAGAAGCTTCAAAGGAGAAAAGCCAATAACATGGATGAGGTGAGTGAATCAATGGGTGATGTGACCTGAAGACCGATTACTCTGAGGTTTCATCTGGGAGGGTTAGTCCTAGATGGAATAAGGTCTGGTCAGTTTACTCGCTTAGAAAATAGGGACGGTAACAATACCGAGCCCAAAGGAGTAGGAGGATAAAATGTAACAACACAAACCAAGCACTGGACACAGAGCCTGGCACACAGTAAGCATTCGATCAATGTTCACTGTGATGACTGAGCAATAAAACAGTATTTGCTGGATGTAATGATTCCAGTATAGGATCATTATGGACTATAAAATGCTGTAATATGCATTTTGTACACCTTATGTTATTTAATGTTCACAGCATGCCTATGAGGTAGGTATTATTTAACAACTCTATGATGAAGAAATAGGCTTAAATATATATATATATATGATATAGAAGAATGATGCCTCGTATACGGGAAGCCAAGACAGAAAGAATGCAGATAAGTACTTTCCCTCTCACCCCATTTTCACGTTTTGCTGGGCTTCTCAGAAAAAGCAGTCATAAAACACCCTCCCTGTGCTAATCGGAGAGATCCAAGTCCAGACATCACCCTTAGTGCTGCCAACGTTCCTAAGGCTTTAAGAAAACTGAAATGGTGATTCCCTTTAACAAAAAAAGATTGAGAAACTACTGGACAATGTATGTGCATTTTAATGGGCACTTGAGCCGAGACCTTCTTTGCTCACAGTTCTATTAGCTGATCCATGGTCAATTCTTAATTAATTCCTCTTCAATAATTAACAGTAGTTTCCAGTTGCTGCATTATGAAATTTGGCAAACACTTTCATAATTCCCTTTGAATGTACTTTTCTTATGGTCCTAGCTAGTCCATAATATGGAAGTCAACTTCACCTTCTCAGGCTAATCACCACTCTTTATATTTTAGATATATATTCATATACACACACACACACACACACACACACACATATATATACACATTTATGTATATTTATTTATCTATAAATACATTTATAGATAAATAAATACATATAAATATATTTGTATAAAGGTATAAAAACATTTATACCTTTATATAAATAAGTGTATATATTATATGTATATATTTATTTATAAATATTATAAATATTTATATATTTATATATATTTATTTAGTTATATATACATTTAGATATATATTCATATATACACATTTATGTATATATATTTATCTATGTATATTTATTTATAAATACATGTATATATAACTACATATACATATATTTATATAAATGTATATATTTTATATATATTTATATATTTATAAATAAATATATAAATATTTATGTTTATATATATTTATTTAGCTATGTATACATTTATATAAATAAAAATCACTTTTTAGTTTACTCTCATATGACAGCACTTACAGAACCATTAAGCATTTCAGATGCTTTCCTTTAGATTACCTCTGGTGGTATGATGACTTTGTTCAGATTTAGCATTCTAAATACTATGTCCATAAGAAAGCAGTACAAGAGAAGGTAAAATAGGAGAAGGTACACAGGTCACAGGACGCCGCTCTCCTGCTGGGTGAGTGTGATGGGAGACGAGAGCACTGGGCGAAGAGAGGAAACAACCTCTTTCGACCCATTTCCATGACACTGTCATCTGCAAGTTGTTTAACTTCTAAACTCATGGAAATATCACTGCCTGCCAGGCCTACTCCCCGAGGTGTGAGGTTCTTGGTAATATTATAAAACAAAATACAAAGCCAAGGTTGTCCTCCTTGTTCTTTGCTACTGTCTAGTCACGTGGGTACTTTTTTTTTAAGCAACAGCTATGCATACTCTACAAAGAAAGCCATTTTACGATAAGCTGAAAAAATAAAATAGAAGAATCAACTGTTTCGGCACTGAACACCAAAGAAAGATTATTTCTAGAGGTGCTATATTAATTGTATAACATATGAAATTCGTTTTTTTTTTTTTAGTTGTAGTAAAAAACACATGAACTTTACCGTCTCAATCATTTTTCAGTGTACATTTCATTAGTGTTACTTCATTAGTGTTACTTATATTCACACTGTTGTGCGACCAACCTCTGCAGCTTTCTCATCTTGCAAAACTGAAACCCGGTACCCATTAAACAACTCCCTATCTCCCCCTCTCCCCAGCCCCCGGCAACCACCGCACTACACTGCTTCTATGAATTTGACTACTGTAGAGACCTCATATAAGTGGAATCACCAGTATTCGTCTCTTTGTGATGGGCTTATTTCACTTAGCATAATGTCCTCAAGGTTCATCCATGTTGTAGCTTGCGTCAGACTTTCCTTCCTTTTTAAGGCTGAATAATATCCCACTGTATGTATATATCACATTTTGTTCATCCACTCATCCTTCAGTGGATATCTGGGTTGCTTCCATCTCTTGGCTACTGTGAATAGTGCTGTTATGAACACAGGTGTGCAAATACATGAAATTCTTTAACAATACGTATCTGTGCCTAAGTCTGTGCCTAAGTTTTATTTGATAAACAAATAAAATGAGAACAGAGGAACATGCTGCTTCAAACACTCTAGTTCAAAATTACAAATGCCTTTATGCAATCACACTTAACAGTGAGTAACTGATTCCTTCAGTGGATTAATGCACTTGCCTTTCAAATTCCAAGACATATTCTAATTAAATGTGACCACAAATAAAATATTATATTGAGGTATTTGCTTAAGAATGACAATATTCCATGGAGAAAAATAAATGACAAAAGTAAGATTTTTTTAAATTACCACTTTAGTTAAGGAACATACTTACACCAAAATCGTTTAATTCTTTTGTTTTCCCCATATGCCAATGCCTACATATTTGTAGCAATTTTGCAAAAGTTTTAAGCCATACTTCCAAATTTAAGTTAGAAATGCTCAAAGATAAAGTGTCTATAACTGAAAAACCTTTTGTAATAATGTATGATAAAATTTTTATGTTCTATAGAAAAAAAATATAAAGTAAGATTAAGTTTAGACTATCTAAGCCATTGTTTTAGGAGCTATTACAAGGATTCAATAAAATGGCCTTAAGAGAACATGTAGTCTCAAACCTTCTAATTGTACAGGTAGAAATATGAGCCCCAAAGAATCAGGAATAATTTGCCCAAGACCATGTAATAATTTGCCCTTGACCATGTAATAATTTGCCCTTGACCATGCCCAAGACCATGAAACCACCTGCAGAATAATAAACTTATTCTCTAATGTTATTATTATTTTTGACAAAATAGTTAACTCTGGGTTTTTCAAGGAATATGTAGACCATTAAATGGGTACAGATTTATAGCAACAAGCACAGGGCTATGTCAAAACAGCTGCTTAAATATCTGTATCCCTTTGTTCTTCTATTCCTTTAACTATTTCCTATGGAGCAGATAAGAGAAAGTAAAAAGGACTAAATATGAATCTGTTATTTTCACTACTTGGGCAGCACTAATAACAGTCTTGTTGGAAAAGATTGGCATTGTTGCATAGAATGAGGTTTTTCAATTACTTATCAATATATGCTTGTTTGAAATTGCTTTACCTATTTAAAGAATTTTTTAAAGTTCCATCTATATCCAGAATTTAAGAGCCGGATGAGACCTTAGAGATTACCTAATTCAACTCAATTAAGAGATGAAAAAAGTTGAGTTGGAAAAGCAAAGGGACAGCTCCAAACTCTCACGGCTAATTAGCGGCAGATCTGGGACTAAAGCCTCCGTCATCTAAACACCAGTCCAGGATCCTTTCCATTCCCTACACCACGCTGCCCTCCTCACTCCCACACACATCACAAGGCTTCTGCACAGACGATGAAGAGAGAGGAAGAATTACATCTGATTTTATATCTCTTGAAAGTACTTTGTGCTAAGTGATTTAATGGTTTGATTCCTTCATTAAATTTAGCCAACATCAACTGAATTTATGACTACCTTTAAAAATGATAAAGATCATTTTTTTAAAATTATTTATTTATTTATTTATGGTTGTGTTGGGTCTTCGTTTCTGTGCGAGGGCTTTCTCTGGTTGTGGCAAGTGGGGGCCACTCTTCATCGCGGGCCTCTCACTGTCGCGGCCTCTCCTGTTGCGGAGCACAGGCTCCAGACGCGCAGGCTCAGTAGTTGTGGCTCACGGGCCCAGTTGCTCCGCGGCATGTGGGATCCTCCCAGACCAGGGCTCGAACCTGTGTCCCCTGCATTGGCAGGCAGATTCTCAACCATTGCGCCACCAGGGAAGCCCCAACTGATTTTTTTTTTTTTTTTTTTAGGTATATATCCTTTTATTTTTTCCTGTGATTGCGAATGTGTATTATTTCTTTTTATCAAAAATTATTATATTGCCCTTTATTTTATAGAAATCCATATTTCACTTGGTAATATACTGGAAATATAAAAGGCTGATATTTTAGAAGATGGCATAGTCCCACTTCCCTTTCTGTGCCTTTTTTTTTTTTTTTCCACACACACATACTGTATTTTATTTTTACAAGAGATAAATAGACTGACACCAAGCATTGTACATGGATGACCACAACAAAAGCAACAATGATTGCAATTACCAAACATGAAACACACTCATACTATGTCATAATATTGACATTCAGTCCAGTAATCCTCCACTGTAACAGCTCCTTTACTTTGCAGTGAAAATTGATTTGTATATTCTTTGCCTCTGAGTCCTGGTGGGATTTTTTTTTTTTAATTCAGACAGAAAGTCACAAAAATTATACTCATCCTCATCAGTTCACTCAGTCCCATGTAATTAATTTGAAAACTCTCTGTAATTTAGTGTAGCCCAAAACCTTATTAGTATTTAGCCACCAGAATATATCACTATTTGAAATTATACTGGATTAAGAGGGTTGTATCAAATCAACAAATGTATGGGCACTTCCTAGTGTTGGGGAGAAAAATACAAAGTGAAAAGATAAATAATAATGAAGGTTAAAACAGTACAAGACAACAGAGTCCCAGAAGGAACAGCACAAGGATGTACATGAGCAACTGTTTAGGATGATGGGATCAGATGGAGCATTGAGCTGCTCCGGGTACCACGACCGAGAAAGGCTCCGCGTGGGAGGGAGACTGAGCCGGGCGGGTCTTGGTGAAGGACATGTGGGGCAGGAGCCAGGGGAAAGGGCAGTAAAGGCAAGGGCAGTGTGATAAGGGACATCAAGGCAGACGTGCACACGTTTTACTCAAGGGTGAGTTATCCAAGTTGGCTAGAGCTGCACGTCTGTGGGCAGGGAAGTGCTGACTGACGAAGTTAGAAAGGAGAGCTGGAAACTGGTTTTGAAAGGCCATGTATTTCTTCCTCCCTTCTCTTTTCTAAAAGTCAAAACCCATACGATTTTTTAAATATATATTCTAATACATTCTCATTCTAAGGGAAAATAAAACAACAGCACCTTAATTGAAAAACGTCCTGATAATGAAAAAGAAAAAAGAGCCATGTAGCATGAGAAAAGACAGATTCTGTTACCCAACTCTTCTGTATGTGCTAATATATGTCTAATTCAAAATAAGAAGTGACTCAATAAATGTAAAATAATACTTATGTTAATAATACTAAATCATTCACTAATGACATTATCATATGACAAGAAAAAAATAAAACATTGAATTTTAAAAGGTTGACCAACTTCTTTGTGGCACTTAAGATCACAAAAGCACTGTCTGATATAACTATCTACATAATTCTTAAAACCTTGTTTCCCTAAGCCAAAGAATCTAACTGTATAAAATTGTGTCCTGGGGCTTCCCTGGTGGCGCCGTGGTTGAGAATCTGCTTGCCAATGCTGGGGACACGGGTTCGAGCCCTGGTCTGGGAAGATCCCACATGCCGCGGAGCAACTAGGCCCGTGAGCCACAACTGCTGAGCCTGCGCGTCTGGAGCCTGTGCTCCGCAACAAGAGAGGCCGCGATAGTGAGAGGCCCGCGCACCGCGATGAAGAGTGGCCCCCGCTCGCCACAACTAGAGAAAGCCCTCGCACAGAAACGAAGACCCAACACAGCCAAAAATAAATATAAAATAAATAAATTAATTAAAGAAACGTTTAAAAAAAAAAAAATTGTGTCCTGACACCAGTTTTAGAATTTGCACTGTTTTCCCCTCCTGGAATTCCATCTGTGACTGGATGCTTTGCTACATGCTGCTGGGGAATGGACGAGAGCATCAGACATTAGAATCCAGGAGTCTGCCACCAAAAACCACTGGTGAGGAAAAAAGAAACAAGAATAAAACAAACAAACAAACAACCCTAAAATGGCATGGACCTCCTAGAGGCTTCAGGGAGGTTATGAAAGAAGGATAAGACCAGGACCTCATTGAAAATGCTGCCTAAGGGAGATCCCACATTAGAAGGTAGACACGTTCCACATATTTGTCTTTAATTAACTGCCTAGAACTTACAATGTCTTTTCTCAAAGAAACATTGAAAATGGTAAGTGAGTTTCCAGGCTAGGCCAAACAAAAAACCTGTTTTAGATAATAACGTAGATAAAAAACTCTACATTAACTGTGACAAATAACAAAATCAACGTAACTATAATAGACGATATTAAAGACCCGTGCTCCTCTGGGGCCCAGCAATCTGTGGGACAGACCCTACCTATCTGAGCTGAGTTAAACATCCTCTCCCACGGGCCCCCAGTTTCAGCACGCCAGGCTGACTCACTGGCCCTTAAACTCATTCCCAGTTTCCATGGGTTTTTAGTTTTGACACCCCTTTCCTTAGTCGACCTTTCAAATACTCTCCCCAACAGTATCCACATCAACTTCACGTGGTGAGACAGCTAAAATACTCTAAAGGCAGAGCCTGTACATTCCTCTCACGACTCAAGACTACGGTGCAAGTAGAAGTGGAGATGAGGAGAGTGGAGAACTAATCCCCTGACCTTCCCTAGGCCCCAACTAGGCCTGACTCTGACTCTGATCACACTGCCTTCAGACCATGATGCCAAGGAAGGTGGAACGGCCGTAAGCTGCATGGGGCAGTGACCGAGTGTCCTCATTCTTTCCCCAGAGCCCAGAACCGTGCCTGCACATGGCAGGTGATGAGGTAAGAAGGAAAGATTATGCAAGCCTAGCTTCTGAATTTCATCATCATCCCACAGGAGTCCTCCCTCCTCCTGAGCCACTCATCCCCTTCTCCCTTCTGCCCCTCCAAAGTGAGGGTAAGGCCAGCTAGACTGGCCTTTCACGCTCTAACTTCAACTCCCAAGTAGACACTCATTTCTCACCCAAGTATAGAGTGCTATATTTGTGAACAGAGAGCAGTGTCAAGGTCCCCCACCAAACACACAGGCATGTACAAACATACTCCAAGAACAATGGCTGTTTAAAAATATGTGGTCAATGTACACAGTGCTATATTTAAAATAGATAACCGACAAGGACCTACTGTATAGCACAGGGAACTCTGCTCAGTGTTATGTAACAACCTAAATGGGAAAATAATTGGAAAAAGAATAAATACATGTATATGTATAACTGAATCACTTTGCTGTACACCTGAAACTATCACAACGTTGTTAATCAACTATACTCCAACATAAAATAAAAAGTTTAAAGTAAAAAAAAAACAAACATGTGGTCAAAAAGAAATATGGTAGCTCAAGAGATATCTGGCCTTATTGTGGGCATGCTGGCTATTAACTTTCTAGGATGTTTCTATGTTAATGTCAGTTATGCAAAATGGTACTAATACGTATTTATTAAAATAATAAATGCAACGGAAAATATAAGGTACAATTAGGGTACAATTGGGTATTTATAAGTTGGGGATATTAAGACTCATTGGTTTTCAAATTTTACATACAATTCTTCTTGATTAGATGTACACTTTGAGCCTAGGATCCCAGTCCTAATAATTTTAATGTACTCATAAAGTGAAAAAATAGAAGAAAAAAACACAATGACATCAGAGTACCTACTCTCATGCCACCAACTGGTATAAAAATGTTCTATACCAGTCTATACTTTCTTATATATTATAAACCAAGACTCACTTACTTGTTCAAAATATCTAAAAATATAATATAGAGAAGGGAAAATTTATTTTTGCTGGTTTTCTAAAAGTACAGCTCTTTCAAAGTTTTGACTCCAATGTATAAAGTGTTAATGATGTAGTTAAAGTAATACTTTCTGTGTTCATACACTATGGGACATATTCTGTATTTGCTAGATATCTTTGAAATGCCCAATTTTTATACATTGCTTTGGACGTGTTTCATTAAATACCACCATTTGGGGGACTTCCCTCGTGCTGTAGTGGTTAAGAATCCGCCTGCCAATGCAGGGGACATGGGTTCGAGCCCTGGTCCGGGAAGATCCCACATGCCGCGGAGCAACTAAGCCTGTGTGCCACAACTACTGAGCCTGCGCTCTAGAGCCCGTGAGCCACAACTACTGAGCCCACGTGCCACAACTACTGAAGCCCGCGAGCCTAGAGCCCGTGATCTGCAACAAGAGAAGCCACCAGCCCCCGTTCACCGCAACTAGAGAAAGCCTGTGTGCAGCAATGAAGACCCAATGCAGCCAAAAAAAAAAAAAAAAAAAAAAGATAAATAAATAAATTTATTTAAAAAAATACCACCATTTGGGCTTCCCTGGTGGCGCAGTGGTTGAGAATCTGCCTGCCAATGCAGGGGACACGGGTTCGAGACCTGGTCTGGGAGGATCCCACATGCCGCAGAGCGACTAGGCCCGTGAGCCACAACTACTGAGCCTGCGCGTCTGGAGCCTGTGCTCCGCAACAAGAGAGGCCGGGATAGTGAGAGGCCCGCGCACCGCAATGAAGAGTGGCCCCCACTTGCCGCAACTAGAGAAAGCCCTCGCACAGAAACGAAGACCCAACACAGCCATGAATGAATGAATAAATAAATAAATGAATAAATAAAAATTAAAAAAAAAAAAATACCACCATTTGATATAACAGCGCAAAATGGTATTTTTGCAGAAAACTGCCCTAGGGCAAAAATCTTTGGGCTCATCAAATGTACTCTACAAATGTGTAACTATTCCTGTTCTGCAAGTCCAAAGTAGATAGAGTTAGGCAGAAACCTTTACACTTAGGCAGAAACCTCCGTGGAGAAAAGTATTTAATGAACTGATAAAACAGAAACAAAGAAGCACACAACTACTGTGCGGATGAAAGCACTCAAGGGCACAGAGCCTCGTTCATTGCTTTCTCTCCCTGAATGATCTGCATTCTTTCACCATACTCATCGCTATTTCTCAACACCATCTTTCTCTGCC
Source organism: Balaenoptera physalus (assembly GCF_965194825.1). Lineage (NCBI taxonomy): Eukaryota > Metazoa > Chordata > Mammalia > Artiodactyla > Balaenopteridae > Balaenoptera > Balaenoptera physalus. The sequence goes on along the minus strand of NC_138888.1, from coordinate 93,264,522 downwards.
CACTTTTATCTTCCCCTCTGACTCATCAACTTCTTCTTCAGCCTCATCTCATAAACTACTTTTCTACTTTGAAACTCCTTCACCCAGATTTTCATGAAACTATAGCAAGGAGATCCTCCTGGAATCAGAGTAGTGCGAATGAATCAAAGACAGGAGAGCACAGAAGAAGGGGGGGCGGTGGTGAGAGGGTGAAAGGAAATGGGGCAGACCTATTCTGCCTCAGTCTGAAATATCCCTCTTACACAGCAGCAAGGTAGAACCCACTAAGCCTCTAAGTTGGCTAAGAAATACCATCTACCTACACTAGGTAGCTCATTACAGAAAGCAAGGAAGCAGTCTCAGGTTTCGTAAGTGGATAGCCAGAGCATGGGTGAATACCTTCCCTCTGATCTGCTACTGAGAGGTCACTTCGTTCGAGTGGCTACTCTCACTACTCCGGCTTGGCCCTCAATATTGTATTATTGGCCCTTCACAGGCTCGTGGAAAGCTTTCACATGAGGCAAGTGCACAAAGCTTCCCGTTTCATTTGTGATTTTTTTTTATACAAGCATCATTAGGAAGGAATTAACCATCACAGAAAGGCATATTCTACCTTTGCTGTCAATTGCTCTGTGACTCCAGAGGTGGGAAAGCTCTGAGGTCGGAAGGGAAGACAGACAGGAATGAGAACTCCTGGGTGTGGCTGGCTATATGGAGACTGGAGGACCTTGACGAGGCCTGAACTCTGAAGTATGCAAAGTGCAATTATCTGCCAAAGAGCTTGCCTGATGTTCAGCTCTGTACAACTGTGTAGTGGGAAACCGGATGCAATGTTTAAATGACCAAAATCACAGAGACGAAGGGAAGGATACATCTTTCCCAGTTTTTGTAGGTACAGCAGCATAACCTCAGCGTACACTACATAGAAGGGAGACTTAAAAAGGAACGACTCCATTAAAAAGTGCTTTTTAACCATTTTCAAGTGCAACAGCTAAATAAGTAACTTCTCAGTGCCAAACCTGAGATCTTCTGAAGAAGAATACACTCTGCTAAAGAAGTTAAAGCCATATCAATGCCAAAGAATCATTTTGTCTCACACATAAATAATTCCAGCCCACGTTTCTTTCCACGACATATATCCCATGTATTGTACTGTGTTCATGCTGTAACCACTGTCCCATTGACTCTAACAACGAACACCGAACTATAGGAATATATTTCCATGCCTTGGGAAGGGAGGCGCAGCCCCAACATGTAATATTAACCTCCTGCACCGTTGGGATGCAGGGCAATACTGCAAAAGGACTGGAAACGGCAAAACATAAGATCATTTCTAAAATCCTGTTAGCTTAATTGTTTATTTCAAAAACTTGTAAATGCTTTAAACCCAAAAGTAACCGAAGTAAGTGAAGAAAATAAATGGTAAAATATACAAATAACATATTAGCACAACTCTTCCCGTTAGAAAAGCTGCCTAGCTCAGCCAACTAACGATCCCTGTCAAACTGCAACACCGAAAGGGAAAAGTTTGCCAATTTAAGACAATTGTA